>NC_080747.1:50120000-50745000 GCF_020826845.1 Diceros bicornis minor
ATGGATGTTATAAATGTGTGATTTTTTTCTACCTCTGGGCAGTAGTGCCAAAATTAATTTACGAAGAGTTTTATTCAATTGCCTTAAAGAAAATTAAGCATTTATATAAATCAAATATACTTTCAGAAATATAGAAACTAACTTCAATATTTTTCAAGCTCACATGATCTAGGCTAATCTTTGATAAATAAAGGTTAAATTAAGTTTGTCGGTTTAATTAAAATAGGCATATCTTTAGAGCTATCAATATTAAATATAATGCAGATATACAACTTTTATTCTACCTAAGTTTCACTAAAAGTCAAATAAGCTAATATTATATCTGTTAAATTTGTCAGCAAGAAAGATAATGTTGGTTAGCTGTTTAATATCTTGTAAAATTTTCATGAGTACTTTAAACATAATTGCTAAAAATAAGTAAATAGACATTAACAAGATAAAATTTCATAAATGAACTTTTCAACAATACTTATGCTTGGTGGTATGTCTACTTAAAAATAGTTTCCAAAATCTTTTTAGTAACTTGAAACCTTAAAGTTATAAGGTTAAGATAAGTTAAATCATGGATATTTATTGAATATCTGGACTATTTCCAAATAAAATAAAATACTGAAACATTAATTACTGAAGATAGGTTTATCCACTTTTGGTTTCCTTTTACAGAGGAGCTAAAAATATTTGGTCTATTAGTAAACATGTTTTGTGCCACATTTAAAAATTTACTATGAGGAAGAATACACTTCTAGAAATTATGAAATATATTTATAAATTTGCCAATCCATAGAATACTAGTGTAACAGATAATCCACAATTGCTTACTTCTCAGTTTTCACTAGGAATAATGGATTCTAAGGGTTAAGAATTCTAATCAATATGTATAATTAAAACTACTTAGAAATAATAAGGGTGAAAGAAAACAACTGTGTACAAAAAGTAGATAAGGAAAGTAGAATGTATTTTTTGGCTAAGAAAATGTATGGCAGATATTTTCTTTTTTTTTTTTGGCAAAGTGAAAAAAGAAAGTAATTTTGTCCTAAAGTGAAATGGTTGATTTTTCCTGAACAAGAAAGAAGGAAAAAACATAGGACAAAATCTGAATGCATATAAAATGTTGTAGAAAGTTTGTGGTTCTTATTTTGTTAAATTAATTCGTGTCCATATTCATTTTGTCCTCAACTTTAATAATATTTTTTTTACATTTTCTATTGTTCTTTTAAAATATTTACTTTTAAAAATAAAAAGTTAGAGAGCCTTTTTATGCTTTGAATGAATCTTCTCCACAGATCACACTACCGTTTGTGGTTTAAAAAGCTCTATTTTAGGAAGATAACAGTTTTGATTATGTCACCTGTTCTAATTATGAAATGTTTGTTTTCTTTCTTCTAGTTACTGAGTGTCTTCAAATAGGATAGAGTTTCTTTTGCCTTCCCAATTGTAGCTTCCTTTAGCCTGTACAGTCAGCATAGAGTGGTCTCTCTGTGAGTAGAAAACTCGCTGCGAATGAAAGTCAGTGGACTTTTTGATTTTGTGAACCAATTAAGAAAGGAAAAATAACAATATATTTCAGTCCCTGTGCTGAAGCTCATAGCTCCAGAGACCTCTCCAACCCAAGCCCAGGTCTCTATCCTCTCTCCTCTTAAAGAAGCTGTTCTCTATTGCAAACAATGGAAGTGAAAACACTTTAACCTTCCAATATAGCCACTACTATAGTGGGATTAGAGAAATTGTTTAAGCCTTCCGGACTACACACAGCAAGTAGGAAGGAGAAGCTGCTCTCTCAGATCGCCCATCTTAATTTGCACTCTTGGCCATTTCAGCGCCATGAAATCCACTTTCAAATGCTCCCTGCTCAGGTGGTAAAATTTCTTTTCTGCCGCTTGTCTAGTTCTCACATTTATCTTTCTTCTCTTCTGAAGATCTCTAAGAACCCACAGTCTCATGCCTCCTCACCAGTTTGTCTTCTATATGCTGTTCTGCAGAGAGAATTGAAGGGGGAACAAGACAGGAATGCACATTTGAGAAGTTATTCTCCCAGAGTTGTTCTTTAAAGTTTTAAAGTTGCATTTGTAACCAACTGAATATTTATTTTCTGAAAAAATAAACTTGAGTTATTAGAATATTCTGGCCTAGACCTAGACATATAGCCCAGTGTGTCACACTTTGGTGTTAATGAATACTGATTATTCTGTGAATAACACTGTTCATTTCTTCTTCCCTTGGATAATTCCTGTAGGTCTTTCAGCTCTCACTTTAGTGATACTTCTGCGGGACAAATCTCCTATCCCCCAAGTCGCAGTTAGGTCGTTCTTTCAAGAGCTCTCATAGCTTATGGGGCAGTGTTTCTCTTATCAGAAAATGAATCACACTATATTTAAATTCTTGGTTATTTCTCTGTACATGACACTAAAGCATAGGCTTCATAAGATCAAAGATAATTTCTACATTATTCATGATTGTATCCTCAGCCTTTTTTAGAGTCTCTTGCATAGGTTTTTTTTGCATAATTATTTAGTGAATGAAAAGTAGCATAGTCAATTATTTGAATATTGATGTCTAATGACTAAATTATTTAATTCAAAATATTTTATGGTAAGATCCCCTCAAAGCCTTGATTTACTGTTTTTCAAATTAAAACAGTTACAAAGAGTTATTGTAACCTGTGAAATAATATAGTAAAAAGTGTATAAAAGCCCAGCTAATCATGCCTTTCCATCCTGCACGTCACCCTGCTATGCACCTTCCCTGTAAATATTATTGTCTGGTATGTATTTTTCCATAAGTTTTTGTGTAAATAAACTTATTTTGTTTGCTCATTTTACCAAAATATAATCATGTTACAGTCAGTTGGCAGCTTGCTTTTATCACATCACCGTCTAAAAAGGACATGGCTACAAACCAGTGATTATACATCAAATCCTGATACAGTCTCTCTACACCCCTCAATTTCCTTGGAAATATATTTTAGCGGATTGCTGCTTGTCCTACAATATTTATGTCTCTCTCTCTATATGCAACAGCACCTTCAATAATCAGCTAGTAGAATGGCCTTCATTAAATCCTTTTCCACCTCCCAGACAGTAGGTGTGTCCTTATGACTAAATTTTGAACAATGAGATATGAGTAGAAGTGATGTGTGTAAATTTTCTATTTATTTTATATTTAAAAAATTTCTTGCCTTCCATTTTCTAACTTTTAACATTGTCATCTGGTGAAACACTAATCAGTTGATTTGAGAAGGTCAAACAACATAGATGACAGCTAAAGCCAGGGGAATGACAGAGCAAGAGAGAAGGTACCAAAAAAGAAATCTAATTCCATTTAACTTTGGGGACTAGAGTTAGCTCTCCGCCCTTGATCTTGTATTACCTCTAGATTGTTAGGTAAGAGATAAATAAGCTTCTGTTTTATTTGAGCCACTTGGCTTTTAGGTCTCATTATTAAAGAAGAACAGCATATACCTTAATTAATACAGTAATTGGTATGTGGGAGTAGGGTACTGCCACAAAAAAAATAATAATAATAATATGGCATGACTTACCACTCAAGCTGTATCTAGAAAAGAAACATTTCAGGCTGGAAAGCAAGTGTTCCTTGTTACGTCATGAGAAATAATTTAGTAACATTCTATGATAACTTGGAAGATGTATGTCTATTAAGTCTGTAATTTTAAGGGAGATAGTAGAAAAATTTATGTTATTGGTATGTGTCTGTGTGCTCTGGTGTTTTATGTTTTTATCAAGATACTATTCGAATAGAAAGATTAGGAAAGAATCAACCCATATGCAAGGAGTAATTGAAGAGGATAGAGTTCTGCCAAAAGCAAATTTTTTGCTAGAGCTGTAATCTAAATAAACAAAGTGAGGCAGCCAAATGAGCCAGTTTCCAAATCAAGAAGAGAAAAGATTTTCAGTAAGGATTTTCCTAAACAGGCTTCCATTAGGTATTCTTGGCCAGACACTGGGGACTGGCCAAACTATAAAGTTTTTATTAGAGTTTGATGCTTTTACATACAAGCCAATAATTTTGATGGCCTTAAGGTTGCCATAATTCAAATGATGAATAAACGGATGCGTCTGATACAGAAAGCAGAAAATAAAGAAGAAGAGTCAGCAGGTTTAAAATCTACGTCCAGAAGGGATTTGTGGGTGTGGTTATTTGCACATGGAAGTAAAAAAAGAAAAATAGATTATAAACTTACTATTGTATTGAGGAAATAATATTATCAAAGAATGCACCAACCTGTTCTGTAAAACCTTGGTCCAGTCCCTGAAGCAACACTTGCTGCCAACCATGTAGCAGCAGGAAGCAGTTTGAGGAAGTGATATGCCCCGTAAGGAAGCAAACAACTTCAGTTACGGACATCGAACAATGAGGAATCTCCCAGAAATCAAAACAAGGAGCCATGGAGACCAAAATATAAAAGAATTACCAGCAGAGAATGAGGGGCATCTTGATGAGATAAGCAAGAAACTGTCTCTGTATCTAATATCTATATTATCTAAGTTTAAACTGAATATATGTTTTAATAAAAATGAAAACAATAAATTGTGAATGTTTATGAGTAGTTTAACTATTACATATCGAAAACAAGAGATTATAATTTTATTTAGATTTATTTTAAACCCTAAATTACTCTTTAACTTTACATTAATTTACTTTTCTTGAAATTCCCAAATAAAAAATTGTAAGAATGTTCCCATAGGGGTGGCATTCATATACAAATTTTAATATTTGTGGAATACAAATTCATTTAGAATTTCTAAAACAGGGTTTCTCAATCTTTGCACTATTGACATTTTGGACTGGATCATTCTTTGTTGTGGGAGGCTGTCCTGTGCCTTGTAGGATGTTTAGAAGCATTCTTGGCTCCTGCACACTAGATGCCAGTAACGCCTCCCTCAGTTCTGACAACCAAACATGCCTCTAGACATTGCCAAATGTCTCGCTGGGGTCAAGTTATCTCCTATTGAAAGCCACTCCTCTAGAACATTTATACTCTTTCCCAAGAATTCTTCCAGAGAGCCTCTGTTTTTTTCTGTGAGGAAGACTGGCCCTGAGCTAACACCCATGCCGATCTTCCTCCACTTTATGTGGGAGGCTGCCACAGCATGGCCTGACAAGAGGTGCGTCGTGCGTGCCCGGGATCCAAACCCAGGCCGCCAGCAGCAGAGCGCGCGCACTTAACCGCTAAGCCATGGGGCTGGCCCCAAGAGTCTCTGTTCTTGCAGGGAGGCTTCAAGAAAGCTAGGATATAGTTCATATTCTTGTTTCTACTAAAGGGCCTTCTAACTGTATTCTAGGCACTCTTCTTTTTCTTCACCTGCTCTATCAGAAAAATAGATGATTTTTAAAAAATTTTATGACATTTTTCTTTTCTTCACCATGCTTGAAATAGATACCTCTGAAACACAGGAGCCTATTTCTAAATATTTTCTGTCTACCTGTGTCAGCTCTTATTTCAGTATCTATTCAAATTAATGAGGAAGAGTGCAAAAGAGAAAGAAAAAATGAAAAAAAAGAAAAGAAAAAAGTCAGACTTATATGTGTGGGCTCTGCTGTTTGTAGTAATCGTGCCAATTATATAACAACATTCTAGATGTATCCCTGTACTGGCTTTGATTTTGTTTTTCTGCATAAATAATATCAAAACATAAAATTTCACATGAAAAACAAAGTAATCTGCACAAATGACCCACATTCATTCTGATATTAGAGTACTGAAGAGCTTTCATATTTCACATTTTTGTGTATAAAAAGGTGCAAATTCCATGACCCACAAGTCAGTACTCATACAAATTAAAGTAAACAAAAGAAATTGGATTTTTACCTCCAAACCATAGTTTAAAAAAAAAGACAACTTATATATACTTAAAGCAATCATGCTAATGTGTCGATTTTTCAAATATCTTGCAGGTGGAAATGTATTTCCAAAGAGTGAGGCTTAGGCACAGTTTCTTATTTCTGGGTCGAAAACAAAATCTCAAAATCAGTGGTTGTGCTTACTTGTTATATGCTCCATAGGAAAAGAAAGAGACTATAGTTTTTTGTCTTGTTTTGTTGTCTTTATACATGTATAGAGAACACAAGATATCAGATTAGTTTTTTTCGTAGTATTAGTGACTAAGAAATTATGAAAGCTAACAGAAAACAGAGAATTAGTTAGAGCAACTGTTTTAATGAATCGTAATTAACAATATCCATGCAACTAGATGAGCTATAGGAAGACAACTTCAACTTATTCTAATTCTTTGAATTGATGTGGGATGGTTTTTAGAAATCAATCAATGACATTTCTGACTTTTAACTCTGTTCTTTGATAAAGCCTTACTCAATTTTTTATATCATCTGTAAAGTACAAAAGGCTATAAAACAAGTAGTAGCTCTTCCTCATTTGATTACTTTTATTCTCTCTCATTCTTAACAGCAGTTAATCTTCCAGGTTTTGACAATAAAAATGAATTCTATGTAAGGATTTATTATCAACAGTTAGGCAGTCACTGGAGAATGCTATTCTCTCTGGTTTTAAAAATCTATCAGTGTTGTATGCTACCCACCAACCTACTCAGGTGGTAATTTTAAACGTATTTTTGATGAAGAAGTTTTACAAGGATCAATAGTTTATCCTGATTTGAAAGTATCATAGAAGTTTGAAAAGCATGCTCTGTTTATTTAATTTATTAAACATATTTATTTAGCATTTAATATGTGGCACTGTTCCACTTTGATAATTTCTATGAAGAAAATAAATAGAAGGATGCGATAGAGAGTGACATGAGAAAAAGTGTGATTTATATAGGGCAGTCAGAGAACTCATAACAAATGAGATGATATTTAGACTGAGACTTAGTTTACAAGTAGGTGGCAGGCATAAAGTAGTTGACAATAAGCCATCCAGACAAGAAAACAGTAAAAAAGAAAACTAAAAAAAAATCCAAGGGGGAAATGAATGTTAACTTTCAGAAATAAAAGAAGGCTGATGCCTTTGGCATGTAGTAGGCAGTGGGAGAAATAATCTAAAAAAACACTTAAAAATTACAAAATATGCCAAATGATGCATAGAAAATTATAAATATTACTATCCAAAAGATAAGCCATTATTAAAAGAGAGATGTGTGTATTGACAAGACACAATAAACAAGGTAATTTATATTTAATGTAATTCTTAGTAACCAAAGTGGCTAAAATATGATAAATTGCTTCTAGAGATTACCAAAAAGTATCAATAAATGGAAATTTTAGAATTTTACGAATTTATCCTATAAAATTAAATATTTAAATTTTACCTCAATATTTTTTTTTGTTTCTTTGTCTTTTTGATACATTTGCTCTCTTTAATTTTTGCCATTTCTGATTCCCTCACTGTTACTGCAAGTGAAAAGCTGAGCATCAATTTGAGGGGGTCATATGAACTTGAGCCAGAACCCGAGAAAGAGACAAATTTTCCTGCACAAGAAAATACTGAAGTCAAAATGTCTGTGGGAAGGTTAGTCTGACCACGAATAAGGGCTAGCACAATGGAGTTCTGAGTGAGGCAGTATCAGGAAAAGAGGAACTATACAGCAGATGAGAGGGAAACTCTTGGAAGATAAGGAATGCATGATGTAAATTCTTTCTCTATCTCTCTTACAGAACTTTAATAAATTGTACATTGATGACTCAAATTGCTGGTATTTTGATGGACTAGATAAGCCAAAATTCTTCTGCCACAATACACACAGATTCTGGTTCAATATGTATTTCAGTAGTGAATAGATTCATGACTAGTCTTATAAGATTATAAAGAAAATCATCAGAGATCAAGAAAGAAACAAATGCAAATATTTAGGGAGAAACATTAGCTCTATTCTATTCTAAAGGTATTATCCAAATGTCCACATAGAGAACTACAAACAAAGCTTATGCAAATGGTGAATTGATTGAGATGACCATATCCAAAATGAGACTCATGACTTGAAGAGCATACTAAGGGAGACTGAGCAAACTACAAAACGAAACCACAATAAATATAATCTCCGTTAGAGCAGGCAATAAGAACATTTGTTTGGATTCATTTAGATCTGGCAAAATGGAGAAAAACACCTTCCCTGTGAGGTG
Source organism: Diceros bicornis minor (assembly GCF_020826845.1). Taxonomy (NCBI): domain Eukaryota; kingdom Metazoa; phylum Chordata; class Mammalia; order Perissodactyla; family Rhinocerotidae; genus Diceros; species Diceros bicornis. Next base: position 50,128,095 of record NC_080747.1, read on the forward strand.
GTTGGCTTGAGGTAGATTTCGGGCCTGAGTTCTTATTTTTACATGATCTACAAAGCCACAAACAAACAAAAATTTAAATTATCTCTTCCTTTTAACTGTCCCAGTTGTATGGCAAACACAAAAGCAAATCTCTCCTGGAAGAAAATACCCTAAAATCAGATCTTAAATGATGACAATTTCCATTGAACATACGCTCAAGTATCAAACATCACAAAACATAAAATCATGCAAATTTTCTTGAGCGAGAGTAGACAAAACTTTCATACAGTAATACCAGACTTGAGAAGACCTCAGATGCAAACATCATGCATCATAAATTGTTACATCACTGTGGCTGATATTTTAAGGAACGAAAACTTAGTTAAGAATCATGAGACCATTAAAAATGACCAGACATGTTTGAAAATGAGAAAAAACCACCCAAATTCAGATAGTCATTGGTCAATAACAATAATATTTAAAATTAACAGGTTTCAGTAGCAGATTTGACACAGCTGAAGAAGAGAACCAGGAAAGTAAAAAATAGACCTGAAAAAATTAAACAAAATGCAGCACAGAGAAACAAAGAGATGGAAAACATGAAGAAGAAGTGAAGAGACATGGAAGATATAAGATGGACCAACATAAGTACAGTAAAACTTCTAGGAGGAAGATATAGAGAGAAGGGTGATATAATAACTATTTTTTAAAGAATAAGACGAATAAATTCTCTGATACTTAAAGCACAGTAAATCCCCAGAAGGATAGATAAATATGTTTTACTCGCAAATTTGGATAACAAAGATATAGAGATTATATCCAAAGCAGCAAGTGCAAAAGAATGATTATCTTCAAAGATGACTCGTAACAGCAATAATAGAAACCAGAGTCAGTGGAAAATATTTTTGGCAGGAAACATAATGGTCTACCTAAACAATGTGTAAAATTACATTTCAAGAAAAAATATGAAATGATTACATTTTCAGAGCAAAAAATGCAACTGAGTTTTCACTAAATGATTTTTAAGATAAAGGGTATTATCCTAAGAAAAAGGTTTTGGAAACATGAAGAAACAAAGAATAAAGAAATATAGTACGCATGTACAAGTTCATCTAAACAAAAAAGATGGGCTAAAAGTATAGAGCTCAAACATTATCCAATAAGAGCATGTAAGCTGAAGGGTAAAAATTGGAGTGAAAGCATTTTAAATTCTTTAATTTTTTTTTTAAAGATCAATGTACAGAGTTTATGATTCAAAGGTGCGAATACTACTTGCACTAGACTATATAATATAGCATAATTTTCCTTTCCTGTCTGAAGTTAGTCTAACCTACTTTTTAAAAAAATGCAATTAGCTTTCTGGATACTTAGGCCAGTTTCAGCTTGTGATTCACTGCTGAGTTTTCTTGATACATTCAAATGCATCAGAAATTTGGATAGTTTCATCATTTAAAGAAATTTCTACTTGAAGCTTTTTGACCTGTTTCAATCTGACCTCTATATCTTTTGCCTCTCTTTTCCTCAAATCTCCATTGATCCTCCTCATACTGGTATCTATTTACCTCTCTCTCGGGCTCAATCCCCTGAACTCTCTTTATTCAAATCCTTCTTTGTTTATTCACCACTTTTTTGTTGTTGTTGTTAATATACATTCCCTAATCACTTTCGGAAAAAAGCTGTGTCTTAATTTGAGTTCCCTAGAAAAAGTTTAAGAAGAGATTTTTTTTCTGTTTTTATTTAAATGAGTGTTTGCAGTAGAAGAGAAATGAGAGAAGCAGGATAAAGCAGTAGCAAACGGTTAAGCAAGTGGGGCGTTTCTGCTAGAATCTAGCTTCATTCTGATACCTTGGAGAGCTCTGGAAGTTGAATTGCACCAGGAGTGAGTTGATCACACTATATAAGGCATGGGAACTAACATTTTATAACTTCATGTCAGTCTGTTAAAGGCTGCATTGACCTCTGGGAGAGGTAGTAGCATGACATCCCAGGAGAGCTGGCCCTTTAGACACAAAAGAATTCTCAGAGAAGGGAGCAGCAAAAGAAAGGGATCCATGAGAAGGCAACACAGCACCTGGGGGATGGTGCATCTGGCAGTAAAGAGGATCAGGGCAAATTGTTGACAGCATCTGCTCAATTGCACTTCATTCTCACATTCTTAGTTCATCCAGTTGCAAATTTCCCAAGTTCTGGTTGCTCAGATTTCAGGGAAAATTTACAAGAGATGGGATAGTAATATAAATTAAATATTTCACTGCTGCAGTTGGTCTTGAGGCATAGCTGACACTTTTCTTCCACTCCAAATTCTAGATTCCTCATTACCTTGGGTAGCCGCACTTCCGCTGGCCTAGTTGGTTGGCCTGGTGGAGTGAACTAGATTTGCATTATTGAGGGTTCTGAGTATTGGATTCCATGCCATTATCAGTCTATGATTGCTGTACTTGCCCATTTTTAGTTGGAACTGGACATGAGTACCAAGAATCAGTCTATTTGATCACCTAGTTCACAAACACATTCCTCCTTGTCCCTATTATGTATGCATTCATGACCTTACTTTCTTATGACAACCAGGGTCATTTCCCCTGACAATATGATAACTCCTTTCTTTGCCTCCTGGGAAGCACCTCCCTACACTGGGAAAGAGGACCTCACATCCCCACACTGGGAAAGAGAACCTCAAGTCCTATGGAACTTATGAAGGCATAGGAAACACAATCTCTCCAAGTAGCTACGCAAGTGATCATGATAAGATCTACTTCTCTTTCTACCTATCTGTTCCCAAACTATGTGTTCTAATAATTGGGAACACAGTACCATACAAAGGTTGTTGTTTTAAGACAGTCAATCTCAAAATTTAGCATTCATCAGAATCATCTGAAGAGTTTGTTAAAACACTATTTACTGAGCCCCATCTGCAGAGTTTCTGTTTCAGCAGATCTAGGGTGAGATTTGAGAGTTTGCATTTCTTATAAGTTCCCAGGTGATACAGATGCCATGGTTCAGGAATGAAACTTTGAAATGCACTGACTTAAATTGTATATTCTAAACAGTAGTGCGCTATCACTGCAGGATGCAGTCTCCACAATGGTACCTCAGCTGTACCTTCAAGAGGCTCTTTGTTCAAGCTTTCTGGAAGTGTAATATGTTGTAAGAATGGTGGATCCCATGATCATGAGTCCACTGCTGCATCACCATTTCTATAATGTGGCTCGCTTGATGTGAAACAAAGTCATGTAGGGTTCATGTCACTAGATCAGACATTCTCTAAACTCTTGAATAGTGTTGCTGGCTGGGGTATGGCAAGCAGGAAAGATTCTCCAAATGTGTGTCAATTCCGAGGAGGATAAAATATTTTCTTTCTAAGGTTAGAAAGGGTCTTATGCAATCAACTTACCAAGTGTCTGGTTGTTCTTCTTGGTTTTTCTTGATGGCCGGTTGGGTATTCAACAGTAACAATAGCTGAATATGGCTTAGTGAAAAAGAATCCATGCTTCTGGCCCAGGAGAAATCACCATTTTTTGAACATATTTACAAGAATAATGAACCTATTACAAAAGCACAGTGCTGGCTGAGGATAGAGCTAAACTAACTTCTACTGGCTGAGTCATCCTGTCCACTTGGTTTTATATGGCCACTGGTGCGGTGGGTGCTCTTTGGTGGAGCACAAATATGCTTACACTTTGTGTGCACTCTTATAAGTCCATCCACATGCCTCTCTCTGAGACTTTCTAATCCCTAATCTTCTAATCATGCTTCTTCTAGGCCCTTGACCAATGAGCTAAACCATTTCTATCACTTATGATTCCACTGCTCATGAGGCTACTTCTTTCTCCACAGACTATAGATAACCAGGTACACCACCCACGAAGGGAAAATAACCATGCTCATTGGGGGAATTTATCTAAGCATTCTCTTTCAGGACCATCCATGATTGGGGATATAGCACAGCAGCAGTCCATTTATGGTTTGTACACACACGATAAAACAATCCATTCCTGAACCAAACCTGGGCATTTTCCTCCTGTATATGCTAATAATAGAGATCATTTTTTCTGTTAGAACTTAAATGCAGCTTATGAGATATGACTAGGCTGAAAAAACAGCCCTCTCAGAAGTTCTGGTGCTTTTACAATCAAGTCCTATGTTGCACCTCAGATAAATCTACTCTCCAATTGCAGAGGATGAGGATTTCTTTATTTTTTTATTTATTTTTTTGTGAGGAAGATCAGCCCTGAGCTAACATCCATGTCAATCCTCCTCTTTTTGCTGAGGAAGACTGGCCCTGAGCTAACATCTGTGCCCATCTTCCTCCACTGTATGTGGGACACCGCCATAGCCTGGTCTGACAAGAGGTGTGTCGGTGCGCACCTGGGATCCAAACCCGGGCCGCCAACAGCAGAGCGCGCGCACTTAACCGCTATGCCCCAGGCTGGTCCAAGGTGAGGATTTCTTTAAAAGCTCTCAGGGAGGCCCTCTAATGCTCATTTTGTCTTAATCTTTTGATTAGTAGATTTAAATCTATTATTTTCTCTTGTAAGGATTATAGTTAAAATTTATTAAGAGTTTCAACTATCATTGGCACAAAGTAAGTTTCAGCAAATATTAGCTGTTATTTTTCCTAAATTTTATGTGCCACCCCCCACTCCCCCCCCATTTCTCTCCAATTCCAAACCAAGAGAGCTCCCTCCTTCCCTTTCCCCATTGCAAGTGTCACCTCAGGGAGCAACACACAGGAGAAAAACTACTTAACGTGTGTGTGGCTATTATGGACTGAGTGTTTGTGTCCCCCACAAAATTCACATGTTGAAATTTTAACCCCCAATGTGGTAGTACTAAGGAGGTCGGCCTTTGGGAGGTGATCTATTCCCCTCATGCATAATTAGGTGCTCTCATGAATGGGATTAGTGCCCTTCTAAAAAGAGAAAGGAGAGCTTGCTTGCCCTGCTCTCCACCGTATGAGGATATAAGAATTTGGCCATCTGTAAAACAGGAGAGAACTCTGACCAGACGCCAGATCGGCCTGCATATTGATCTTGGACTTCACAGCCTCTAGAACTGTGAGAAATAAATGTTTGTTGTTTAAGCCCCCCAGTCTGTGGTAATTAGTTATAGCAGCCCACACTGACGAAGACAGTGGCCTATCTGGCCCTAAGGAAAATCAACAATAAAAAGAACAGGTTTGTGCAATTTCTCTTGTGTTACTTCTTAATTCTTTTATACATAATGGAAATTCTTTCCCTTAGGACTTGATTCCTTTGGCACAAATCTTTGACAAACTCCTCTACATATTTTCTTTAAATATCTATATTTAAAGATGGATCAAATTAGACTAGGTGAGGCTAATTGCTACTTACTCTAATTATTGTTTACTACACCTGCATATGTATTTTTCCCATTATAATGTCGTTACCGTAGGATAAATGTCTTGTTATTAGGGCCAGCAACTGACGTATGGACGTCTTCTGAAATGTTAGCCTTACTTGGTTAAATTTAGTAGTGTTCATGCTTTTGCTCTTTTTTCTTTTATTTTGTGGTTTCAAGTGAACATCCTACAATTTCCATCTTATTTTCCCTTGATTTACCTCTTCATCTCGCCTTTCTCTCTCTCGTTTTCCCTCTAGCTCTCTCTTTTGCTCTCACTCTCAATCTCTCCTCACACCTCTCCACCCTTGACAAGTTCTTTATGGTTTCTTGTGAATGTAGTTACTCAACACCTTCTATTTCTACAAACAAATCATGATGCTCCTCTCTCTCCTATAGGAGAAAGGAAACTCTTAATTAATACACTTACGAGGCCATCTAAGGTTCAGCCATGGAAAGGAGCAATGTAGAGTTTTTGTCTTATATTTGCATTTTTGAATTCTAACATCATCTATAAATTTTCAGTAAAGATTCCCACTCATAAATTATACTAACTGATGCTTCAGGGTATGGAAAATGAAATTTAATTTTAGAGATGAAGGAATAGAATATTATAGACATAGAGGAATGGAACTAGAAACTCTTTGTAAGAATATTGAAATATTTATGTAGGTATCAATTTTGCCTTCAAATAATATGCACACTTAATTTTACCTCTTCAGTTTCTAATGATAATTCTGATCTTGGAAAATACTTTGCAGAGCTGCTCTTTCTAATGTAGTGATGGTGGATCAATTAATCAAGTCATGGTTTTCAAAAGTTTCGATGTTAAATTTATCCTTATCCTACTTAAAGCCATCGAGATTAGCTAAGGTATAAACCTATATTTTACTAGAAGAGATGATGGAAAGGCATGTGCTGACATCCTTTGCAGGATGATCAAAGGAATAATTGGAATACATTGGAAAATAATTGTAGGGATAACAGCAATTTAAAAGAAAATAAACACAAAAATATTACCCTCAATCTTAGGCTCTTCTATGTTTTCCTCTGCAGAAATCCATTGGTTTCTTTTAAGCATATTCTAGGAAATTCTCTAGGTCTTTCTTTTTCAATCCACATTATAGTGTTTATGGCTGCTTTCTTTTAAATTATTCTGGATTTTTGAGAATTGCTTTTTTTAGAAGATTATTCTAATTCTATAGTACCATTGACCTTTTATGGATTTTAAAATTCATGAAGGCTATAACATAGAAGAGTCATTTTAATAATGTCAGTACTGTATATATCTCTAGTAACATTTGGAAGTACATCTGAAACACATTATTCTTAGATCCTTCTTTGGAAAGCTTTATCTCTTATATTGATATGGATAGTGAATTTAGTATATTTCACAAAGCCCTTCCAAATTTGTTGGAAATCCTAGGCCTGGATTTCTCAGTGGCAAAGAAAAAAGACTTTCCTGGGGGTGTTTTGTGCATAGAACATATAGAATAAACTTTGTTAAGGCTCTTCAACAGCGTATATGTTAGTGTTATCATGCAGAATTCAAAACATTACAAAGTCTAATCAACAAAAATGTTTTATCTGATAAGATTTTGGATTGCAGAAAGACAATTCTTGTGAATTTGAGGTAAATTGTCAAGATTCTTTATTTTATATTTATGGACAGGCACATACAGTTTGTTAAAGATTTTCTGATATGGTACAGCAAAATCTCTGTTTGTACAGATACAATACGAGTAGTGCAAAACAATCAGCCATGATATTTAAAATATAAATTATGTTTAAATCTGTTTTGAAATACCTAAAAGGCATCTTAGTCTTCTTAGAAGGCAGTTGCACAGAGTCAGAGTGTAATTCTTCTCGGTCAGTTGAGATGAACTATAAAGGAATAAACCACTTTTATTTTATTCTGCATTGGCCTGCTTCTAAGAAACAGTTTTTCTAACATCTAACACTCCATTTTCTAACATAGAGATAGAAAACAAGAAGCACTCCAACATTCTCCTTATGCATCCCAAGGAAGAACTCGCAACATTGCTTTTATTTCCCCCTCAATAGCATTTTTTAATTAAGAGCCTAGTCAGAAGAATAAGGTAAGGGGGTAATGACCATTTTCCTAAAAATTCCTTTAATTTAATTCAAGTTTCAGTCACGAGAAGCAAAGAAATATATTTAGTACAAAAAAATGTGTGCAAAACCAAGACAACTAGTTTGAATGCATCCATGATAAGAGTTCTGGATTTGAACTAAAAATGCACATAAGCGGGAGGCCACAGCCACTAGTTAGCTGCTCACGTGGTGGTTAGAAATACTGTACTGTGGGTCCAGCCTGGTGGCATAGTGGTTAAGTTTGTGTGGTCCACTTCAGCAGCCCGGGGTTCACAGGTTTGGTTCCTGGGCATGGACCTACACACTGTTGGTCAAGCCATGCTGTGGTGGCATCTCAGATACAAAATAGAGGCAGATGGGCACAGATGTTAGCTTAGGGACAATCTTCCTCACCAAAAAAGAAAAAAAAAAAAAAAACTGTACTGGGGTCCCAAATAGTATAACTGAGTTCACAGTTCAGGAATATGTGCACATATTAAGATGCTAGGGTAACTGTTAGTGTCTAGGATTTGATTACATAAAAGTAGGTTCAAATTAGCAGCTGTGATAAAATTACCGATATTCATTTTAAGGCAGTCCTTCACCTCTGTGTTTTCCTTGCCCTTTTTTATTGGTGGTCAAAGAAAATAGTAAGCATAAGTTCTCAACTTAAATGAGACAAATGTTAGTATTTACTTTAATTGTTGATCATTCTGAAATTGACCCAATTAAACGTTGATTTTAAAAATGAATGAGTCCAACTTTTCTTGATTCGAGATAATATTTATCATAGAGTTATTATTTAACAGAGTATGGAAGTACTGTTTAGCTTAATTCATTGAGGTTTATTTGTTTTTATCCCCTAATCATCATGAATAGGTGATAAATTACATTAAATGATGCTTCTGATTCGAAGAAGATAATATAGTTCTTTTCTATTAATCTGTTAGAGTTAATTAAAGAAAATTACTTTCAAAATGTTAAACTGTCATTACATTCCTCTTATTTTTCTTGTTGGATTCAGTTTCTTAATTTTTGTTTGTTTGGGATTTTGCATTCATAACCATGAGTAAAATGGGCTTGTAACTTTCCTTTCTCTTCCTTTCCTTGTCTGATTTTTGTAAAACATTTACAAATTTTAAGAACGGTTTGGGAGTTTTTGCTTTTCTTTTATTGCATAGACAAAGAATTTGGATAAGAAGAGAATGACATGTCCCTTTAAATTTTTGGTGAAACCTATTTATAAGACTCTCTAAATTTAATGTTTTATTGATGATAAATACTAGAATTACTGCTTTGATTTCTGTAACAAATAAAGGAATAATCAGACTTCATTTTATTCTTGAGTCAATTTTGTTTGATATTTTTGTTTAGTGTCAATTTGTATATTTCATGTCTTGCTATAGTTATGTTTGTACTATATTTTAAAGTTTTTCTATATCTTGTTTATCCCATTTTATTCATAAAATTATTTTGTCTTATCTGCTTTCCCTTGATCAGTCAAACCAAAGGTGTGTCTATTTTATTAGTCTTTTCAGATAACAATTTTGATTTTGTAGATTCTCTTCGATTATTTTGTTTTGTTTTAGTTTTCATTAAATTATACTCATTTTTAAAATTATCCATTCTTAATTTTTAGCGTTTGCTCTCTTTTCCTTTTCCTAATTTCTCACTGGACACTTATGTTATTACATTTTGAATTTTCTTTGTTTATTATAAGTTTTCAGTGCAATGCATTTCCCTTAATGCACTATTTTGCTACATGCCTGAGGCTTGAGAGAGCGTTTTTCTACGTGTTGCAGGTAAGTAGGTAGGTAGGTAGGTAGATAGATAGATAGATAGATAGATAGATAGATAGATAGATAGATAGATATGCATGTACATATATACCTATATACGCATATGTATATTAATTTCCAATGAGATTAATTTTTGACTCATGATTTAGGTAAATTTTTAAGTTCCTAATATACAGTATTTTAAATTTTACCTTTTTGTTTATCGACTTCTGATTTAATTCAACAGTGACAGAGTAATGTTCTCAGTTATACTTAATTTTGAGGATGTCTTGAGGAGATCTTATGGCCTGAGTGATATTTTTAAGTGTTTTGTATGTATTTGAAATGAATGTGTACCCTAAAGAATTTAATACATAGATTTATTAGACAAAGATTGATAATTGTGCTTTTCCATAATTTTACATTGTTTGGCCAAATGATAATCAATGATATGTATAAATATTACACCATTAGGTACAAGCATTTAAAAATTTTTATATCATCCTCTGAAGTTGGCATTTTGTTATCAAGTACAGATTCTCTCTATTATAGATGATGTTTTTGTCTTAGAATATTTTTTCTGCTATAAATATAGCTATATAACTACTTTCTGTTGGTTAGTATTTGCCTGATATAACTTTTTCCATCATTTTATACTCACTACTTTCCTGAATTTATGGTTTAGATGTGTCTCTTTTAAACAGCATATAGATTTGTATGTTTTAAAACAACTTATTAATCTTTTTCATTTAACATGCATGTTAGTCTATATGTATTTTCCTTAATGACGTATGCAATATATATTTATATTTATGCTTGAGATTATTTTTCTGTATTTCTTTTGTCTCTTTTTAAATTCTTTTTATGAATCAATGAAATGTGATCTGCTTATTTTACTCTTTTCTCTCTATTGGCTTAGAAATTACACTTTCAATTTATATTTTTTAGGGGTTAACTTGAAGTGTTAAAATATATATGTAATTTCCTCATATCTTAATTTGAATGATAGCTTGCCTACTTCTCTCAAACCTTAAAAACGTTTTCAATGCACTAACTTTGATCATCCTCCTCGCAAATGATGTATTACCAACGTCAAATCTTTTAGAATTGTCTATTTTTAATCATATATTATTTATTAATGTATTGTTTTATTTAAATGATGTTTGGATGTTCCTATGGGTGTTCCATATAATGTGTACTCTGTTCTTTCTCATATATCAGCAATACTTTGTAAGGAATTGTCTTCTTAAAGTCTCCCTTTTAGATTTTACTTTAGGGCAGATGCCTTGAGTATAAATTTCCTCAATTTTTACATGTAAATGTTGCGATTTACCTTTGTTCCTAAATGATACTTTTGTTTGTGTGTTTTGAGAGCTATTTTCTCTCAAAATTTGAAGTTATTCTCCACTATCTCTCAGGTTTCCATTATTGCTATTGAAAGATCTGTTTTTCTCTCTCTTTTTTTTTTTTTTTGTCATCTGTCCTTTTCCATTGGTAACCTTCAAAATTTTCTCTTTGTCATTAGTGTTCTTTAGTTTCATGTCAATGTGTCTGTGTATGGATTTCTAAGATTGTTTTTGCTTAGAATATTCTGTGCTTCTTAGATTAGTACATTCCTGCTTTATCAGTTCTAGACAAATCCACAGCAATAATCTCCTTAAATATTTTCTTCCCTCCATTTTCTCCCATTTTCTCTTTCTGGTAGTCTAAGCAGATAGTGTCTCATTCCATCTTCCAACTGTCAAAGCCGTTTTTGTATGTTTGGTTTTCAGATGTGTCCTTGGCATTTTGATGAATTTTCATATACACTTCTCAGTCCACTTAATATCTCTTCAACAGTGTCTAAACCACCTTCATCTATTACTTTTTTATTTAAAAAATTATAAAATTTTCATCTCTAACCATTTTATTTTTTAAATCTTTCTTTTTATTCTAATATTTTCTTGTAGATAATGTTTTCCTAATTGCATCCATTAATTTTTTGACATTTCATACACATCTACAGTAAAATCTATAATGTTCCAACATCTATTTTTGTTTATGGACTAAATCTATTGTTTCTTCATTCTGCTAATACTTTCTGTGGCTTGCCTTCTAATGTATATGGTATATGGTATTAGTTTGTGGATGATTCTGTTTGTTTTTTTTAAAATAAGACTATTTTTAAATTTTATTTTTAGAGCAGTTTTAAGTTCACAGCAAAATTCAGGGGCAGATACAGAGATTTCTCATTTATCACCTTCCCCTACACACTCACAGCCTCCTCCGTTAGTAACATCCTCACCAGAGTGTGGTACATTTGTTACAATTGATGAACCTACATTGACACATAATAATCATCTAAAATCCATAGTTTACATTACAATTTATTCTTGGTGTTGTATATCGATGAGTTTGGACAAATATATAGTGACACATATCCATCATTATAGTATCATAGAGAGTATTTTCACTGCCCTCAAAATCCTCTGTATTCTGCCTATTCATCCATCTCTCCACCTTCCACCCTAAGTCCTAGAAACAACTGATTTTTTTACTGTCTCCATAGTTTTGCCTCTTCCAGAATGTCGTGTAGTTGGAATTATACAGTATGTGACTTTTCAGCCTGGCTATTTCACTTAGTAATAAGTATTTAAGTTTCCTCTATGTCTTTTCATGGATTAGTAGCTCATTTATTTTTATCCCTGAATAATATTACATTATCTAGCTGTACTACGGTTTATCCATTCACCTACTGAAGGCTATCATGGCTGCTTTCAAATTGTGTCACTTGTGAATAAATCTGCTGTAAGCAGCTGTGTGCAGGTTTTTGTGTGGACATACATTTTCAACTCTTTTGAGTAAACTCAGGAACATTATTGCTGAATCATATAGTAAGAATATGTTAAGTTTTGTAAGAAAACACCAAACCGTCTTCCAAAGTGGCTGCACCATTTTGCATTCCCACCAGCGATGAATAAGAGTTGCTGTTGCTGCACATTCTCACCAGCATTTGGTATTGTCAATATTTTGGATTTTAGCTATTCTAGTGGTCTCTCATTGTTGTTTCATTTGCATTCCCCTGATGACATATGATGTGAAGCATTTTTTCAGTTATTTATTTGCCATCTGTATATCTTCTTTGTCAAAGATAAATTGACTATATTTACTGGGGTCTATTTCTGGGCTCTGAATTCTGTTCCATTGATCTATTTGTCTTTTCTTTCACCAATATCACACTGTCTTCATTGCTGTAGCTTTACAATAAGTTTTGAAGTTAGGTAGTTCAGTCTTCCAACTTTGTTAACTGCGGGGATTTTGTAGATGTTCGTTATAAAGTTGAAGAAGTTCTCTATTCCTAGTTTACTGAGAGATTTTAGCATGAATGGGTGTTAGATTTTGTCAAATGTTTTTTCTGCATCTATTGATATGATCATATGATTTTTCTTTTTTAGTCTGTTGATGTGATGGATCACTTTTCAGTGTTTACTTAAATATTATCTTATCAGAAATATCTATTCTGCCTAATCAATATAAAATAATATTATTCTCCATAACTCTTTCTCTAATTGCACTGCTGTACTTTTTCTTCATAGTACTTATCATTCCTAATGTGTTTGTTTTTCTTATTTTTTCATTCCTGTCTGTCCTCATGAGAATATAAGTTCTTTTGTTAGTTGCTGTATTTCAAGATTTTAAAAAATTTGTACTATGTAGTAGGCACTTTTCTATACATATGGGTCCCTGTTTAATTTACTTAGGACTTCTATTTCCTGCAAATACATTTATATGTTTTCTTATATAGGCATCTTCTTTTTGTAACTTTCTTTTACATTTCATAATTGCAGATATTCCAAAATATTTAGTAAAATATCATTAATAGTTTTAAACAAAATATTTATTCTCTTTTACCGAATGATATCAACAATAACAACCATGTATTGTGACTCTACCGTAAGTTAAAACTGGTTTGTGCTCATTTTTAAATTATACAATAGTCTTTAAAACAAAATATAGGTTTCATTAAAATGTATGTATAAGTTTTAAGGGCTAGAAATGTCAAAGTTCAGGATACACATTTAAATTCAGAAATGCTTTATTCTAAAGTCGGTGCTCTTAACCATTCCGGTGTAGTGTAATGTATGCTAAGCAATATCTCAAACATGCTCATGTTTCTATTTATTGTCTTAATATAAATAATTTTAATATTAATTTAATATTGATTTAATATTTTTTAATATTAAGGTAATATTTAATATTAATTCTTTATTTGATGTTCTTCCAGGAGATCTATTCTATGAGCCATATCCACATAAATATAACTAATTAATTAATGTCTAATGAAATTGTTTCAAGACAAAACCATGTGTTTCAATGCTATTTTATAGATAAACTGAGTTCACTAATTGTTAATGTGATAGATTAGATTCTTTGATTGATTGTTTTTATCTTCTTTTATCAGCCTATAAAATTAAAGTATTTTAACACTTTGTAGGTTTATTTCAAATAATAAAAAATATGTAATATTTAGTGTAAATTTAGAAAATCATTTTGTAGTTATATTACAAACTTCTATTAAATCACGCCATTCTTTTACTTTTTAGTCTGTCTTCTATATTAGGCTCTCAAAAAGCCAAGACTCCATAAACTAAACAAAATTCTCCCGAAAGCTTTCATTTGGTCACTCAAGCTATTATGATTCTTAATAAAGCATTTACATTACAATATTACAACAACAGAAATGATAGAAAATATTGTGTTACTTTAATAAGGGGAATGAGCTCTTTTATTGACATTCTTATTTGTTTAATTGCATATATTTTAATTTTTAACCTCATCTAAGTAAATGCAGAACAGATATCAGAATTAGAAATATTAAAGATTACTGAATGTAAGAGTTATTTAAAGTGGATTTTTAAAAACCCTTTCATTTGAATATATGTTTACAAGATGACTTCAGAATGATTTTAACTAGCTTTTTAAAAAAATCACATAAAATAATATTTATTCCATTATCCCAATGTCATCTATTACGCATATAAAAAATATTTGACAAGATAAATTGGTTGAACTTTCTAACTGCACCAACACACGTAGCTATTTCTTAAGCATGATGGCTAATTGTCGTGATTCTCATTAAATAATGACACTACTTTGTGTCAAGTTTCAAAGTATTAAGTTTGAGCTTGAAGAAATAAAACCATGGACAGCCTCTATGAAATAAGCAAATAAACCTTATTTAAGCGTTCACGAAATATGTTTACAGCATGTGATTTCAGAGGTACTGAATAGAACTCTGCCTAAAATCTAAAGTCAGATATTTTGCAATTTAAGATTATTATTTTCTTGTTTTAAGGTTTCAGTCTTTTGTTAGGTTGCAAGTGACCCTGATAACACATCATTTTAGGATCTACATATTTTCATTTATCCTTCAGTTTGAATTTGATTTTTTGTTTCAGATTTTTCATAAAATGAGAAAGAGCAAATGTTGTCTCTGATGTTTGACATAGAGAAAGGTATAGAACCAGAATTAGACTTGAAGAGCTTACAAAGTGCAAGATAGAGACAATAAACTGAAACTGACTTCTTCAACATGTTGCGAAAGGGAGAGATGCTGCTATTATGTGATGCATCAGAACTGCAGGCAATATGAGATCCTCTAATGAAAGTTCTTCTGTTAAACACAGTAAAAAGGTGTGTCTAAAAACTAAATTATAAAAGTAAGAGTAGTGTGTATTATTGATGGTCCAGTCGACTGAAATATTGAATATATAGTTGATCAAGGGGTGGACTGAAGTTCTTATGACTGAATGTCAACAGGGAATAGTGATCTTTAGTAAATTTGTAAATTCAAATATCTACATTAGCCTGGCTGTTAATATATAGCAAAGATGGTCTGGTATGGTCTGTGGTGAAGGTGAACAGAAAAGTACATATGTCTTCTATTTTTCTCATCAGCAGATCTTATGAATATTTCCCTCATTTATGTAAATCTACAAAAATTTAAATACTGAAAAATAATTCATTTAATTAAAAATACTAAAAACTATAAGAAAATTAGAAAATAAATACTATACTCATTCATTTATTTAATAGGTATTTCCTTAGTCCCCACCGTTCCACTTATCAAACGTAACATCCCCAAAAGTCATATCTCTTGTGAAAGAACAAAGAAAATATGGTCACACTTGATTAAATGACTATTTTTTTCAAAAATGTTATATTAAGTCAGTGTTTCCTAAAGTTTGATTCCCGTATGCGCAACAAGTAATAATTTAGGAGTACACTAATAAAAGCAAATATGCTATGGCATATATAGCCCCTTCTTAGGGTATGGGGTGCAAGGGAAAGGGAATCTAAGGAAACATACAAAGGTTTTCAGTTTCCGTGACACTGCTATAACCATGAAGTGCGCATTCACACACACATCCACGCACGCACACACATATAGTCTCCAAATATACCCAGGACAGATATGAAATTATGGAACAGTGCTGTCCTAGCCAGGGTGAGGATTCCAAAGAAAAAGTATGTGTGATCAGAGCATCCTTAGGCCCAGATAATTGTGGAGAGCTCACCCATTGAGAAAGTCTGGTTCATGGAGTCCAAGACCTGGTGCTTTGAGAAGGTAAAGATGTAGTTTAGATTCTGACTGAGAATTAGTTCTTTCAGATGGGTT
The DNA here is from genome assembly GCF_020826845.1 of Diceros bicornis minor. NCBI lineage: Eukaryota > Metazoa > Chordata > Mammalia > Perissodactyla > Rhinocerotidae > Diceros > Diceros bicornis. Next base: position 50,143,962 of record NC_080747.1, read on the forward strand.
CGAAAGTTTAAAACCACATTCGCAGAGTACCCTTGCAACTAGTATTCTGGGTACATATTAGGTTCTACCAATGGGACATCATCAGATAATATTGGGTAAATGTAAGTGGAACAGAGGCTAACTGTTTTTCAATAGCTGCTGGCAAAAAATTTAGGAGAGTCTTGAGTGTCTATTGATGCCAGACTCTGCATTCCAGTGTTTAGCCATCAGCAATTTCATTGGAAGAGCCAGTTTCCAAGGCAGCAATAATCGTAGCAGCAGTCCAAGTTTCCCTGTCTTGTTTGCAGCTGCATTAGTGTGACTTCTTCCTAAGTCCACTCCTTCAGTCCTTATAATGATTTTCTAAGCACCAATGCCATGCATTAAATAGTTTCTCCCTGATATACTCAGAGTGGCTTCTGTTTTCTTCACTAAACTCTGACTGATACAGAGGACTGAGCAATACCTTAAGGTACAGACATGATTAAGATTTATGGACTATATCATGGCTATTTTTAATGCGAGCTCCTCATTTGACATCATATTGACAGTAATACACTACAGGTTTTCACCCTGGAAATACATGCATTTCTCCTGTTTGGCTTTAGAGGACCTTCCTGTGACCACTCTGGTTCAGGAAACACAGAGCCTGGGATCTTGTTGGGGTTCATCTCTGATTGCTGACCTGACGGCTTTCCTATGACTCCTGAAGTTCTGATCCTTTTATTCTTGGACATCTTCAACATGTTTTTTCATAAGCTCTTCCTCCCTCAATCTGTTTAATCTATCTAATCTCTGGAAAGAATCAGATGTTTTTTTCACCCACTCTACGTCAACTATTGTTAAAGGCATAAACTTTAGGGTTTGAGAACCAAAAGCAGATGCAATAATTCAGAATTCTTCTTTTGAATATTTAGGATCTAGTGGGTAATAAATTCCTGACTGAAGTTCAAGGACAATCAGATGAGCATCCCAGACCTCTTGACTCGCTTCAGATTGCATGAACAAATTGAAGAGAATGTAGCATTTTGCTAGAGAAATTATCTGAATCTTTTATAAGACGCTAAAAAGAATCACTCATGGGAAAACAACAATAATATTATTTAGAATCAAACACTTTATTAGGATCACCGCGATATACTCGTCGGCTATCATATTTCTATTACGGTTTAAATAAAAAAAAAAAAAGAACCTTTTGACTAGCCTGACAGTACTAAATTAACATTGGAATTGATAGTTTACATTTATTTATTTTCATTACTTGGGTTTTCATCATTCTTCCCTGTAGCAGGATTTTGCAGAATTTTGTCCCAAGCTGGACAATTTCCTCTTTCTAATTCCCTGTAATGAAGAAAGATGAGAAAGACAAGAATTAAAATTCTCTGTATTTATACGTCCAATTTGATCAAGCACTGATTTTAGATGGTACTTTATTACACTTTGAGACATTTTAAGCTTTATTTGGCAGATAAGCATGTGGATTGAACAGGCTCATCTGTTGTCCCAGCAATCAGTTGGCTCACATCTAGATGAACCAGGCGTGTATCCAACGTGAGACGAGTCTTCTGTGAGAGGCCTTGATGATGAAAATAAGACTTGGCTTCCAAGAGAAATGCCAACAGAATCTAGGCCAAAGCCTGTACATTTGTTCATGGCGTTTTGGGGCTTTTCTAAGACACACAACGTTTATACAAAATATTAATTGAAAAAAGTTCATTTGTCAGAGTGAAATTGGCGTCAGCTTCGCTTTGGGTAATTTCACGGTGTTTTAAAACACCCAAATCACAATTGATAAACTTGGCATCATTTATTGTTAGATTTGCTTAAGAGTTCTACTAAAGCTTAATATATCAATATTTGCATATTTACACAAGTATATTAGCATAATATTTTCGTACCATTCAACTTATTAAAAAATCTCTTTGTTGAAACATGAGGTCGGAATTGAAAACCAGAGTAGTTCAAGTGGGCCTCGTGTATATGCTGTCGAATGTAAAACAGCAGAACAAAATCCACTTTTTTCTAAAATGTCTCCCCTGTTAATTAATTAGGGTGTTGACAGATTTTTGTCTTTCATGCTCAAGATGTAAGTACAAACTCCACTGTTTCTTATTGGAAAGTATCTTAACTTAAGATAGAATTGATATGTTTCAATAAATTCACTCAATCTTTCATACAATAAATACACATTGAGAACTAACTTTGTAATAGCATCCTAGATCCAGATGATAAAGTAGTAAAGGAAACATTAAAATTTAATGAATAAACAAACACTGCCCTTGTTGAATTTAGATTCTGTTATGGATAAAGAGGTAGTAGGTAGAATTAATAAATTAAATAATAGTTTATTATATATAAGTGCTCTGGAGAAAAATGAAACAGAGACTAAAATAGAAGTGTTAGAGTATATGTTTCAATTTTAAGTAGAGGGAACAGGTGTGTAATTGAGAAAGTGATACTTGAGTGAATGCTAGAATGACACGAGAGAGTGATGTCTGCTGATTTAGGGAGCGAAGAGTATGAGGCAGAGAGATTAGCAAGTGCACATGTTCTGAGGCAGGAGTATGCCTGGTAAGACTGGGGAACAGCCAGGAGCCAGTCCGTGCAGCAGTGGTTAGGGAGAGAGCAATTGGAGATGAGAAAAGAGGTAACGGACTTTTGTAATTACTTTTGTTTTTACAAAGAGCGGGATAGAGATCATTGGAAGATTTTTACTTTTTTGATTTTTTTCTATTTATTTTTTTTAAATATTCTTCAACTGAGGTTTTTTTGTATTTTTTTTTAATTATTTTATGGAGTCATAACGGTTTATAACTTTGTGTAATTTCAGGTGTACATTATTATTTATCAGTGTCTCACCACCAATAGTCTAATTTTTATCTGTCACCATACATATGTGCCCCTTTACCCCTTTTGCCCACCCCCTAACCTCCTTCTTCTCTGGTAACCACTAGTCTGTTCTCTTTATCCATGTGTTTTCTTATCTTCTACATGTGAGCGAAAGCATGTGGTGTTTGTCTTTCTCTGCCTGGCTTATTTTGCTTAACATCATACCCTCAACATCCATCCATGTTGTTGCAAATGGGATGATTTTGTCCTTTTTATGGCTGAGTAGTATTCCACTATATATATATATATACCACAACTTCTTTAGCCATTCATCAGTTGAAGCACACTTGGGTTGTTTCCATATCTTGACTATTGTGAACAATGCTGCAATGAACATAGCGATGCATAAATCTCTTTGAATTGTTTTCAAGTTCTTTGGATAAATACCCAGTAGTGGGATAGCTGGCTAGTATGGTATTTCTATTTTTAATTTTTTTGAGATACCTTCATATGTTTTCCTCAGTGGCTACACCAGTTTGCATTCCCACCAGCAGTGTATGAGGATTCCGTTTTCTCCACATCCTCTCCAAGATGTGTTGTTTTTTGTCTTGGTAATTATAGCCATTCTGATGGGTGTAAAGTGATATCTCATTGTAGTTTTGATTTACATTTCCCTAATAATTAGTGACTTTGAACATCTTTTCATGTGCCTGTTGACCATCTGTATATCTTCTTTGGAAAAATGTTAGTTCATGTCCTCTGCCCATTTTTTGATCTGGTTGTTTGCTTTTTGTTGTTGAGTTGTATGAGTTCTTTATATATTTTGAAAATAAACCCCTTGTCAGGTATATGATTTACAAATATTTTCTCCCAGTTGGTGGGTTGTCTTTTGGTTTTGTTCCTGGTTTCCTTTGCCTTGCGGAAGCTTTTTAGTCTAATGTAGTCCCATTTGTTTATTTTTTCTTTTGAGTCCCTTGCCTGAGTAGATGTGGTATTCAAAAAGATGCTGCTAAGACCAATGTCAAAGAGCATACTGCCTATATGTTCTTCTAGGAGTTTTATGGTTTCAGGTCTTACATTCAAGTCTTTAATCCATTTTGAGTTAATTTTTATGTATGTTGTAAGGTAATGGTCTACTTTCATTCTTTTGCATGTGGCTGTCCTATTTTCCCAACACCATTTATTGAAGAGACTTTCCTTTCTCCATTGTGTCTTCTTGGTTCCTTTGTTGACAATTCATTGTAAGATTTTTAGCAGAAAAAGATATAATTTGGATTTCAGAAATATGGTTTCTGGTTTGTCTGGAGAAAATTAAATACAGAGGTACGGTGGTGGAAGCAGCAAGCACAATTAGTAAGCAATAGAAATTCGGTTGACAGTTGATGGTGAATTTGCCTAGAGTGGTAGCAGTGGAAGTAGTGATAAATGGCTAGAATCCATATCTTGTTTGTAGTTAGGACCAAAGAATTTGCTGAAGATTGGATAGGTGCCAAAGAAAGAAAGGACTCAATGATGATTTTGAAGTTTTTGGCCTCAGATACTAAAAGGATGTAAATCAACATATCTGAATAGAATATTTGGTTTAAAATTAATTTCCATGACTGCTTCCTAGCTATTTTGATAGAAGAAGGGTAGACCACTTGCATCTTTCTTCCTTCCCCAACACAAAACTCTCAACTACATGTACTGCACTTTTGTAACCCAATTCCATGGATACATCCTACACTAGAAACTGTGCTACGTTTGGTCCTGTTAACAACCATCTCACTATTCAAACTGTACTCCTCTTCCTCCAGGTCATTTATTCAAATATGTCACTGCACAAATTCTTCAACCTCATTAATACTCCAAGCTATAGACCTACATAACTGTCTTCACTTCTATTGTTGCTCAACTGAAATTACGTGATTTATCATTTTAACCCCTTTTTTTACAAACAGCCTTAATATAAATATATTTCTATCTCATCTCATCTTACTTATCTAATGAAACCATAATAATATTTCAACTCAAATATCAATTTTTTTTTTGTGTGAGGAAGATCAGCCCTGAGCTAACATCTGTGCTAATCCTCCTCTTTTTTTGCTGAGGAAGACCAGCTCTGAGCTAACATCTATTGCCAATCCTCCTCCTTTTTTTTTTCCCCTAAAGCCCCAGTAGATAGTTGTATGTCATAGTTGCACATCCTTCTAGTTGCTGTATGTGGGACGCAGCCTCAGCATGGTGGGAGAAGCGGTACCTCAGTGCGCGCCCGGGATCCAAACCCGGGCAGCCAGTAGCGGAGCGTGCGCGCTTAACCGCTAAGCCATGGGCCAGCCCCTCAAATATCAATTTTCTTACTTCTGCATCTAATCAATTGCAGGTTTCTTGAAAAAAAAATTATACAACCAAGCAGATTGGATTTGTTTAAAAACACATCAAATAGACTCAACACTACTTCTAAGCCTAATAGTGATTCTATTAAAAGTTTGTTTCCCTCTTATCCAAGAAAAATTATTAGACACACTTATACTTTTATATTCTTACTGTCTGAGATGACCGACTACATATGCCTTTATTTCTCTAGATGAACTTTCTCTTTAAATGATTCACTCATTTCCATTGTTTAAATACTATTTACATTCTGGTCATTTCCAAATTTGGCTCTCTAATCCAGACTTCTACCTTAGCTCCTAATTAACATATCCAAATGCCTACTAGACTCCACTTAGATGTTTCACATGCAGGTGAAACTTAATTCCAAAACAGAATTTAGTGTTTCCAGCACAACATGACATCTATTTTTCTCCCCCCGTGGAAGCATTATTTGTTTAGATAATCAGGCCAGACATCTAGGATTCATCACTGATTTCTTCATTTTCCTCATCACCTACTTTCTGGTTTATATAACTTAATCAAATTATGAGACTTACGTAGTGCTTATAACTTTAGAAAGAATGACTATAACAACTATGTACTATATATAAGGAATATACTAAGTTGACACACGTGTCCATCAAATGTGGTTTCTTCTTTAAGACAGAAAGATTCCTTACATGTTTTACTATTTTTCCATCATGTAGACATCCACCTATTTCTTTTTTTTTTTTTTGTCAGGAAGGCTAGCCCTGAGCTAACATCCAACGCCAATCCTCCTCTTTTTGCTGAGGAAGATTGGCCCTGGGCTAACATCCATGCCCATCTTCCTTCACTTTATGTGGGATGTCAGCACAGCACAGCTTGACAAGTGGTATATTGGTGCACGTCGGGGATCTGAACCTGCAAACCCTCAGGCTGCCAATGTGGAGCACGTGCACTTAACCGCTGCACCACCAGGCTGGCCCTCCAGCTGTTTCTTTATCATTGATACTATTTTATCATCATTAACATATCATGATGGTTTAAGTTCCTTTGTATCATTGTATAGTAAAGACCCAATACTTAAAACTAGCTCCATAATTTGAATTATTATATTCAGAACTACAAAGAGCAAATACCAATGTGTTATTAATACAATTGTTTAAATTAAACATATAATCTAACACTGGTTATCAAAAATTTTTATACCACTATCTGAGATGCTTTGAACTTTAGCGACCTTAATCAAATTATCTTTTATCTTAATCAGATTATCTTTTGGAAAATACATTGAATTAAATTTTGAAAGAGCTTTTTATGGAAATATCTAACTAACTTGTTCTTTTCATAATTAAACACAATTCAGTGAAATTTAGTTAGCACTAATATTCTATTATAGAGCTAATGAACCTGTGAAAAGACTGGAACAATCAACTTATATTGCACTTATTGTAGTTTTGATTATTTAAGAAATAAATCATTCTAACTGACAGCTAACAGTCCATCTAAAACTACCATTTGTGTATATATACTGTGTACAATATTATATGTGGTTATTATCTGCAGTTTATATTATTTGTGATTGTTAGTTTTGTGTCACCTTGGCTGGTCTATGGTATCCAGTTATTCAATTTAACACTAATCTAGGTGTTGCTGTGAGGGTATGTTATAGATATGGCTAACATCTACTATCAGATGACTTTAAGAAGATATCTTTGATAATCTGGGTGTGCCTCACCCAATCAGTTGAAAGGCATTAAGAACAAATTGAAGCTTCCTTGAGGCAGAAGAAATTTGGCCTCAAGACTACAGCATCAACTCCTACTAGAAAGTCTCCAGCCTGCTGTCCTGTCCCACAGATTTCAGATTTACCAGGTTCAATAATCTAATCGTGTAAGCCAGTGCCTTGAAATAAGTCATATATGCATACAGATACATATGTACATGTGTATGCATATACATAAAAAACTGTGGCTCTTAGCTTCTGTGTACAAATAGATTTACAGAAATTAAAAAGTTGTGAAACAATCTTTAATTTTTAACTATGAATGTGTGTGTGTGTCTGTATGTGTGTTGACATGTAAGTTTAAGGGATAGTAATGTGGAGATAACTTCTTTATTCTTAAAGGTATTCAATTTTGAGCTCTGGATTTACAGAGAAAAATGCATTTAAAAAAGATTTTAAAAGGCTATTTAATTCTCAGTGGCATTTTCTCCAAAATTATCTATAACTTATTTTATATTCTTGTGTAAAAACAGGACTGATTAACGATTATAGGATGCTATCTGCCTTATCGGTTTGTCATATGGGCTTTATTTCTCTTAAAACACATCATATTATTTAGCCACTTTGCTTCTGGAAGGTAACAGTTTGTTGATTCTCTTGACTGAATATGTCTAGACCACAAAATATATAGCAGTGGCTTTATCTGTATATTGGTAACATCATGGATGAGAAAAAGATTAAAATAATAATATATAACAATATAAGAGTACATTAACCAATGAGAATAGTGTTATATGAACTGAAAAATTCAAACAACTTAATTCTGTGTACCTCAAAGCAATGATAAAAATAAAGGAGAAAAACAGAACATATTTGGAGTTATATTGTAACCTGAACTATTGTCAAATCCAAGGTTCTTATGAAAGGAAAATCTACCTATTATCATCTTATGAAATACATATGCCTAGTTTTCCCTTTTAAAAAAACTATAGTAGTACTCTTTTTCCATTTAAACAAATATTCAAATGGCAACCAGATTCACTAAAATTAAAAAAACTACAAAAGATATCAAATCAAAACAGATGTTCTGCAGACACCACCTACAGAGGTTTTATTAGATGACAGAAAAATTAAAAGTATTCACATAATGTCCAGATCTAATAAGTTATATGGAAAAGTTTTATCCTTTTCTAATTTAAAGGCAAAAGAGACTTGAAGATATATCTATACACACAACTCCTGAAACTTGTGTGTGTAATAAAGGCATTGAACTAACAAGAGTTATATGAGAAAATAACTATTCTTGTTATTGGATATAAATACACTCAGTGATTAAAATTAATTTAGAGAAACTATTCCTAAACACAATTGCTGATAATACTTTCCCTCAGGCTATGGTTCTAGAACAATATAACCTATATTTCTGATATAATCAAAAGGAAAGAGATTAAGAAATAAATACTCCACACAATAGTTTATTCCTGATATAAATTCTGTCTTTTAAATACCAACTTTAAATTAAGGGATTTTCTTCTGTTCATCCAGTTCTTGTTGCTCCTGGCACAGATAAACCTTTGATATAATCATCATTTAACACACATTTTCATAAATCCCTTTCCTATCAATAATACAATTGTTGTCATCCTCTCCAGTATTTTTTCTAATATTATAATATTAATTATATGAACTTTAGAATCCCAATTCCAAGCTTTCTATGTCTTTTTCTTCCCCCACACATTCATTCATTCAACGGACAAACCCAAGCTTATTAAACACAAACACAACACACACACAAACTCATCTTGAAAAAAATGTCTTGAAATGTTTACAGTATATATGTATAAACTGTGGGATAATGAGACATTTTCTTTATGCTTCTTTTATTATTTGTCTACATTTGTTATCATGATCATGTATGATTTCATAGTAAAGAAAAATATATTAAAATAGCTGAATTTTCTAAAATTTCTAAAAGCTAAAATAAAATTTCCTTCAAGAAAAAAAATCCATTGAAAGTGTAATATTTTACAAAGATTTTATTCGTTAAAGCAGTGATTCACAAACTTTTTGCATCATGGAACACATAAAAAATATATTTTTAGGGAATACCGGGTTCAGCAAGGCTGTTTGAGGCTAATAGCTGTCAGCCTAGTTGACTCGTGTCCCAAATGCTAAGGCCCTCAATACCTTGGCACATTGATAACTCACAACCTGTACACCAATTTGCCACACTTGTGGGGAGCTCTGGGTTATTTTAAGACATACTATTAAACAAACATTTCAATTACTCTTCAGAGCGTTGTAACTAAATTTTTGATAGTACAATTTCCGTGATTGATTTTCTTGTTTGCTTGTTTGATGATGAGGTTTTCAGAACAAACTAAGAAAAGGTGAAATAACGGTCAATTATTTGTCTCTTAATGTTCTCTATAGAGGTTGAATATAATACATTCTCAGTATTTTCTTTTTAATGTAAATAAATTTTTCAACAAAATAAACCAAGGTTTAATACTGCAGATAACTATAAAATAAATCTTCTTATGCTCTTCATACCTGCTAAAGTGAAGTTTCAAACCTTATTCTATTTCTGATGATTACCTTTCCAATGAATAAATTTATTTTATTGTGTACTTATTTATAAACATTTTCATAAAATTCAGGACTATCCTATAAATATATCATTCTAAGCCATTGTTTTTCATTAGAAGTGGCTAAATGTAAGTATTTAAAATTTTGTCATCAGTAACATTAAATTATTCTAAATGAGTAAGCAATAAATGTACAAATTGTTAAATTCATATAATAAATTAATGTATAATTCAAATAGCATTGTTAGCCTATTTAATAAAAGAAGTAAATCATGTTGGACTAAACTAAGACAAAAATAGTGTGTTAATTTTGTACATTATAATAATACTGCTTTATAAAATTATCTTTAAATAACCCTTCCCTCATCCTTATCTCCTTTTTCAAAATAACATCCTAATTGTCCTTTCTTATTGTGACAAATATCTTTAAACCTTTGTGACTGCAAATTCTTTCTTTAGCATTTCCAATCATGATTTCTCCTTACCACTCTCAAGAAACTGCTCTGTTAAGAATATCACTGACTACCTAGTATCTAAACCTCTAGCACTTCACTTTTTCTCTTTGATTTCAATAGCACGTAACTCAGCTGACTTCCTATTAATTCTTGGGAGTCTATTTTCTTGGCTTCCATCAAAATACTCATCTTGGTTTTTGCTATTTCTTTCTGGCTTCTCTTTCTACATATGTCCCTGGAGTATTAGTGTTCCCTATGTTAAAGACTGTAAAAACTATGCCTCCAAACTAGACCAATATTTTGCAATTCTTGAATGTTCAATTTATGTCAAGCATAGTGGATCCAAAACTGAATTAATTATCTTTCATCAGCATCCCAATTACCCAGTTAGCCAATTCAGGAACCTACAAGATATCTCTGGCTCATTTCTCTCCATTATCTCTCACCTCCAATAGGTTACTAAACTCTCCAAATTCTGCTTCAAAAATAGCTATTATATCTACTTTTTTCTTTTTCTTCTCCTGAACTGCACCACCATTTTGCTGGTTAAGATACTGATCATCTGTTTTCAGGAATATTATGAGTCACCTAGATTGCCTATCAAGAGACTCTCAGAGCTAGATTGTTACTGAAGTTATTATCATCCACATTGTTACTGAAGTTATTTCTCAGATTCAATTCTGACAAAATTAATTATTCTGCTTAAGATACAGACTTGAATTCTTATTGCCTACAAGCAAAAGTCTAACCTTTGTGTAGTGGTGTAAAATTTTCTAACGAATATTATATGAGTTTGTCATTTGAAACTCATCCTTACTTTCTTTCTTCCCCTTGTGGACATTTTCTTAGTGTTGGTTATCCATCTCACACTGGACACCCAATGGGGGTCAGAAATTTCCTTCTTCAATCCTTAGATTTTTGTGTCCCACAATTTGTCAAACAAATGGTACTACTTAGAGTCTGAATCTTAAAGGAATTATGAAAAGTCACAGAAAAGTTGAGAAATGGTGGCAGTGATGGCAGCAGGAGCCCAGATGCACTGGCAGCCCAGTTATGAGGCACCCCAGGTAGTATCATGAATAGTCACTTTCCAAGAACTCCTTTTTTCCTGGCTTACTCTACGAAATTGATTCTCCAGCCTTCCCATTGAATCTGAGATATCAGACATCGTCCCAGTTAATTTATTTCTTTTCAACTTAACCAAAGTCTGTTTCTATTATTTTCAGCTAAGACCTGCAACGAATAAAACCCCATCACATGTAACCACAAAGTACATGAAGGTGTATTATAAAATCTCACACCAAACTCTTATACACTGTTCTGATTTCGAGGAATTATTTTCCTCTTTCTATTTTAACTTAAAATATTTCAACTCTTTATCCAAGAAATATTTGTTTCTTCTATTTTTTTAATACTGTAACAGCCTGCATACCACCAAAGACTGAGTTAATCAATTACTTATTGTTATCACTATCCTGTTTTACATTTCTATATAACTATACATTTCCTCATACTTATTTGTGACTTTTGTTTTTCCTCCCTTTTAAACTATACACTTCTGTGGGCAAGAACTATGTGTCATCAGTATGTGAATGTGTGTGCCTGAAGATATAACAGGGAACCTATTTAAATTTAGGAATTTAGTTGAATTATATAATAAAGAATTTTATACATATATGTTGCCCAACAAATAACATTACATGACTAAACACATACTTTTTCAGAAATTTCAGAATTTTTATCATTTGAAAATCTCTATAACAAGGATATTATTAAATATTTCCTATCATGATGTAAGGTAAAAATAGTGAAAAAAAGGGCAATGAATGAAACGAATGCTACAATTTCTAATTACCTAAATATTTACTTGAAAAATCACTGGCACGAATAAATTTAATGAAATTGCTTTATGGAATTTGAAAATTAAAGTTTTATTCATGGATACATTGAGTTTATTCTGAGCCTAAAATAGTATGGGAATAATCATAATTATTATATCCGAATCCCCTTGCTTTCTAATCCACATCTAGTCTATTGGCCAAATTCTACTAAGTCTCTCTCTTAATATTCATAAAAGTTGATACTTCTCTTAAAAAAATTGCAAAAATTTTGTTTACTCAACTTTTTCATTTTTTTTATAAACCCTATGTATACATTGATATGTAGATATATCAATGAATATTTGGAATTAATGTATGAAACTGATATTAACCAGTTGACTGGCATAGTTGTTTCACAAAGCAAATGAATACTCATCTGTCTTAGCATGTTTTTATCTTTTCCAATTTTCCAGAGTTCAAATCCACCTTCTGCAGAGCCTTCCTAATGGTATATTCTACAGATTGGCTTTTACAAACAAAAAGTAAAAATAAGTGCCTTGTGGATGAAACAATGGCTAGATGGTTGATAAGTATACAGCCTACATCTGAATTGATCCAAGACAAAATCACGTGTTTGTTAGCCAGCCAACTGCATTCGTTACTTAGAGACCATCAGTCAACCCAAACCCTGTCTCTTCCATTTTCTGATATTTATATCTGATTTTTAATATTAAAAGAATAATATCAATGAGGTACAGAATTTCAAATTGATGTTTTTCTTTCCCTACTAATAAGAACAATAAAGCTGTCTTGATATTCATAATAAATCCCTTTCAACTACACCTGAGTATGTGTTAATAAAGTAACTTTTGGAAAGCATCTAAGGATGCAGACCGGTTGCCATAGGAACCAATCATGTGATTGGAGGGATGGAACCTTCAGTCCCACTCCTCTGAATTATTAGAGAAAGAGGAACAACAATTTGAAATTCTGTACCCCATTGATGTTATTATTTTAATATTGAAAATCAGATATAAATATCAGAAAATAGAAGTGAAAGGGTTTGGGTTGAATACGCTTAAAATAACGAGATATCTATAACCTACCGATGTATACAATGCTGTAGAATCTTGACTTCACAGAGCTATTCATTTCCAACAATGATAAAAACCAGCTACATTATACTCATTTCATTGAACGTTATACAGCTATTAAAAACCTATTGTGAAAAACAATATAGCAACATGTAAAGTACATACAACCAATTAACTATGGAAAAAATCAGGATTCAAAACCATAACACTTTTTAAATATATAAAGGTACACATGAAAATTGCTAGAAGAGAATAATGCAATATGCTATCATAGCTTGCTTATTAAGATAGTGGGGTAATGGGTGAAGGTTTTTTCCTTATGATGAAAATTTTAAGACTTACTCTCTTTGCAACTTTGAAATATACAATATAGTATATTAACTATAGTTACCATGTTGTATATTATATCCTCATGAATTATTTATTTTATAAATAGAAGTTTTTACCTTTTGACCTCCTTCACCCATTTCACACACCACCCCCGCCCCCCTTCTGGCTCCAGCATCCACCAATCTGTTCTCTATACCTAAGAGTTTGGGTTTTTGTCTGTGTGTTTTTTAGATTCCACATATAAATGAGATCATATGGTATTTGTCTTCTCTGTTTGACTTATTGCACTTAGGATAATGTCCTAAAGGTCCACCCATCTTGTTGCAAATGGCAAGATTTCCTTCTTTTTTATGGCTGAATAATGTTCCATTTTATATATATATACCACCTTTTACTTATCTATTCATTTATCTATGGGCACTTAGGTTGCCTCCATGTCTTGACTATTGGAAATAATGCTGCAATGAACATGGGGGTACATATAATTTTTCAAGTTAGTGTTTTCATTTACTTCGGATAAATACCCAGAGTGAAATTGCTGGGTCGTGTGGTAGTTCTCTTTCTACTTTTTTGGAGAACCTCCGTACAGTTTTCCATAGTGGCTTCACCAATTTACATTCCCACTAACAGTGCCCCAGAGTTCCCTTTTCTCCACATCCTTGCCAACAGTTGTAATTTCTTGTCTTTTTGATAAGAGCCATTTTAACAGGCGTTATCTCATTGTGGTTTTGATTCACATTTCCCTGATGATTACTAATGTTGAATATATTTTCATGTACTTGTTGGCCATCTGTATATCTTCTTTGAAAAAATATCTATTCAGATCCTCTGCCCATTTTTAAATTGGATCATTTGTTTTTTTGCTATTGAGGTGTATGAGTTTATTATATATTTAAGATGTTAACCCTCTATCAGCTATATAATTTGCAAATATTTTCTTCCCTTAGTTACATTGCCTTCTCACTTTGTTGGTTTCTTTTGCTGTGCAGAAGCCTTTTAGTTTGATGTAGTCGCATTTGTTTATTTTTGCTTTGGTTGTCTTGGCTTTTGGTGTCAAATTCAAAATGTCATTGTCATGACCGATGTCAAGGAGCTCACTGCCTATGTTTTCAGGAGTTTTATGGTTTCAAGTCTTACATTCAAGTCTTTAATCCATTTTGTGTATGGTGTAGTGCTCCATTTTCATTCTTGTGTATGGGGCTGTCCAGTTTTCCCAATACCTCTTATTGAAGAGACTGTTGTTTCCCTATTGTATAGTCTTGGCTCCTTTGTCATAAATTGATTGACTATATGTGGACTCTCTATTTTCTGTTCCATTGATCTATATGTCTGTTTTTATGCCAATACCATACCATTTTGATTACTATAGCTTTGTAATATGGTTTGAAATCAGGAAGTATGACGTCTCCAGCTTTGTTCTTCTTTATCAAGATTCCTTTGGCTATTTGGAGTCTTTTGTGGTTTCAAATAAATTTTAGGATTGTTCTATTTCTTTGAAAAATGCCATTAGAATTTTGATAGGGATTGCATTGAATCTGTAGATTGCTTTGGGTGGTATGGACATTTTAACAATATTTATTCTTCCAATCCATGAGCATGGTATATTTTTCCATTTATTTATATCTTCAATTTTTTTTATCAATATCTCACAGTTTTCAGTGTACAGAACTTTTACCTCCTTGGTAAATTTATTCCTAGATATTTTATTCGTTTTGATGCAATTGTAAATGGATTGTTTTCTTAGTTTCTCTTTCTGATAGTTCATTATTAGTGTGTAGAAAGACAACAGATTTTTACATATTGATTTTGTATCCTGCAACTTTAGTGAATTTGTTGATTAGTTCTAACAGTTTTTTGGTGGAGTCTTTAGGGTTTTCTACGTATAATATCATTTTATCTGCAAACAGTGACAGCTTTACTTCTTTGTTTTTGATTTGAATGAATGCCTTTTATTTCTTTTTCCTGCCTAATTGCCCTGGCTAGGACTTCCAATACCATGTTGAATAAAAATGGTGAAAGTGGGCGTTCTTGTCTTGTGCCTGATCTTAGAGGAAAAGCTTTCAGCTTTTCACTATTGAGTATGATGTTGGCTGTGAGTTTGTCATATACGGTCTTTATTACACTGAGGTGTATTCCCTGTATACCCACTTGTTGACAATTTTTATCACAAATTGATGTTGAATGGATGAGTTTTATTTTTTTAATTTCTCTTTATTTTCTTTCACTTACTTTCTTTTAATTACTTTCCATTATCTAGAGAAGATTCTCTTTTTAAAATTATGCTGTTTTCATTGCTTATTATGGTTTAGAAATTGAAGGTAAAATATAAAAATATAAGCCTCAAAATCCTTATGTTTTCTTTATGGTAGGAAACTCTAGACCCATTTCTACCTTATTATGTGATTATGTCTGAAAGAATAATGGTTGGTTCTACGTGCAGCAGGTAGCATAGGGTTAAATGCTCTAAGACATCTACAGGGTCAGTATCCTCTTTCTCTGATGCAGGTTGGTAGATAAGAGCTCTTGATGGATAGCTACTTTTGACCCCCACTGCATTGTTGGAACTGCACACATCTTATCAGAAGAAACTACTGACATTTTTTACAGGAACAGGACATTTTAGAAATGGATTATTTATTTCGTGGTGCAAATGTATTCCTAGTGACATTGTTAGGAACTGACTCCTTTACCTGCAAAGAGAGAGGCTTATCTGAACAAAATCAATGGGTTTAGGGGCTGCCTTTTAATGAAAGCAGGAGCCTTTCTCTGAAACTCCAAAAAACTCAACCCATTAAAACAAGGACTGTTGGGATCACACATTTTTAAGCCCCAAACCAACTAATGCCACAATATTCCAAATCACCTGTAATACCTTAAATAATTTATGTCCGATACATTAGCCAGAGTAACATTTTAAAACACAAGTCAGGTCAAGTTACCCCTAAGTTCAAAATCCTTGAAGGGCTCCTCATTTCAACTCAGAGTAAAAACAAAATCTCTTACCCGCTTTTTAAGGCCCTAAATGTCCTGAAATTCTGGTTACATCTGTTATCTCATCATCTGCATTCTCTCTTGACCACTTTGTGCCAGTTATTCCTACCAGACTTTGGAATATTTCTTGAAAACATTAGGTACACTCCAACATGTGGCTTTTTCACTAGCTATTTTCCCTAGATGAAAAAACTTCTTTCCCAAGGAAGTAACCCAATTCATGCCAAAGTAATTGAGGTTTAGATGAAACTATTAAAAAACGTGCATCTCTTTTATGCTAGTTTCAGCAATTCTGGAATTTTTAATTCAAACTTTTCATGATCTGATCACATATGTACCTCCAGACCTCTGTTCTTTTCACTGCATGTGTTATGACCTCATATTTCTATTTTGTGAATTCTTTAATTTGTTCCATATAAAGGAATCCTACCCCTTCTCTCCTCTCTCTAAATTAGCACCCACGTTTTCATCAATCCTCTGAACATCGCCCCATTCTTGTCTTATCATTATTCTAGTGCAGACGTGCTATATAACCTAGATCCTGGGTCAATTAAATTGTTTCCTTTCACTGCAATTATGCAATTATTTATGAATTCAACTGCACAGACTGGTGCCTTTACAAATATTTTGTCTTGATTCTGAAATGAGTCTAAAACTGTCCCCAGATCTTTCATTTCCCTAATCAATATTCTTCCCTATTAACAATGCGGGAGTTTCCAATATGTTCCCCTCTATTTGAATCATCTCCCAATTACAACTCCAATCATTGTCAACAGACTCTGTAGTGTTCTGTTTCAGAAATGAAATATGGTCCTTTAATTGCTTACACATCATCAATGAATATCAACATTTTTCTTTCTTTTTTATTTCCTGTTGTAATGGCTCAGGTGTTCTTTTTATATAAAGTTAAGATGCCAACTTGAGGTCTGGATCCTATCCCTCATTTCTTCAACAGTAATATCACTTCATTAAATATCTCCTCACTTTTCTAAGTCTCTTAACAACATTCACCAAAAATTATTGAATTTCTTTCTTTAGCTGGACAGTGGTCTAAGGATTATAATAGTGAGATCAAATAAAGTCAATCTTGACTTATGAAATATATTCTCCGGTTTGATGAGTTATATAATATTTAAATAATCATACTTAACATGAACAATTTAAGAATGTAAATTTCTATCAAAATTTTGTTTTAGGAGATAATTTGATAAATAATTTAATGAAGTAGGACCTCAGGAGGCTTCCCTAAAGAAGTGATCATTTAGCTCTGATAACAGGAGAATAGGCATTTTTGGAATGGTGGTGGGAAGAAGTAGATTTTAAAGCAAGAAATAACCCTACAGATGGAGGGAGAATGACATTCTAATACAAAAGTATAGTAATAAAAGTCCAGGATGACTGAAATGCAGAGATCTGTGGATGTTGGAGCCGGGGCAGTAGATACAAATCAAATAAATGCCAGGTTACTTGTATAATCACATTTCAGTGCTTGGAGCAGAAATCATTCCAGATATTTCAAACAGGAAGAGAGTTAACACAGGAAATTAAGAAATTTAAAAATTCGTGGAGTCACTGGGAAAATATCAGTTAGACATGATGCCACATAACGATACAGCTCATCTTCACAGCATCTTTCTAAAGACCAGAAGGTTGCTGCTGCTTCTGACACTAGTTGCATTGCCTCAATTAAAAAAGTGTCTAGACACAAAATTCCGCATTGATCCTCACAAACACTAAAGTCTCTCAAAACTTATTTATCAACATCACAGCATCAGGCTGTGTTAAAGCATTTTAACTTAAAATTCCCTTCCTGTTTCAGGGAAGCACATCTCAGTGACAGAACATAATTCCTATCTTAAGCCCGTATCGCTAATTAATCTAGGAAATATAATGTTTAGATTCATTCATCGCAATTCAGGAAGGCGCTTGAAACTGGATGAGAATGGATGCTGAGTGAAGATATACTATAAACTGTACACTATGTAACATATATTAGATTTTAATCCTAAAGCCATATAATCTATTAAGTAGTTTTATTATGTTATCAGGTTTTCATTTTGGAAATATCAGGGTTTACTGTATGAGAAATGGCTTAAAGAGATGCAGAATGGATTCTGGAAAGAAGTTTGGAAGCTATTGCAGTGTTGGTCAAAGCTTAGAAATGATATCAAACTGTATTTATGGTATGATCATGTAAATAAAAGAAAGCAGAGATTTTTAAAACACTAAGGGAATGAAATTGGGAAGACTTGTATGATTATTAGTTTGGTTTTCACTGAATTAGACCCTTAGACAAAGATTTAAGTGCAAGAACATTTTTGGATGTGATGCAAGGAAGCACTGGTCAGTGAGGTAGAGAGTGAGATGAGAAAGGGATGGAAGTCAGTTCAGGTGTCATGAAAAAATACTCCACTGTGAGCACCTGGACCCCATTGCTGCTGGGTCCTCTAGGAGACAGTGTAGAGAATTCCTCTTCACTGTCTTATGCAAGAGTGAAAAATGCTAGAGAATCAATCTTCCAAATCCCATCCATCATTATCTGAAGCTTACTTTTAAATTATTCACTTTCCAGCACTTCTAGCCTGCCATACATGTGATCTGAGTGTGCCAGAGAAAGACCTTGGTTGAAGAGTCACAGGCAGTTGCAATAGGTAGCCAAGAGCATAAATAAGAGTGATAAGAGCTATGCAAAAACGGACAAAGAAGTAATAGCATCTGCTATAAGAATGGATTGGATATGGAGGCTGTAAAAGAGGGAGATATCAAAGATGGCTTCAAGATTTATATTTTGAACTACTGAATAGATTTAGTTTTCTTTTACTAACAATAAGAAAAACCATGTATCAAGAGAGATTAAGAGCACAATATTGTAAATAGTGGATTTGAAGTGCCATGGATAAATCTGCAGTGAAATGTCAAGTAGACACCTGAATATATGAATTATGATTTCACAGAAGACCTATGAGCTGGAAATTTACATTTTTTTGTAGTTATTAGAACCATAAGTGTGTGCAGGGGTCATTATGGCCAATGTCACTGTCTTGCTCAGATTCCCTTAGCCAGGCCTGTGCATCTATTCTCCAGTTGTTATAATTTTCTGCAGCTAAGAGCTCACCGATGTGCCCCTTCCCTAGAGTTTTGCTCAGCTAGAGCCAGTCAGCTGAATGAATACACCAGCGAATTAATGCAGCACCACAAGGATGGCCCACAACATATCCATGGCCACCACATTCAACTTGTCTAGCCATGTCTAGACTTTATTTGAAACAATATTCATGCTCATTTTTTTCATTCTTCACTGTCCTACATTACTCCACGATCACTTACACAATTTCTTTATGAGCAATCTCTCAATAAGTTATGTACACTTTAATCCCTGTATCACATAAGTAAAGGCCACAAGCAGGTGGCACAGAACCCCATGTCCCCTACTATTCATGCACTCATGCTTCAACCTCAGCTCACGCCTGTGATCTCATGGAGGGTTTATTTGGCATCGTTGACAGAAGAAGTATTCCAGGCTTAGTTTATTCATATGTTGCCTGGGGATGTAGGTGGAAAGGTGAGAATGACCTGTTGCTGAAACACGGCTCCACTCAGGGCCTGCTTCAGTAGGCAGTTATGAAAGGAACTCCTCTGTGTTATCAGAGCCTTAGACATTCATTTAGTCGTTTACTCCGTGTGGAGAAGGAAATGACCTGAATTAAAGGTATACATAGAGTCACGGGCAGTGCCAAATGGCTAAGCTGGTCTGAGGTCTTAAAGGGTAAAGATTGGAAGATTGAGGACAATGAAGCCTGGGGAAGAGATAAATGGACCATTCTACTGGAGGCGACACAAAATGCAAAGATCTTTGTATGGCACCTTATCCCTCACCAGAGATCAGACACCACAGAAGAAACACTAACTAACAAAATGGACATGATGATACCAATTAGCTTATGTCATTAAATACATCAGTGCTCTCAAAAAATCACATAGTCATAGTAGCAGAGATAGATGCTACAGATGGAAGATTGGAGAAACTGAGGTCTTACACATTCTGGATTCTGACTCTGCTCCACTAGAAACGGTCACAAAAGTCACTGATGACATCCTTGCTATAAAATCCAATAATGACTCTATTTCTGTTCTTATGAACTTCCAGTAGATTTGAGAATATTTAGCACTCCACTTTCGTTGAGTTCTTTGCTTTTGACAATGAACTGTACAAATCTTCTTTCTTCTTCTCTAGAACTACTTAGTCTTTTTGAAGATGGATGTTTTCCAAGTCCCTTCTAGGGTTTTTCTACTCTCCTTCCTTTGGAAGTTATTAATGGCCAAGATTTTAATCAGATTTAATAAGATTTTAATAAGTTTTATTATTCAATATTGAGAGGATGATACAGGATATGAAGAAATAGGTATAATTATTGCCATGGAGAAATAGAAGAGAGGGATTTTACCTGTGGTTTCTGGGATGCCAGGGTGGTAGGAGGGTGGAGGGTGGGATAGGGGATGGGGATGTGTTCTCACAGGGTACTTCTGCTTTATTTATATGATCATTATATTGTATTGTTATTAAAATTTAAAAAGACAAACATTTTGAAAATTTGAAATACATTAAATAGAATAAAAAAAGCTTATATAGGTAAATCTGTTTGTTTATAAATGACTGGTTATTGTTAAGCAATTTAAATTTTTGAACCATTTTCATTGTGAAATATGATACACATTCAGAAAATTATACAAACTAAAAGTGAAAAAATCAATAATTTTAACAAAAGTCCGTTCATGCAACCCTCACCCCAAAGAGAGTTAACTTCTGCTATCACCCAAGATAACACCTTCCCAGACCCTTCTTAATCACTATCTTCTCCTTCTTTCCAAAAATAACTAGTATGTAGATTTTACAGTAATTCATGTCTTTCTTTCCTTTACATATTAGATGTAATATATGCATGCCTAGCACTGTTTTTTAATGTTACATGAATATAATCATATAATGTTACTGTTTTCTGTCTGGCTTGTCTTCCTCAACATTCTTTTTTTTTGGTAGTCATTCTTGTTGCTGCATGTGCCTATATTTCATCCATTTCCTTTGCTGCATAATACTCCATTATATGAATTACCAGAATTTATCTATCCACTACATAGATGGGTATTTTTTTTTTTAATTTTTCACTCTTGCAAATAATACTACTTTTGTTGCAAGTAATACCAAGTATTTGCAAAATGGGCGTATAATTTACTCTTTACCAGCATCAGATGATAATTCTCATTACTCCACATGCTTACCAAGACTTCATATGGCATTTGTGTATAATTTTTGCTACTCCCTTATGACTAATGAGGAAGGGTCCTTTTCAAATGCGTTTTGGTCGTTTCCATATCCACATGTTTGGAATGCCTATTAACATGTTTTTTTTTTTCCATTTTTATATTGAATTTTCATTTTTTTTTTTTTTTTTTTTTTTTTTTTTTTTTTTTTTTTTTTTTTTTGTGAGGAGATCAGCCCTGTGCTAACATCCGCCAATCCTCCTCTTTTTTTGCTGAGGAAGACGGCCCTGGGCTAACATCCGTGCCCATCTTCCTCCACTTTATATGGGACGCCGCCACAGCATGGCTTGCCAAGCAGTGCGTCGGTGTGCGCCTGGGATCCGAACCAGCGAACCCCGGGCCGCCGCAGCGGAGCGCGCGCACCCAACCGCTTGCGCCACCGGGCCGGCCCCTGAATTTTCATTTTTATCTTACAGTTTTGTCTTTGCTTAAACATGTATAGTCTCTCTCTGGGTTCTGGATACAATTTTTTCATTTGTTATGTTTGTTAAAAATATTGCCTGCCATTTGGTGACTTACATATTCGCTTTCATAATGTTATCTTCTTATGATAAACAGTTCTTTATTTTTAAGTCGTTAATGTATTATGTTATGTTTATTATATTTTTATTCTATTAAAGATTTTCCTTCAATTTTATAGATCATGAAAATATTATAGAATACTTACTGGGAACCATATAATTTTGCTTTTTAAATTTAGGTCTACAATCCATGTGAAATAGATTTTTGATTTATAGTATGATATAGAAGTCAAATAACTGTTTTTGCATCTGCCTATCAGATTGTTTCACTATAATTTGTTGAAAAGACTATCCTTTCCACGCTGTTCTCTAGTGTAATTTGCAATTTGTCTTAATTTACAACTGTGCATATATATGTACAGTTTTTTATTTATATAAATGTATATAAATAAATGTTTGTATTTATATACAAACACAAATACATGTTCGTGTGTGTGTGTGTATAATAACTAGCACATTACCTATAAGTTAACTTTGGAGAACATATTCTAATATATTGATAGTACAATAAAAATTTTCACCTCTAAACTTAGTTGGACTTTAAATTCTGATGCCCCAAAACTCTTTTCTTTCCTAATATGCATGAAATTTAAACTTTCTAGCTCAAGCACATCCCCACTTAAGCAGACAATTGAATGAATTATTTCGTTGATTGTGTAGCCTACAGTGACCATTCTTAGGAGGTTTTTAGGATTTGTGGCACTTATCTTACACTTTCCTATTTATTGCTAGATTTACTAGTCCACTTTGAGAGACTGTTTACTAAATTACTAAAAGCATCTCTCATAATTCCTGAGGGTTTATAATAATTTATTCACTTCATATATAGAATCAGAATAGTAAATAATTTCTCTAAACACTTCCCAATTTAACTTTCAATGACTCTTAAAACACTAATAAAACTGGCTTTTACACTATTATTCCATAGTTTTACTCTTCTTTCCAGTGGTAAGAAATTTTACCATTAAATAAAGTAAATTTTGATAGCAGACAAAAAATGATAAATTCACCACTGCTTTTGAAATAAAGCTACATGCCATCAATGAATTTTTGTTTAGGACAAGGGAGTGGGTGGCTGAAGATACTGCATTTACTTTGAGTTTATGGATTGCTAAAACAAAGGCGGAATTTCACAGACACTGGATGGTCTTTGACTTCAAGTATAAGAAAATTTCAAAATTGAACATTAAATAAAATCATAGCAAAATAATATTATATATAAAACAAGGAAAAAACACTTTCTATAATATTAGTATATCCTGAGTGTATATGTATAAGTATGTATGTGTGTGTGTGTATATTTTTTTTTTTTGCTAAGGAAGATTTGCCTTTAGCTAACGTCTGTTGCCTATCTTCCTCTTTTTCTTCGCTTGAGGAAGATTCTCCCTGAGCTAACATCTGCGCCAATCTTCCTATATTTTGTATGCGGGTTGATACCACAGCATGGCCACTGACGAGTGGTCTAAGTATGTGAACTGAACTGGGAACTGAACCCGGGCCCCCAAATTGGGGGTCACGGAACTTAACCACTAGGCCACAGGGCCAGCCCCTATATATATGTGTTTTTTTTCCAGGAGAATGTAGCATTAAGAATTCAAAACTTCAGTGCAGCATACATAGTGTTGGGGAAATTTACTACAGATAAAAAGGAAAGATTCATGATAATTTGTAGGCCT
This sequence comes from Diceros bicornis minor, assembly GCF_020826845.1. Taxonomy (NCBI): domain Eukaryota; kingdom Metazoa; phylum Chordata; class Mammalia; order Perissodactyla; family Rhinocerotidae; genus Diceros; species Diceros bicornis. Next base: position 50,167,627 of record NC_080747.1, read on the forward strand.
TTAGTTGACTCTTGTGCTACCTTGAGGCTTCTAAGCTATGGAAATATTTAAAGAATGCTTTTAAATATCAAATTTTTAACTAACAGGATTAACTGTGGGATTATTGAGTCCATGTTCTATTTAATTTTATTTCCTTCAGAATAATGTTATAGAACATGCCCATAAGAAGTGCGAAATACATGGCCTCCTTAAAATTTGTTATATCTTTGTCTATGCAGTGCTGTTTAATTGAATTAGACATTTAATTTTAACTTGATTTGAAATTCTAATATGCAGTATGTTAGTTCATTTGTCTAAATGTATGTTTCTATTGGTGCATTCTACTTTATAATAGAAAGATATAGAGCAGAGATTTAATTTATTAAACTTGATGCACAGTGTGTTTAAGAAATTGAATTTGAAAATGTCAGTAGTTGTTTATACAAGTGTTTGAATTATTAGGTTTTAGAAAAATGGAATGCTCACGTAATTTGTCAGGAAACAAATGAGAGCAGAGGCTTTACTCTATAATACATATTTACTTATTCATTCATTTGTTTATGTTTTTATTTAATAAATATTTACTTATAAACTACATTGTATTATCCATAAATATATTCATACTTATTAGTAACTTGTGGTAAACACTACACTTAACTACAAGTTCCTATGAATAGAAATACTATCACAATAAGAACTGAAGTTCTCCCCCCATTCCATCTTTAAGCCAATATAGTTCTTCTCAAAGTTTACTCTGTATAACATAAAATAGAAGAAATATAAATTTAGTTTATCAAATGTTTATTGAACATATGTTCAAAGTATCACCATATATATACATATATTAATGTATACATATATAAATATATATGCAGATATACATATATGTGTGCGTGAGCGTGTGTGTGTGTGTGTGTATGTATACACATGCAAACATACACATCTCTGCTTCTTAAAAAAAATATAATCTTCACAGGATGGCCCCCATGTTACAACAAGCACAGAGTAAAATTTGAAAATTTCCATAGGTAATTAAACATTTAGAACCATTATTCATAGTAACTCAGTTGTAATTTCAGAGGTCATCTCTGATCAGGGTGATAAAATAAAGATATGGTGATAAGAGGAAAATTAACCTGACTATAAAAAACAGGGATAATTTGCGTAAGTAGAGATATGGCAAAAGCCACTTCAGGTTTAGCAAAACAAGCAGTAAGTTTGGTTAAAGCAGAGTGTGCATATAATTTCTCTAATAAATTAGTTTACGTAGACTAGTCGCCAATTCACCTATTGTTGAAAACAAATTATATAGTCATTTGTAAGTGAAGCACCACATGAACATATTGGCTGTGTGTGTGTGTGTGTGTGTGTGTGTGTTTTCCCCAACTTAGTAAATTCAGGCTTCAACCAAGTGTGGGATTCCCAGTCTCTTTCTCTCATCAAGGCGTGGTTCCTGATGGAAACATTACCATTTGGTGGATTTGTGATTCTCAGGCTGCATCTACACATGCAACATATGCTGAACATCTGTGTGTCTGTCAGATCTCTGCCCATGAGGTTAACAGTATTTGTGTGAACTGTCCCCTCCATGCCTGTAAGAATCCTTTGGCTCTACTAGGATGCTCTCTAAATCTGCCATGTGACTATAGGATCATGCAGTGGTAATTGCAGCAAGATTGTGCAAATAGTGGCCTAAAGTCTTTCTTCCCTAGGCCCATCTCTTATCTCCATCTTCTGAGCCACTGAAATGCCTTCCAAGAATTTAGACTGAAAATAGAGGTCAGGGTCCTGTAATATTACATCACCAAAATAAAAATAATAATAATGACACTACAAATCATAAAGATGATTGTTGTTCATTCTTTGCTGCTAAACCTGGAAATTTAAGGTACTATACCACTTTCAGAGAAATTAAAAAGATAAAATATTTTGAAAAAAATGAGCAAAGTTTCCTCATGACTCTTTGCAGCCAAACCTATACTCCAAGATGGGATCTGGGGAATCACTGAACTGCCTTTTGTCACTATAGACCAGATATTTCTGTTTGACAATTTTATATATTTACATCATGCTATATATATATACTCTTTGAGCCTGGTTTCCTTTGTGAAGCATAATGTTTTTAAGATTCATCCGTATTGTTATACATACCAGAAGATGGTTTCAGTTAATGAAAAAACAGTGCTTGATCATACAGCTATAGCACAATTCGTTACCCCTTTCAGCTCTTGATGATTACATGTGTTGCTTTCAAGGTTTGACTTTTATGAATAAAGCTGCAAGTTGTCTACTATTTCTGGTATATAGAAAATTTTAATCTTGTATGGATTTTGGTTTTTTTCAAATGCGTTTTCTGCATCCATTGTGATGATGATATGGTTTTCTCATTCATACTGCTAACATGGTAAATTATGTGATTTATTTATTTTTTAAGTAGACTTTATCAGATAAATTTTAGGTTCACAGCAAAAGGTACAGAGATTTCCCATATACCTCCAGCTCTCACACATGTACAGACTCCTCCAGTATCAACATCCCACACCAGAATGGTACATTTGTTACAACTGATGAACCTACATTGACACATCATTACCCTAATTAACTCCGTAGTTTACATTAGGATTAGCTCCTGGTGTTGCACATTCAACGGTTTTTTTACAAACGTATAATGACATGCAGCCACTATTACAGTATCACACAGAATAATTTCACTGTCTTAAAAATCCTCTCTCCCTCCTCCGACCATTGGAAACCACTGATCTATTTTAGCCATGGTTTTGCCTATTACAGAGTATCATGTAGTTGGAATAATACAGTATTTAGCCCTTTCAGATTGGCTTCTTTCACTTAGTAGTATGCATTTCAGGTTTCTCCACGTCTTTTCATGGCTTGATAGCATATTTCTTTTTAGCACTGAATCGTATTCCATAGTCTGGATGTACCACAGTTTATCCATTCACCTACTGAAGGATATCTTGGTTGCTTCAATGCTTGAGTATCACCATGCCCAGGTGATCTAGGTTTTTTCCCATGTTACGTTCTAGAAGTTTTATAGTTTTGCATTTCACATTTAGGTCTGTAATATATTTTGAGTTAATTTTTGTGAAAGGTATAAAGTCTGTGTCTATATGGATTTTTTGCATGTGCATGTCCAGTTGTTCTAGCACCATTTATTTAATCTCTAATTATTTTGAGATTTTCCAGCTGTCTTTATGGTATTGACTTTTAGCTTAATTCTATGTTGTAGTCTGAGAGCAGACACTGTATGATTTTCATTCTTTTAGATTTATACGATGTGTTTTACGGCCCAGAATACAGTCTATCTTGGTGAATATTCCATGTGAATTTCAAAAAAAAAAAAAAATGTGTATTCTGCTGCTGTTAGATGAAGTAGTCTATAGATGTCTATTATATCCAGTTGATTCATGGTGTTATTGAGTTCAACTAAGTTTGTACTAGTTTTCTACCTGCTGGTTCTGTTTGTTTCTGATACCAAGGTGTTGAAACCTCCAACTGTAATAGTGGATTCATCTATTTCTCCTTGCAACTCTATCATTTTTGCCCCATATATTTTACACTGTTGTTAGGAACATACATGTTAAGGATTGCTCTGTCTTCTTGGAGAATTGACCCTTTTATCAATGTGTAATGCCTTTCTTTATCCCTGATAACATTTTTTTACTCTGAAATCTGCTTTGTCTATAATTAATGTAGCTACTTCCACTTCCTTTTGATTAGTGTTAGCATGATATATGTTTTCCATCTATTTACTTTTAATCTATATTCGTAATTGTATTTAAATTTGGTTTCTTATAGACAACACATACTTGAGTCTTGTTTTTTGATTCACTCTGATGGTCTCTGTCTTTTAATTGGCACATTTTGACCATTGATGTTCAAAGTGATTATTGACATAGGTGGAATAATAGCTACCATATTCATTGCTGTTTTATATTTCTTGCTCTTATTCTTTCTTCTTATCTTTTTCTTCCACTCTTTTTCTGCCTTTTGTAATTTTAATTGAGTATTGTCTATGAGTCCATTTTCTCTCCTTTCTTAGCATATCATTTGTACGTCTTTTTTTTTTTTGACTTTTTTTATTAGTTGCCCTAAAGATTGCAATGTACATTTACAACTAATCCTAGCCCATTCTCAAATAACACTAGACTACTTTATAGGGAGCACAAGTTCCTTTTAATAACAAAATAATCCTAATTCTTTCCTCCCATCCCTCTTCTCTTTGCTGTCATTCATTTCACTTACACATAAGGATATGTGTGTGTGTGTGACATAGTCTAGTAAATTGTTCCTATCATTATTTTCAGCAAACTATTACTTGTTGGAAAAATTAAGTATAAGAAAAACCAAAGTTTTTATTTTACCTTCATTCATTCTTTCTTTGATGATCTTTCTTTCTTTATGTAGATTTCAGTTTCTGACATATTATTTCCCTTCTCTCTGAAGAATTTTTTAATATTTCTTACAAGGCAGGTCTCCTGGCAACAAATTCCACCAGTTTTTGCTTTTCTAAGAAAGTATTTATTTTTCCTTCACTTTTGAATGATAATTTTGCAGGGTACAGAATTTTAGATTGGTGGGTTGTTTTTTTCTCAACACATTAAATATTTTACTCCACTCCCTTCTTGCTTTCATAGTTTCTGAGGAGAAGTTGGATGTCATTCCTATCCTTCTTCCTCTGTAGGTAAGATTTTTCTTTCCTCTCTCTGGCTTCTTTCAGTATTTTTTCTTTATCTTTGATTTTCTAAAGTTTGAAAATAATATGCCTAGATGTAGTTTTTCTGGCATTTATCTGGTTGGGTGTTCTCTTGGTTTCCTGTATCTGTATTTTAGTGTCCGAGATTAATTTTAGAAATTCTCAGTCACTATTGTTTCAAATATTTATTTTTTTTCTCTTCTAGTTTTCCCATTACACATATACTTTTTGTAGTTGTCCCACAGTTCTTGGATATTCGTTTCTGTTTTCTTCAGTATTTTTTCTCTTTGCTTTTCAGTTTTGGAGGTTTTTATTGAGATATCCTCAAGCTCAGAGATAGTTTTTTTCAGCTACGTCTAATCTACTAATAATCCTATCAAAGGCAATATTCATTTCTGTTACAGTGTTTTTGATATGTACACTTCCTTTTGGTTCTTTCTTAGAATTTCCATCTCTCTGCTTACGTTGCTCATTTGTTCTTGCATATTAATCCTAATTGTTTTAAATTCCTGGTTTAATTCTAACATCTCTGTCATTTCTGAGTTTGGATTTGATGCTTGCTTTCTCTCTTCAAATTGTGTTTTTGCATTTTGGCATGTATTTTAATTTTTTTCTTGATAGCCCAATACAATGTACTGGTCCTCAGTCCCACGGAGGTTGCTACTCATGTGTTTCTGCTCTGGCAAATTTTGTTTCTCTATATTCTCTTGTTTGTCTCTCCAATTGGGGGAGGAGGCAAGTGGTTTGACTTATGACCTCAATTCTCTTATGGATCTAGAAAGAACTGCAATTTTTCAGGTTTTTCAGTTGTTTACTTGTTGTTAGGACGAATGGAGTGTTGGAAAAACTTTCAAGCTTCTTACACACCATATGAGAAACCAGAAATGTTAAATGGCATTTTTATTGCAGTTATCCTGCCCCTGATTCATTATTGTATATTGACTATTTCATTACTGACAACTCATATTTTCAGTCCATAGATTTCTGAATCAAGAGAACCATAATTACAGCTGATGTATTGTATATTATCTCTAGTTAAAGATAATTACAAGAACAAACAAACATGATTCATCCACAGATCCTGAACCTAGGCTCAATTTCTTAAATGGAAAGGACTTTGGGTGTCTCCCTGAGAAGAGGATAAGTGTATTTTGTATCAGAAAAGAAGAATGAATTCAATATTTGATCACTAGAGTGGTAGATTGCAGTAGCATTATAACTTTTACAATTTTGGTTTTATTCCTCTCTCAGAAAAGTAAGATTTTATTTTCTGATCTCATTTAACCTTTAGAATTTGCATAATTCAATGAAATGTAAGCTGAAGTGATATATGTCACTCCTGGGTAGAAGCTTTAATAGCCAAAAGAATTTTCAACATTGTCTTCCCTTTACCATGATGATCACTCAAACAAATATTAAAATGATTCTCTAATGGATTACTTAAGTGACTAGGATGAGCAGTGCTCCTCTAAAGAACCAGGTTGAATGAGTGGTGTTAGAGAAACAATTATTCTGACACTTGTTAATGATGGTAAGGAAGACCTTATTCAAGGGACTACTGTAATGTTGTTTTGTAGTAGGAGAAATAGATTGGGCCCAACTACAAATACAGTAAGGAGAAGTGGGCATTTATAAACAAGGAGCAGGGTGGGAGCCAATAGATGGAAAATTATTAAGAGGAATCATCAGGGGAAAGGAGGATTCTGGCCAAACTAACTTGACAGGATTCTTGTCAAAGGCAGGCCAGGGTGATCAGATATCATTTGGGGGTTGGTGGGGAATGAGGAATTTGATCATATCTATTGAGGGTGATATCCACAATCTCTCTAAACTGATGTAGCAAGATTCTTGCTACAACTGGGCATTACAGGCCCAACAAGGACGGATAACAAGGTTAACAAGGAGCCTGACTAGAACTTAGTCAAGAGGAGAGTCTTGTCAGTAGTTATGACTAGAGGCAAATTTTTGTTGCATTAAGCCATTGGCTTTGGGAGTTAGTTCTTAGAGTTAACATAGCCTGTCCTATTCCGATTGATATGCTAATATATTGTAATATTTATTGATTTATTTTATTTGCTAGGTCTAAGAATATATGCTTCACAAAGTCTTAGATTTTTGTCTGTAGATTCACCTTGTATTTACAGTATTAACAAATCTGACATAGTATATACTCCACAAATATTTGTGAATGAATGAATAAATTAAGGTAGGGTAAGGAATTTCCTTTATTACAACAGAGCAAAGCCAAATTAGATGACTATAATTTCAGGAAAGTTGTAGATTTGGCAGAAAGTACACTATATTGCTTCTGTTTTTTCATTTAAGATCAGTGAAATAAAGATCTTTACTAAATAAAGAGTTCAGTAAATACTTTTCAATTACATGAATAAATTAATAAAATAGAGAATTAAATATTTACTCATATGTCTAACATATTGAAAAGTGCCTAGGATTTAGTAACATCCAAGTAAGCATCTAAAACTACTTGATAATGATAAAATTATATATTGAAAAGCAATGTAAATATAAAATTTATACCTAAAGTAAATAAAACCTTCTTTCATTTTATATATGTGATGAAAACATGGGCTATCAAAGTTTGTATTTTCATAGTGTTATCTCTCAAAACACTAAAATATATTTGTTTTTCATTTTTCTTTTAAAAACAATGATTTAGTAACATAGACGTATTCACTTAATTCATTTCTTAAGGCTTATAAACATCATTCATTCTCTCTGAAGAGATAGAGTAGTTTTCGTTAATGGAGCAACATCTGTTATTTCAGAAGTAAATGAATTCCCTGAAGGACAATTAATAAAAAATATTGCCACTAAACACAGCTGGTAAATTGTTAATAAAAATATGACAAATTAAATGGAAAATAGCTGTGGATTCAATAAATATGAAGATAGTAAAGTATATAAATAATTTTTTGTTATAAATTCAATTAAACTAGAGTTTTTAATTTTTAACATAAATGTACCATACCTTTCAATAATAGCATTTTGATTACTGAAACCAGAAATATTCAGTATCATTATATAATTGCAAGACATAAATTGTTGGCTTAATAAACTAAATATTCATGGAGTGAAATCATTAATTGAAATGATGTTTTATGTATTAGAAGAGAAATATCAAATGAGATCCTCTTAGGTACACTGTGTAAGGGATAGCATAAAGGATGATTAACTAAACAAATATGAGCCACCTTTATGTTTACTTATTTGCTATCTATTAATATAAACATTGGAGTAGAAAATGAATTGGACTAGATTGTGTGTGAAAGGCTTTGAATGTTAGGCTAAAATATTATAATTAATTTATTAGTCTACTATGGTCACTGAAGATTTTGAACATGAATGTAAAGCAATTAAGAAAGTGCTGGAGAAAAATTATTTGCAGTAATACATAGGAGAAGAGCTAGACAGAGTTGAAGAGTGGAATAAAATGAGGCCAGCTATTTTATTAAACTTAGAATTTCACTTTCATCATCATTGAGTAACTTTGAGGCAGTATTTCTTAACCTGAGTACTCTTAGTATTTGTACCAGAGAATTCTTTGTGGGGGTGAAAGGTGATCTCTTGTTACCTGCCAAATGTTCCCTTGAGTTCGCTGACCATGTGGGGCAAGACAGTGCAAAGTTGTCCATGGTTCGAACCACTGTTTTACAGCGAAAAATTGTTTGATATATGTACTTACACAATTTTGAAATTCTAGTTTTCAAGAACATATAGCTAAGAAGAAAATGCCATCTTTCAACTCATGTTTTTCATTCACAGCATATCCTAAATGCTACTGCTTCTTTGGGAGCCTTCTGAAAATTTCATATTGGAATAAATTGCTTCTCCTGTGTTACCATGTTAAATTGCTTTCTGTAGCTGTTCTAACTCTTACATTTAGTTGAAAGAGTTACAACTCATGGAAGCTTTTAAAGGATAAGAATTATATTGTATGTATCTGCCTTGCAATTGTATTAATCACAGTGTCTGAATATAGTCGTTCATAAATATATATATTTGTTGACTTGAACAATAATAGAAATTTGGAAAAACTAAGGACCAGATTTATCATTTTGTCCCATCACCTAATTTGTTGATGAGTTCACTGATAGCCAGGGATGTTAAATACTTTTTCTGGTTGCACGTATCTGGTGGCTGAGACAACAATGTATAAGACAATGTCCTTATTGCTTCTCTTGTGCTCTCAAGACAGAAATTTCTTGTTTGAATCCTTTACCTTTTTTCATTTTTCACATTCAAATAAGAATCTGATGTCTGTTTCCTAAGCATATATGAAATTCATTCATCCATTTCTCTTAATTTTTAATGACTGTGCTCTAATCCTGGGCATTGCCATCTCCCACTCAGATTACTGCAGACACATCCTGATGGCATCCTGGCCTCCAGGCTTTCCATTCTCTTTGTTGCATCCAAGTGGTCATTGACATGCTTGAACCATCCTCTAACATCCAACATAAAATACAACTCCTTTATATGAATTATAACGAGCCAATTTACACGTCTATCTCTACGATTCACTCTCGCCATTCCCCATCTGACATTCTATGTTCCATATGACTGCCATTATTGCAATGGTTAGCACCTCTATCATGTCAAATAATTATCTTTTCATTTTTGTGGTGGGAATAATTAAGGATCATATGATAGTTCTATTTGTAATTTTTTGAGATACCTCCATATTGTTTTCCATAGTGGCTGAACCAATGTACATTCCCACCAACGGTGTTCAAAAGTTCCATTTTCTCCACACCTTTGTAGACGCTTGTTATCTCTCCTCCTCTTGATGATAGCCCTTCTAACAGACGTGAGGAAATATCTTATGGTTTTGATTTGCATTTCTCTGATGATTAGTGATATTAAGCATCTTTTCATGTACCTGTTGGCCATCTATATGTCTTCTTTGGAAAAAAGTCTACTTGGTTCCTATGCCCATTTTTTAATCGAATGGTTTGGGTTTTTTTGTTATTGATTTGCATGAGTCCTTTACATATATTGGATATTAACCCCTTATCCAATACATAGTTTGCAAATATTTTCTCCCATTTTGTAGGCTGCATCTTCATTTTGTTGATTGTTTCTTTTGCTTTGCAGAAGCTTTTAAGTAGTCCCACTTGTGGTAGTCCCACTTGTTGATTTTTGCTTTTGTTGTTTAATATCATTTTTTGGATCTTTAGGCTTACCTATAATATATACCTTCCACCTGAACCACCACCCTCCATCTGACCCCTGCTTCTTCTAGATAACTCCTGTCTACTTCATATCCTCAACTTAGACATTAGCTTTTCAAGGAAGCTTTCCCTGACACATTATTATTACCAGTCCAGCTACCATTGCTCAGTATTTCATGTTTCATAACATTTGATACACTGGCAAATTTTATTGTTTAATTGTCAGTCTCTTTGCATCGTAAACTCAGAGGGCAGAGTCAAAGTCTGTCTTATTTCCTTTTTTTTTCAATCAAGTCTGTTAGCATCTGCTCAATTCTCTTTGACTAATAAATGAGCAACATTTACTGATAGCAATAAATAATCACTGTCATTTGCCACACACTAGGCTAAGTGCTGTGCATTTACTTTCCTGGGAAAAAATTGGTTAATAAGAGTGAGTAAATTTTCCAAGTCCCAGAATTATTAAGTGGGAAAAGCTAAACATAAAATCATGAGCACTTGTCCATTGTTGATACTCCTTACTATTGTAACAATTCTAAAATAATTCTAAGCCCTAGGAAGAGATTTATTTTGACGTTGAATTAAATACTTTCAAATTTGCTTTTTCCTAAAAGGAACTTTAATTAATTCTAAATTGTGTTTTTATAAACCTTACAATTTCCTCATTGTATCCTTTTGTTCAAAAGATACAATCAAATGATGCTGATGTTTTTGTCTTCCATCTCTTAACATGCTATTTTTACCAAACAGTGAGCTATATTTCCCTCTTTATTCTGACCATAGCATTAAAAACAAAATTTTGTTGTGTTTATTACATTCCATGAACCAATATATCCTTAAATTGTCTTTCTGGCAAACTCTTCCTGGTTCAAACCACAGATTTTCTTTAATGTAAATCAAATTATCTTACTTCCTTTTATTCTCTGTGTCTACTCTAAGTGATATCATTAAATCCTCTAAATGCTGACAAGATTTTAACTCATAAAGCTCATTTTTTACGTTATTATAGTTTTATTTTTAGATGATCATTTTATTTATTTATATATATTTTCTAATTACTTTACTATTTGTTATTTACTATTTTCTATTATTTATGTTCTTAAGGTTAGGTCCATTGTGTCTATCTGGTGGACATACAATATAATGAAGCACTACTGTATATCTCTTCACATGATGTACATCTCTTCATACTTCATGTTCAGTGACATCATGTTGGTAACTTAAGATCAGCAATGGTAGAGTGTTTACACCAAGGAAACCAGCAAAAAAAATCTCAATTAGGGCTTGATTTACTGTTTTGTTGATTGTATGGACTTAAAGTGACGGAGAAAATGTTAATAATCTATATTAACTTATCTGTAGCCATTAAATTGTAAATAGCACAAAAAATGAGAAAATATTCTTCTAGTGTTTGAAAACTATTATCTAATTCAGCAAAGAAGTTGCTCATGTCATCGATTAGTGAGAGAAGTTCCAACATACATCTTCATGTTTCTCTTTCCTCTTTTTTGTTAAACTAAAGGAAAATAGCCAACATTACAATGGAACTACACTCATTTGTGAAGTCTTAATAACTCTGTTAGGTTGTTTATTAAAAAAACTACCTGAAGAGATTAAAAAAGTGCCTGTACATATAAACAGAAAATGTTACACACTATTTGAGATAACTGATACTCTTGTTGAAACTCATCTGTTTATCCCTGGATGCCAATTTAATACTAATCTTCCACAGAAGCAGTGATATATTCTGTATTATTGCAGAATGCAACAAGTCATATCATTCCATTGGCTATGTTTTCTTTTCAATAAGCTTACCACATTGGCATTCATCTTAACCTATATTTCTGACTGCTTTTTGACAATAACTTTCTAAACTTATCTGTTCTAGTTTCTTCTACTGGTACTGGTACTAGTAGTACTGGTAGTACTGGTACTAGTACTCTACATCCTTTCTCACTGCCTTCTATGCTTCAACTCTCCTCTCCCATATCTCGTGGGTTTAAAAATTAAATATTTCATTTTCCAGACATCCTTGGTACTAAGAAGTAAATGTTGCTTAGTTTCCTCTAATGAAATGTACTAGCATTAGTGTTGAAATGTAGAAATGGGAGCAGTAGTGCCAAGTTAAAGTGTTTATGAACATGGGTGTTTCAAGCTGACCTCACGTTACATTGTCTAGTTACTATCTTCAAGAGCAAAGAGAAGCTGTGGCTGAAGCAGTGGGGTAGAGAGTGTCAGTAGCCATTTTCTTATTTCTAGATCACAAGACCAGTAAAAAATCCAGTGAGTCTTCTCTCAACCCTGATTTCTCCTAATCTAAACCTTTTGATGTTTTGATATTTATTTCATTATATTAAATCCTTTCTCTTTGAACATCTAGAATTTTTTCTAGTTCCTGTTCTGGGCCCTGACTGCCATACTAAGAATATATCATCTTTAATAACAAATAGAGTTTTAGAGAATATACCTTGGAGTACTAACTAGTTCTCTAATTCTTAATGTATTTATATATAACATTAAATAACTTTGATATCCAAAGAAATTATTATAAATCATTTTACTAGCTCCTCTGGCAGATACAAATTTACATCAATTGACAGTAATAAAAGATGGTGAAAAGAGGTTTCTAGAAAAAAGTTGGTGATAAAAGAATCCCTGTATACACAGAATGAGGATTCCTTTAGGGAAAGATAAACAAGGTATTTGGAACAGGCAAGGATAAACTGAAGGAGAGTAAGACTTAACTGAAATGTTGAAGGAGCCATAGAGAATCTAGACTGGAAAATGATAGTATTTATCACAAAAAGAATTAAAAGGAAGGGAGATGAAATTTTTCAGATATTTGGAGCTGGAAGAATTCAATCTTCACATGTCTGGATTATGGTTAAAATGTGTTGGGATCAAATAGGGTCAGAATAAATAGCCTTTAAATTCTTAGAAAATCCTGAAAATATATTATTGAACCTTAAGCTACCTAACGAAGATGATTATAAAGTCAGTGTACAAGACATCCTTTATATCTGTTGTCAGCATCCATTGCTCCTTCCTCTATCAATTGCATCCAAGTTTCTGCTGTGGAAACTAACCCCTCCCCTCCTCAGACCATGTAAATTGAATAGGGCTGAACTCACACGCTAGGTTCAGCACCAGACACCTGACTTGGTCTTTTTAGAGAAATTGGTGCAATCTCTTGGCCATAGACAAACAGCTGGGAATTGTCCCATGACACAGAGCAATGAAATCCCAGTTGTCTTTCTATTGCTTTGTTAATTTTACATGTGACATAAGCTTGGGATTGCAGGTTTTAACATGTGAAGAAATCCAGACTGGAGTAAACGATGCTTCAGGATGAAATAAATCAACTGCTTGGCTCTGTCACGATATGAAGCAGTTTAAGTTACTGTATATCCTTTGATGTACAGATTTTTTTTATGATATCCATTTGAGTTCACTATTTATTCTTAACAATCAAAAAATCCTCCCTAATCCATTCAGTTTTGAATAAGTAAGGCAACAGGGAAAGCAATAGACTGATTATAATTGAAGGCAGGAATGGATATTGCAAACAAATTGAAACAAGGGAAAAGTATTTCTCAATGACAAATTCATTTCAGGCACTAAAATCAGAATACAATTTTTGCACTATACCCATGAGAAATATAGAATTAGTCATTTTTCTTCTCAGTGTAATTATTAGTGCTCAGAAAGTGAACGCAGAAATAGAATTCAAACCTGGGTCTTTCAGATTTCAAACATCTCATGGTTTCAGCATTGACATTTACTGTGACTAAACCTCTCCAGTGATTCTATACAAAGGCTGAGAAGATTTGACTGCTTCAAAGCTGGTTGGCATAAAGTTTCTTTTTGTTTGATGGCTACCATTGAGAACAAATATTACCCTTCATTAGCATTCAATAAAAATTTCTATCAATAATACAGGTTCCCAATAATATAGCACATGGAAATTCATTATCAGTCTACAGGATATTTTAAACAATGAACATACTAAGTATAATTTGCATCATGATTAAATGTTACAGTATAAGTGCTCAAATATTATTTCATTTGAACTAAACCCAAGGAATAACCCCATTGTTATTATTTTACTCAAAATTTATATAAAAGAAGCAGGAGCTCCATTTTCTCTTACTATTTTCTCTATAGTGAGCTCATTTCCTTTTTCACTTCTCCTGTCATAATGGGTGGAAAATGATTCAGTTGCCAGAAAAAAAAAAATAATTTAAACTTGTACAGATACACTCCAAATAAGCTAACAGTAGGGAATGATATCTAGGGTATTTCCAGAAAGGTTCTTGATCTGGAGTATTATTCATTACAAATGTAAAATGTAATGTTTTTAAAAAAATGAAATATTATTGATCAAAATAAGAGCACTCTCTATAAAATAAAACACAGAAGCCTAAAGAAATGCATTTAGGCAATGCTTTCAAGATGTTCTAAAGAAAAAGAAATAATTAGTTCTTACTGTAAATGGAAATGGAAGAGGAGATCAGAGTAAATCCCATTCCTAAATCGTCTAACCCAAGCTATAAATTAAATGATTGTGTAGAATTATTTGAAGTATTTTAAAATATGGGATGAACACAAATGCCAGATTTGGGTAAAAGTCTGTAGACAGGTGATTCCTTGGAGAAAATCCAGAAACGAACTGTTGGAAGTATATTTTAAAACTAATATTCTCCTTTGTCAGAAGCAAATAAATAATTTCTGTTATAATTAAGATAACTGTAGTATGTAATTCAAAAATGAAATACTAAGCTAAATAGTGATTCTCATCTTTTTTAGAGCCAAAGTCCTTCACAATTCTCTCCAGGATTTATGGTAATTCGTAGGACATTGAATAACCAAAACAATCTTTAAAAAGTACAAATTACAGGGACTTATACTACCTGATTTCAATTCTTACTATAAAACTACAGACTTCAGTGCCTTGTGCTATTTGAAAAAGATAGACAAATAGATCAATATAACATAACAGAGAGTCCAGGAACAAACCTGCACTGATCTGATTAATTGAGAATTCATTTTCAAAAAATTTACCCAAGTAATTCAATATGGAAAGCAAAGACTAATCAAGTAAGGCTCACACGTTAACTGAAAAAACATGTGGAAATAATAAAACTTTAAACTTGATCTCATACTCTCACATAAATTTTTTCAAGGTATCATATATAGAAATGTAGAAGTTAAATCTATAAGTTTCTAGAAGAATATCTAGAATATTTTTGCAACTTAGGGGTAGGGAATAATTTCTTAGATGATGCATAAAGCAAGTAACAAAAAACAAATGATATATTAGAATTCGTTAAAATTAAAGTCTTCTTTAACTGTTAAGAAAATAGACAATCCACAGACAGAGAATATTTTTTGCCAAATAAAGATCTGACAAAAGACTTGTTTAAAAAAAATATAAAGAACTCCTACAATTAATACAAAGACAAAGAGACTCCTCAAAAATAGGCTAAAAAAATGAATGGACATTTTCCAGAGGAATGCATATAAATGGCCAGTAAGAACATTAAAATATTTTCAACATTAGTCATTAAGAAAATGTAAATTTAAATGATGAGATACCATTACATATATATCGGCTAGAATGGCTAAAATTTTAAAAACTATCAACAAAAAAATATTGATGACGATATGAATCAATTGGAATTCTCATACATTGCTGGTAGGAGAACACACGGTAGTTTGTCAATGAACTGTGACAAGAAATTGAAACAGGTGGTCATATACACCCCAATACCTAAAGGTTTATTTTTCTATGATAAGAATATATTTCAAAACCACCATACATATCAGGAAAGTTTAAGTGTATAACTAATTATTTGATATTAATTTGATGTGTTTTTAAGCAGTGAGGCTTTTCTTGTGTTAATGTTTTTCAGTGATTAAATTAAAATGGCTGGAAATTACACATTAACAATTTAGAATTGAAGATTACTTCATTTTTAACAAATGTGGGTATTTCATAAATAATGTTTATGGAAAAATAAAAATAAAATTACTTTCATAAAAGAGTTTTGAATATTCTGATGTACCTCAGCACATATTTAAGAGTCGTCAACTTTGGGGCATTGTTCAGTGTGTCAATATGTAATTATGAATGCTTGTGAATATTGTAAATTTAAATGTTGGTTAAAATTCTTGTATTTAACAATCTTTTTAAATTGTTTTATTTCCTCAACTTCATTTTCTTTCTATTCCTCCAAGTCTTATTGATATAACAGAAACCAATATTGTTAGAAAAATACAGTGGTATCTGTTCCAGGATTCTAGGTTTCTTATGATGGATGCTTAATATATATTGCTGAGATCTTTGAGAAACCTCTTGCTGTCCATATTTTTAAAAAATTCCAGATGCAAATTTTACATCACAAAAATAGTAAAAGGGGACAGATAGTGTAAAGTAATTTTAGAGAAGGCGATATACATGGAAAAATATCACACAAAAAAAGGATAACCAACATAGCTACTTTTTTTTTTTCATGAGGAAGATCAGCCCTGAGCTAACATCCATCTCCAATCCTCCTCTTTTTGATGAGGAAGATTTGCCCCAGGCCAACCACTTTGCCCATCTTCCTCTACTTTATATGGGACGCCGCCACAGCATGGCTTGACAAGTGGTGCGTCAGTTCTCACCCGGGATCCAAACCTGCGAACCCTGAGCTGCCGAAGTGGAGCAGGCGCACTTAACTGCTGTGCCACAAGGCCGGCCCCCATAGCTATTTTTTATTGACTGCTTATTCCTGTGCATTACATTTAACCTTTTATAGTACATACTAACTCCTTTGCTAATGAAAAATGTTAACATTTTATAATGTGGGAAGTCTCAATAAAATAATTTAAATCTATTAAGGCTATTATTATAATTTTTAATTAGTATAACATTAAAAAATTACCATTTTTCCACAAGTATTATTTTTATTCAGGTGTACACTAACTTGGTAAGGTAAGGGCACCATTACTATTTTATTTTATGTATTAAAAATTGAAAGTTAGAGAATTTAAGTAACTTAGGCAATACCTACCAGACATTTTTTCTCGTGTATTTATAAATTACTTCTCTTCTATATATGTTCAAACTACAGAGATAAATAATATAGTTTTTTTTATTTTTTACTGAAAAGGAATATGGTGTATCTCATAAGGACAGATTATCTCCCCTTGGTCCTAATACGGAGATTACTTATTGAGATTTGGCAACCAAATCTAACATTTATTGCTACTGGTTTGCTTTCCACAGTGGACTAGAAACAGCTAATTAAGTGCAATTTATACTAGACAGATGTGAGAAGCTGATAATAGAAAATATATTATAAACAGGAGCAAGGGAAATATGACAGGCTGATAGCAAAGAAGGAAATGCTAAAAAAAAAGTCTTACAAAGTTAAAAAGAAAATGACAAGAACTAGAAAGATATTGTGATCAGAGGCAGTTAGTGTTCTATACAGTTTATAACTAGTAAAATGTTTATGAAACTCAATAGTGAAATGATCAGAGGCAGTTAGTGTTCTATATAGTTTATAACTAGTAAAATGTTCATGAAACTCAATAGTGAAATAGCTACCTCTTTGGTATTTCTCAATCCCTGGCACTTTAAATCTATTTGAGACAAAATTGTAACAGATTGCACGTTTGATCAATCACTATATGATAGGCACCATTCCATGAATTTCAAATGTATTACATAGCAGGTAAAGAAAGAGAGGTGGGTGCAACTTTGGCCACCGAAAACCAACCCTCAGTAAGTATGCAAAACATTCAGCCAAAGCAAGGGCCGAATGTTAGTGCTAGCTTTTGTGGCCGTTATAGTTGATATTCAACCCATCTCTTTTACTGTGCACCTACCTCAGCCCATCACACTTAATTCAGAACATAACCCTGATATAAATTATAAATGCAGATAGAGAAACCCCCAGCAATAGCGTTATTCTTTTGAACTCATAGACAAGCGTGACTCCACACTGATTTCTCTGCCATACTTGGTGGATAGATATCAAAGTAGGTCTGACTGCTGGGGCCCCTGGTATAATAGGTAACCGAGTGACTATGTTGCACACTTAGGCCTACAGGATTAAAACATGGGACTTGGCACCAAGCTGGAAGGGTCAATTGATTTCCTGGAAATGTCTGGGACAACCTAATAATTCTACTTGCCAAGATTTTGTTTCAACTCACTATACTCCTTCACCACTTACATTTTCTTTTACACTTTTTATGGTTTTCAATCAGGTGATTCCCTACAATTCTTTCATTATTTTTACTTTAACAGTCACAGGTTTTAAAATCAAATCCTCTATACCACTTTTCAGCTGTTAGCGTTGCATTGAATAAGCGGGACATGTAGAAAGTAAGCAGAAAACAACTGTATTTGTCTCTTCCTCTGAGATGTAGTAATATCTGCTCTTTTGTTAAAATCTAGGGAGGGTCTCATGACTTTTCTAGTCATTTCCAGGTAAAGAAAGTTCCATCGAATTTTGATTAAAAAAATGTCTCACTTCAGTAATTAGACTATCCAGTCCATTTCAATAGTTATAGCTTTGAACTTCAGTTAAAATTTCCCCCTCCCCTGACCTGGGCCAGCTTCAAGCCAGAAAGGCTGTAATCAGGGGGAGGTGGGGAGAGGGGGGAAGGAATAGTCAACTTCTCTTTTATTTCTTTCACTTTCCTTAGGCTTCTACTCCTCCTCCAAATTCTGGCTTGCTATATGTACCAAGTTAAGTTGGCACCGGGTGAGGACAAGTAGGGAGGAAAAGTCAGGGGCAGAAAATATCTCACTTTATTGGCACTCATAATTTGTGTTGAGGTTTCTATTCTATAACACTAAGACATAATAAATATTTTAGTTTAGCATTTGTTTTTGATGTCTTCTCACTCAGGGTTCCAGAATATAAACTCTGAGGGCAGTGCATATTGTCAGCTGTGTGCTGTGTTTCATCATCAGTGTATAGGCAAGTGCCTAACATATCTTGTACTTCATAACTATCGATTGAATTGATAAATATAATTTTAACTTAAATTTAAAACTACATTAAAATGGAATTGTAATGATTTATACATTGATTCATAATCCTGTAAACCTACAAGTATAATTTATTTTTCTTATATTTGGGGTCTTAAAAGTCAATATCAGAATAACACTACATCATGTAGTTTTGGGTTTCCATGGATACAGACTATCTACATTGAAAGGACTTGTTATAGTTTTAGTTACATGTTTTTAGCAAAATCAAAGACCAGGTGTTCTTTGGCTATAGCATAGTATTTGCTTAATATTTTAAAATGCCTGTATTCATCAATAATAAAGCTATCACAGAGCTAAGGTTTCTATTATTGTTAATTTATTAAGTACGTTTATATCTTTCTTTACAAAAGTTTCATTGGTTTGTCACTATCATATGTGGAGATAAATTGAATAATAAAATTAAATGGATTTGCTTCACAAACCTTTAGAAATAACCTTCATTTTGAGGCTTTCTTAGTATAAGACAATATCAACTAGCTGATATTATTTCTGAATATTCAGAGTCTGAAATAGTGTAAATCGTATTTTGTAACTAAAATTAGTCAAATTAATAGTTTATTCTCCTGAATACTTATTTTAGTGCTATGCTCTCAAAGAATATGCATAGTCTTTGATTCATATTTAAAAACACGAAAATAAAGCAAAAACAGCATACACTACATTTATGAAAGCACTCTATATTTCTAAAAGAGTTATCTCAAGATATTTTCTTTAAATGATCACAGTATATTGTAGTTTCACAGATGAATAATGTGCAATAGCAAATTCACCCAAGAGTAATTCAGCACGTCATTGAAGGAAATGTGAATTATTATCATGTCTCCCATTATCCTGCTCCAGTGCTGATCCTTTATATAAAGCAGAGTTATTGATTCATTTATTCACTAAATGCTTATTAAGTACCTGCTGGGTTAAAATGTGAATAAAACATATATGGATACTATTGTTTTGGGAAGACAGGTAATAAAATGTCTACCTTTAAAATGTGTGATTTTAAGGCCCCAGTAAAATATTTGAAAGAGGTAGCATGTCCCACAAATAGCTACATTAGAAAGATACTTTTTAACTGTTTGGAGCCCAACAAAGTTGAGATTAAATGGTTATAATGGTTATACTACCTAATATGATACTTAACAAAATTGAGCTTAAGTCATGATTATACTACTAATATATACCTAATATTACAATATACCTAATACCATGTGAGCTTGCAAAGCCTCCAGGCTTCATTTATGTAATAAAATTAAGTGGATTTAATAATTATTACTTTGCCATTCCTAAACCATAAAAGAACTAATATATGGAAGACACATATGTATCCAGTATGTAGTGAACAAAGCATAGACTCAGGTCCACTCTCTAGCTATGTGATCCTGAGATATTTTATTTTCTTCCATATACTTTAGTTTATGTGTTTGTACATTTTTGAAATTCTGCAGATGATTTCCTTTAAAAAGATTGAATAAAACCACTCTTTATAACAGAGATAATCAATTAATTTGACTACATTAAAATGAAGAATTTGTTCATCAAAATTATCATAGAAGGAGAAAAATATAATCCTCAAAATGAAAAAATACAGTTCCTACATATATAACTGACAAAAGATTCATAAAGGAATGCATAATCAAAAGAATTTATAAAGGAATCATTCAAATCACTAATAAAAATACACAAAGCCCAAAGTACAAGCGGGCAAATGACTTCTGTATTTCTTTCACAAAAGAGAAAAGATAAACGGTCAATAATTCATTGAAACCTAGGAAAATGCTCTCAGTCACATTAGTAATCAGGAAAGGCAAACAAAAATAGCAATGAGAGATTATTAGACAATGGCAAAAATTAAAATGTCTGGCAATATTGTTATAAAAATGTTAGTTCTCGTTCATTTTTAGATAGGAGTATAAACTAACAAAAACACTCATTTATAGTAAACTTAATAAATTAAAACCTAATACTCCAGAAGTGCACTCTTTCTTATATAGCCCCAAATAATTTATGCACATATGTACGTGGATACATATGCAAGAATATTTAGAGCATCATTATAACCTATAGCTGGACAGCAACTCTCCATCAGCAGTAGAATGCCTAAACTATGGTACATTCAAAGAATAAAATGTTACACAGCAAAGAAAGTGAGCAAAATAGAGCTAGTTACAAAACATGGACAAATCTAGCAGACAAAATGTTTTACAGAAAAAACAAGACAAAAAAATACATATGGTGTCATTTCATTTATATAAAATTCCAAAAACAGTATAAATTAAACTATTCTATTTAAGACTATATGCTTAGGTGGTAAAATTACAAAGAAAGATAAACAACAAAAAATATCAAGACTTTGATTTTATCTAAACTGGGGAGAGAAGGTTATGATTTCCAAAGAACTCATCGTGGATTCTGGCCATGTTCTATTTCTTGGCCTGAGCAGTGGACATGTGCCTGCTCTTTTATTCAGTGTATTGTACATTTTAATGTTATACATCTATATGCATATGCATTATATTTCAAAATAAGTAGAAATGTTTAAAATCTGATGTGCTACATAAACTTCCCAGTAACTTTCTTAAAATCTTAAATCTCTCCAATTCAAAATAGCAATTGATATCTTTTTTCCTCACACTGTAGCTGATACCGAACCAAGTGGGCTCGTCTCCTGGTGAGTTAAATAAGACTCTACACCAGCGGAAGTTGTCTCACAAAGTAAAGTGTTTTTGCAGCAAATAGGAGGCCATGAGGAATCATTTCCAAAGTCATGGCATCCCCAAACAAAGGAGAGCAGGAACTTTTATTTCAGTTGGGGAATGAATATTCAAAAGGGAGAGGCGAGTATTCGCTTGCACAGGCTCAGTTGGAGAACATGCTTCCACATAATGAGGCCTAAGCTCCTCCTGGAGAGATGTTTGCATTAAAAATAAGGCAAAGGTCATGGGCATAGCTCTTGTTGTGAGGCTTGGTCAGTTTCAGGATGACTGGTGGTTACATTTCCTTAACACACAAAAGGAAAAGAAACAACTTGGAAAAACAGTTAATTGCTTTCAAACCCACCTTTGAGTTTCTCCATGCACCTAGTTGGTGACATAACCACACCCAAACTTCTCGGGCTCATGTTTCACTGCTCTTCCTCACATTAATCAAGAACTGCCTAGAACATCTCTTGAGATCATCTCTGAACAAGCTAAGGCTTTGCCTTGGAGCATCCTGCAGCCCATTTCTTTACCGAATCTGACCCTTCCCTCAAGTCTAGCTTAACTATCACGAACCTTGTGAAGCATAACATCTCTAATGTTAGATAGGCTCATGTATCTGTTGTAGAATTCACAGAAGCATTTGTTACTTACCTATTTATGTTCTACTCTAACAGCTGGCCTACTCTAACCAAATCTTTGGATTTTTCAAGGTAATATTTTAAAACAAAATAAAACAAAACAAAATAACCTTTTAATTAGAGTTTATACATAAAGGTTATTTTCTCAGATTGAGAAAGGAGAAGTTTGTAATACCAAATATTTATTAAAATGTCCCGTATATGGTTGTAGCTAGTTCTATTTGCTTATGAATTTCAAATTTAAGAAACAAATTTAGTATTCATAATCATATATCTAATATCTTTCTGAATATAGAAAAAAATGTGCCTTGAAGCTTAGCCAACAGAATTTTAAGCTAAAATATTCAAATTTGAATTTAAAACTTGAAGAATAATGTTTGATTCCAAACGTGTTTATGTAGAACTATCTAAAATGTATATTAAAGCATCTTTCAATGACATACATCTTGACAAACCATACCACTTTGGGTCACTTATTTCCCTAATGGATCTTCTTTTTGCGACTTACTTAAAAATGCACGCTTCGTGCCAATTCCATTGCCTAGTACTATTAAGGTTTGCTATCTTAAAGAAACTGTTTAGATTTTTTTACTTGTTCAAATCTATTGCAAAAAAATAGTTTCTGCAACTGACCATATTTCAAATTTTTACATTTAGGTGAGAAAGTAATAATCTTTATTATTGCAGAGAAAAATGTATAATAAGGTCTATAAAAATAAACATATAAACATCCAAAAGAAATTACTTGTATGTTTATATATGTTCTCTCCAGCATCATTAATTTGTCCTCTCTGTTAGATCATTTGCATTACCATAAATTTGATGTAATTTTTTTCAAGTTAAAAAAAATCTCCTTTGACACCACACTTCTTTCAAACACCTACTTCCTTCGCATTTTCCTTTTATTGCATCAGTCATTGAAAGAGTCACAAGTTGTTATATTTGCTGTCTCTACTTACTTCTTGTCATTCTCTCTTAAGCCACTCCAGTAAAGCATTTGTTTCCTTCAATCCACTGATACTGTGAATATTCAGGCCACATTTGACCTCAACGTGAGAAAATTTCTTTCTTTCTTCTTTTTTTTGTTATGAGAACTTAAGATCTACCCTCTAAGCAAAGTGTAAGTATACAGTACAGTGTTGTTAACTATCGTCACGTTGCTGTATATTAGATATCCAAAACATTCATCTTGCATAACTAAAACTTTGTACCCCTTGGCCAAAATCTTCCCATTTTACCCTCCCTCCGGCCCCAATTGGACCCTTATTTCACACCATATACATAAACTCAAAATGTATTAAAGGCTTAAATGTAAAACCTGAAACCGTAAAATTCCTAGTAGAAAACATAGGGGAAAATCTTCTTGACATTGGTTTGGGCGATGAGTTTTTGGATATAACACCAAAAAAGCACAGGCAGCAAAAGAAAAAAGGACAAGTGACATTGTATCAAACTAAAAAGCTTCGGATCCCTAAACTCTTGAGTCACACTATCTAACCATCTAATCCTCAAATATATTTGTCTATTAGGCATCTCAAACTAAAGGTGTCTAAAAATTAACTCTTTGTTTCTGGAAACTCCTACATTCTGCAGATCTCATAGGATCCCTCATCTTAGTAAAATTTTCTCTCTTCTTCCCATAGCACGGAACAAAAATACTCAGTTATCTTTTACTTTTATTCATACACATTACTCTTCCCCATATCCAATATATCAGCAAACTCTATTGTCTTCACCTTCAAAATTTAACAATTTCTTACATTTTTCCATGGCTAAATACTTGCACTATTAATATCGGAGTCCTTGGCCCCATTTTCTATATGCATACACTATGTCTTACAGTTAGTGGTGATGTAAACTTGTAGGTTTAGCTGCTTTCAGAGGATGATCTTTTGCAGTGTCTTTATAGCAGACTACCACAAACGTGGATCTTACTCTTCAAATCTGTCAAAATTAAGTCATTTTCATATAAAGCTGTTAAGAAAAATAAACACAGAAAATATGATTTTGATTCCTTTGCCCTAGAATGGTAGTTGATTATTTGGTGTGTCAATCATTAAGTAACTTAAAAAATAAAAACATAGGCAAAGCTTCATCTTGGTGTTTGCTGGTTCCCTTTTTTCAAATCCCCCTTTTTTTTGACACTCTTACTTTGGCGTTTTGTTTCTCTATTGTGCATATATATTCCGCTTTTCTACATGCCTGAATTTCCATTTACCCATAGTGAAGACACCAATATTTACCCAAATGTTTAATATCTATTTTGCCATTTAAATATATATTTTTTAACAGTAAATTTAGGTTAAATTTGAATTGTAGTCTAAAGAGGTGCTTCATTTTTCCCATTTAACTTCTGTAACTTCTTAATTAGCCACATAATATGGATAATTTTCAGATCCCTTTAAAATTAATTACTTTCTAATTTGAAATTTGGGTTTAAGATTTGATGAAAATGATAGATTTTATTTTGTTTAAAGTCAAGTTTAATTTGTCGCACTTCAGTCATATAATATTAATACTTATGTGTTTAGAGAATCCACTTTTAATATCTTGAACATCGAAATAAAATTATTTTTGAGATGGGCAGTGCATGAAAAAATAAGCCTAGTGTTTATTCCACAGCCCAACCAAATGTCATCAGATCAGAATTTTTTGGAGCAAACGGAAATATCAGAAGTGGAAACTACAATAAAGAAGAATTCCATGAGGCATGGATGTATCAACAGCAGAAAATGCTGTTTTGTGATACAGATGGCTTAATATATTACTTTTGGAGAAACAGATTTTCCAATTTCTGTGGACAAAAAATTGATGTTTTGATATATTTGACACTCAAGTTGACCTAATGTTATATTGTCATATTTATGATTTGCAATTTTTTGATAACAAGGAAACAGCAACATGGGCAATGTTTCAGACTTTGCATAGAGAACACCAGCATTGATGATGCAGCATCCTTATGTACCTTTGAGTGTTGTATTAGTTTGCTGGTCTTCTGGCACTCTTTGGTGCTCCTTGGTTTGTTGATTCATCGCCCCTGTCTCTGCCTTCATGTTCAAATGGTGTTCTCCTTGTGTGTGCGTATCTGTGTCTAAGTGTCCCCTCTTTATAAGGATGCTGGTAATGTTGTTGTAGGGGCCCACTCTCCTCCAGTATGATCTTTGCTAATTACATCTGCAACAACCCTACTTCCAAATAAAGTCACATTCTGAAGTACTGGGGATTGGGACTTCAATATATGAATTTTGGAAGTATGCAATTTGTGATTGTTAATTTTATGTGTCAACTTGACCGGGTCATGCAGTGCCCAGATATTTGGTTAACATTATTCTGAGTGTGTCTTTGAGGGTTTTTCTGGATGAGATTAACATGTAATTGGTCGACGGTAAAGCAGATTGCCCTCCCCAATGTGGGTGGGTGTCATCCAATCCATTGAAAGCCTGAATAGAATACAAGGTTTAGTACAGAAGAATTGTCTCTGTCTGCTGACTGTCTTTGAGCTGGGACATCAGTCTTCTCCTGCCTTCAGACTCAGACTAGGACAGGAACTCACACCATCAGCTCTCCTGGTTCTCAGGCCTTTGGACTTGGACTAGAATTGTACCATTGGCTCTCCCAAATACCCAGCCTGCTGACTACAGATATTGGACTTCTCAGACTTCATAACCATGTGAGCCAATTCCTTATAATAAGTAAATATGTGTGTGTGTATCCTATTGTTCCCTTTCTCTGAAGAACCCAGACCAATATACAATTCAACCTATGACAAGTGTCATGTACCTAACACTTTTTCTCACAGTTATGTTTTCATGTTAAAATTAGTATAATTTCACAGATCTTTTACCAAACAAAATAAATAAATGTGGTTGAGAACTCATCTAGATATTTTGAACAAAGGAAAATTAACTATAAGATTATGCTGTGAGTTTCTCTTAAAATGCAGTTTATTCTTCTTGAAGAGAGAGAAGAGACTCATAATTTGAGAAGATTTATGCTACTAATTCTGGAAGTAGATATTGAATGTAAAAGAAATTATGAAATAAAAAAATGCTGAATGAATAAGTTTGAAATAAATGTTTCAAGTTAAATAATAATTTAGTAACCTATTCCTAAATAGAAAGTCCAAAATTGTTGTGCTTATAAGAAGACATCAGAATAATGACTAGCACTTTTGAAAAAAGCTGTGTAAGAAATAAGACCAAACTACATCATCTTTTAAATATCTTTGACAAAATCTGTAATATTGACACAACAAAATCTATAAATATCTAAAGTATGTTAGGGTTTACTTGTAATAGTTTTCATTCATATTTTTTTATACTGAGGCAATAATTTAGTTATATCCACAAACAAGAAAGGGGTTATTTCTATATCACATCAAAATGATAAGTGGTTGCAGTTTACAAAAAAAAAAAAAAAATACTTGCACAATGCACCATTACCCACATTACTTTTTAGCTATTTTTTACTTTGTGTACATAGACTTCATGTGTTTGTTTACCACGATAGTCTTCCAGAATTCATTTTTCACTACAAACTGTCACAGGATAGTTGAACCATCTTTGATAGGCTCAATAAACACCAAGTTCATTTTTATTGTTTCCTCGGGAGATATTTTGTGAATGCTGACAGAAAGTCTATGACTGTCTGATACTTCTGATACTGTGCATAAAATAACCCTTGTTCTAACAAAGGTCCAAATTCATCAAAGAGAGATTATTTTACCCATGTTAATTGTGGAAACTTCTTATATTCACATAGTTTCTTAAATTTCAAATTTTTAAAATATCTCAACTGCAGCTAAATCAAAAGTGATAAAGAAAAGCTACATAGGATAACTGTTTCAGGCACCATTTTTCTAAAACTGTGTACAAATTGGGTAGACATAAACAAAAAATTCAAGCTAGAATAAAAGGTTTGTTTTGTACCCAATTACTTACATGAAAAGACTTTCTTGAAGGAAGTGAAAAACAAGTGGATAAAAATGCGCTTTACCAAATGTTTCTCTTTACTGCTTTTGATGAGAGCTCTGTTTTCGTCTGTTCCTACTTGTGGTGGTTTTTAATTGGCTGTCAGTAATATTTCTGTGCATCCCAAGAATGCAAGGAACTGTCAGGCTCTTCTCCTTGAACTTAGAAATAAATTGTTTCGTGTAGTAGAAAAATTCAATAGATTGAGAATACAATAGTGCCTTCAATAATTCTTCAGAAAAATGTTACATTGCTGTAGCTTCAGTACTGAAATATTCAGGGGCAAGAATTACACTGGCTGTTTTCTAAGGCAACCAGTGAAAGCCACTGTACGTATTTTAATATCTTATTTAGTACTCTGCTTCCTTATTCTCCTCCTTTTGTTGAAGTTGATTATGACGTCTTTGTCTCTTCTGTGGCTATCCAGTCTTCAGCTCCACACATGTATCTATTGCAGATAATGTGAGTTAGTGCACTCAACTCTCATTTCATTACCCTTCTGGGTGTTATTTTCTTTAAAAATTATGCAGCCCATACATGAATGTTCACAGAAGCTTTATTCATTATAGCCAATAATTGGAAGCAACCCAGATGTCCTTCA
The DNA here is from genome assembly GCF_020826845.1 of Diceros bicornis minor. Lineage (NCBI taxonomy): Eukaryota > Metazoa > Chordata > Mammalia > Perissodactyla > Rhinocerotidae > Diceros > Diceros bicornis. The sequence goes on from NC_080747.1 coordinate 50,195,466, forward strand.
ATGGATGAAGAGTAAAACAAACTGAGGTACACTCATACCATGAAATACTACTCAGCAATATAAAGGAATAAACTATTGATGCATGCAACAATTTGGATGGATCACAAGGGTATTTTTCACTAAATAAAAAAATATCAATCCTAAAAGGTTACATACTGTATGATTCTACTTACATAGCGTTTGAAATGACAAAATTTTAGAAATGGAGAACAAATTGGTGGGTGCTAAGGGTTATGAACAGAGTGAGTGGGTGAGGGTGGCTGTGACTATAAAAGGGCATCAGAAGGGATCCTTGTGAAGGAAATGTTTTGTACCATTGTATCAACGTCAATATCCTGGTTGTGTTACTGTAGCATAGTTTTGCAAGATGTTACTGTGGCAAACTGTGTAAAGTGTACAAAGGATTTCTCTGTATTATTTTTAACAACTGCGTGTAAAAGGTCCTTGACACCAATTCCAACACGTGGGTGGGGAATTTTGCCCCCACATCACCAAGCAATGCTGGGGACACCAGCTGAGTGTCCTACAATTTAACTCAATTCTGACACTATGTACTCAGAGACAGCATCTGATTCCACAGGTAAACAGCTCAGTCCTACAAGACTACTTGCACCCCTACACACACACTTCAGTCGCCAATCTCAAGTCCAGGTTGTCACCTGTGCTTGTGACCACTTGGCTGTAGATTACAGGTTCCAAAGACCCCTCTTTTGGTTCAATGAATTTACTAGAGTGGCTCAGAGAACTCAGAGAAACCGTTTACTTACTAGATCATGAGTTTATTATGAAAGGATATAACTCAGGAACGGCCAGATGGAAAAGATGCACAGGGCACGCTGTAGAGAAAGGCTCTCCAGCTTTCAGGCCCTCTGCAAGCGTGCCACTCTCCCAGATCTCCACGTGTTCACCAAAGCAGAAGCTCTCCAAACCCCACCCTTTTGAGTTTTTATGAAGGCTTAATTATGTAGGCATGACTGATTAAATTGTTGGCCATTGGTGATTGATTCAAACTCCAGCTCCTATCCCCTCTCTCCTCCCTGGAGACCAGGGGGTGGGACTGAAAGTTTCCACCCTGTATTCATGTGGTTCCCCTGGTAACCAGCCCCCATCCTTAGGTGCTTTCCAAAAGTCACCCCATTAATATAAACCCGGTTGTGGGGAAAAGGGCTTATTATGAAAAACAAGACATCCATTTCACCTTTATGATATCAGGAACTGAGGACAAGAGGCTGAATATTATGAGAAAAGATGCTCTCATTGTTCTTATTGTTCAGGAAATTCCAAGGGTTTTGGGAGCCATGAGCCAAGAACTGTGGACAAAGACCAAATATATATAAGGAATATATTTTAGTCATCTGAGTGACCAAATATATATTTCTTATAAATCACAATATCACAGCATGTTAGTCAACGTTTACCTCAAAATAAAAAAAAAATTATTAAAATTTATACATAAAACTATTTTATTTCCTAGGCGATCTTGCATCTAGAAGTGTCCATTTAATATGTTTCTGGTGAATGGATTATAAGTGGAAATTCTTAGAAAAATATCCTTTCCACTTTGGCCTTTTGTCGTTTTCTACTTGAACCCAAAATGGTGGAAGTTGCAGGAACCAGAGCCACCATTTAAAGTGGTAGGGCAGGAAGATAGAAGAGTATGATTTGCTAAAGTAAAATAAACTCTGTACAATTCACATTAGTGCAGAAGGTTTTGTTTGTTTACATCTTAAAATGTAGGTTTTATCATTATTCAGGTATGGTAAGACCAAGATTAGGAGATGATTGCTACCGAAATGATGGTTTGGTACTCACAGTTCCTAAGGGGGTAAGGAGTCTGTTGGGGTAGCACCAGGGTCAGTCAGGAAGCATAGGAATGGAAAACATAGGCAAAGGCTTTTACCGTGATTTCCACAAGAACAGGTGTGGAAAGGTAACAGGTTGAAGATTGGCTTTCTTGAATAATTTCAGTAGGCTCTGGGGTATAGGGGTTTACCCTAGTTGTCTAGTACCTGATCCTGGGGTGATTAAGAGGGGTGGATAGTGGCCCACAGTGTAAGAACCCTATAAAAAACGCAGTTACTGGTGTATGGGCTCTGTTTGGATAGTTCGTATGTGAAAGGTGTGCTCCAAGGGAAGTAAATTGCTGTCTGTAGCAATTAGCTAACCCTGGCGGGGGCAGTACCTCCAAGGCCAGCAAAGTCCCATCTATCACAACATCAGAAACACATAGTTAATATGGTTTGTTTAGTTGTTGTTTTTTTATATACATAGACAAATATAATTTCTTTTTTGATAACTGGAATAACAAGGTAACAAATTCTTCTTTAATTATGCTGAATTCTAATACAATTACATTCCTGAGTGGCTTGAAATATTAGGAAAACATTTATAATTAAATTATCCATGAGTACAATTATAACTAATAATTTATTTAATATTTCTTACTCATTCAAAATTTGAAACTCATCTCAACCAAAATTCTGGACAGGAAAATCCATTGCTAAAAGTGTTATATACAGTCCCCAGGTTTTTACATAGTGCAAAGTAATGGGGAAGTTCACTGAGACAGATGTAGCCATCTTTATTCAGTTACTCATAAGTGGCAACTTATCTTGCTCTTCAATTACAGTAACAGTCCTGGTCTGTGTCTTTCATAGAAGGTATAGCATATTTGTATATTTCGAATGACCTATGTGATACTTGTCTATTGTAAGTATTCTCCCTTTCATTTGAGATTAATAAATATATTTCAAATAACTATGTAAGCATGTCATGAATGAAAAGAAAAAAAACAGATCTTTTATGATGTAAGATTTTTTTGACATGTTATTTGAATATATTTGATATGTGTATTTAAGAATACATTTAAAAACATCATAAATATTATATATGATATACATATATACCTGCTTTACTCATTTACTTTTTTTTTTTTGTGAGGAGATCAGCCCTGTGCTAACATCTGCCAGTCCTCCTCTTTGTTTGCTGAGGAAGACTGGCCCTGGGCTAACATACATGCCCATCTCCCTCCACGTTATATGGTACGTGGCCACAGCATGGCTTGACAAGTGGTGCGTTGGTGCCACCAGCATCCGAAGTGGTGAACCCCGGGCCCCGGCAGCAGAGCGCTCGCACTTTTTAACCGCTTACGCCACAGGGCCGGCCCCCTATTTTTTACTCTTAATTATCTACTTAAAACCTTTTTTATATTTTTTGTCCAAAATCTCTAGGTTTCATAATGGGAGGATTTTATGATAGTCTAAACAATCATCTTGTTGAAAACAGAAGTTGCAGAGTTACATAACTATTAAAAATATACCATGAGTTTGTCTCCATAATGTCCTTCTGCAAAAGAATAAATGATCTAAAAGACAGTTTTCTATGCTATTCACACATTTCTAAGGCCAAGACTATATACATGGAAAGCTGAGACTCTCAATTTAACTTTTCTCCATAACAAGTTATGGCGGCCAGAGTCCACTAAGGAAACATAAAACACAACAAATATTTGATCAGAGAAAATGTAATATAAAGAATTGTAAACTAGGTACAGAATTGTTAACTAGGAAACTGAAAGTGTAAAAAGAGTGCTCTAAAGTATCATTGAGGTAAAAACTGCAGGGAGCAGCTACTACCCCTAGGGCTGAAGGAACAAAGGGAAGAGGCTAGAATTATTTAATTTAGGAGACTTAGAGGAGGCGTCTATGGAACCGAAACTCGGACCTCTGAAGAACGGGCACAGCTCCACTGGTGCTGGTGTCTCTAAGCTCTGAGAAGGAGCCCTGTGGAAGGGCACTGGTCTGATGACAAGGTGTTTAGAGGTGAAAGGAGGCATAATGAGACTAACTTTGCAAATGGTGTGTAAACTGCCAACTGGTTCAGCTACTGCAATGGGAAGAGACTTCTGATGGTAGGGTGAAGCAGTGCTGCGGGGGGATGACCACAGGAACCACAATAAATAGGAAACCCACAGGAAGCAGATAGGAAGGAGGAAGTACTTTCTTCTCCTCCAGGCTTTTGGTCTCCCTCTATCACCCTCTGTTGAAAGAGCCCAACGTAGTTCTGTCTGGCAAAGTTGAAATGTGGTTTGCAAGGACCAAGCTCCAACATCCATCTAAAAGCCGAGTGTAGAAGGGTCAGTTTGAAGCTGGAGGCAATGACTGGTACAGCACACCCCTTTGGCTACAAAACATATATACACACTCTTCCGTATTTGAACTTCCATGAAACAACAAGTAAGTTTTGTTTCCAACTTGCACGATGCAACAGCCTTTCTATCTCCCCATAATGAAGAGATGCACACAACCCCAACAATCCTTAGATCAATATCTGGAATATATTTTCCTCATTAAATTCAGGAACATCCGAATATCTTAGTACCTAAATACTACATTATGAATGTATTCCACAACAAAACTTGTATAAAATAATAAAATGAAGTAGGAGGGAGAATAAAAAATATTTCATACAAATAAAGAAATACCAATATAAAACGTGGATAGATGGAAAGATAGATAATGAGGTACCAATAGAAATTGGGGTTGAGACACCAATAGAAATTGTGTGTGTGAAACACACACAAACAGTAACTGCAAGGAAGACAATACGTATATTGCTACTGTCTTCATTACTACAGCTGATTACAAAGTTGCGGTCACATAATTGATATTTATAACTTCTTTCACTTCCGTTCCTTGTTTCTTTCACCTTCAGCTATAATCTTCTGTCATGATTTTAGCAGGTCAGGGATTTTTATTTTGTTTGTTTGTTTGTTTGAAATTTTGGTGTGGCCCCAAATTTTATCCCTGAAGTTCTGACTTCTCTTGATTTGTTTGCTGTAGTTTTCTATTAAGTTTATTATTAGACATGGGAATAAAAAAAGATGCCTCTCAAGTCCATTGGATGCTACAAGTCGTCCCTACTCCTATTTTTGGGTGCAATCTGATTCCACCTTGCTAATCAACATCCATTATCCTAGCCAATAGAAGAACACCATTCTTTGCCTCTTGGTTCAGTGGCGAGAAGAGCCCAAAATGTCCAAGTGTAACTGTCATTTACAATTCAGCATGACCACTGTTGTGTGTCCTGGTGCAAACACTGCTCCCTTGGTCAACAAGACCTCTTAACCAGGAGAACTCAAAGTAGCAGACATGAAAAGTGACAATTTTACAAGTGAGTCATTAAGTATAACAGGGAGAGGAGTCATTCCTAGCTCCGCTCTGTAATTCCCAAACTCATATCTTCTGTCTATAGGAAAAACAGTATTATATATTGGTCTTTGATTCAGAACTGCATCCTGTGAGTTAGAACTCTGTCCTTTCATAGTTTTGCTTCCAAGCCTGTGCTCTGAGTCACCCGTAGGCTATTCTATAAGTTCAGCTGCTTCTAGGTAATAGGGTACATAGTTAGAACAATTAATTCCTTGGGGATGAGCCCATACTGAAATAAGTTCCTTGATCAGAAACAATGTTGTGCATAATACTGTGACAGAGAATAAGACATTTTTAAATCCATAAATGCTGGTGGTAGCAGAAATATTACAGGCAGGAAACAAATCCATCTAGAATACTTGTCTATTACAGAACTCTGCCCTGTCCTTGACAGAAAGGGTCTGAGGTACCAGCTGGATGGCTGGTTGGTTTCTCCAGCGAATGGTGCCACATCGAAGGCTCAATGTTTGCCTCCACTGTTGGCAGGTTAGGCACTCAAAACTCAGAACTAGTCATGTTCTTAAGAGCCAAATAAAAATGTTTAATAGCTGCACTTTCATTTCACAGTTTATTTTACATGATTTAACCGGTTGTTGCTTGCCCAACATTTTTCTTTCCACTTTGCCTCTAACTTTGCTAGTTGGAAATATTCACGATAGAGCTATGTGAAATTCTATGGGTTTTTAAAAACAAATAGCTGTTAAAAATACAAATGTCATTTAAGGAAGAAGGGAAAGATAATGATGATGAGGAGGAGGGGAAGGAGGCAAAAATATAATAATTTACTTTTATTGGGGTCTACCCTATACTTTGTGCTCTTGAAAGTAATCTATTAACTTTATTTTGTTTAGTTTTCAAAATAATTATACAAGCCAGGTATTATAATTTCCCTGTTTAGAAAATAAGGAACTGTAGTACAGAGGTATTAAATAGCTTGACCAAGATCACGTAGATAGTAACTTATTAAAGCCAGTCTGTGGGTCTGTGGAGTCAATATTCATAGCCTATTTCTTTAGTTATACCTAATTAAATTACATAACGAGTTGTCTTATAAAACATCTAGGTATTTTTGTCTTGAAGTCATTTCTTAGAAAATCACACCTCATCTTACATCTATATAATCAATTATCTAATTAATCTTCTCTGCCATTGAAGAATATTTTCTATTTTAGCAATTTATGTAATATTTTCACAACAGTCTTGTAAGAGTGGTACTTTGAGCATCATTTTTTGCAAACGAGAAACTGTATGTATAGAAATAAACTGAAATACACTTATAATATGTAGTAGGATTGAGACATGAACCAAAGTATTCTGATTCTGGGTCTCAAATTGAAAATATTATTTTTTATTTTGATCATTGCCTAATAATTTGAGTTACATGCAATATTTGAAAAAATAATCAAATATAACATAAAACAAAACAACAAAAACAATCCTTTTTTTTTTAAATGTCTCATTTTCCAGATGGGGAACGTGAATCTCAAAAAATTTCGATAGCAGGAAGGTAGGAGAACAGATGTAGAAGCTTCAACTCTCTATTCTTTTTACTCTACCATCTTTCAGCCTGACACCACTGAACCTGCTCACGAGAAACCTGACTGTGGCAGGGGAATTCTGGTAGAAGATTCCTATGACCAGTTGTTCCACCAAAAATATTCTCCCCCAACTTAATAAGCAGACTCTCCATTCCACAGTGTAATTCAATTGTAAAGTAATTAATAATTAGAGATCCAAAGTGATTACACATGGAGTAATATTTATTATTATCATCATGGCTGAAGTCTACCAAAATACACACTCAAGAAAATGAAAAAATGTAAAACCCAACCACACCCTATTCTGTTATGCCACCATTATTAACCTGGAAAACTCCTCATCATCCCTTATATCTCATCTTGTGCTACTTCTTACATGAAACTTATTCTCTCACCCAATCAAGCATAGACACTGTTTCTCTACTGCACTCATACGGTCCTGCATATATCTTTGTTTTCAAATGCATTATACTAGTTACCTCTATATGTCCATCAACTAAACTAGAAAAAATGTTTTTGAAGACAGGAAAATGTCTGATACATTTTATTATCACAAATATGTGTTGAATTAATCCATAACCATACCCAGCAAATAGATAGGTATGTAGTTCCTTGATGCCCTCTTCATTACAAATAATATTCTTAAAGAAATTTTCCATATTCATTGAAAAGAAGAGAACACGGATGGGACACTTGAGAAAACCTGGTGCATAAGAGAAATGTGTGTGTATACACATACACACACACACGCCTATATATGAAAATAAAATACTTTATGCACTTGGACTGTTTTCCAGTTTCTACTTGATTATAGTAATTTTCCTGAAACCCATCTCCACTTCTGCTTTTGGGTTTTTACAATTAATATTTCTGGGTGGTGATGGTAGTGGTAGTGATTCTCCTTCTCCTCCTTCCTTTTCTTGTTTTGTTTTGTCTGTTGCCTTTTTTCCATGTGTATGATTGTCACTCAATTGACTTTGTTTCTTTGTATATCTATCAGGTAATGTTTTAGAATGACAAAGACATTGCCTGCTGCTCTCATCATTTTTTACTTGCCTCAGTAGGCACCAGGTTAGTTCTACAGTGGCATTCTAGGAGGTAATTTTTAATCAAATAGCAATGTCTTAAAGAAATGGTCTTTTTAAGTGGTACTGTCTGTTGCCCCCATTCTGTTCCCAAAGTGAATGAACACATGTAAGTAGAAGTTGAAGTAGATACTCGAGTTTAGATATGATTTCAGATGTCTGCAGTGGGCTGTTATTTACTGCAAATTGGTCCCAGGGCACAGGAAAGCTTTTTAGCTATTCTTTCACATTCAGTGCTTTTCGGAAGGTTGGATATTATGTGAATCAAAAATAGATGGTCATCGCTGTAGCCGGCAAGTCTGCTCGCTAGTAATGTATTTTAAAATTAACTTCCTGAACAGATTAATAACTCATGGAATTTCTTCTCTTTGCTGGTTATGTTTCATGCATCTGATGGATACCACGACATATTTATACGAGTGATACATCAGTAAAGCAGAAGTACCTTGGTGTGCCATACAATGTGACTTTAACATTTGCTCAGAAGAGACTGAGTTATACTTAATGCTTCTGGTTCCAATAGGTACAAATTTTAGAAGTGTCCTCTCCTTGCTTTCCATTTAGTTGCTTTCTCTTAGCTGTTTATTTCCTTGCGTTCATAGACTATTGAAAGAACCAATGATGCCGAATATTTTTTTTCATTTTAAATGACATGTTCTGCAGCACTATACACCCAGGATCTGAGAAAATAAATGGAACTCATTTTCTAATAAATACAAACATTTTGAAAGGGCACAACCTGGCCACTGGTGGTATGATCTGAAATTTTTCAGACTCTAACTAATATCATAAAATAAGCCATATATTACAGTGTTAAAAAACAACAACAACAAAACACCCAACTTTGTGCTACAACTTTTGGGAATTTTATTCTAGACCTAGCTCTGCAGCTTTCCTTGGACTAGTGAAGCAAGCTCTCAGTGTTTTTAAAAAGCTACATTAAGAATATTGGCTCAGGGGCCGGCCCGGTGGCGCAAGCGGTTAAGTGCGCGCGCTCCGCTGCGGCGGCCCGGGGTTCGCTGGTTCGGATCCCGGGCGCGCACCGACGCACTGCTTGGCAGGCCATGCTGTGGCGGCGTCCCATATAAAGTGGAGGAAGATGGGCACAGATGTTAGCCCAGGGCCGTCTTCCTCAGCACAAAAAGAGGAGGATTGGCGGATGTTAGCACAGGGCTGATCTCCTCACACACAAAAAAAGAAAGAATATTGGCTCAGATGATATTTAATAAGGCCTATGGAAACATACCACTCTTGAAATTGAAATAACTCATTTTAAAACATAATCTGTTAGGTTGAGTCTTTAATAATTGGCATCTCAAGTTTCCTTTATTTTAAAAAGTGGAGAATGATGACAATGATTAAAAATAGTTCTTTCAGGTTGTGTTACTCTTCCATATCAACAGTTAACCACATTACAGAAGTTTATACAAACTTTTCTTTCTCAGTTGTTAAATTTATGAAATGGTATATGACTTCAAACCGAATTCTTGGCACATGAAAAATATGTTGAAGTATATGGTTTCAAGTCAAATTCTTGGCATACCTCCATCCGTTCAAACTCCTGCACATTTATTTAGAAGTATAAAAAGAAATACATCCCTGTATTTAAAAAGATAATTAGAGGAGATTCACCCATGAAAATAAGATTGCAACAAGTTTCAGGAACACAATAAGTAGATATGGTATAATGAGTTCAGAAAAGGCAAGGGAAGGCTGCCTAAAGGAAGAGGAAGTAACAGGGGGAATGAGGAGAGGCTAGCGCCTCTCTGTACCCACACATTGGAGCACTAGAATGTCAATCAGAGGTCGCAGGTGATCACCTGGTGAATGAGACTCACGTTCATCAAAGAGAATGACCAAGTCAGTCCCCGCACCCCTCTTTCTTTTCTCTCTCTCTCTTTCACATACACACACACATACACACACACGTGCATGCATGCCTACTTATACCCACACACCAATACACTAGGAGATAAATAATTCAGAGAAAAAGAAGAGAATAATAAAATTTGAAACCCCAAAGTTCAATTAATTAATCCAGAGTGGTTTTCAGAAGCCATTAAATACATGAAACCAGGGACTACTCCAGAAAAGTTTTAAAAATGAAGAAGAAATTTATCTTAGATAAGAAATAATGTTTCTGTTTTTGTTGTTGTTTACATCTAAAATATAAGATGAAAAATAAAGTCAAGGAAGCAACTCAAAAATTACAAAAGAAAATGAATACAAGAGGGAAATAAATGAGGCATAGAGGGTTCATTGGGGAGTTTTGGCATCTGCCTACTAGAAGTGCCAGCAAGAAGACAGATAAGGATCACTGTATGCAAATTGAAGGGGCACACCAAATGCTAAACACAAAAAATGAAAAAAAGCTCACACCTATGTAGACACATCTTTGTAATATTTGAGAACACAAAGGCAAGTTTAAAATCTTCCAGTGTGCAAAATGTAGTTTACTTAAAAAGGAATAAGGTTTGAACCTACCTTCTTTTCAGCAACTTAGGATGCCAGAAGAAAAAAAATGGCTACAATTGTCTGAGAAAAATATATAAATAACTAATAAAGTGCATTTTCCCCAGAAAATGATTAGAGAAGCACATGATGGCATTTTCAGACATACATGTGTTCAAAAATAAAACTTCCTCACACTATTTGTTAGAGTGATATTTAAGGATTAACTCGGGCACACTGAAATTATGTAAGTAGGAATACGTGGGGTTCTGGAAATGATAATTCCATCCAGAACAGTGGTAGAAGGAAGTTCTAGGGTTCCACATGCCATAATTTTAGGTTACTTTAGGAGAAGAGAGTAATATCAAGAGGAATGCAGAGAGACAACAAGAAATAGATAAAGGCAGATTATATGAAAAACTATTGCTAAAGAAATTAATTAGGCATTTAGAATTGCTAGGTGTCTTAGTCTGCTCAATCCGTCATAACAAAATTCCGTAGACTGAATGGCTTAAACATCAGAAATTTATTTCTCACAGGTCTGGAGGCTGGGAAGCCCAAGATCTGGGTGCCAGCATGGTCTGGTTCGGGTGACAGCTGTTTTCCTTTCTTGAAGATAATCACCTTCTGGCTGTGTCCCGACATGGCATAGAGAGATAGAAAGCAAGTTTTCTGGTGCCTCTTATAAAGGCACTAATTACATCACGAGGCCCTACCCTTATGTCCCCATCTAAACCTAATTCCCTCTCAAAGGCCCCATCTTCCAATACTGTCACACTGGAGATTAGGGCTTCAACATATGAATTTTGGAGAGACACCATTCAGTCCATGGCACAAGGAAAAATTGAAAGATATGCAAGTGTCCACTTCCATAAACTGCTCAAAGCTCAAGCTAAGTGAAATATACAAATATTTGAAATAGATGGCCATAAGATACCCTTTGATTTTTGTGTGAATTAGGTCAAACAGATGAAGCAATGTAACATAGAATATTATTTACATAGTCATTATAATAAAATGTGCTATTCATAAAAGTATACATCATTACTTATAACAATTATAAATTATGATGTGTACACAAAATAAGTTATTTTCAAATTTTAGCCACTCAACTTATGAAAAAATTAAAAAAGAATAAGTGGTTTAAAAATCAGAAAATTAATGTTAATAACATGGATGTGTGAAAATAGTGATCAACAGAGACTAGAAAGTGCAAATTGAGAGAAGAAATGGAGGAAAGGGTAAGTATGTAACAATTTCATTATTATACAAGTAGGGTGGGATTTATGGCTAAAGTTTTTAAAATGTGCCACAGAAATATATGGTTATAATTTAAATTTTTATTAAAGGCTACTAAATATTTCTTGAAAGAGCTTTACATTGTAATAAAAAGCAAATGTTGCAAACAAGGAAGAAAAGGTTAAGGGAACTAAACCTTCCTCATTGATAGCAAGCAGGTAGCACATGATTTAGACTTATGGAGGTAGTTATCAGAAAGAATACACACACAAACAGTTAAAAGAAGCTACCTCTGAAGAATGGAAATGGAAGTGAAGAGGAAAGGGAAGGAGACCCCTTGCATTTAATTACAAGATCTTCTTTAGTATGTGACATGTTAACATATACATCAGTGACTTTTATAAAATTAAATTAATTAAACAATTAAATGCATCAGGCTAAACCTCAAAAAGCAAAACAAAGCAATCTACCAAATTGAATGTACTCAGATTAATTAGATATATATTATGTGCCAAATGGGTGTAAAGGTTTTATCTGTAAGTAGTGGAGAAATATGAAAACAAACAAACCTTGTCCCCTGCTGTCAAACCATTATGTAACTTTTTAAGTATTAATTTATCAGGGAAAAAAAAGGAAAACAGTAGCCAATAAACATGGAAGAAACAAAGGATATGTTTTAAAAAGCTGACTGCCCTTTGAAAAACTGATGCAGACAATGTCATAATTTAATTATTGCATTCATTCCATAAGCAGGTAATTTTGACACTATCTACACTGTTGAAATGCCTTAAGAATGAAAAATTCCACAATATTTGAGCCAGCATACAATTAAAAAAAATCAGTATCTTTAATTAACATCAATACAATCATTGTAAATGAAGAAGAAAAATAGAAGAAAAATACATATAATTGTAACTTGGAAGAATAATGTTCCTTGACAAAGTTGATTTTGTTTCAGGAAGGAGAGATGATTACCATAATTCACTATTATAGTAGATCTGTGGGGAAAATTAATATAGTCTTTTACTTATTTTTAATTTTTTGTTTATTGCAGTAACATTGGTTTATAACATTGTATAAATTTCAGGTGTACATCATTATACTTCTATTTCTGCATAGATCACATCATGTTCACAACCCAAGTACTAATTACAACCCATCACCACACACATGTGCCTAATCATCCCTTTTGCCCTCCTCCCTCCCCCCATCTCCTCTGGTAACCACCAATCCAATCTCTGTCTCTATGTATTTGTTTATTGAAGTTTTTATCTACTTCTTATGAATGACATCATACAGTAATTGACCTTCTCCCTCTGACTTATTTCACTTTGCATAATACCCTCAATGTCCATCCATATTGTCACTAATGGATGGATTTCACCATTTCTTATGGCTGAGTAGTATTCCATTGTGTATATACACCACATCTTCTTCATCCATTTATCCCTTGATGGGCACTTAGGTTGCTTTCAAGTCTTGGCTATTGTGAATAACGCTGCAATGAACACAGGGGTGCATGCATCTTTACGCATTGGTGTTTTCAAGTTCTTTGGATAAATACCCAGCAGTGGAATAGCTGGATCATATGGTAGTTCTATCCTTGCTTTTTTGAGGAATCTCCATACTGTTTTCCATAGTGGCTGCACCAGTTTGCACTCCCACCAGCAGTGTATGAGAGTTCCCTTCTCTCCACATCCTCTCCAACACATGTTGTTTCCTGTCTTGTTAATTATAGCCATTCTGACGGGCGTCAGATGATATCTCATTGCAGTTTTGGTTTGCATTTCCCTGATGGTTAATGATGTTGAACATCTTTTCATGTGCCTGTTGACCATCTGTATATCTTCTTTGGAAAAATGTCTGTTCAGGTTTTTTGCCCCTTTTTTAATTGGGTTGTTAGCTTTTTGTTGTTGAGATGCATGAGTTCTTTATATATTTTGGAGATTAACCCCTTATCCGATGTATGGTTTGCAAATATCTTCTCCCAATTGTTAGGTTGTCTTTTCGTTTTGTTGATGGTTTCCTTTGCTGTGCAGAAGCTTTTTAGTTTGTTGTAGTCCCATTTGTTTATCTTTTCTATTGTTTCTCTTGCCTGGTCAGACAAGGTGCTTGGAAATATGTTGCTAAGACTGATGTCGAAGAGTGTACTGCCTATGTTTTCTTCTAGAAGTTTAATAGTTTCAGGTCTTACATTCAAGTCTTTAATCCATTTTGAGTTAATTTTTGTGTATGGTGTAAGGTGAGGGTCTATTTTCATTTTTTTGCACGTGGCTATCCAGTTTTCGCAACACCATTTGTTGAAGATACTTTCTTTTCTCCATTGTATGTTCTTGGCTCCTTTGTCGAAGATCAGCTGTCCGTAGATGAGTGGGTTTATTTCTGGGCTTTTGATTCTATTCCATTGATCTGTGTCTGTTTTTGTGCCAGTACCATGCTGTTTTGGTTGCTATAGCTTTGTAGTATATTTTGAAATCAAGGAGTTTGATATCTCTAGCTTTGTTCTTTTTCTCAGGATTCCTTTAGCTATTTGGAGTCTTTTGTTGTTCCATAAAAATTTTAGGATTCTTTGTTCTATTTCTGTGAAAAATGGTATTGGAACTTTGATAGGGATTGCATTGAATCTATAGATTGCTTTAGGAAGTATGGACATCTTAACTATGTTAATTCTTCCAATCCAAGAACATGGAATATCTTTCCATGTCTTTGTGTCTTCTTCAATTTCTTTCAGCAATGTTTTATAGCTTTCGGTGTACAGATCTTTCAGCCCTTTGGTTAAGTTTATTCCTAGGTATTTTATAGTTTTTGTTGCAGTTGTAAATGGGATGGTATTCTTAATTTCTCTTTCTGCTACTTCGTTGTTATTGTATAGAAATGCAACTGATTTTTGCATGTTGATTTTGTATCCTGCAACTTTACCGTATTCATTTATTACTACTAAAAGTTTTTTGGTGGATTCCTAGGATTTTCTATATATAAAATCATGTCATCTGCAAATAGTGACAGTTTCACTTCTTCTTTTCCAATTTGGATCCCTTTTATTTCTTTTTCTTGCCTGATTGCTCTGGCTAGGACTTCCAGTACTATGTTAAATCGGAGTGGTGAGAGTGGGCATCCTTGTCTGGTTCCTGTTCTTAGAGGGATAGCTTTCAGTTTTTCACCATTGAGGATGATATTAGTTGTGAGTTTGTCATATATGGCCTTTATTATGTTGAGGTACTTTCCTTCTATACCCATTTTATTCAGAGTTTTTATCATAAATGAATGCTGTATCTTGTCAAATGCTTTCTCTGCATCTATTAAGATGATCATGTGATTTTTATTCTTCATTTTATTAATGTGGTGTATTACGTTGATTGATTTGCAAATGTTGAACCATCCTTGCATCCCTGGAATAAATCCCACTTGATCATGGTGTATAATCTTTTTAACGTATTGTTGTATGCGATTTGCTAGTATTTTGTTGAGGATTTTTGCATCGATGTTCATCAGTGATATTGGCCTGTAATTTTCTTTTTTTGTGTGTGTTGTCCTTGTCTGGTTTTGGTATTAGGGTAATGTTGGCTTTGTAGAATGAGTTAGGGAGCTTCCCCCCTCTCCTCAATTTTTTGGAAGAGTTTGAGAAGGATAGGTATGAAGTATTCTTTGAATGTTTGGCAGAATTCACCAGGGAAGCCATCTGGTCCTGGACTTTTATTTTTGGGGTGGTTTTTGATTACTGTTTCAATCTCCTTAGTGGTGATTGGTCTATTCAGATTCTCTATTTCTTCTTGATCCAGTTTTGGAAGGTTGTATGATTCTAAGAATTTATCCATTTCTTCCAGATTGTCGAATTGGTTGGCATATAGCTTTTCATAGTATTCTCTTATAATCTTTTGTATTTCTGAGGTGTCAGTTGTTATTTCTCCTCTTTCATTTCTGATTTTACTTATTTGAACCTTGTCTCTTTTTTTCTTGGTGAGTTTAGCTAATATCAGACAAAATAGACTTTAAAACAAAAACTGTAAAAAGAGACAAACAAGGGTATTACATAGTGATCAAGGGAACAATTCAACAGGAGGATATAACACTTGTAAATATCTACGCACCCAATGCAGGTGCACCTAAATATATAAAGCAACTATTAACAGACATAAAAAGAGAAATAGACAGTAACACAATAATAGTAGGGGACTTTAACACTTCACTTACACCAACTGATAGATCATCCAAACAGAAGATCAATAAGGACACATTGGCCTTAAATGACACACTAGAACAGATGGACCTAGTAGATATATACAGAACATTCCATCCAAAAACCGAAGAATACACGTTCTTTTCAAATGCACATGGAACATTCTCCAGGATTGATCACATATTAGGCCACAAAACAGGTCTCCATAAATTTAAGAAGATTGAAATAATACCAAGCATCTTTTCTGACCACAGTGGTATGAAACTAGAAATCAACTATAGGAAGAAAATCAGAAAAGCCACAAATACATGGAGATGAAACAAAATGCTACTAAACAACGATTGGGTCAACAAAGAAATCAAAGGAGAAATCAAAAAATACCTGGAGACAAATGAAAATCAAAATACGACATGCCAGAATTTATGGGATACAGCAAAAGCAATTCTCAGAGGGAAGTTTATAGCAATACAGGCCTATCTCAACAAACAAGAAAAATTTCAAATAAATAATCTAAAATTGTACCTAAAGGAACTGGAAAAAGAAGAACAAACAAAGCCCAAAATCAGTAGAAGAAGGGAAATAATAAAAATCAGAGCAGAAATAAATGAAATATAGACTAAAAAAGCAATAGAAAAAATTAATAAAACCAAGAGCTGGTCTTTGAAAAGGTATATAGTCGTCTTAATTATAGTTGAAGTTAAACAAAAAAGTCAACATGTACTGTGACAAAACTATTCTTAAAAAAAGTTCAAAGTCTTCAGAAAAATATTGACATATATTACTATATAAAAATAAAAATAGAGGCCGGCCCCATGGTGTAGCAGTTGAGTGCACGTACTCTGCTGCTGGCAGCCCGGGTTCAGATCCCAGGCACACACCGACGCACCACTTGTCAGGCCATGCTGTGGCGTCATCCCACAGAAAGTGGAGGAAGATGGGCATGGATGTTAGCCCATGGCCAGTCTTCCTCAGCAAAATGAGGAGGATTGGCATGGATGTTAGCTCAGGGCTGATCTTCCTCACACACACACAAAAAAATAGGCTCAACAACAAAAAAATGAACAACCTGATCAAAAAAGGGACAGAGGAGATGAACAGACATTTTTCCAAAGATATACTGATGGCCAACAGGCACATGAGAAGATGTTCAACATCACTAATTTTTAGGGGAATGCAAGTCAAAATCACAAGGAGATATCACCTCATACTCATCAGAATGGCTATTATTAAAGAGAAGAAATGACAAGAGTTGGAGGGGATGTGGAGAAAAGGGAACTCTCATACATTGCTGGTGGAAATGCAAACTGGTGCAGCCACTATGAAAAATAGTATGGAGATTTCTCAAAAAATTAAACATAGAAATACCATATGATCCAGCTATTCCACTTCTGGGTATTTATTCAAAGAACGTGAAAACACTAACTCAAAAAGATATATGCACCCCTATGTTCATTGCAGCATTATTCACAACAGCCAAAGCTTAGAAGAAACCAAGTGCCCATCAATGGATAAATGGGTAAAGAAGATGTGGTATATATACACAATGGACTACTACTCTGCCATAAAAAAGACAAAATCGGGGCTGGCCCAGTGGCACAAGCAGTTAAGTTCGTGCGCTCCGCTATGGCAGCCTGGGGTTTGCTGGTTCAGATCCCCGGTGTGCACTGGTGCACCACTTGTCAAGCCATGCTTCAGTGGCGTCCCATATAAAGTGGAGGAAGATGGGCACGGATGTTAGCCCAGGACCAATCTTCCTCAGCAGAAAAAAAAAAAAAGAAAAAAGAGGATTGGCAGATGTTAGTTCAGGGCTGATCTTCCTCACAAAAAACGACAAAATAATGCCATTTGCAACAACATGGATGGATCTTGAGGGTATTATGCCAAGAAAAATAAGTCAGACAGGGAAAGACAAATACCATATGATTTCACTCATATGTGGAAGATAAACAAACAACCACAAAGATAAGGAGAACAGATTGGTGGTTGCCAGAGGGGAAAAAGGTGCGGTGCCGGTGAAAGAGGTAAAGGGGTACATAGATATGGTGATGTATAAAATCTAGACCATTAGTTGTGAGCATTCAGTCTATACAGAAGCTGAAATGTAATAATGTACACTTGAAATTTATGCAATATTATAAACCAATATGATCTCAATAAAATAATTTAAAAAATAAAATGTATAGAAAAATAGGAAGACTAGAGAGTCCATAAATAAAAGTGAAAGATAAATAGTGCCCTGGCAGAAAATATTTGCCATATACAAATGCAGAAAACATTAATATTCATAGTATTTAAAAAGGTACTATACATTAATAAGAAAAAGAAAACAAATCTTGGAAAAATGAGAAATGAAAATAAAGAGTTCATAGAAAAGGAAATACAATTGTTCCACAAATATGTGAACACATTCTCTACAAAGAATCAAGGAAAAGGGAAAGTGAAACAGGGAAGGGAAAAGAGCCAGTTGGAAGATGCATTAACAAGCTTGTCTCTGCTAAAGGCGATTATTAACTAACAGGTCCCTGGGGCTGTACTCTTGTGAAACTATATACACTGTATCTTAATAGAGAGAAACAAGGGACTGATACTCCTGATCTAATACTCCTCATCTTCCATTGAACAAAGTTTCGCCACAAGGGGCAACTCCCCTGCACTTCCAACTTGTGAATGGGTAGGCACGTAGCAGAGCCCTAAATGTATTACATCTTTTTGTCAACAAGGACATCCTAGGCCAGAAGCAAGATTCTGTTGTGATACATGTGTGGACAACATGAAGGACTGAATCAGTGGCTACTTGGAAATCTCAGCCTGCAGCAATGGAGATTGCGTTGATCAGAATTTGCAAAGAGCAGGAGTTAATGCCAGGGCTGACCAGGTCGAATGGCAAGAACACACATTGGAAGGGTGGATCATCAGACACGTTTAGAGGATCCAGACCAAAAGAAGAAGAAGAAACAAACAAAAAAACGTAATAGGAATGGAAACTTTTCCATTAATAGTAATAATAATAATAGTAACAACAAAATAATAAGCATTTATGTAGTCTAAAGGCTTTGCATTTAATCCTCACAATAGTCCTATAAATAAGTAGAATTATTATCCCCATTTTATAGGTGAGGCTACTAAGGTATAAAGAGGTAAAGTAATTCAAGTAAGGTGAATCATCTAATAAAAACTAGAACTGGGATTTTACTGCAGGCTGTCTGGCTTCAGATTCTAAGCACCTGTTTACAGTGTTATTCTGACTTTCAAATACTCATATTCCTACATAAACATAGAAAACTGATATCTAAAATTGCTAGAAAATTTATGGAAGGGCACACAAGAAGTTTTTAATAGTATGTCCTCCGTAGAGTATAACTTGATTAGCAAGGAGAATATTTTGCTTTTAATTTTAAGTATTTAAACACTTAAAGCATTTTCAAGGCACATGCATTAATCTTATGATTAAAAAAATTAAATATAATTCCCTCAGGCAAATAAATCATTTCATGTGTGATTTCCCTTTTTATGCAAACAAGTTCCAGTTCATTGACCTCATTCTTCACAAAGCAACTTACTTAGCTCTCTCCCGTCTGTCATTACTAGATGTCTGTTCATTAGTTCCTCATACAAGCTGACACTCCAACCCTTTAATTATCAACCATCTTCCTTTTAGTTTCATTATTCAACTGAATCTTCCCTCTCAGATATTACCAACCCAGTAACTTATGCCTCAGTCCCATGATTTCCATTCCTAAAATTCTGTAAGTATTAATCTTCATGGATCTATAAGAACAGAATAAGTTAAATTGTATGGATTAAGGCAGCCCCTTGGGAAATTAAATTCTCAAACATTTTGCTAATATTTTCATCTTGAAAAAATTACGCCCAATGTAATAAAAAGGATCTAAGGTGTCACTGAAGCATATTGTAAGAAAAAGAAAAATAGAACATCAAATAAGATCACTTGGTGACAATTTATTTGTCGTAAGAATTAATTTACTATAACAATAAGCTGAGGTCATTCTGTTTGTAAACCAGATTCTCCTGTCTGTTCTCACTCTTACTAATTTTCTTGGCAAAACCTTGAACTATCAACTTTGTGTATGAGCTCCTGAATCAAGCTGACATAGCCCCGTTGTAACTCTTCTGTGACTTTGTGTTGCTGTTAGATTAATAAATAAAATCCTTAACATTCTCTACCAAGTCACTGCAGTTTCCTACCTCCCTAATTTATCTCACACCAATATCTCCCTTAACCTTTGTGCTCCAGGCCAATTGTCTTTCTAGTTTTTCAAAAATATTCTCTCTTCCCTGCCAAGGATTCCTCACAAGATTCTTCCTCTGCTCTCCCCCATGCCTAAGTAACTTCTACTCATCTTTCAGATTTCAGTTTAAATTTTATTTCCTTAGGAACATCTACTCTGTCTTCCTCAGATCAGATCTCCCTTAGCTATACTCTCAACATATTAGTTTAGTTAATTTGTTAAATTAATGAACCAATATTCATATATTATTAGCTAAAGTCTGTAGTTTATTTAGATTTCCTCAAATTTTTACCTGTCTTTTTCTGTTCCAGAATTCGATCATGGACACTGCATTACATTGACTTACCACGTCTCCTCAGGCTCCTCTTGGCTGTGGCAGTTTCTAAGACTTTCCTTGTTTTTGATGACTTTGACAATTTTGATGATCTTTACTGGTCAAATGTTCTGTAGGATGTCCCCCTTTTGGAATTTGTCTGATGTTCCTCATGATAAGACTGAGTTTATGAATTTTTCAAAGGAAAGCCACAAATGTAAAGTGTCATTCTTAACATGTTATTTCCAGGGTCCATACTATAAATGTGACTTATTACTATTGATATTGACCTTGATCTCCTGACAGAGATAGTGTTTATCAGGTTTCCCCAGTGTCAAGTTAATCTCCCCTCAGACCACACTTAGGAGTGAGGATTAATGATTCACTTTTATATTGGTGGAGTATCTACCTAAATTATTTGGAATTCTTCTTCCAGGGGGATTTGTCTCTTCTCCCTCTATTATCCATGTATTCATTCATTAATATAAATCAGTTTAGATTCATGGGTATTTCTTTAATGTTGTATTTGAAAAGGCATCGTCCTACCCAAGGTCACTTAGGTTCTTTCCTATGTTATTTTCTAGAAGTTTTGTAATTTTGCATTTGACTTTAGATCTATGATCCATTTTGAGTTAATTCTTGTGAAGAGTGTTAGGTTTGTGTCTAGATTCATTTTTGTTCGTGAATTTCCACGTGTTCCAAAACTATTTGTTAAAAAGACCAACTTTGCTCCATTGCATTGTCTTTGTTCCTTTGTCAAAGATCTGTTGATATATTTATGAGGGTATATTTCTGGGCTCTCTCTTCTATTTCATTGATCTATGTGTCTATTCTTTGACCAACACCACACTGTCTCGATTATTGCAGCTTTATAGTAAGTCTTGAAGTCAAATAGCATCAGTCCTCCAACTTCATTCTTCTCCTTCAATACTGTGTTGGCTATTCCATATCTTTTACCTCTGCATATAAACTTTAGAATCAATTTGTCCATATCTACAAAATAATTTGCTGGGATTTTTATTGAGATTGCATTCAATCTATAGATCAAGTTGGGAAGAACTTACATCTTAACAATATTGAATCTTCCTATCCTTGAACATGGAATATCCCTCCATTTATTTACTTATTCGATTTCATTAATCAGAGATTTGTCATTATCCTTATACAGATCTTGTGCATCTTTATTAGATTTATACCCAAGTGTTTCATTTTTATGTGTGCTAATGTAAATAGTATTGTGTTTTTACCTTCAAATTCCACTTTTTGCTTGTTAGTACTAGGAAAGCATTTGACTTTTTAATATTAACATTACATCTTATAACTTTGCTATGATCACTTACTAGTTCCAGGAGTATTTTTGTCAATTCTTTTGGATTTTCTGCATAGACAATCTTGTAGTCCGCAAAGACAGTTTTATGTCTGCTTTCCCCATCTGTATACCTTTTATTTCCTTTTATTGCATTATTGCATTAGCAAAGCCTTCCAGTATGATGTGGAAAATGAGTGTAAGAGAGGAAATCCTTGCCTTCTACCTGATCTTAGTTGGAAAACTTCATGTTTCTCACCATTAAGTATGAGGTTAGCTGTAGGTTTTGTAGATCCTGTTTATCAAGTCGAGGAAGTTTCTCTCTATTTCTAGTTTACTGAGAGATTTTATCATGAATAGGTGTTATAAATTCTATCAAATTCTTTTTCTGCAACTATTGATATGATCATGTAATTATTCTTTTTTAGTCTGTTGAAGTGATGGATTACATGAATTGATTTTCTAATGTTGAACTAACATTCCTGGGATAAATCTCACTTGGTCGTGGTGTATAATTCTTTTTACAGTTTCTTGGATTCAATTTGCTTATATTTTGTTGATGATTTTTGCATCTATGTTCATGAGAGATATTGGTCTACACTTTTCTTTTCTTGTAATGTCTTTTTTGGTTTTGGTATTAGGGTAATGATGACCTCACAGAATAAGTCAGAAAGTGTTCCCTCTGCTTCTATCCTCTGAATCAGATTGTAGAGAATTAGTATAATTTCTTCATTAAAGGTTTGGTAGAATTCACCAGTGAATCTTTCTGTGCCTGGTGCTTTCTATTTCAGAAGGTTATTAATTATTAATTCAATTTTTTTAATAGATATAGACCTACTCAAATTGTTTCTTCTTGTGTGAGTTTTGGCAGATTAATCTTTCAAGGAATTGGTCCATTTTATGTAGATTATCAAATTTATGAGCATAGTGTTATTCATAGTATTCCTTTCTTATGCATTTAATGTCTATGGGATCTATACTGCTGTTCTAGCTTTCATTTCTGATATTAGTAGTATGTGTTCTCTGTTTTTCTTAGTAGGCCTGGCTAGAAACTAATTGATTTTATTGATCTTTTCTAAGAACCAGCTTTTGCTTTTGTTGATTTTCTCTGTTGATCTCCTGATTTTAATATCACTGATTTAGCTCTAATTATCACTTCTTTTCTTCTGCTTACTTTGGATTAAATTCTCTCTTCTTTTTCTGGTTCCCTAAGGTGCAGACTTAAATTTGGTTTCAGATATTTTTTCTTTTCTAACATATGTATTTAATGCATTAATTTCCTTCTAAGCACTGTTTTCCCTGTAACCTTCAAATTTTGGTAAGTCGTGTTTTCATCTTCATATAGTTTAAAATATTTTAAAATTTATCTTGAGATTTCTTCTTTGACCATGTGTTGTTTATTCTCCATGTGTTTTGGGACTTTTCATTTATCTTTTTGTTATTGATTTCTAGTTTAGTTCAATTGTGACTGAGAATTCTTTCTTACTTAGAATTTTATTCTATTCAGACTTTAACAGATTGGATGAGGCCTACCAACATTGGGGAGGGCAATCTGCTTTACAGAGTCTGCCATCAAATGTTAGTCTCATCCAGAACCATTCTCACAGACACATCCAGAAATAATGTTTAACCAAATATCGGGGCAACCCACGGTTCTGTCAAGTTGACATATAAAATTAAGCATCACACTATCCTTCTTAGATTTCCATCATAATATTTGATCCTGATGGAAATAATCGTTCTTTAAGGAGCCAACATGTGACATCAAGTTTAACTATAAAACAAAATAAGCAAACAAAAGCTTAATGTATAAATACCATCTTTTCTTGAGTCTAAGATGCAAAAGTTTCACATTTTTACCTCTCTGAAATTGAGATATGTCTCAAATTCAATGTTATCTTACTACCACTACTAGCAGCTTTGATGTAATTAGCATTGCCCACATACCTGTGAACTTGTCATAACACTTAACATATTTATCTTTAATTTATTAGAATTGTTGATACAATAGCACTGCTATTTTCCTTTAATATAACTTTAAAAGTATTATGATATAACACCACATTTAAAAAATAATTTATTTTATAGGCATAAAAGTATGGTACAGAGCATCAGGGAAAACATTTGATATTACTGTAGCAATATCTACAAATGGAAGAATAGCTATAATTCACAAACTTTATTTCAAAGCAAAAGTAAATACTTTATGAAATATAAAAAAATGAAAAGATCCACATACAAATAAATCTTCATTTTATTTAACATTGAGACACACACAGAAGGTGTTTATCAAACAGCAAACGAAGAAGTACTAGCACCAAAACTTGCAGGATGTGTGTCCTCCAAGTGGAAAAATATCCTGGGTACAATAGTGGAGCACCCTGCTACAAAATAAAGTGTCATTGATACACAATGATACAGAGGATGATATCTTTGGTAAATTGTAAACTACATGTAAGAAATTAATCAGAAGAATTGGATTCTACACAAGAATAATATATGTAAAAAAATTCACATGTTAAGCTAATATAACTTGTAATTATAAAATAAAATTTGAAATAAGAAAACAATGTACTTATATTTTAATTGATAGCGTGTTTTATGGTAATATATAAAATAATAAATTTCTAAGAGTTGATAGAGTCATCGACTGATAAAAATTGAGTATATTGGGATGATTATTTGATTTTATATGTCTGAATTGATGAGTTTTATGTGGACTAATTCTATCTTTATTTACTTTTAAATTACCTTTTGTGACAGAAGAGGAACCATGTCTGATTATGCTTTGTGCTAAATCCATGCAAACATTTTCTAACAGTTTGTATCCTCAGTAATAAGAAAGATCTAAATACAAAATAGTCTCCCTGTCTCCCTAAACTAAAAATAAGACTGCTGTACATGACCTTTTACCCCATAACAAAGCCAAGTGTACACTGAATAGGATTCATTATATAATCTTTGGATATAAGAACACTAGAAAAAAGGGAAACTAAATATTGTAGTATTCATAAAGGTGGATATTAGCAAAATACTTTTTTTTAAAAAGCAAGAGTCAAAATACCTGAGCTTACTAGCTGTGTGATCTTGACTAAGTCACTACCATCTCAAACTATTTTGCATGAAACTTTAAATAAATAAAAAGCATAAAGTACTAACAGTTCAAAGGGAGTAAAAAAGGAAGGAAGGGTGGGAGGAAAGAAGGAAAGAAGGGAGGAGGGAAGAAAAGAAAGGAGGGAGGAAGGAAGGAAGGAAAAAAAGACAATAAAATAAAGGCATACACTGTTATGGCTTGAATGCATGTGTTTCCGCAAATTCACATGTTGAGCCCTAACCTGCAGTGTGTCTGTATTTGGAGTAAGGAAGGAATGAAAGTTAAATGAGGACATAAGGCTGGTACCCTGATGCAAGAGGACTATGTTCTTATAGGAAGAGACACTAGAGAGCTCGCTGACTCTCTCTCTGTCATTTGAGGACACAGCTAGAAGATGGCTGTCTGCAAGCAAAGAAGTTCTTTCTTCCCTCACCAGAAACCAAATAGGATGGAACTTTGCTCTTGGGCTTTCCATCTTCCAGATGTGAGAAAATAAATTTCTGTTGTTTAAGACATCCAGTGTATTGTATTTCCTTATGGTAGCCTGAGCTAAGACATATACTGAAAAGAATTACCCTAGACAGTTGTTCGAAAGATTAAATAAGATAAACAACAACAACAACAAAATGCTTGCACTATAATAGGCACATAAAATAGTAACTATTATTTTATCATATTCTACATATATATTTAACATCTGTCTACAAATACAAACAAATTTAACATTGTCTGCAAATATCAAAGCAGTAAAACGTTACTGAAAATTTTAATGCTTACTTATATTTTCGAGAATCCTATCATAGGATACTGAAAATACCCATACCCTCAGCTATGTACATTAAAATCAACCATTTTACTTGTAAACCTAAATACAAATTTAATTTATAGCAAACCTAAAATCAAGATACTTTGAGCCACGTATAATTGTATTGGTCAAGATGCATTGAGACTAAACAAAAATATGAAAATTACAGTGACTTAATACATGAAAAATTGATTTCTTTCTCACACACTATGCCTCATCTGGGTTAGCAAGGGAGCTCTATTCATTTTAAATACTAAGGGAGTCCAAATGACGATGAAAATTATTACATTTTCTCTCACCATCACCAAGGCCAGAGAAAGAGAACATGGGAAATCATGCAGTAACTCTTAAATACCCTCCCAGAATGAATAAGAATCATTTCCACCAGTAACACATGGATCAAAGAAAGTCACAAGGCCATGACTAATTTCAAAGAAGGAGGGAAATTTCAATCCTATCACAGCCAGAAAGAAGACAGACTGTTGTGAATAGCTCTAAGAATACCATTGACATATTTTGCTGGACAAAAGTTGCACCTGCTTGAGTATTCAGTAAAATTGAACATGTTAATTGATATTTTTTTCTTTCTTAAATTATACTAGAGAAAATATATTAAGACTTTTCAACATTTTACTAAGCATACAGACATTAACTGCTAAGAAATTACGTGTGCATTATTCATTAAAAAAATATAGCTAGTTGTAATCTGTCACTGCCAATAGCGGGAGACCATTGTTTGACAAGAGATGTAATATAGCAACTTCTCATCCTGTTTAAAATTCATGATCCCATATTCAGACAGACAAATGCTTATTAATTTCTAAATTGCTTTATTGGCTCTAATGACAAAAACGCAGGCCTTGTAGGTTGCAATACAGTTACAACGAAAGTGAATTTTCTACTGCCTATTTAGTTGGACAGATAGTTTTGAGTAGATTTACATGTTGAAAGATATTTTTAATATTACCTTGGATTATTGAAGAAAGTGAGCATTTCTCAAATAAACACATTTCTCAAGAAAAGGTGCTTTCAGTTTATTACAATGCCACATTATATCAAATATATGGGCTTCTATGTATTCTCCTGGATAGTTAGTGTTCTGAGAAACTGGGGGGAAAAATTGTGATAGAATTGTAAAATCTGCCCCTATTTCCACCTCTTGCTCTCTCTCTCTCTCTGTACATATATACGTATATATTTGCTTTGTGACTTTGAGCTCCTATATCGCCACTTCTTAAATCTGAGTTGGACTTTTGACTTGCATTGGCTACTTGAATACATCACAATTGAAACACTGCCATTTCAGAACCTGAAAACCCTAAGAAGCTTTCTGTGCTCAGCTCTTTCTTTTTTAGTAATCTGCCTCAGTATGGAAATAAACCCAAGCTAATCTGCTAGTGGATGAGAGACCACATAGAGGAGGGCTGAGTGAATCCAGCCAAACTCCCTAAACCAGCCAGCCAATACTGTCAAGCTATAGAAAACCCTCCAGCTGACCGTAAATGCGTGAGTATGCCAAGTTGAAATCAGTTGATCCTGGCCTGCATCAGAAAAACAATCCAGCTAATGCATAAATTCCTGGGCTTAAAAATAAACGTTTGTTGTGGAATGCCACCGAGGTTTTGTGATTGTTTGATATATATCATGAATTATGGCCATAAATAATTCAAACAACTCTACGTGCTTGTGAGAATTTGGCTGTTGGAAGTATTTAGTGTTGGTTAGTGCACACATGCAGGAGCATTTCAGCTATATACACTTTCCTTCCGGTGAATTGATTTCTATTAAAATACATGCCTCAATAGACCAAGCTACATGACCTGGAAAAATATAAGGTTTTATGGACCACATATAGTAAGGAGTACTGATTTTATTATATTTTAAGTATATAGTTTTGTCCTTACTACCTGAATCATATTTTTGCTTCCCAGTGTCATTTTATGTATATTATATAAAAACAAAATTCTTGATTTACATTAAATTATTGATTTTATTATATTGGAAAATAATGGCTTACTTCTATGATATTCTCACTACCTCTTGCAAGTGTTATTTAGAATGTTTGATTTTTTTACTGAGTCTATTTCTGTTTGTAAAGGAATGAATAGGATCATAGAAAAATATAAATGGGAAGATGAGAGGAAGTGTTGTTTGCTTTCTATATATATAGAAAATATATATATATTTTAAGAGCTCAATATATTTTAAGAGCAGTGCACATTTTTAATCTTAAAATTTTTGGAGTTCCTAACTCTACTAATGTCTCAAGTAATATTTGTTGAATGACTGACTGAACGAACAATGAATGAATAAATTTCAGGGATGTTCATATCTTATAGCAGAGCTGATAAATCTTTGGAATGATTTCCAATTCCCTTGTTATTACTTAGCTTCAATCCACTTCAATATAGTAATTATGTCTGATATTAATTAAGTACTTAGTGTATGACAGCACATTCTAAATGCTTTACAGGCTTATATCTGTCAGAAGGTGCCTATTAAAAGAGAGAGAAAGAAATCCAAACCTAGATAAAATAATATAAGAGATTTATTGGCTCATGAAATTGAAGTCAGAAGTAAAAATGAGACTGAGAAAAGGTGGATCCCAGAATAATTTCAGTGCTCAAACTGAGTTAACTGCTCCCAATCCTGGTGGAAGGATTACTGTTACCTGATTGACATTTCCAAGAAAATTACACAGAGTAAGAGAAGCAGAACTTCTAAAAGTAAAATAGTCTAAGAAGAAAAAAATATGTATTTACTACAATGTATTTCTTATTTAATCCTTTTAGTAACCTTATGCATTAAGTGTTTTTTTGTTTTTTCAGTTTACACGTTAGGAGACTGAGTGAGACAAGATTAGAATTCTGGTCTATCTGACTCCAGAGACAGCCTTCTTAAAGACTACACTCAACTGAGTTTTTAAGTTGTTATGAACTAGTTTTAATTATTGTTATTTCATTGGAATAATATGGAGAGATTGGAAAAAAATTTATTAGTAGAATTTGGTATCTATTTTAATTCGTTTCATACAAATATATCTCTATAAAATATCTTTGGGTATATGAATATTTAAAAATTTTCTTTATACTTATAAAATACAGAGTTTTGTTTTTTTTAACTTTTTTCCTTTTGCTTGCCTTTCAATCTCCTTCTCTTCCTCTTTCCCACACTAATTCCTTCAGTAATATAAAGTATCTTTGCTACCTTAAAAGGAGAAAACGAATATCCTAAGACCAGGAGAAGCAGTAACCATAAAGAAAAGCAAAATAGATAAACTAAAATATGCAAAAATTAAGAATTTTTTCCCCATAAGGAGAGTGATAAACAATTCAAAATACCTTTTCTGTACATAAGATGGATAACTGACTTACTCCTGCAGGTAAATCTGCAAAAGGAACTACGAAGATGAATAAAGTATGTTCTTTTTTCTCTCTCTCTGTAACACACCTGTCTGTGAAGATTGATTGAGATAACTGAAGTCATCCAGTAGTATTAACCAAAGTACCTCCACAGTGAAACATGAGAGTAAAGGAAAGCAATTTTACCTGTTAGATTCCATATATGTGTGGGTGTTGTATGTGTGTAAATACATATATATATATACACAGACACACATTTATATATTTCTCTTAGTCCACTGAGCTCCCTCACTGTGCAAGAATATAAACAGTGTATAAGGGATGCTTGTTTCTCACTTTCTTGGGGCCACACCCTTGGATAGCCCCCTGGGACCTCTGTTGAGTCATGTAGAACTTGCTCATAGAAGGCCCTAACATGGTTCCTTAAGTTAGATGTGAGAGTACACACTACCCAAGATAAAAATCATCCCTTAATCCTATTGTCTTACTAAATATTTACAAATATGCTGTGCTATAGTATATATCTGAGGTTCTTCAATGAAGTAAAATAATGACAAAGATATTCTAGTGAATAAAGTGAAGCAGGGAAGAAATTTCACAAGAAAAAAACAT
Organism: Diceros bicornis minor; assembly: GCF_020826845.1. NCBI lineage: Eukaryota > Metazoa > Chordata > Mammalia > Perissodactyla > Rhinocerotidae > Diceros > Diceros bicornis. The sequence continues at coordinate 50,224,908 of NC_080747.1, forward strand.
ATCAAGCAAATACTAAAGAATTTATTTAAGCCAGAATTCATAAACAAAATGATAAACAGAATCATTACTTACAATTAATATGCCAGAAAAAAGTTTTGAATTTTAATGTTAATTTATAACATAATATCATAAACCATATCCAAATTGTAAACTCAGCAAAGGAAAAATGAGTGAGCAATAGAATTTACAATAAAAATATAACATGATTAATAGAATATAATTGAAAATACTTAACCTCATTATGCAGTCGGTATGGTCTCCAAAATTTTGCTAGCATCCCCCTATAAGAATTTTTTTTTTTTTTTTTTTTTTGTGAGGAGATCAGCCCTGAGCTAACATCCGCCAATCCTCCTCTTTTTTTGCTGAGGAAGACGGCCCTGGGCTAACATCTGTGCCTATCTTCCTCCACTTTATATGGGACGCCGCCACAGCATGGTTTACCAAGCAGTGCGTCGGTGCGCACCCGGGATCCGAACCAGTGAACCCCGGGCCGCCGCAGCGGAGTGCGCGCACTTAACCACTTGCGCCACCGGGCCGGCCCCCCCCATAAGAATTTTTGAAAAATTATGTATCTAGGTAACACATTTTAAATTATTATCTGGATATTTATCATAAATTGAAATAAGTTTAATTCTTGCTAATGAGATATATAAATTATTAAAAATTTTATAGTGGTAATAAGATGATTTATAGTTGAAACAACTATTTTATGATATATTTTGATGAGTAGGTTTAGCCACCTTATTGAGGTGAGCAGAAAGAACTGGAAGTGATTTGTGTAAACATTACATATGAGCTTTATCCAACGTGTCTTGAAGAATCTGGTAATCCTGCAGAACATTCCAAGTATATTTAAAAGAATCAAAAACAAAGGTTTCTTTGTTTTTCTCAATTCGGAGCACCCCAATGAGTACCACAGTACTCTGATGCTAATGCTGAGTATCACTCTTTAGATAAGTACTTTTAGTAAGTTTTTTTTTGTTTATTTATTTATTTATTTTTTTGTGAGGAAGATCAGCCCTGAGCTGACATCCATGCCAATCCTCCTCTTTTTGCTGAGGAAGACCGGCCCTGAGCTAACATCTATTGCTGATCCTCCTCCTTTTTTTTCCCTTTTTCTCCCCAAAGCCCCAGTAGATAGTTGTATGTCATAGTTGCACATCCTTCTACTTTTTGTATGTGGGAACGTGGCCTCAGCATGGCCGGAGAAGCAGTGCGTCGGTGCGCGCCCGGGATCCGAACCTGGGCCAGTAGCAGAGCACTCGCACTTAACCACTAAGCCATGGGGCCGGCCCCTAGATAAGTACTTTTAAACAGACAATGACAAAAAGCTCTATGAGTTTCTGTTTCTTAATTAGCTATCATAATAAGGGTCTCCAAAACTAACCTTTAACTTTATCTCTTCGCTTGGTACATCAGAAAATTTTAGATCCCCAAATATGCACTGCATTAAGACTTGAAATGGGTGAGGATGAGTATATGGATGAAGAAGAGTATGCCTTACTGTGGTAAACAGACTAATGACCTTCTAAAGATGCCTGTGTCCTAATCCCCAGACCTGTGAATATGTTATTTTACATAGCAAAGAGGATTGGCAACTGTGATTAAATTAAAGATCTTAAAATAGGGACAGTAACTTGAATTTTCCAGGTGGGTCCAATATAATCACTAAGGTCCTTAAATGATGGCAGAAGGAGGCAAAAAAGGAAGAAAGAAGATGTGATGATAGAAGCAGAGATTAGAGAGATACAACTGAGGGTTTTGCAGATAGAAGAGAGCCATGAGCCAAGGCATGAGAATATCCCCTAAATGCTGAAAAAGACATAGAACAAATTCTTGTCTTAGAGCCTCAAGAAGGAATGCATCCCTTCCAACGCATTTTAGAATTCTGACCTCCAGAACTGGAAGAAAACAGATCTGTGTTTTTTTGAGACATGACATTTGTGGTAGTTTATTACAGCAGTAATAGGAAACTAATGCACTTCTTTTAATAAAATGTGGAATAGACTATTGTGAACAAGGCTAACCCTCAGATGATGAGTTTTAACACTACATATAGAGGTTATGGATTTAGAAATTGATTTCCCCTGAAGGGTATTTGTGGGTAGCAACAGAGTACATTTATCACAGTTTGGAGACCTACTAAAGAGTGTAAAGCTAATAAAAGCATAGACTCTCTGGTCAGTGTTCCATAGTGAAATTAAACCTTTGATATTTTTTAGTTCTGGGACCTCAGGAAAATTACCTAATCTCTCTGTGCCTTAGTTCTCTAATTTGTGAAAATTGAGATGTTAGGAGTTACTTGATAATTTTTATGAGATTAAATGTGAAAAAAAATACACAGGCAAAGCACATCTAAGAAAATCTGACCCTTAGTAATCTATCAATAAGTTAATATGATTTTATTAATAACAAAGCTATTTATTAATAATTATTATAAATGTAAAAATATTAATTGTTAGTTGTTGAAGACACATTTAAAACATGAGAAACAACTTTTTCTCCTAAAATTAGAATACAACTGAATGCTTACAAAGGGTGGGTTGGACAACATAACACATAGTGCTGTGAATGTAAATAAATGATCCATACTTTATGGAAAATAATTTTTCATTTTGTATCATAGCTTTAAAGTGCCCAATTTAGATCTAAATAATTTTAAGAATCTATTTTCATGAAATAGTCATACATTCAGATAAAATCATTTTCTTGGTATTATTTTACAAAACAATAGAAACATTGTAAACAAGATAGAGTCAATTTCTACAATGAAATATTATGCGTCTTTTAAAAATTGCACTCAGACATTTTTCTGACATGATTAAAGGATATACATATAAATAAAATATGCAAAAATATACATTCTGGAAAGGAAAATAATAACACTAGCAGATACTTCTCAGTGATGGACTTCACGGAAAGTTTTTTACATAATTTTCATGGTTCTCTACTTTTAAATTTTTTCTTTAGCTTGTTTCATTCATTATAATAGAAAATTAAACATGTTGATTAATAAACCATATATCTTTTAAATTTGTTAATTTAATAGAGATTCAAAAGTGCATACTTAGATTAAAACAACAAAACATCTGTATGAGTTAGGTATATTATCTCATAGAAGAGCAGTAGTTCTCAAACATAACTGTGAAGTGCAATCATCTAGAAGCCTTAAACCAAACAAAAACACAAAAAACAATCAGATAAAACAACAAAAGCCTGGGGTCCATACCCAGGGATATTGACTCAATTGCTCTGGGGTGGGACAGAGATATATATTCACATTTCCAGTAATTATAATCGGTTCTGTGGAGTAGTTTGCAGTTTTACTAACATTTGTAATAAAACTGTTAGTGAGTCTTCACAATATAAATGTAAAAAAATAGGGGCCGGCTCCATGGCTTAGTGGTTATGTGCGCTCGCTCTGCTACTGGTGGCCCGGGTTCGGATCCGGGCGTGCACCGACACACTACTTGTCCAGCCATGCTGAGGTGGCGTCCCACATATGGCAACTAGAAGGACGTGCAACTATGACATACAACTATCTACTGGGGCTTTGGGGAGAAAAGGGAGGAAAAAAAAAGAAAAGGAGGAGGATTGGCAATAGATGTTAGCTCAGGGTCGGTCTTCCTCAGCAAAAAAAAAAAAAAAAGAGGATTGGCATGGATGTTAGCTCAGGGCTGAACTTCCTTACAAATAAATAAATAAATAAATAAATAAATAAATAAATAAATAAAAATAATAAAGTATTATAAGTTGATTATTTTTATATGTTTTTAGTCATATTTTTTTTTACTATGAATTACAAAATTACCCAAAAATTTTCTGAGGAAGCTTTATTGGAAACCCCAATAATTTTTAAGACAATGAAGAATTCCTGAGACAAAAAGTTTGAGAACAATTGCCATAGATCATAGTTTGGTAATCTCATAGAAAAATTTTAGTATATCTAAGATTCCTAGTAAATATAATTGACTATTCAGTTCTGTGAAATCATGTGTTATAATAATACTATTGTTTTTTTTTTTTGAGGAAGATCAGCCCGGAGCTAATGGCCATGCTAATCCTCCTCCTTTTGCTGAGGAAGACTGGCTCTGAGCTAACATCTATTGCCAATCCTCCTCCTTTTTTTGTCCCCCCCCAAAGTCCCAGTAGATAGTTGTATGTCATAGTTGCACATCTTTCTAGTTGCTGTATGTGGGACGCGGCCTCAGCATGGCCGGACAAGTCATGCGTGCCCTGGGATCCGAACCCAGGCCGCCAGTAGCAGAGTGTGCGCACTTAACTGCTAAGCCACTGGGCCAGCCCAATACTATTCTTGAAGTGAGCAAGGTTAAAACATGACAAATGAGAAGACTGAGAACTACTTCAAAATTTATAAGTAAATAGGTCATTTAACTGGGTAAATGTTATACATTTCTAAAATAGAAATGCAGCCAAAATAAGAACATAGGAAAAATCAATAGAAATACTTTATCAAATGATTAGATTTAAAGAATATAAACTGTATTATCATTTCATAAAGTGTATGATGAACTCATTGATACTTCGAAAAGTGCCATTATACCCATAGCCAATTAATTAACTAAATATTTAATGTTAAAGAAATTAATACAATTGTTAACCTTAAACATTGGTACGTTTTCAATGAGCTTTTTAACAGATGCTGTTGATATACGACTCTAGGGACATTCTGGAAAATTATTAGCCCTTGGAGTCAAAGAAATTGATTACTCCATTTATGTGAAGAAATATGTTTGAGTTCTTCTCAGAAACTTAAATACTCTTATTGAGCAACCTGGAAAAGAGAACAAATTATATCCAAGTTTTTCACCCAAATGGACTGTACGTTTTTGAGGTGAGATATATGACAAATTAACTGTCTCTCAAATGAAAACAAGAATGTAAAATTTTGTCATCCCTTACAGACTTGATTCCTAAAAAAAAAAGTGACATTAATACAATACAGCTAGTACATATTTTTCTTAAATTAGCTAAGTAGCTTGAAATCCATCCTTCCTTCCTTTCTCCCTTCCTTCCTTCCCTTCTTCTACTCCTTCCTCTGCCTTTTTCCCTCTTTAACAAATATCTACTATGTACAGGCCACTGTGGTTATGTAACAGAAGCAAGACAGACATGTTATCACATATCTTAGCATCTAGTGTGAGATACCTACATCTAAAAGGGCTATTACAAAACTGAGAGAACACAAGAAGTGCAAATAACATTGGTAAAATAGATAATTCCTTCAGATAATATTCCTCAGAATATTCCTTGAGAACATAGTGCCTTATTTGTCATCTAAAATTGCAGTAGAAGTTAACTAGATGAAGCAGGAGGCGAGGCTGAGGGAGAATAATACAGGGGGACCACGAGGGCAGAAGGTACAAACAGAAAACCTGAAGTAAGAGGCTTGTGATGGTTAATTTTATGTGTCAACTTGACTGGGCTAAGGGATGCCCTGATAGCTGGTAAAACATTATTTCTGGATGTGTCATTGAGGTTGTTTCTGAAAGACGTTAGCATTTGATTCAGTAGACCAAGTAAAGAAATCCGCCCTCACCAATGTGGGTGGGCATTATTCAATCTGTTGAGGGCCCTGGTGAAACAAACAAGGTGAAGGATGGGTGAAATTCACTCTCTTGCACTCTCTTTGCTTGAAGTGGGATGTCAACCTTTTCCTGCCCTTGGACATCGGAGCTCCTGGTTCTCTGTCTTTTGGACTTGGATTGAATCACACCGTGGGCTTTCCTGATCTTCCATCTTGAGGATGGCAGATTATGGCACTTTTAACCTCCATAAGCATGTGAGCCAATTCCTATAATAAATCTTTTCTTATATATGTCTCTATATATCCTATTGGTTCTGTTTCACTGGAGAATCCTGACTAATACAACTCTGGAATAGCAAAGTGGCAGGGCATGACTGAGGAATGAAAGGATGGTTACTCTAAGTAGAGAATGAAGAGAACTGTAATTATGATTGAAATAGGAAAGGAATTAGTGTCCCGACCGTATAGATTCTTAAAATAATGCTAAATATTTTTTATTTTATTGTGACAAGGGATGTAATTGAAAGATTTTAAGCAAGGAAATAAAATAGTCATATCTGAAATTCAGAAAGATTCTACTCTGTATGTAGAATGAGGAGTTAATTGGAGTGGGTAAACAAAGACTAAGAAGGGAAACTGAGTATGGTGTATATGGGATCCTTTTGTACCATCTTCTCAGCTTTTGTGTAAATCTAAATATACTTTAAAATAAAAAGTTTATTTAAAAAGTGTGATCACTAAAAAACAGTTAGTATTGCACATTGATTCTATCCCCAAGTACATTTCAAATAACATTATTTTGCCTCTGTCTTTCCTCTCACTCACAATAATGAGTGGGGAATTCATCCACTCATTGCTCCCCCCGTTGGTCTCTCATCCTCAAAAGAATTCTCCAAAACTAAGTCACTTTAGATTCCCAAAGAAGAAGATGCCAAGTTGAGATGAGTCATGTAAGAGATTTATTAGTGAAACACCTATGCAGAAAAAGGGGCAAGAGACAGAAGGGGTAAGGAGAGCTTTCAAACAATGATGCTAGCCTGACCTCTGTAAAAGATAAGGAGAATGGAGAAGGGTTGAGTCAGAATATTCTCAGACTACAGCACAGTTCTATGAAAGTTGCAGCCAAGGTAATGGAGTCCTCAAATCATTCTTCAGAGGAGTCAGGCATCTCCTGGAAATGAACCTGCACTAGTATCCCATGGAGCCCAAGTTATTAGCTGGGAGCAGCTCAAAGAAAGCATGGTCTCAGTGCCAACGAGGTGCTTTCCCATGCTTTTTGCAACCATGCATAGTCTTCATCTCTACCACTGGGGTTAAATTATTCATGAATCCACGATGCAAGCCCTGGGATAACCCAGGCGAGAGGCTGGCTGAACTCAATTCATTCCTAGGTTGCTCATTGCCTCCCTCTGTTGTGCGGGCTCTCAGATGGAAACAAGGATCCATATATGTTATGTTTATTTCCACAGTTCTACCAACACTCTTTCTCAGACTTCTAAGTTCTCCCAATACAGAGAATTTACCCTCATCTGATTTTCAGGGCTGTTCCAAGGAGTTGCTATCCATTTCAGCTCCCACTAATATATCAAGCCAACCCATCCCTGAACCCAACCAAGCTATTTTTTTTTTTCAACAACAGCTGATTGTAGGAAAACCACAACAATAGGTGTAGTTTTATGGAGAGGCATTGGAAAAATAGATAGAGGATGTGTGTCTGAACCACTTATTCTGTAACTTATTTGTGTTCTTCAAGTTTGCTCCAATACCCAAAGATCCATTTCACTCATATTCTCTCTGTTCCATTGATATATATTAGCCAGGCCCCATAGGTCTTTTGGTGACTGATTCTGAATATGCCATTTTCATTATATGATGGATTGATGATGTGGTTGTTTGATATTATGACTTAGGGACTGACAATAATCTAACACCAGTTGATGCACACTCAACTTGTCGTACCAAAGTCAGGAACTCAGTCTCTGCTTTTTATGAAAGAGTATAAAAGAGCTGATTTTTGAACAATGAGCAGATGTCTAAAGCAACCAAATTACCTTGTTCTAGAACCCTAAGTGACTGAGCTGTGACTCTTCTATTGGGATTTACTAGAACCTCCACATTATCCTGTCTGCCACCATTATTTTTATTGTCATATGACCTGCAAGACAAATTGCCTGAAGTGGCAAGACCACTTACTACAGAGTTATTTCTTTCTCTGGTCCTACTCAAAACTGGCCATTTTCCAAGTGACCTGATGAATGTTAGAGCAATATTTGCTATGTGCAAAATCCAAAGAGGCCTACCACGTACTCTACTTTTTTCTTGGTGGTGGGAAGGGCAAGGTGCAATTATATATCCTTTAGCTTGTAGGGAATATTTTGATGTGCCCAGGAGGAGTGGATCTTTAAATCTTTTCGTGTGTGTGTGTTTGTGTCAGGAAGGTCAGCCCTATGCTAACATCTGCCAATCCTCTTTTTTTTCGCTGAGGAAGACTGGCCCTGTGCTAACATCCGTGCCCATCTTCCTCCACTTGATATGGGACGCCGAAATGTCTTGCCAAGCAGTGCGTCTGTGTGCGCCCAGGACCCCAACCGGCGAACCCCGGGCTGCCGCAGCAGAGCACGCATACGTAACCATTTGCGCTACCAGGCCGGCCCCTAAATCTTTCCTAATGTTGAGTTCCCCTAAATCTTGATATTTTACAATATTGCACCTATGACATTCATAGGTCTAACCAGGGCAACCAAAGCACTTGCTACTATTGTTCCCAGGTCTAATTAACATGGTTTATGCATTTTTTAAGATAAATAACAACAAACCAAGTACAGAAACAGAATTAATCTGTTATAGTGAAGGCACCGCATCTGGAAAAGCTTCAATAATTGGTAGTACACTTGGTTAAGCTCACAGTAGTCCTTTGGCAGCCACTATAATCCCTATGATTACTGTAGGGTCAGACTGGTGAATTATGAAGGCTTATGACTGAGAACATCATCTGTCAGTTATTTAAGTTTTTAAGAGTGGCACTTATCTCTTAATTTCACCTAAATTGTAATATTGCTTCCGATTTTCTACCTTAGGCAGTGGTGAGGCAGTTTCAGGAGCTTCCGTTTGATGTTTTCTGCCATGACTCTTTTCTTCATGACAGAGAACTAACTTGGGGATTCAACCAGCATTAAATATACACATCTTGATTACAACCTCAGGCCAGTGAATGATCACAGTGTCGGGTTGTGGGCTGATTACTGAGAAATGGATTTGAGTCACTGCATCTTTCACTTGGCTTCTATATACATAGTGAGGTGCTATAATAGTATTTCTGTTCTTCTATTATCTTTGTAAGTTTTGTCCTTTATATAAAAACCCTTGAAAATAACAGGCCTTATTTTTCCCCAATGAATAGTTACTCTGCTAAATGGTGTGGGTGCCTTTAGAGACTAATTAGGAGAATCACTATCATATATAGTTGCTGTGATGTTGTAGTGATCTTCCTCAAGGTGACTTAGGGTTCTGTTCAACTTGTGTTCTCTAGTCCTAAGAATTGGAAACTGAAGGAGAGCTCATAATTTTCTTTTAAGGCAGCTGAAAGTAGACTCGGGTTCATTAGCTCTTGAACAGTTTTTGTTATACAGATTAAGCAATACTCTCACTGGCAGCTTATATACCTAATCCCTAGAAACTCATGGTCTATTAGTTGTCCTCCATAGATCGCTGAGAGTCATTCCAGCTTTCCTACTTGCTGCAGTAATTGTATAAATCTTGTCTCTGACAGTTAAATTCTGCCATCAGGCTTCTGTTTTCTGAAATCTTATTATCACTATTAACACTTAAAAACCTTATTGCATAACAACTTCTCCTATTATCAATGCTGGTCTAGAAAGGACAGAAAATACTACTTTTTTTAATGATGCCTGGAGCTCTCTCATTAGCCCACTGCTTATTGCTTTAGAGAAAGAAATATTTTCTGGCCTTTCAAAGGAACAGAGTTAACCAATAGGTCCTCTAGTCTTATGAAATAAATCTCTACTAGTCTGGGACCAAACTGAGATTTGACGTCATCCTCAATACGATGCCAAGGCATATTTGGTATTTCTACTTCATTTACTGCAGATCATTGTCTATGTGTGTTTTTTGTTGGTTTTTTTTGTCCAAGGGTCAAGAAATTATCGAAGCATCGTATTGAGACCAGCTCGAGGATGCTAAATCCTATGTCACAAAAAGGTGATCCATATTAGTAAATTTCTCATATTTAGACATTTTTTGCCTCACCTCTTCACTCCAGTACCCCAAGATCTATTTCCAGGCATATTTTCCTTATTGTATATGAATATATTAGCCTGAACTGGTAGCTCTTTTGGTGGTTGATACTCTTACTCTTGAAACGTGTAATGATTGCTGAGTCAGGCCAGGCAGAGATTTGATTCTAGCTATTGACTAGAATATCTTACAGAATATGATGGCAAATGTTGAAGAGGACAGGTATCATTGTTGGAGTAGTCCACCTCAGTTGAGACTTATGCATACTGTCCAGGCATGGGCAAGCTTCTATCCTAATGTAAGAGGATTTAGAGATCGAGGTTCTCAAGCATGTCCCACTAGACATCCGCATCCCAGATGTCAGGGTCTAACAGGGTCTATCAGAGCTGTGCCTTTAGTGAAGGAGAGTTTTCACAGGTTTGAAGAAGCCTCCTCTGCAACTCTGCTCTCTGAAATCAGGCCTCTTGCTCTGTTTCAGTCAATAGGCTATGGGGTATCTTTAGGTCCTCATAGAGGACTTATGGCTTTCACAGAACTTCAGATATTCACATAATTTACTGATTTGATGGTTGGCTGGCTTGTGTCTGTCATTGTCATTTTCTTCGTTGAGTGTATCAATGGCACTTAAAAACCAACCGATCTACACTAGCGTCTCCACGACTACTATTTCCATCACTTTCTCAAATGCAAGAAAAGTTGCATATGTCAGCACAAATCTTTTCACCTGTGTCTTATCCTGATTTCATATATGTAGGAGCCTTAATCATTGTAATGCTACAGCGTGCCGGCACTTGTAACCACACTATTTAGCACCAGAATGTGGTTTTGTTATCCCCTTGCTAGCAAGTAATGCAATTCCATAATCTCCTCATGGATATCTGCTTCTTTGGATCATTTCCTTTACTAAATTAGTATGAGTGCTCCTAGAAGCAGATTGTAAGTCAAGTATTCAAGTCCAGATTCTTTATTTTGGAGGTACAGAAAAAAATTAGTAGAAGAGTAGAGAAGTGATACAGAGAAGGGAAGGCAGCCAAAAACAGATGAGTTAATAAACCAGCTATCACAGTTGCTGATGAGCTTAATCGAGGGGGGGAGCGGACTGACAATTATTAATATTATTATTATTAGAATCAAATAAGATAAAACATGAAAATAATCATCAGCATATCTAGTAGGACAGATCAGAAATTTTTAAAATATATTATTAGTATATTTAAACTTGAACGATAGCCCGCATACACTGATTGAATTATTATCTTTTGTTTCATGAAAACTGTTACGATGCTTAATCGTCCTTAGTAAAATAGAGCCCTCTCAGCTGACTATGAAATTCATTCCAAGGCTTAATGAATCTGAAAGAGAATAGCCTGTATTAAAGAGTATCTATGCACTCTCTGGTCTGGATCTTTTTTAAGTCAGAAGAAAAAGATTAACTTTGACTTTTAGGTAGGAAAATGGTTGGCACGTAGGAGATAATCATATTCGCTAGTTTAATCACATCCAGCTTTGTTTCAGAAAGCATTAAAATTATTCAGTTCATGTGTGTGTTTGCCTTTGTTTGTTAATATGTGTTAATATAATTTTGAACAATATTTTAACATAAAATTTAATTTGTTAAAGAGAATAATGCTTACGTAACAGTATATTGAATATATTATGATTGTTATATTTTGATAAATGTCCCAAGTTCTTTAATATTGAAATTCATTTCCTACTAGACCTCTGTGTGGCCTCTTGTTCTCTGCTTTCTCTTTGTCTGTAACTTTTTCTCTCTCCCTTGCACTCTCTCCCTCTAGTTTAGTATACTTGCTCTCCCACATGTATACAAAAAAAAAAAAAAGAATTACATAATAAAATTATGGTTCTCCATAAAAAACATCTATGATTGGAGCAAAAGTTCAAAAAATTATTTGCATGGATCTGTTATATTGTGTATATTGTAAAAAGAATATACTTGCCTTCCTAAAAAATGATTCTTCCTTTGACTTACGTAGAATATTTGGAATTTGCATGCTCAATTTCTTAAGTAATTTTAATATAGTGATAGAACTTAGACTTGTTTTTTACATATTATCAAAGAAAGTATGCATCTACATCATATTTTATTATCGTACTTCCTTCCATCAATTGCATCTTATGGAAAGCACATGTATTTAGTTTTAAGAAATTAAGTATAAGTAAGTCATACTTAGTCATGAGAAGTTACTTGTAAGAAGTGTCATTTTGGGCATACTTAATGTATTGCAAAATGCATCTTTTTTTTTCTGTTAGAAGTAAATACAAATCTGATAAGCCCCTCCATTGCTTTAAAATTTTTAGTGGCTCCCCAGTGCTCTAAATATTGGTTCTAAAATCTTTAACATGATCTGCAGTACCTTGTATAATGTGGCACTAGCTTACCACAGCCTCACCTCCCACCACTCACTATGATTCTGTTTCACTGGGTCCTGAGTGGTCTTTTTATTTTTTTAATTTTTTTGGTGAGGAAGATTTGCCCTGAGCTAACATCTGTGCCAATCCTTCTCTATTTTGTATGCGGGTCACCTGCCACAGCATGGTTGACGTGTGGTATAGGTCCACACCCAGGATCCGAACCCAGAACCTGGGCTGCCCTGAAGCGGAGCACGCCGAAATTTATCACTACTCCACTGGACCAGCCCCGCTGACTGGTCTTTTAAAAAGCAAAATAAATTTAGTTTGGAAGCCTTTAAAGGCTTTCCAACACATATAGAAAAGAAAATACAAACTTCTTGCCATGAACTTAAATGCCATACGTGTTCTGGCTTCTGTTGAATTCTCCACTTGTTTCGGCTCCACATTTCCTCCCATTCACTCTGTGACAATCACACACAACTTCTTCCAGTTTCTCAAACCAATACGGCTTCCTTTACCATAGTGCCTTTGCTTTTCCAGTTCTAACCTCTCAAGCTCTTGGCATGTTTTCTTCTCAAACATCTGGTGGAGCTCAAAAGTCACTTCTTCAGAGAAAACTTCACTAACCACTTTGTTTAACGTGGAACTCCCTTTACCCACTTTTATTTTCTTCATAGAAAATAACACTGTGAATAGTATTTATGTTTTATGTGTGTACCTGTAAGTGTGGGCGTGTGCATACATGTGTGGGCATATGTGTACACACACACAGACACACAGACACAAGCACACACACACATAAGCTCCGTGAGGGCATAAAGAGGAGACATCATGTCTGTATTGTTCACTATTGCCCAGGCCTAGCAGAGAAGGGTAGTTCATATAATACTAGGTGGATAAAAATTAAAATTAAGGGTGTATTCAGATGCCTCTATGCATCACACCATCTATTGTATCACCATGTATAGAGATTCAGTTAAGTATGAGTCTCAAAACATTAAAATTATCATATATTGAGGAGTTATATTTCTGATTAACTGCCAGCCAAATTATTTTGATTTTAAATCAGTAATGAGTTTTACGAGGTCGTAAAATTGATTCAAATTTTAAGTTGTATAATCAGAATTAGTGCAACTGAAAGTTTCTTCATTTGAATCAGTTTATCATTACTTAGTTGTTTACAGGAAGAGAAAAATGTGTTTTGAGCATAAAATGATTGTTCATTAATTTATAAAGTTACTCAAATAGATTTTATTATAAGAAAAAAGTCCTAGTTAATAAGGGGTAGATGCTCTTTTGACAATGAACATCAAAACACCCAGTAAAGAGAACAGATGGTTCAATTAACAGAAAAAAAAATGTTTCCTTTATTAAATGCATTTACAAACTATTAATGTGAATTTTGCCCTAATTCAGGAAAAGTTGTATCCATTCTAAGATTGGGATAAATGGGCAAGATACGCATTCAGAAGTCTTATGCACACTTTAGAACACCACATCTGTTGGTGCTCTCGTGATCTTATTTAAAAAGATTACCTCGCAACAGATGTTCATGAGTATTTCTGGAAAATAAAATACTACGATAGCATAATGTGGACTTATATCAAAAATTTAGACCAGAGAAATCTGTAATAGGTTGCTTATATGTCTGAAATGTCAACATGATGTGTCACTATCCCCAAATATCTTAGAATATATTTCCTACAAATAAGATTATTTTCCTATATAACTACAATGCAAGTGTCAAAATCAAGAAATTATTAACATGTTACTACCATCTAGTCCTCAGATATAACTCATATTTTGCCGGCTTTTCTAACAATGCATTCTAAGGGAGAATGTTCCAGGTTAGAATCATGTGTTGCTTTTATATACCATTTCTATTTAGTATTCTTCAATATAAAAAAAAAATTCTGTCTTATTTGACTTTTCTGACCTTGATACTTTTGAAGATTACAGGCCAGTTATTTTTAGAAAGTCTTTCTATTTGGTTTGTCTAATTTTTCCTTGTGATTACTTTCAGGTTATGCAAATTTGGCAGGAAAATCACAGAAGTGAGGATTTTTTTCCTCATTGTATCCTATTAGGTGGTGCACATTTTCTAATAGTCACATTATTAGTGATGTTAACTTTGATTGTTTGATTAAGGTACATCCGCCAGTTTTACTCTTTTCTCCTTTGTCATTAATAAGTAATTTTGAAATCATGTAATGTATCATGGTTGCCATGAAAATTTTAATTTATTCATTTATAGACTCAAGGTATCCAATTATTTGTAATGGGTTATAATATGTTACTATTATTATTTATTTTCCTGATTAAGTATTCTGATTTTGCCAGCAGAAGTCCCTCAGAGTTGGCTTCTGTGTCTTTTTGATATGCCCTCATTATCCTTTGAGCATTGCCTTGATATCTTGCATAAAGGATATTCTGGGGAACACAGTTTCTCTATCCCAGTCTTCAAATCACACATTTGACCAAAAAACCTGGTTATGTCAAGTAAAGAATGATGCTTTGAAACCAAGGTCTAGATCCTATGTGTGCTCATTATTAGGTTGTCACTGCTCCCAGGTCCAAGTGCCCACATACATGTGTGCAAACACATTTATATGATTGTTTATTTATATCAATGCTGTCCAGTAGAATTTTCTGTGATTATTTGGAATATGTATATATATAAATAGATAAAATATAGTAACAGAGATGGAAATAAATATGCTCAAAACTAAGTATACCTAATTAAATATGTAGATATGTTTATGTAGACAGACAAGTGTTCCAGTTATCAATTTATTACTTCTGGCCTCTAAACCACCCTTTATCACCTTGTAATACTGAAACATTTCTCCTTTGTTAGCCGACGTGATGACAAGATTTACCATTAAAGGCACTGGAGAAACAGTATAGGACGTAGGGGATTTTCATCCAGGTTCCAGGAAGCTTCTCCTTTTCTTGCTTCCGTGGTGCTGGGACCCCCAGAGAAACTCATCCCCAGCAGTTTCCTCGCACCTCTGCAGGTGGCTTCCTAAAGGTGAATTGAGTGGCAATCCTATAGGAAGCTTTCCAGTGAGTTCTGTGGACATTCCGCCTGGCTTCCTGAGCGTGAGTTCCAAGGTCTCCCTACTTGGCTTCCAGGCCTCTTCGGGCAACAGCTTCTGGGTGAGTTCTGCAGATGCCCAGCCATCTTTCCAGAGTTCAGCAGTATCCCTCATGGGAGCCTTGCCGGTAGCCTTCTGGCAAATCCAACCAATCCCTCAGCTAGATTTCCAGCAAATTCAGCATCCCCTTCCCTGTGGACAGCTTCCCAGAAAGTCATCAGCCCTCCAGCAGAAGACTGCCTGTCAGCTGGACCAATGCCTGCGAGCCAGCTCTTGCTCCTTGCTTGGGACAACAAAACAGATTCCTCCTCCATCCAGCGGTCTACAGCCATATCCTTTCCAACAAGATCTGAATTCCAGCCTTGGAGAGCTCCCTATCCCCTTTCTAGGATTTTTTTTTTTCTTGAATACTCTCCCCCATCCTAGGGTGTTGTTTATAATTTTCTTTATTACCTGTCTATTAAGCCTTCTCTGTTCAAGTTACCATGTGGTTTATATCTTCTGACTGAAACCTAACTGATAAAATACAGAAATAAAAAAATATAGGTCCCATTAGGGGTATTTACATGTGTGTATGTGTGTGTGAGTATATACACAAACACATTATAGAGTATATGTGCACGTATATGTATGTATGTGTGTATGTGCGCATATACATATTCTGTGCTGTCCAATATACTGTTAACCTCATGAAACTATTGAATACTTGAAATATGGCTACCATGATGGAAAAACTGGGCATTTAATTTTGTTTAACTTTAATTAATTTAAATTTAAATAGTCATATGTTGCTACTTGTTACTGTACTGGACAGTGCATATGTGTGTGTGTGTGTGTGTGTGTGTGTATTCCGTATTGGCACTCCATTGCAATTATTCCGTATTTGTATTCTGTTGCTCCCAACACCCTTATATATTTACTTATTTGATCAATCCTCTTGTATGTACTCAGTCTATTATTCTCTCCTCACCCCAAGTGTGCTTTGGAATCCTGCACTGGCTTGCCCCACCGCTGCCCCCTTAACAGTTGCCGCTACTATTTGATGCAGATGCTCTCCTGAGTGCTCTGATCCCCCAACCACACTGGTACACCTGCCTCACCCTCCTTGTACCTAATACACTGCACTTGGAAGCCTTCCTCTGCAGATGTGCTCCTCCTCCTTCTCAGGCTCTGAGATTTCGCTCTAAGTGACCTTCTCCATGGACACCACCTTCACTGCACCTGGAATCTGTCACTGTGCCAGGCTGTCTCTCCTGAGGGATGTCACCCTCATGCCAATCAGATTCTGTGCACCAAGTCATCCTCTTTCGAAGATGCTCTCTCCACTCTGGGCTTTGACACCTTATATACCAGACTGCTCATCATAGATACTGCACTCACCCTGATCAGGATTTGACACCCTGTTCAGGGCAACGGTGTGCTTCTCTTCCATCCTTACTTCCATCCTCTCTTACTCTGTCCCAAATAATGAAATTGAACTGAGTTTCTCAGAAAAGAAAGGGAGAAGAAAGGAGAGCTATTCTTGCCTTTTTTTTTGGAGGGAGGATCTTTAGATCTACAACTAATTGACAGATTAATATTGAAGTCTCGAACTGTGATGATGGGTTCATTAGTTCACTCTTTGCCATTTTATCAATTTATCCCCCTTTTATTTTGAGACATTTTATTAGTTGCATCCAGGTAAAAAAAAAATCAGTTTTTCTTAGGAAACAATTTCTCTCATCATTTAATGGTGGTCTCCATCTCGAATAATACTTTTGTCATAAAGTCTATTTTATCAGGTATTAATTATTTACACCAATATTATTTCTTAATATTAGCCTGAATGTCTTTTTATAAATATTTTTAATTTTAACTTTGTGAGTTTTTTATGCTTTAAGCTTTTCACTTAAAATAGAATATATCTGAGTGGGTTTTTTTTTCCTTTAATCTAATTTGACAACTTCCTTTTAATAGGCAATTTATTCCTTTTATATTTATCCTGAGTATTGCTATGTGTGGACCTGTTGATTTTCTGTTGTAGTTTTATTATTATTCACCAAATATTCACTTTTCCTTCTCCCACCATGAGAAGGCTGTGCTTTCCCACTCTATTAATTTTGATCTTGTCTATGTGATTTGCTTTGGCCAGTGGTATTGTGTGGAAGTGACAGTGTGTGTGCTCCAAGCAGAGTCTTTAAGAAGCCTGGCGAGTTTCTCTCCACCCTCTTTCTTCTACCATGAGAACATATGCCATATAGAAGCTGATTCTGCAGCTTACACTTAGAAAAGAGAAAGCCTGTGGACCAGGTCTGAACCCAACGTTAACACCTGAAGCAGGGTTTCACCAGTTAGCATACAGGCCAATGAGATAATAATAATGCTTGTGATTGTAAGTGATTCGTATTTCTGGATATTTGAAAACAATGTTAATGCATCAAAAGCTGGTTCATGAAATATTTGGTAGAGGCATGACAAAAGAGAGAAGAAAGAATCCAAAAATTTTGAGACTTGAAAGATAACTCTCAGGAAAAGACTGTCATGTGTAATGTTAATTTTTATTTAGACACTTCTGATTAGACTGAAGTTGCCCCCCAATGAAATATATTCATTTAAAAATTAAAAAAGCTTAGGTAAAAGAGATCGAGGGCTTGTGCCACTGAATTGTCCAAAGAATTTGTGTTCAAGTCAAGAAAGAAATAGGCATTTCTTGGAAAGAATTGTGGGTGTGGTATGACTGGAATCAAATAAACCAAGAAGTTATAATAGTTAGGAAAAAGCTAATGACATTTTGCAAGTGGTGGATGATCAGAAGTGCTATCTTGGATGAAGAGAACTTTGACAATTTGAAATTTACTCTTGAGCATCCAATATTTTATGGACAGAAATCTGACTGAGACAGCTACTCAGCCAGCAAGGAGGAAATATTCTGTAACGTCTTTTTCAAATGTGTCCAAGTAATAAAATTAAATTGTCAGAAACACCCAGAGTGGGGAGCTAAAACCCACAAAGGATAATGGCCTGGTTAGCTGCTCCCAGGCAGCAGTACTGGGGCCTAATCAAGGAGTTTCAGAATTTCTACAGATGTCAGCAGTGCAATTTCAGTTCTACTCCTTTTGGAATAGGACCCTGTTCCACCACCATTGTATTGAGTGTCTTCCTTCCCACCTTCCCCCTCCCTCCCTCTCTCTCTTCCTTCCTGCCTTCTCTCCTTCCTTCCTCCCTCTCTCCCTCCCTTCCTTTCTCTTGACCCTGACATAGAAATTATCGAAATATCAAGGACTATGAGCTACATGTTTTATTTGGTGATATACATTTGGGATATCTTCCTTGGGATTCAGTGATTTGTTTTTGTATAGAGGAAAGGAATCTAAGTATGTGTAGCTAATATAGCAGCTTATGGTCAAATATATTGTTTTTAGAAAATTCAGTTTCGCCTCCTGTAACCCCCTCTTGTAACCCCCAATAGAGTCATATATTTCCTTGCCTTACTGATGTGGATGGGCCATGTAACTTGCTTTGACAAATAGAATATGGAAGGAGTCAACAGTATGCCAGTTCCAAGATGACAGGTAAAGATGCATTACAACAATCACCTTGTATGTCTATCCAAATAGGAGATGCTTTTTCAACCTGGGACCAGGACTGAGAACACACATAGAGCAGACCCAAACCCACCAGTTCCCTGAAAAAGAGCCATTGAAGCCAACCTCCAAACTTTTGAATGAGAAATAAATATAGAAATCATTGAGAATTTTTACATAAATTTATTGTAGCACAAATGTCTATATAATTTTCATTCATCATTTTTTTTCCATATTTTTCTGTTTAATTTTTCATCCACTTTATTATTTTTGACTTGATATCTATATCTCCTTCCTAATAAGAAAATTGCATCCTTAGAATTAATTTAAATGCCACTGTTTTACCTATAGCATAATTGGTATCTATCTTGTTAAATTTTGATAATATAGCATATATGCTATTTTATATGACATAATTTATTTAAATAAAATTAGAATAATGTTATAGAATGTGAAATGTTTGCATTCTTGATTAATACTCATTTCTAATAGACTGACTTTTTCATTGTTTAACTGATAGTTTATCCATTAACTATTTTCTAACCTTCATTTTGGTACTTTATGTACATCACAGTGATTAACATACCTACTTCTAGGTTTGAAGCAAATATATCTTGAACCCGTGTCATCCACTGTAAGCAGTTAAAATATCTCCACAGTTATTCAGTAGAATTTTCAACCTGGAAACCCACTCTGAAAAATAAAAAAGCTACAACAGACTATGCTATAAAAACGTTTCAATAATACCAATTACTTATTGCTTACAATGTCATAATAGGTTTTCAACTTAAACATCTATACTTCAGTAGAATTAATTCTGATTATATCTTTTTCACTTTCGTTTAAAATAATCATAAGCAGGTGATTCCCATTTTCTTGGTTTTGACACTTAGACCTCTTAAACCAAAGAGTAACACTTAAGATTAGCTTATCTATTCTACAGTGAGACTTCTAAAGGGACAATAATAATCTTTGAAACAATTAGTACTTTCTGCAGTATTGTAATGAATGAAACCAAGAAATCTATCAAATGTATTTGGCTTATCGTTCTTTTTAGTTCACAGATTTTAGAATCTATAATTAATTATTGATTTTCCAACTATTTAATACAATTTATTTCTTTGAAAAAATAAAGCTAACATTGTACACTGAAGAAAATCAGTTAATATATTTTAATATTTTATTTTTTCTTATAGGATTTTAATCTATACATAGGATTTGAGAACTAAGGGTATTTAATTTCTAGACCAGAAATCCTTTTGGCAACTGAGTCTGTAGTCTCTATTCAGTCATCTTTTCTATTTATGAAATACAAGATTAATGAGGCTAGACATTCTCTCAGGGAGGCTGTGATTTTGCCAAGCTAATGGATAGGAACAGCATCTTCTTTTCTGTTCTGTATAAAGCAAACAAAGGAAAGAAAAGCTGACAGAATTTCAAAAGTGTCACTCAAGTAGCAATTGCAAAGTTGAAAAGCACAAGGCAAAGTCATTCCTGACAAGCTGACAATACCTACAGCTCTTGCTAGAAATCACTTTGAGTCTGGGTGACTAGCACAAGGTGATGTCTGACAGCTGATTTAAAGAAGGCAGTAAGAGGAACGTGAACGTATTAAAGACTAAGGAAGGAAAAGACCATAAAGAAAGGTGATGGACGTCTACTTTTTCTTGCAACAGCCATAATAACAATGCCTCACCTTGTATTTAAATTTCTTTCTTGCGTTATCTAAAACAAACAAGCCTGAGACAGAGAAATAATAATATGATTAGCTGTGTAATAGTTTATTTAGTTGTTTATTATTTATTATCTCATCCCCTAGAATGTAATTGCCAAAAGTCGAGTATTTTTATCTGACTCATTGAACCCATAACCTTGGGCAGTAGAATAAGACTTTGTACTTAGTAGACACTCACTAAACTTTTTTGATTGGATGAATGAGGTAAACCAATGATGCAATTGTGCTCAATTGTTAAATCTTTTAATAGAAGCCATACCAGTGGTTTTATTTGAATTTTGAAGACAATATAAAAACAGTGAATGAAAATTTAGTTTCTGTCAGAGTTATTGAAAATTTATAGTTAAGCTGTTAAGGTGAACCACATAATCATTATCATCGTATAGATATGTCCTATTCAATTTGTTAATTATCTTATTTTGGAAATATAGGTTTCTTTAAGTGTAAAACTTATTACTCTTATAAAGTAAAGTCCTATACACAACAATATCCATGTCATTCTTACTTCTTGGGCTCGTGAAAGACTAAAATTCCCAGTCCTGCTATAAGTCAAGAAGGATCATGTGACTAGCATAGTATTTGTCCTTAGTTCACTGGCTTATTTCACTTAGCAAAATGTCCTCCAGGTTCATACATGTTGTTGCATATGGTAGGCTAGCCTTCTTTTTTAAGGCTGAATAATATTGCATTGTCTTCTATACCACGTTTTCTTTACCCATAAATCCATTGATGAATATTTAGGTTGTTTCCATATCTTGGTTATTGTGAATAATGCTGCAGTGAACATGGGAATGCAGATATTTGATTTCAATTTTTTTGGATATATACCACGATGTGGGACTGCTGGGTCATATGGTATAAGAACTGACATATAGACCAATGGGACAGAATAGAAGGCCCAGAAATAAATCCACACATATACAGTCAACTGACCTTCAACAAGGGAGCCAAGAATACACAATGGAGAAAGGATAGTCTCTTCAATAAATGGTGAGAAAACTGGATATTCACATGCAAGAGAATGAAATTGTTCTCTTATCTTACATCATACACAAAAATCAATTCAAAATGGATTAAAGACTTAAATGTAAGACTTTAGTCTATAAAACTCCAAGAAGAAAATGCAGGGCAAAAGATTCTTAACATCGGTCTTGGCAATGATTTCTAGGATATGATACCAAAAGCACAAGCAACAAAAGCAAAAATAGACCAGTGGGACAACATAAAACTAAAAAGTTTCTGCACAACAAAGGAAACAATCAACAAAATAAAAAGACAACCTACGGAATGGGAATAAAAATTTGCAAACCATATATATGATAGTGATTGATATCCAAAATGTTTAATGAACTCCTATAACTCAATATCAAAAAAATTCATAAATGAGCAAAGGACTTGAATAGACATTTCTCCAAAGAAGACATACAAACAGTCAACAGGTACATGAAAAGGTGTTCAGCATCATTAATCATCAGAAAAGTGCAAATCAAGACCACAATGACACGAGATATCACCTCACACCTGTTAGGATGGCTATTATGTGTGTATGTATATATATATATATATATATATATATATATATATATATATATATAAAGGATAACAAGTGTTGGTGAGGATGGGGAGAAATAAAAACCCTTGTACACTGTTGGTGGGAATGTAAAATGACACAGCTGATATGGAAAACAGTATAAGCGTTCCTCAAAAAATTAAAAATAGAACCACCAAATAGTCATGGTATTTACCTCATAGTATGACCCAAACTTTCATTCCTCATGGATCTAGACTATTAATAGTCCTGCCTGAATTGAGTTGTTGCAGTTTTCCATTAACTTTAATCATCAGGCATGGTAATATTAAGAGATGCCCTAAGTGATCTCATGTATTTCAAACATATTCTTCCCCTTCATTGTGTAGTGGCAGTACAATTTCCCCTTGGTAGTAAGAATCAACCAACCCAGCAAAGAAAATTGGAATTTTCTGTTTCAATTATACATTCTAGAACTGGAGAAATAACCACAGGTTGTGTTCATGGACCCACAAACTGACCTGATATGAGTTAAATCTCCAGTGATCATCTGACCTCCATAAACCCTTCCTCTGACTTGTGGACCACAGTGACATTTTGGGACTTCTGGAACCAATGTCTATCAAAATCAGTGTCCAGTAATCTTGAAAGTTTGATCATTTTCTATTCCCAAATGCACACTTTGTGAAAATCCACAGGTCCCTTCGGGGAAGACTGGGAGTAAGATTAATAGTATAAATTTTGGCACAGTAATGGTGTCCTTCCTATAAGGACTCATCTACCTCTTCATTCAAGAGGTTCTGGGGCTGTAAACTGGCTCAATACTGGGAATTGAATAAGGGGCTGTGACTCTCTTTTTAATGATTCAAGTTAGACTTCTGTTCACTTGACCTAGAACTCTTCTGTTTATATAGATCAAGTAAGAATTTAGTAGACTGTCTATTTCACTTTAGAAACACCATGACCAACTAGCCAACACTATAGGTCTTTGCAAGTCAGAATATTTTGATTACCAACTTGACTCTGTTATCCATTATGAAACTGTGTCCACCTTGCCTTTGGAGATTAAATGCAGCCACTTGGCTCCTGAAACTCTGGGATCCAATTATCCCCATTGCATTTAGGTATCCCAAATCAAGGGTAGCACTTCCCACTGTAATTTATGACCTACAGAGAAGAGTGAGTAACGAAGAAAGTTGTACAACTAGGAGCTCCTTTTAGGGGCCTGCCCAGAGGTGTAGTGGTTAAGTTTGTGCACTCCACTTCAGTGGCCTGGGGTTTGCGGGTTCAGATCCTGGGCATGGACCTACACACTGCTCATCAAGCTGAAAACTAAAATTAGAATTTATTTTATAAAGTTAATATCTCTCTGTGATTCCATATCAATGTGGAAGAATAATTTGCAAATATCAATAGCAACTTAAAAACTACAAAATGTTTTAAAGTAAGAAAATCATTTTAAATTTTTTCTTAAGGATGCTATTTTGGTTTTGAAATCTTAAGTATATCTTGTTTTGAAATATTTAAATAATCAATATATAACATATTAATTGATACTTATGTAAAATATTCTTAAATGTGTATGTGTATATATATTTATATGTAAAATAATTGTAGATTCCATGTTAACATGGTTTCTTAACTTGGGATTTGTGCATGTGCTTCAGGAATTTTGTAAAAATCTTCAAATTTATATACAAATATTTGAGTGCATATTTTTTTTCCTTTGGAAAGGGTCATGCATTTCATCAGTTTGCTATATATCCATTACCAAATAAGGCTCTAAACCATTATTTATACCATAGAAATACTGATTTTCATATCTCATAAGTGATTAATGAAAACTGGATTAATGAAATCAGTTTGAGTTTGTCTTTATTAGCTACTGCCATAAGGTACTTTTCTTTATTCTAAATAGTTTTCCTCCCAAAGAACCATAGACTTGTTGGGGGTGTCATATTTAGTGTTCGAATTTATCTCCACAGTTGTAAGCCATGTAAACAAAAAACAGGTTAAGAATGTTAAAGGCCAGATTCAGAAAGAATTTCACACTGGAGCACGTAAAATGCCTATCGAAAAGTAGGACTCTGTCTCCTCCGAGTCTACATCATTATAGCCTATGATTATTTCATGTGGGTAGTAGGAATGGTTTATGGTTCACTAAAGTATAGCTGGAAAAAAATAAAAAACTCTCAAAAATTACAGAATATTTTAAAGTAGCAAATATTTAATGCATGCAAATAGTAACACTGTTGATTAAAAGTAAACAAAACTTTTCTGCTTATAGTCATTATTTGAAACCATCCTAATTCTCATGCATATTGGCAGTGGGGTACGTTATTATTGTTACGCAGAGCAGAGACCTTTTCAGCACTTATAAATCTAAGAGAGCTAATGCCAGAGTGATATTTCACGAAATGTGCTGCCACAGGGGAGTCTGACCATATTTCATTTTCAGTAGCAACACTGAGTATCCTAATCGCCAACACTCCTAAACTACTCTGAAGGTATTCTATCATCTATTTTCCCCAGCGGTTTCTTTACCTCTATTCCTTGTTCTTCACAGCTTCCTCTACCTTCTTTCTCTTTCTTTCTGTCTCCTCACATACACTAGCAGATTTCAGCTTACTTACAAGTTTCATAAAAATCCACCTTTAGTATCACTAATCAAACACTTTCAGCTGAAATTGAGATCATTAAGATTTGAGCAACTTATACCTTTAGAAATGGTAGTGGTAACATCACAGTAATTTTTCTAAAATGTTTGCTTTTCTCGTATCTAACACTAAGTTAGTGCCTGCCTTGCTTTGCCTGATAGAACAGTGAATTTTACTACGTGGCAGATTAGATGAACTGCACAATAAAATGTTAGAATGGATAAATGTGTTTGATAATCATGCTAAAGAGACTATTGCTTAGGTTTATTTTTCCCAAATGTGATAATCATAAACATGATTTAGTTATAAATAATAATGCACTAGTACTCTCTTCCTCTGAGCTTGAAAAACTGTATGCAAATATCTTCTTTTCTATTTAATGTAAAGCAATCAATTCAACCTTAACTATTGAGAATTTCTGTTTCTACTATAAGTATGTAAGGAGAAACTTTCCTTTAGGTATTTCTTTTGCTATGTATCATGAGTTTATACAGGTAAGATTATCATTTTCATTTAATTTTGGACATATTGTAATTACTTTTATTATTCTTCTTTGAATCTTTAGATATTTAGAATAGTGGTGATTTGAAATTTTACAGGACTTGCTTTATGAAACTTAGCTCAGTGTTCATAAATGTTCCTTATGTGTGTAATAAAAAAAGTGTACCTAACAGTTGTTAGGTGCAGTGGTCTACAGGTATTAATAGCATCAAACTTGCTTATTGTGTAGTTAAAATCTCTTATAATTTGCCAATTTGTATGGGGAGTGTTAAAAAACAAGATTCAACTGAGTGAATTTGATGATCTGATTGGCTTTATTAAGCAAGTCATGAATCCAGGAGCATCCCATATACCAAGTAGAAGATGCTCCAAGGCGTTGTAGAAAATGGAAGGTTTTTATAAGCAGAAGGAGGGTGGGGTAAGAAGACATTAGCAAAAGAAAGGAAGGGATTATTTTTAGGCCAGGACATTTTCTTTTGAGGCAAGAAAGAATGGCAAGGGTTTTTTGGTTTTGTTTTGTTTGTTTTTTTGTGAGGAAGATCAACCCTGAGCTAACATCCATGCTAATCCTCCTCCTTTTGCTGAGGAAGACCGGCTCTGAGCTAACATCTATTGCCAATCCTCCTCATTTTTTTTTTCCCCAAAGCCCCAGTAGATAGTCGTATGTCATAGTTGCACATCCTTCTAGTTGCTGCACGTGGGACGTGGCCTCAGCATGGCCAGAGAAGCAGTGCATGGGTGCACGCATGGGAGCCGAACCTGGGCCACCAGAAGCAGAGCAAGAGCACTTAACCAATAAGCCAGGGGGCTGGCCCTGTCAAGGCTTTTATCATGTAAATTGACTCTTCTTCCTCTCAGGATGGAGAGGACCAATGTGACAGATTACCTCATTGGTGCTGACAGGAAAATTCCAAACTGGTTGATTAACATCTACATTTCTGGGGCGAATCCAGTGGCTTAGCAGTTAAGTGCGCACCCTCTGCTACTGGCAGCCCAGGTTCGGATCCCTGGTGCGCACCAACACACCACTTCTCCAGCCATGCTGAGGCCGCGTCCCACATCCAGCAACTAGAAAGATGTGAAACTATGACGTACAACTATCTACTGGGGCTTTGGGGAAAAAAGTGAGGAGGATTGGCAATAGATGTTAGCTCAGAGCTGGTCTTCCTCAGAAAAAAGAGGATTGGCATAGATGTTAGCTCAGGGCTAATCTTCCTCTCAAAAAAAAAATTTATGTTTTTGGGAGGGGTTAAAACTGCAATTATGTTAAGTATTAAATCCAGGTTTGGTATTGTGGGCTTTAGCAGAAGTGATGCCAATTTGGGCTTGTGGTTTTCTTTTTAACAGGAGGTATGTTGTATATGCATTTTATTTTCTAGTTCTTATTAGTATATTTAATATATGACTTTAATAAAAGATATTTCAGTAAAAAAGTGAAGATGGCAGCCAACTTATGTTGGAATGAGAAGGGGAAGTAAGAAGAGAAATTGAAGAAATTTAGACTAAAGTTTTAGATATTTAAGAAAGAAAAAAGAAAGACTACAGTTTATTTATTTCCTTTTCAGATAAAGAAAATTTGATTTTTTTGCTCATAATTTCCAATGATATCATAAATATTCAACAAATGTTAGTTCTATGAAAAATTATGTGACTCTTAAATCCAAATTTAAATGTACAAAAACAGAAATACATATATTTTATATTATTTTTCTGAATATATATTCCAATGATTACAAATTGCTAATGGTATTAATTAATTAATTAATTAATTAAAAAATATGAAGAAACTTTACGAAAAGATCTGGCTCCTTCCTTAAAGAAACTAAATCATGATTTAAATTTAAAATAGGTCACACCTTGATTCTTAAATTTTGCACAATTACAGATATAAATCTTTGTATGGCATTCTCCATTATAGGTATAATCTTAGAGAACAAATATTATATTGTATCAGAATATAAACTGGTAGGTGAGTAAAGGTCATACAGTTATTGAAAATGAAAGATCCATACACTTCTCACAAGCCACTCTCAGAAGTGTCTGTGTTACTGTGACATTGTGTTTTGAGACAATGACTTTTTTTCATTTGTATTACCATCGTGGGTAATATTTTTAAGTTATTTTTAAATTAAATATTTTTTCATGGAGTCAAAGTTATCTCTGAGCCATAAGAACATTTGACGGTGTAAATATGAATAATAACAATTACACATATAACTAGAATGGCTATTTGAAATGTTAGACCTTTTGCTTTAATAAGTATTTTAGAAGGCTAGGATTAACAAAAACAGAGTCTAATACTCTGTTTTCTCCTTTTTTGTTAGGCTGCCACTCTACTATCAATGTATATATAATTCTTGCTTTATATAAAATATCTCCTATTCTTATTCAAAATGTTACGTTCCACCTTATTTTAAGTGCTAATCTTTGCATAATATTGTAATGTAGTGACTTTTTCCATCCCAAGAATAAAGCATCTCATTTTTCTAAAGAGTAAAAAACAAACAACAAGCAAACAAACAAAACTCTGGCATCTTTTTTCAACTGAAAATTAATGACTAAAATCTCTCTAAGGATAGTCAAAATATTGATTTGGAAGAAAGCATTCTGTAGTTAAATTTTATAAAGTTAATGCTCTCCTTAAATACTATAGTCTCAATAACAAGTTTGAAGGAAATATGCTGTGAACTATGATTCATCTTTTGGGAGGACACATATTTAGAAACATATCAATTTACTGAAACAATAACTCTGTATTTCCTTAACTATCATACATTCAACTTTATTTTTTAGTTTCTATGTTTTGTGTTTTGGGTTAGAGCTCCTTCTTAAAATACTAATGTATGAAATTGTAATAAGAGCTTTTAGCATAATTGCCTCAATTCCTCGTTGAGTCAGTATAAGGTCTTTATTAAGAACATAGATTTTTTAGTCCAATGAGCTGTTTCAAATAGTGGTTTAGGCACTTACTAGGTGTGTGACATTAAGCACATTATCTTACCCCTCAGTGCCTGAGTCTTTTAATCTGTAAAATAAGACTACTTATTTTACCTCAGAGTGAACTGATAGGTTTAACCCACAGGGATTGGTCAGGTCATCACTTGTAAATTACTTAGCACAATCCCTAGCACTTTATAAGCTATCAATAATCACGTGCTATTTTACTTTAAGTCCGGGGATTTGGTTCTTTGTTTACAGATATACTAGGCATTAATTATCCACTTTTAAAATAAAATAATTAAAAGAAACAAAATACAAAACTGACTGGTACTTTCTTTAGTGTAATATGTGAAATGATACTCAGGAATCTTTTTGCTTTTCTCTCTACATTGCAACAGTCTAAAATTGGCATGTATACCTTATATTGTTAATGTATCTGACTTACCAAGATATCCAAGTGCTTTAGCTTGCAATGCAATTTCACTATAATTAGCATATTGTGAGAAAACACACTTCTAGACTATTAGAAAGAAACAAAGAAAGGCTAGAGTTTCATTCGTTTGTGAGTTTATTAACAAACATTAATAGAGCTTGCTCTTTGCTAGGTAGTATGTGAGGTGCTAAGGATACCAAATTGAATAAGATATGATTGCTCTCTTAAAGAGCAATTGCACTCAATCTCAGAGTGCAAAGAAATCCTCTAAGAATAATAAAGAAAAAAAGCAATAGTTCTACAGATAAGTACTATTCTACTTAGTTCTTTTTCTGAAAGTGTGCTGAATGATTTGGAATTTTGGATAGTGATTTCTGAAGCACAGTTGGAATAATGTTGAAGTCTCGCTCAACCTTCAGCATTTGATATCTTTCTCTGAACCCTCCTGAACATGCCTTCACATCCTCAGTAGAAAATCAGATTCTACCTCTGTCTGCTTCACTAATGTGTTCATATTTCTTATGTTTATCAGAGTGTATCGTATTCTATCACTCCTTTGTCACTTTTCAAAAGTTATGAGCTCCTTGGCAGCAAGTACTTTGTCTTTTAGATTACACTTTCCAAAGTGTACCTAGATCATTGTGGGTAATTTGATACACATATATATATACACACACAAAGACAATAAGACTGTCCAATGGTGAAGCCAAAATATATAGGAGGATATGAAAGAAGTGACCAGAATCAACACAATATTTTAAAGTGCATATATTTGGAAAAGTAAAATAACAGTGTTCGACATGAAATTGGTTGCTACTAAAATCAGCAAAATTTAAGTTTATCAAGAAAAAAATGCTAATTATCAATCTTAAGAAGAAAATTTAGAGCATCTCCTGAAGGTACTACACTTCTAAGGATGCAAAGTAAAATGACCAGGTTAGATTACATGAGCCCAGACCTCTCATTGAACTCTCATATATGTGATTATAGAAATGGTCAAGAATGTATAAACAGAGCAAGTTCTCCGATGACACTGACAGCTAAGAAAGAGTGCTACCCGTTTGAGAGACACTTCAGGGATTTCTCTTTAATACAATTCAGATATGACAAAAATTTAAGAGCTAGTTTTAGTGCTAACTTGTCACTTACTGTCATTAAAAGATTCCTTTAGTATTTACGTGGAAAATAACCTTGGAGAACTTAATGAACAACCTTTGATTTGAAGAGACAGAACACATGGGAGAAGATGAGCAATCGTGAAAATAGCTAGTGTGTATGTTGACAATACAAATCAGCAAAAATATTTACACTGGAGCTGCAGATAATATGGATGCCAGCCTGTGTCAAGGTATGGTGTGTGTGTGTGTGTGTGTGTGTGTGTGTGTGGTGGGGGAGCAGAGTTGGAGGTGAGGAAATAGCTTGCTCATAACGTAATGCATCTAGAAATATCCTCTAAATACAGGCAAGAGCAGGCACAGATAGTAATTGGAAGCCAGGCTAAATGCAAATTCTAATGAACCCTGCATCCTAGCTCAAAAGAAAGACTGAAGCACTGGAGAGAAGAAAATCCACTTCTGAAACTGCTCATAGATCTGATTGTCTCCCTTTTCATAATGGGCTAGTGAATTAATAAACGTGTACCGTCAATTTATGTTAAATAGCCCTCTCAAGATTAAAGTCTGACAAAGGTTACATAAAGAGATACTATTAAAACAGTAAATGAAATTTCTTTATATAAATGCTTTGTCCTTGATACTTGCATCCTGCAACAGCTCCCCATCCCCCCAAAAAAAACATGAATCAAGAACAAGAAACAGAAGATCCTGAATCAGAGCAGAGAGATAGCATTATCTCAGATACCTATTTTGCAAGCACCTAACTGGTAAGGGTTGGAATTTTGAAAATTCTCACTAATTTCTTCCAATATATAGAGAGAAGGAAATCAGGTTCATATCCTTATTTTATTCCTATCTGATCACGGAATTTGCTTTCAGGGAAGACATAGATTGTGCAGTCCTTACTACATAACTCAGAGATAAAAACAAAAGCCTTGTATACTCTATCAGGCGACATTAGTTTGCTATGGCTGCAAACTACCACAATCTGGGTAACTTAAAAAAAGAGAAATTTATTGTCTCATAGTTTTGGAGGCTACAAGTCCGAGATCAATTTGTCAGCAGGTCAGTGCTCTTTCTGAATGTGTTAGAAAAAGATCTGTTCCAGAGCTCTCTCCAAGCTTTTGGTAGTTCCTTGTCTTGTTGTCTGCACAACCCCAGTCTTCACACAGTGTTCTTCCTGTGTGTGTGTTTGTGTCCAAATTTCCTCTTTTTATAAGGACATGCAGTCATATTGGATAGGGCCCACCCTAATGACCTCACTTAACCTGATCATCTACAAATACAGTACTTCCAAATAAGGTCTCATTTTGACATGCTGGGGTTAGTATTCAAACATTTTAACTCTGGTAACACAACTGAATCCACAGCACTGCCCAAGCATGAGCAAAATGAAAACAAACGGCAGGGTAGTTATGTAAGTATACTACAATAAGTTTAGGGAAATTCAGACTTTATAATGCAAGAGACAAATTATTCAACAGCAGTCTTTAATTTAAAGGAAATTTTTTTGAGGCAGCAGGGGAAAAGTGCCAGATGATATAAGGAAAGTAGATTAGGACATTAAAATAAATAACAGAAGGTAAAAAACAATAATAAAATTAACATTGCAGAAAATTTAATCTGTTGTGAAGGAAAGGCTTGAAATGAAACCAGAAGGCAGATGAACAAGACAGAAAATAAAAATAATGAAATAAAAAGTAGGAAAACTGAAGGAACAAGAAAGCAGAAACAACATAGTCATTACGTATTCTTGATTAAAAGATCAAGACAAGAGGAATAGAAAATTACTCACATACATAAGTAAAGAACACATCTGTGTTACAAATGCTTAGTCTGCAGATTTCATGGATTCATCATGGTGTCCTAATAAAATCAATGTAAAATAACAATAATTTAGATATATATTGCTAAATTTAAGATTAAAGACCCTTAAATGCCCTTGTTAGAAAAATAAGTTCCCTACAGTATATATAAGAAAGTTGGCTGTCCATAGACTCTGAAACTCAAGAAAGAATAAAAGAAAAAAATCTTTACAGACAGAATTGAGGTCCTTAAATACACACATTTTCCTGACTTCATCCAACTGTCTTATTTTCAGAGATAACCAGTATCTTGAGTTGGGTGTACTTTATATACACTCTAATCGTTATACTCTTACTACATGTATAGTACTACTGAGTAATATCAAATATTGTGTATGCTTTTATATAAAGATATTCAAAGACACATATCCTATGAAACTTGTCTTTTATATTAAAATAGTTATACATTCATTTTCCAAAATGTATCTCCTGAAATAGTTTACTTTTTGCCTTCTTAACTGTTAGCTACCTCTCCCCATACCTTCCACACTAATTAAAGTAACTTCAAGGTCACACTACACCTTTGGTGGACACTTCCTAGCATATTCCCCATCTCATTTCCAAGCAAACTGTTTGATATAGCTAACTAGAGATTATTATGTTATGAAGGTAAATAAAAGTGTTAAATATCTCAAATAACATGCTAATGATGTAAGCATGAATTAAGTTGAAATATAAACTTCTATTTCTTATTAAAGGCTAAAAAGAGATGTTTATGGCTCAAGGTGAAATCTATTCCATATTTGATTAAGTACCCTAGACATTAAAGTACCAAATACCGTCTCTTCTGTTACTCAGTTTTAACAAGAAGGAAATTGGAGAGAACCTGGGTCCCTTCAGCCAAAGCAGTACCCAGGGAATGGTGCCCCACTGCAGTACCCTCTAAATTTGAATTAATACAACACCAAGTCCCTTAAATGTCACTATTCGAAGAGTCAAAGTCAAATTAGAATTTCACAAAATCAAACTCATATCAAACATATTTCAAAATGAAAGAATCCTCAGCATATAACAATTGTGTGGGGAAAAAATAATTTCCAGAGCCCAACACATGGTATAATCTAGACCCCCATTCTTACCAAGGCTTTGTGTTGTTCGGAAGAATTAGAATAGATGGAGAAAGCAAGAGATTGTATACAAAAATTATACATATATATGTTTACTGTGGGTCTGAGAGAATGACATACAGTGGTTGCAAGATATTCAGGGCCTCTATCCTTATGAAATAACTATGAGATATGCTTCCTGTTTCCCTACAAAAGTCCACTTTAGGATTCTTAGCCTCTTTGAAAGAGTGGCATTGAGAACTTTTGTTAATCTGATGAAATTAAACAATTTGGGGTGATAGCATGCCTTAATTTCTACATCTTACTGAGTCACCTTTCTGTCTCTTACACAAATTTTAAAACTCTTAATTTTTAATTTCCTTTTAATTATTTTATTCCTGTCAACAAAGTCCTAAATTGAATGTGAGCTGTCTTTTGACATGTCTTCTGCTCTCTTTTGACCACAGGCTATATAATGAGAAAATATCCAAGTCAAGTAAGACTTGTTCTTACAAATTTCTATCCTTTGAAAGCCTGCTTTCATCTTTTACCATTGTGATAGTTGCTGCCTTATTGTAATACATTAGACTAGTGAATTTCCCGTGGCCCCTCTTTGTAGCTCAGCTAGAGAATCAACACTGGGTCAGTGGACTGAAGGTGGTTCTGCTCTCAGGGAGATATTCTCTTGTTCATCGTTTTCTTAAATCTTGACTCTACTGTTCAAATGGTTCTTCCTTATGTGTTATTCTCCATGACAACATGTTAGGCCGGTGGTGAGGTGTATAAAACATTCAAGAACCTCTTCCTTTTGCTACATGTTTGGAGGTCTGTAAGTTTTTTCAAAGGCTCATATTCTAAAACACCCATAATTTCTATGACAATATAATTGCTTCAAAAACTTAATAGCCTTGTGATAAATTTTATCTCATTCAGTTCCATATGTCAGTAACAACAACAACAATTATTTTCCAACATAATTCTCAGAACTGACACATTTATTTTCTTATTTAACCCCATGCCTCTCTTCTAACTTAATACTGGCTCTCTTGAGGCCATCAGGGTTTGGGAAAAGTTTATCAATCACTTTAGACTAAGATCAATAGTCATTCTTTCTGACCTTAAGTTTTGCAGAAGACAGTTTTACCAAATATTTCGTTACTGCTTAAAATGCGATTTGATTTTTCAGTGTCCAATATAATTCCATGACACCAACTCTCTAGAACCATCCACATTTTTGGTGTTTGGTAAGATCAGCACCTTATTTCTGGAATTCATTTTTATATCAGTCAGCTTAGGCCAAGTCATAATGTGCTAAGTCCCCAAAATATGAATGGTTTGTAACAACATAGATTTGTATCTTACCTGTTTTTCTAATATCTTGTTAAGCACAACTAGCAATAAGCAAAAATACAATGAAAATTCTTACCCAAATTCTTCCACTAGAGGTATAGATTCAGTATGTTTGTGGTAACAATTACACTCAGAATCAATATTTGTGAAAATTATTTTTTGCCACCTTATCACATAATTCTCCAGTTTTCCAGTTTTTAGTATCAGTTTCCATGCTGCTCGCAATCCAATTGCTACCCAAGTGCCAAATATTTTAAGATACTTCACATGGCAGAACCCAAATTCTGGCACCAATTTTGGTGTTAGTTAAAGTAGTGATAGCTTCTGTATCAAAATAACTCCAAAATATTTATTGACAGAACAAATCAGAAGTATATGCCTCTCACGTGTGTGGTGTGGTAGGCATTCTTCCACATTTGATTCAGGGATGAGACTCTTTCCATCTTGTAGCTCCACCATATTTGACACATGGCTTCTAAGGTTGTCATAGAAGGGAAAAGTATACCCTCTTTTTAACTATAGTATCCAATAAATGACACATTACTTTTACTAACGTTCCATCGCTGAGATCTAATCATATACCACATCTATTGCAAAGGTGACAGATCAAATGTGGTTTTTGTTATCTGACAATAAATACACATTAAGGAAGAAGAACTAAATCTTTTTGAATCTACAGTGGACTGACAGTATCTGTCTCTGACACAGAAAATAAAAATACATGCCAGTTGATCTATTGGTATTTATAATCATAGTTATGTTATTGACTGACTAAAATCCATTGCAAAGTAATATAAATTCATTTAGAGTCTTCTATATTCAGGACTATATTTATTTTTTTAATGGAAGATAAGGAGGGGCAACTTTTAATCTATACATCCACCAGGGCCAGCCTGGTAGCATAGTGGTTAAGTTCCCACTCCACTTCAGTGGTGCAGGGTTCACATGTTGGAAACCCAGGGCGCAGACCTACATGCCGCTCATCAAGCCGTGCTGTGGCAGCATCCCACGTACAAAATAGAGGAAGATTGGCCCGGATGTTAGCTCAGGGACAATCTTCCTCACAAAAAAGTGAAATAAAATAGTAAAAATAATCTATACAACCACCAGTGGATCATATTTTCTCATTTTCTTTGGATTTGAGCACCATATTCCATTTACCTAATTACCTGTATCTTTCCATTAGCTAAAATTCTCTTCTACTCCCCACCAAAACCACCCACTCCTCTTTTAAGAACACAACCTTTTTCCTTGTTTGTCTTAGTTCTAATCTATTTTCAGTGATCAGATTAGGACATCATTTTTTCACCTTTAATATCAAAATTTCATTAGGGGCCCTACTGTACTTAATATAAATATATGTGATGTTTCCAACTTTAATTAATCATGTTCAAATTATAATGACTTGTTCTGTTGTCTCATTCTCTCACTAGAATGTAAGCTACTTAAGGGCAATGGCAATGTTGGTTTACCTTTGTAGATTTCACAAATCATAAGGCATGTTGGTTAAGTAGGCAAGTACAATATAAGGTGCACTTTAAGAACAATGAAAATGTAGAAATGAAAGGCAATGTTTTAACATAATTTCCTTTAGAGGTAGTACTGTACAAGAGTTCGAAAGAAATTAATTAATTTCTTTATTTTCATTATTATTAACTTGATAACATGTTTGTACAGAAAGATCCAATGATCATGGTCAAAAAACAGCACCGAGCTTTTCTATAAGGAGATTAAATAATATTAATCTTGCTTTTTGCTTACCTGAATGGAGTGAACAAGATTTATTCATTAGAGGATAAGATGAGTGGTGACACTTCTCTTCACAAATGTGCCTTGTTTCTCCACTAAATTGTTGGTGAAAAAAATGTACATAAAGGATGCTGTGATGAAAGACACCCATTTTGCAACTCATGGTGCTCACGTGTCTAATTATCATGTGTATTTGTTATATGAATCTAAAAATTTATATAACTTTTAAAAATAGCTGAAACTGTTAATTCCACTTTGAAAACTGAGTAATTAAACTCTTTGTAAAGAGAAATAAAATACATCTCCCACATGCACAGTGATACTGACTCTGGAAGCAGATAGTACCAGAAAATTTTCAAGGAAATATACCAGGTTGAGCGTGTATGTGTGTGTGTGTGTGTGTGTGTGTGTATGTGTGTGTAATTTCTTCCAAATAGAAAAAAATAAATTTTTCTTGACGTTTAATGTTTATAAACTCCATTCATTTGCTGTCCAAATAACTAGACAGCCCAATAAAAATTTTAGCCAAATTATACTATTTTAATTAATCACATTAAATGAGAATGAAAATTTTGTTGAGATAAAAACTTTTTAAAACAATAGCAAAAAGTTCCAGGGTAGTGCATCTTCACCTTAATCTCCATCAAAAATGCTAAACAATAATAATGTTCACCTTAGTCTCTATCTGTAATAGTTTTTAGTAATAGACAGAATTCAAAATATTTTAAAATTTAATATTTTACCATTAGCTCAGTAAAGTTTATTTATTTAAAAAGTTATTAAAGCTACCTCCATTTATTGAGTGCTGTATGACCAATTATTTGCACACAGCTTTTGATAATATTTTCTGCCCCTTATGGAAATGAGGAAATTTATGCTTAGAGATTAAAACAAGTTCACAGAATAATGCAGCTAGTAAGTAGCACAATCTGGATTCTAATAGAGATGTTTGTAACACTAACACACTATTTTCCTCACTATATCACATATCAGTATAAAATATGTTTAATTAAATTACAAATGCATAAGAAAGTATAACTTGGAAGTATAATAAATGTCCTCAATAAATTTTATGTTAGCATGACAGCTATTCTCACATAATTCTTGAATAATTAGATTTTTCATATATCATTACAGTATACTTAATTCTCTTAAAAAAGCAGTAAATTGTTCAGATATTTCTGTCATATAAATTAGCAATTATCAGGTACTTCTTATCCCAAGGAATTATAAAGAAATACTAAAATAGCTCAAAGCTCTCTAAACTTCAAGAGATTTATAATTCTTAGTTCTCTCATTGGCAACAATTTAAGTAGAAAATGAGAGTGGAGTAAGTCTCATTAGCTGTGGGAAGATAGAGAATCGTTAGGTTCTATTCTAGTACTTTGTTGCACTACATATACTTATTGACATACGAGGTGGGCAGAATTACTTTATTAAATATGAACAGAGCAAGTGAAGCAAATTGCATACTGCATGTAGAAACAAAAGGCTTGATTTGACAGTATAAATGGGGTTTCAACCAGACACGTGAAACTTGGAAATATAAAACTGCATGTGACTAAAAGCTTGTTCAAGAGGTCTTTCAGGTTTTATCCCTCCCTTGAATTGAGAATAGGCTTTAGAGCTACTATAACTGCTCTGCAGTTGCCTCAAAAAAAATTAAAATCTTTTAAACAAATGCCTATGCTCCTCTGAAGGTTTTATGGTTTGGTCATTGTAAAATATGCATTAAACAAGGAATCATGTTGGTAAGCGTCAGGAAGGAGTTATCTGCATACTCATCTGGACAATTCTGCTCACATTTGCTTGAAATCACTTATCTTTAAATCTATAAGGATATCACTATGGTTCCATCTAAGTCTTAGATTTTGCATTCTCTGCCCCACCCACATTTTTCAAGTCTTACTATTACCTCTATTTTTGTAAATTTTACTCACTCCTGCATGGGGAAATTAATCTACACCCATGCCCTCAACTAGTATGATTCTATGCATATGAATTACATATTTCTTCAACCTAGAGCTTGTTCAGGTCCTCAGATCCATATATCCAACAGCCTATAATGCAATTTCTATTCTGATATTCTATAAGATCTACAAACTCAATGTCTCAAAAATTTAACTCCTCATCTTCCTCCCTCAAATCCCTTCTTTTTCCAGAATTCCCACTCTCAGTGAATGGAATCACAATCCAGAGTCCTTCAAACCTGAAATCAATGTCATTTCTCCATTTCTTTTTTAACATTCCTTTTATTCAATCTACAACTAAGTTTTACTGAATACTACTGTTGATTCCTTGTTTTAACCGTTTTTTTAAATGTATTGGTTTTTAGGACCAAATGGCATTGATCACAGATCCCTGCATTCTGCAAACGTGCATGATCAAATAAATCCTGAAATCTTGTTTTGAAAGTTTGTTTCCTGGGACTATTTCCAGTATCAATCACTCAATCAATTAGGGTACTGTAATGAAACAGATGGCATATTCAAGTTGGGTGATTTTAAGAGACTTTAATAATGAGACCATTCACAAAGGTGTGGATAGATGTGGGGAGAAAGATAAATAGAAAATAAAGAGCATAGTCACCTCAAAACCAAAAAGAACAGGATATCATTACCCCTCCTCTGCCTGAAAAGAAGAGGGCAGTAAGGAAAAATCAGAACCTGGACCCTGAGAGAGTTTTGCCTTAAAAGTTTCCTGACAAGAACTATGACTTTCAGTTGAGGAATGTAGCTAGGTCACTGAGCCTCCCCAGGGAGGAAATCAATGGAATAGACACTTTTGCTCTTGCTTCCCATTGACTGAAGCAGAAACTAGAGCATAAAGGAGCCCATTAATTCAAATCAGACTCCCAGGCCATGCAAAAGGATAAGGAAGGATGAAAGTTATCTGAAGAGATTCACAGATCAACAACAGAATCTTCTATCTCTATGGAGAGAGCCTTCATCATGCTTTCCAGCAGGATTTGAAAATTGTTATACCAGACTCCACTTCTTCTTTTTTACAAAGGGGAAACTCATCATGGTTTTCCTGTCATTTTCTGTTTCACCGTTGTATATTAAGTGTTACTGGCGTTTGGGGCAAATACCTTGCTTTAATTCTTAGGTTGTCAAAGTACAAAAGGCCGCATGCAGAGTAATGGTTAACACAGAATATCACCAAGAATTCTTGGATGCTGACTGAATATGACTTTGTGTTGTCTCCTTTGGGAATAGAACGAGTGGGTTCTGTCTTTGAGAATGAGTGATATAAGTTTCACTTTGTTTTAATTTTTATTATTAATAATGATACTGATATATTAATTTAGGGTTTTGAGGAATTTCTGAGATCAGGCTTCTAATTCAAACTGGCAATTCTTATAATTAGTTCTTAATATACGATAAAGTAAGTGACTTCAAACAAGAGAAAGAATATGATTTAGTAAGTGATTTTGGGAGAATTACAAGGCAATTTGAAAAAACAAAACAATCTATACTTGACCATACAGTAAAATATATGTATAGAAGGATTTAAAAGTTAAACATTTAAATAAATTTATAGAAAATCTTGAAGAAAATGGGTATTGTATCTGTGTGGAGATAATAGGGGTAAATAAATATATATATATTCTATAAAAATTGAAAACAAAAATCTAGCTGTAAAATAGTTGACTAACATATGACCTACATAGATATAACTATATTAAAAAAGAATATATTTAAGTGTATCTAATAGCTAAACTGTAACAGAAAATGACAAAGTTTTAACATTGGTGGGAATGCAAATTTTAAACTAATTCATGACAATTGTCTTTTTTGCTTACGAAAACAAATGAAAAGAGCATATACATGCCAATTTCCTGAAACCAACCAATCTTTTTTATAATAAACCTCACTGTTGGTGATATTATGGAAAGTTGACAATTCATATACTGCTAGTAGTAACGTAAATTGCTACTTTATCCCTTTGATCAACCAGTGTGTCAAAATGACTAGAAAGGCACATAAATGCTCAATTTTTTCTAACCTGTTATTCAAAGAGGTAAGAATTTATTCTAGCAAAATAGTTTACCAGAGGGAAAAATATTCACAAGACAGTTCATCATTCTCTGGTCGCATAATATTGGAAGTAATCTAAATGCTGGACAAGAAAATGATGCTTGTTACTTTAAGACATCACTACATTTAAATATCTTTTCATTCAAAATATAATTATGATACATATGCAACATGGAATATACTATGATACAATTATAGCAACATTTGTTTATATAATATTGATTAGACTATTAAATTGAGTAACGTATTTTGAGTTGAAAGAGAACAAAAACATTCAGGGTTGATTGAAAAAAATTGATCATATTTTTCTTTGAGATATTTTACAAGGAGAAAATGTTTTTTAGTTCTCTTTTCTGTACTAGTTCCCTATTCCAACAATCCATGAGATTTGATAGGAACATAAAAATATGAAAACTGCACAAAGAATATATGTATTAGGGAAGGAGAAAAAATATTGCACATTGAAGTTATGTGGATAAATGCACCATATTTCTCTAGTACTTTCCCTCTTTTATGTTTTTACCTGTAATGTTCTATCTACAGACTCTTTTGTAAATCCTGCCTTCCAAGATGTAGCCCTAGTCACCATGTAATTCTCAGATCCTTGTAGAAAAAGGATGTGTCAACAATAAAGACCAAGTAGAGGAGAAATAAATAAATTTTAGCTATATTTTCAAAAGCAGCAGGTACAATCTTTTATAAATTTCTATGACCCAAGACAGTAAACCATGTAATAACAGAAACAGCTAGCAATTTTGGTAGGTGAATATCTTTTAAAATATAAAGCTACGTGAACTCAGTATTTTTATTTGTTGGCCAATAAAAGTTCTATTTCTTCCACTTATGTGTTGTTTCTTTATTACTGATTGTCTGTTTCAGAGGTGTCATGCCAGTTAATGTTCTATATATTTGGGGGAGGGTATTCTTTTATAAATGTATATTTCTGAAACTTGGCATATGTTGTGAGAGACCTGTGCTATTTATTTCAACAAAAACATATTATTTTGAACTTTGTGGACATATTAGTGAAAAATACACTTTATACTGATTAATGATTTTGGATAATCATTAACATCTTCTTTGCATAATTGATAAAATGCAGACACTCCTGACATCTATAAGAGAACCTTGGTTAGCTTTTATTTTTCCTACATAAGTTGAAAACCAGGTTCACCCCTAGTCCCACAATGCCACTATTAAAAGAGAGAGATTTCTTAAAATTTCTATTTTATTGAACCTATATTTCAGTACGCTTAATACTATGGTCATTAAAGAAAAATGTCATGTTCATTTAATTACTAAGCGTGACCATATTACATGCTAGCTTCTACCCATTCCTTTGTGTTTCATTCAATTTGGAGTCATGAGACAGTCATGGGGAAAAGCTGTATCAGCCTTACTGGAAAAAGAATTAAACAGCTTACTTAATCTATCAATTGGACAATTAGTACATTCCATATGTTTCCAGATATTTTCAGACCTGATGTGTTTTCTAATGCATCCCCATTGAAGAGAAAATTATTTATGTTAGGCCTTCTTTTTATACAAGCACCTCAAGTAGAAAACACATTAAGCTGTGAGCAGGTCTGACCATTTTGTTACATATTCATTTGTAATATCCATTTGCAATTTCCTCTGTACAGCTAACTAGGAACAGAACACCGAGAAATTAATAGTAATTGTACTTCAAAAAGAAGAAAAAATATCAAATAAGAACCTAAATGTACACTTTAAGGATGTAGAAAAAGAAGAGAAAACTAAATCCAAAGCTAGCAGAAGGATGTAATTAATAAAAATTAAAGTGCAGATAAATAAAATAGAGAATAGAAAAACAATTAAGTATATCAATGAAACCAGAGTCGGTTCTTTGAAAAGATCAATAAAATTCACAATTCTTTAGCTAGGTTTATTAAGAAAAAAGTAGCGAAGACACAAATTCCTAAAATCATAAATGAACATTTATGTTTTATTGGGGACATTACTAGCAATTTTACAAATATAAAAAGGAGCATAAGATAAAACTATGAACAATTGTATGCTAACAAACTGGATAAACCAGATGAAATGGAAAAATTCCTAGAAACATGCAAACTACCAAAACTAACAAGAGAAAATAGAAAATATTATTGACCTATAACAATTAAAGTAATTGAATCCATTTTAAAAATCTCCCAACAAAGAAAATTTCAGGATCAGATAGTTTCACTGGTGAATTCTACCAAACATTTAGAGAAGAATGAACACCAGTGCTTCTCAAACTCTTCCAAACCCTGAAGAGTAAGGAACACTTCCTAACTCATTTTATGAGGCTAGCATTACCAAAGTTAGACGAAAGCACTACAGAAAATAAAACTATAGACGAATATCTATTATGAATATGGATGCAAAAAATCTCAACAAAATATAAGCAAACCAAATTCAGTAGCATATTAAGGGATTATTGATTATACACCATGATCAAGTGGCAAAAATGCCTGGAATGCATTGGTGGTTTAACGTATGAAAATCAATCAGTGCAATTCACCACATTAATGGAAAGAAGGAAAAAAAGAAACACATGATCATATCAGTTGACGCAGAAAAAAGCATTTGAGAAAATCCAACTCCTTTTATCATTAAAAAACTCACACACACAATAAACTAGGAATAGAAAGGAATTTTCTCAGTATAATAAAGTCCACTGATGAATAAACAACAGCTAACATCATACTAACTGGTCAAAGACTGGAAGCTGTTTTCCCTAAGATCAGGATATCTATGGGACAAGGATTTCCACTTTCACCACATCTATGATAGTGCTGGAAATTCTAGGAAACGCAATTAGGCAGAAAAATGAATAAAATACATCCAACTGGAAAAGAAAAAGTAAAAGTAATTCTGTTCAAAGATGACACGATCGTATATGTCATCAGGAAAATGCAAATTAAAACAATGAGATACCATTACA
This sequence comes from Diceros bicornis minor, assembly GCF_020826845.1. Taxonomy (NCBI): domain Eukaryota; kingdom Metazoa; phylum Chordata; class Mammalia; order Perissodactyla; family Rhinocerotidae; genus Diceros; species Diceros bicornis. The sequence goes on from NC_080747.1 coordinate 50,267,650, forward strand.
CAGTTATGTAAATGTCCAACATCTGGAACTGTGACAGCACCATATGCTGGTCAGGACGTGGAGCAAAAGAATGTCTTTTTCATTGCTGGTAAGAATGCAAAATGGTACAGCCACTTTGGAAGGCAGTTTGGCCATTTCTTTAAAAATCAAAACATATTTTTACTATATGATCCAGTAACTGTGCTCCTTAATATTTACCCAAAGAAAAATTTAAGTTCAAACAAAAACTATACACTGATGTTTATAGCAGCTTCATTCATAATTGCCAAGTTTTGGAAGTAACAACCTCTTTCAGTAAGTGAATGGATAAATAAACCACGGTATATCCAGACAATGGAATATTATTCAGCATTAAAAAGAAATAAGCAGTTAAACGATGAAAAGACGTGGAGGAACTTGCAATGCATATAACTATGTGAAAGAAGCCAATCTGAAAAGGTTACATACTGAACGACTCCAATTATCTAATATCTGGAATAGATAAAACTATGGAGAAAATAAAAATCTTTTGATCAGTGGTTTTCACGGGTTGGATGTTGGGGAGAGGGATGAATAGGCAGAGCACAGAGGATTTTTAGGACAGTGAAAATACTCTGTATGATACTATAATGATGTATACATGTCTTTATACATATGTCCAAACCCATACAACATACAATACCAAGAGTGAACTCTAATGTAAGCTATGGACTTTTAGCAATTTTGATATGTTAATGTTGATTCATGAATTGTAACAAATGTACCATTTTGGTGGGGGATATTGACAATGGGAGATGCTAACACACGTGTGGGGGCAGAAGATATATGGGAAACCTGTGTACCTTCCTGTTGGTTTTGCCATGAAACTAAAACTAAAAGATAAAGTCTTAAAAAAATAACTGAGCTTACCAATAAAATATAATTTTACCCATGAAATAAGAAATATAATTTACAGTACCAAATTGACTTTTAACTCTTTTTAACTTTTCTCTGAGTTAAAAATGCAGAAATTAATCATATTGCCTTTTGTAATCATTTAGAAACTGTAGAGTTATGTGAGAAGTCTATACAAAAAGTAAATGATAGCTTTTTCTTAAAAACAGTTCATTGAGCAGGAATAAACACCTATTACCTATGCATAAATGTTAATTGTGAAAAGGGATTATAGCAGTAGTTTAATTTATATAATGTAAAACAATACATGAGAGTCATTGTATTACTTTTGTTTCTGTGAATTTTGTGTACCCTTCAGTGATGTATGGGACAAAATGAATAGCACCGACTGATGTTTATAATGGGAGACGTGTTCCCTGCTGGTTAATATGAAATAGAAATGAGATTATTTATTTCTCTATCATAGGGAAAATAGGTACTTATTTTAAGCATTTGATTTTAAAACCTATAATTCATGCTGTAAATAAAATAAAAGCAGTATAAGACTCATTATTCATTAATAGAAATCATCTTTTAGAAAATATAATGTTTTATGGTATAAATCCAAAGAACTTTTCAAATGCATGTCTCACATTTCATTGTCTTGAACCACGGCTCTTTGTTGAGAATTTCATCTAGTGCCTAATAGCTCCTAATATAATAGTCACTTAACGTGACAGTCTCCATGGAAACCAAACAGCAAGCCATGAATGAGATAACATAGGTTAATGTACTGTATTTTAATAGTGTAGGAGTCCCCAAAGCACCAAAGCATTGCTTTTTAGAAATAAGTGTGATGTTAAATCGATGTAATATTTAAATAGGAAAATGAAATTTAAGTTATTTTACAAGATCTCTTACTATCAAGTATGAAATAATTCATGTCAGTCATTATTTTGAGCACCTCCTATCTACCACTATGAAGGAACTTATTTTGGGAAATAAGGTTACACAGTTAAATTATCTACAGTCCCTGATTTCAAGAAAAATCAAGAATGAGAGACAACAAATACAAATTGTAATGCAAACAAAATTGTAATGTAATGTGATGCTAATGTTGAGAATGGTGATGGCAATAACTTACTATGTACCTGCATGTCAAACTAGATAGATATAAAGATATTCTTGTTTTACTGTTGATGAAATTAGGCTACAGAGAAGTCAAATTAAAAAAAAAAAAGTATAAGAACTGGAAGATTGGGCTCCTATTTCAATGTCTTATTTATAGTAGTTGAATAAATTAGATATAGTGACGTGGTAGGTACATTTAGTGAATATTTACTGTCATATATTTAATATATAAAGATTTTATTTATTTATTTATTTTTCCCCCCAAAGCCCCAGTAGATTGTTGTATGTCATAGCTGCACATCCTTCCAGTTGCTGTATATAGGACGCGGCCTCAGCATGGCCGGAGAAGCGGTGCATCGGTGTGGGCCAGGGATCCGAACCCGGGCCGCCAACAGCGAGCGTGCGCACCCAACCGCTAAGCCACTGGGCTGGCCCTATTTAATATATAATAAGAGTGATCTAGTGTTAATTTCATTTTATTCATCAACAGGGAAAAAATCCTTAAATTCGTATTGAAAACCAGAGCATGATTTAATTAAGTAAGAAGGATTACTGCCTAAAATTCAATCATCCCCAGAAAGGTCATTTCAGCAACCCAGTTAAAGATGATCTTCAGTACTTTCAATCACATGATTCTTGACTTAATCTCCATTATTCTCTCACTCTAAGGGAAATATATTTACTATTAGATCCTCACTTATAACAATGGAATTTTTTTTCCTATAAATTCTGCTTGCTCATCTGGCACAGCCTGACCACCAAAACTACTGCTGATTTCTGTTTCATTGGTCTCTCAGCGCACTTCCATATCTTATATTTTCTTGGATATTACTTCTGGACTACTATAACTTTTACCTTTGTAAAAGTAATGCTTATATTTCACCTTATCTTAACAGACATAAATAAATAACTCAGTTTGAAGCCCAGATCTGATTCTTGAGTTGGTTAACTTAAAATATATATATATAATATATTTATATAAAATATATTAAACTTAAATTTATATATTATATATGATATATTTGTATATATATATATTTCACACCTAAATTTTGGCTAACAATTTATCTCATAATTTTACTGTGCGTATATGTGTCAAGTAAGATTACGTTCATAAAATTAGCAGAGAAGTTTTACACAGTTGTTTTAAAAATAAAAGCAGTAAATGCAAGATAGCAGATCATAAATCATTTAATTTTACTGAATACTCAAAATGTTAAAGCCCCATGAGTGAGACAAATGCATTCCTGATAAGTAGTTAACAAGGATATTAAAAATGAAGAAAGAAAAAGGAAAGTTTTTCAAAAAATTTAAAGGTGTGTAGTGAGTTTAAAATTTATACCATCTTCAAAAACAATTGAGAAATTTTCTTTATCATGACATCTAAAAAACTGTAGAGAATTTTTTATCAGTAAATATATAGTCCTCTTCATAGATTTTTTTCCCCAACATTTTATTAGGAAAAAATTCATAAAGAAATTGAAAAGTCCGAAGAATTGCTCAGGAAACAACTATATCCTCATCACTTACATTCTCCCAGTAATTGTGCTATAGTTCCTTTATTGCATATCTATGTATCTACCAATCCTTTAATCTAACCTGTAATATATCTTACATATTGATGAATTTCAAAGTTATAGATATTAGAAAACTTTACTTCTAAACATTTCAGAATTATTATTAACTGAAGATAAATTGTTATTAAATAGAGTTAAATATTGTTTTTAAGTAGAGTTTAGTATTTGTTTACAGATTTTTTTGAGGTAAAATTTACATATCAGTCTGAAATGCATCATTTAGTGAGTCTTTACAAATGCATACACTGTGTAGGCCAGATCGCTATTAAGCTGCAGAATTACCATCACTCCACAAAGTTCCTCATGCCTCGTCCCAGTCCATGCTTATCTCCACCTCCAAACACAAATTCTGCAATCTTTTTTTCTTTTACAATAAATTAGTTTTGCCCATTCTCCTTTGTATAAATGTGATTATAGAATATGCACTCTTTTGTGTAAGGCTCTCTTATTCAGTATAATATTTTTGAAACTCACTCATGTGATTGTGTATTCTTTTTATTTCTGAGGAATATTCTATTGACGAATAAGCCATTAAAAAACAAAGGTTAAATCTCTTGCAAATGAAAACCTGAGCCATTTACAGGTTTTGGCTATTATAAATAAAGCTGTTGTGAACATTTCTATGGAATCTTTTTGGATGTATGTTTTCGTTTCTCTCGATTAAATAAATATATAATTGTGGAATTGCTGGATCATCTGGTAGGTGTATCGTAAGTTTTATGAGAAACCAGACTTTTCCCATCGTGATTGTACTATTTTTTTCTTTCACAACAATGTATAAGGGTCTCAATTCTCTTCTCACCTTTCTGGTGATGTGTGGTTTAGCTTAATGTGGTTTTCCTTTGTATATTCTTAGTGGATAATGATGTTCAACAGTTTTTTTACGTGTATATTGATCTTTTGTATACCATCCTTCTGTTGTCTCCTAAGTCTTCCCACATTTTTATAGGGTTTTTTATTGTCTTGGTGTTAAGTTGTTGGCATATTTTACATATTCAGGATACTAGTCTTATTTCAGATATGTTTTGCAATTTGTTCTCCCAGTCTGTGGTATCTTTAGTCATCTTCTTAAAGACAAAAATGAGACATATTTTTTCTTTTATTTTCATGAAAATGTGTTTAATTATGATGAAGTCTAATATATGTTTTTTTATTTTATAGTTGTATTCTGGGCTCGGTTTTAGAATTTATATCTACACCCCAGTTGTAACTATATCTTGTTATATTTTCTTCTAGAAACTATAATTTTAGTTTTACATTCATGTTCATCTTTAATTAATTTTTGTGTGTGGTGTCTGCTGGTTTTATGGCATATGACTTTCTGCCCTTTTACTTTCAATTTATCTAAACCTTTATATTTAAAGTGCATCTCTTGTAGTCGTGCCTTGGTTTCTCATCAATTTTGATGATCTCTGACTTCTACTGGACCTATTTAATACACGTATTTAGGTAATTATATTTAATATAGTTATCAATATGGCTGGGTTAGGTGTGTCAATTTACAATTTTTGGTTTGTTCAATTTTATATTGTTCCTCTACTTTTTCTTTTCTAAATTCTTTTTCATGATTTAATATTTTTGCTAGATTCAGATTCCCATTTATATATTGGCTTTCTAAACAACTTAAGACATAGCTGACACGCAATAATTTGTACACCTTAAATTACACAATTTGATAACATTTGACATACTAATAGACTCGTGTAACCATCACTATAAACAACATAAGAAACATAAATCATCCCCCACATTTTTCTCTTTGTAAACATTTTTTTCTTACCCTCAAGAAACCACTGAATTGTGTTTTTGCTCCTCTAGATCAGGATCATTCAAAAGCAGCATTGTTGACATTTTGGACAGGATAATATCCTGTGCCTTGTAGGTTATTTTGCAGCACCTCTGGCCTTTATCTACCTACCTGGGCAGGCTTTTACCTGCCCAGGACTCGCCTTCTCATTACACTCACAATATGGTTACCTGCACATTTCTTACTCCAAACAATCAATTCCCTTGAAAGACTTGGATCATAAACAACAGATCAACAAAGAAGGCAATGTGGGTAAGTCACAAGTGAAGGAATCAGGAGAATCAAATGGATCTGGGTTCCGGGAACAATATCAGTTATTAAGATCCCTTTTCTATCTGTGAGACATCCATTATATAGATCCCAAACCAACGATCTCATTTGATCAACATTTCAACCCAGATAGCCCAGACTGCAGCTGAGAAGAATTAGGTAAATAGTCTTATGATACATACTTACTAAAAAGACTAGATTTAAGATTTTCTAATTCCACAACACTGAACAGAGAAGAATTTGTGAATAAACATATCATCATTTACAATGGCTTGTGCACAACCCTTTGTATGCACTTGACTTTGTATTTTACATTAAAATAAAGCAAATTACAACTTTTCAAAAAAAATCTTTTACAAAATACAAGATAGTTTATGCTTCTCTTTATTTAAACACCATAAAAGTGCTACAGAATAGACTTTAATATAAGTGTTCTAGATATTTATTGATGTGTTAAAAACCACCCCATACTTAGTGGGCAAGAACTTAAAAAAAAACAACATTCCTTTATTTTTATCATGTATTACAGTTCTGAGGATTGACTAGGTTCCACTAATCAGTCATTGGTCAGAATTTCTCATTTAAACAGTGGCTGGGGGTAAAGTCAACTAGAAAATTCCTTACTCTGGGTGCCTGGGTTAGGAAGACTCAAACAGTTGGGCATAGCTGAGGATCATAGGACATCCTACTCTACATGGTCTCCCCAGCCTGGCAGCCTCAGGGTAGCTGAACTTCTTACATGGCAGCTGGAGGGTCCCAGAGTGGTCTTCCAAGAGAAACCAGCAGAAGCTACATGCCCTTTTCTAACCCAGTTTCAGAAACCATGCAGCCTCACTCTCATGTCATTGTGATCATTCAGGCATTCACAAAGGTATGTCTAGGTTCCAAAGGAGGGGCACAGAAATTCCAACTCTTCATGAGAGGAGTATCAAATATTTGCAGATATGTTTAAATCCATAGAACACACGATGGGCTATGCTTTTCTTTATTTGAACTATAAATTTACAAATCTATTTCTTTATTTAAAGTAAATAAAGATTGCATCAAGATTGCCCACTCGTATTCTGGTGTGTCTTAATGGAACTTTAGTTTACAGAATTGTTTCTACCTTTTATAGGTAATCCCATGCACACAAAGGTAGATAACAAGCCCGATTCATTTCCACTACTTTCATTCCTGCACTATATATTCACCACACAATAAAATTCACCATGATTTTACACAAATCGAAATACCTTCAGGAAAATACTATTGTGATATTACAATATCCCATGCTGTTTCAACATTTTTTCACATTTCACATGATGGAACATAATAATTATAAGTCATTATCTCTTTCCAGAACAATAGTTTGGAGGAACAGGTGCATGTCATCTCAATCTCAGTTTGGAGCTCATTTCAGTAATCTTAAACTGGCTGCATTTGTTAAGACAGCACTATTAGTTGTCTCATTTGTTACAACCATTCTTTGCGGTTCTCACATCTGTCAAAGTCCATACAAATAGCCCCCAAGAGGAAACAGATGTTACGAAGTTATAATTTAGATGTTTGTTTTGACTCCTAGATAAAATGTGAACAGCAAATATCCTGGGCTGTTAAGTAGCGTTATCAAATGCAAATTGTTGATGAATTTTTTTTATTAGTTTTTCACTGCTTTTAAAATGCTTATCTCAGTAATTAGTATCAGGGAAAACATAATAATCTCAGAATCCTTAGCCTTTAAGTGGGGAGGGAGGGAGATAGGGAAGGAGGAGGGATAGAAAGACAGAGATAAATAGTTGAGATATAGTTAGATAGATACTGATACATATGAAAGCCAAGTTTGATTTTGTAATTATACTTGTAATTGTACGATAAATGCTGAATTGACTTAGCAATACGCAGAAATATTTGATTTACCCAGAAAATGTTGCACCATGCATAACATTTTGCTCAGAATAAAAATATTAAATACTGATTAGTGAAGAAAAAAGATATAGATATTCTTTTGCAGAATGTTGAACTAAGTTTTTGCCTTTTTATTTTATTTTGTTCATACGTCTTGTGCAAAGATACCAATATTATTTCTGAATAATTAATGGTAGACTAACTTAAGAAAGTCTATTAATTTTATACTGTAGCATTTTCATTTCACTGCTTATATATTAATACACAATACAAAAAAATAAGGGAACAAAATGTAATTTTCAGTTTGGTATCCTGGCAGACACATTTTCTGCTCAATCCTTAGCAGCTATCCTATTTAACACATATTGCGTGTTATTTATTTTATTTAGTGTTCATTTCCTCAAAAAAGAAAGTAAGCTCCCTGAGTGCACGGATACCTAAAACCGTGCCTCCCACATTGTAGATGCTCAATAAATGTTTATTGAAAAAAGAAACATGTGAGCATCATAAATAGTAATGAATGGGGAAATTAGTTTTTTAAATACAATATGAAATTCTAACTCAGAGGTGCACAAACTTTGAAAAAACATGCTATCACTGCTACTTATACTATTAATAATAATAATAAATATGATGATGATGATCACAACAAAACCAAGACAATACAAAACACTATAAATAAACAAATAAAGATCAGGACATATTCTTCAGTGCATAGAAATATTTTATAAACAAGATTTTGACGTATCAATATTCAAGGCAAATATTTCCATGCTTTGAAATTCCAAAATTTATGCTGCTTACATAATATTAGCCTATTATGATTTTAATGAAAAATATTAAAACTATGCTAAATTATCTGTTCCTGGAGAGGTACCTACATCTTGTAGATTTTGGTGATTGTGACACCACCGACCCGAACACATGCGGTTTGGACCACATACTATGTAACAGAAGGCAATGATAAACCATTTTCGTAGTCTTCTCTCTCTCTTTTTTTTTTTTTAATCTGGAAAACCCTGTCATGAGACAGTCCAAAACGAAATATGAGTCAGTGCTGGAAGATGAGACCGCCAGGTCAGAAGACACTCAAACAGTTACTGGGGAAGAGTGGAGAACAAGTACGAATAGCACTGTCACTAACGACACAGTTAGACAAACGCAGAAGGACATCTAGTGTCCAAAGTGGACAAAGGTGAAAGAAAAGTCTGATGCTGTACAACACACACAATTAGAATATGGAATGTGAGAAGCATGAACCAAGGTAAACTGGAAATTGTAAAGCAAGAAATGGAACGTTTAAATATTACAGTGCTTGGGGTCAGCCCAGGGGCCTAGCGGTTAAGTGTGTTGCTCCGCTTCAGCAGCTGGAGGGTTCGTGGGTTCGAATCCCGGGCGCAGACTTACACACCACTCATCAAGCCATGCTGTGGCGGCGTCCCATATAAAGTAGAGGAAGATGGGCACGGATGTTAGCCCAGGGCCAATCTTCCTCGGCAAAAAGAGGAGGATTGGCATCAGATGTTAGCTCAGGGTTGATCTCCTCACAAAAAATAAATAAATAAATAAATAAATAAATATTACAGTGCTTGGTGTTAGTGAACTAAAATGCACTGGGATGGGACACTTTCAGTTGGACAACTACAAAAAGTTCTACTCTGGAAATAAACTCAGAAGAAATGGAAAGGCTGTAATATTGAGTCAAGATGTAGCTCAGGCAGTTAGAGGTTCTAATTCAAGATCTGACGCAATAATATCAATTTGTTTGCTACTGAAGCGCTCCAAAGAATTCAGAAGATTGGTCTATGTTTTACAGACTATAGTAAAGTTTTTGCTGTAGATCATGAAAAGCTATGGGCTGCTCTGAAGGAAATGGTAATGTACTTTCCTAAATCCTAAAACATTTTAACATAGAAATAGTTCACAATAAATTTTTATATGTAAAGAATGACCTAATTGATTTCATTTTAATTTTCATGTAAAATTTTAATAAGATTATAGGTTTCTTGGATATTTGATATAATTTGATTTTTAAAAATCCTGAAAGTATAAGATTTTAACTATTTAGTTTATTTCTGTAGTAAATCTACAATTATTGAGTATTTTGATTTCATTTGAGTTAGTTTTGGTAAGTTATTTTTCTAAGAATGTTTTCAATTCTTCTCTATTTTCAAAGTGAGTGCCATAATATTGTTCGTAAAATCCTTTTATTACCTATTTCATCTCTACAGCTTTTTTTTATGATTCATTTTCCTTCCAAGTATAGTTTATTTAGCATTCTCTCCTACTTGAAAATAAATATCTCACGTCATAACTTTTATGTACTTATTTTAAAAATATTTTGTATTTCTTACAATGAACACAAATTATTTTTGCCATAAAAAAGGAGTATAGGGGCCGGCCCGGTGGCGCAAGCGATTAAGTGCGCGCGCTCCGCTGCAGCGGCCCGGGGTTCGCTGGTTCGGATCCCGGGCGCGCACCGACGCACTGCTTGGTAAGTCATGCTGTGGCGGCGTCCCATATAAAGTGGAGGAAGATGGGCACCGATGTTAGCCCAGGGCCGTCTTCCTCAGCAAAAAAAAGAGGAGGATTGGCGGATGTTAGCTCAGGGCTGATCTCCTCACAAAAAAAAAAAAAAAAAAAAAAGGAGTATATATCTGACAATATTTATCATGATGATTAGCCACCTCATTAAAAATTTTAATGTCTGTATAATATATTATGCAATAATTTTGAGTTAATAATCACAAATATTTTAAATAATTCTACAATCAGAATCCTAATAGATATATTTTGATTTATTATTCACATCTCCAATTAATTTCTTTTACTACCTATTGTTAAAATTATAACATTGAATTACACCAGTGTGGTTAAGACACCAAATTCATGTTGAAAAATTGCCATCAGACATATTGTTCTATTTCTATTTCCAAAATAATTTCATAAAAACTTCAACAATTATTTGCTAATGTTGATTTTTTAACAAGATCTATACTAATTTGATCAAGAAATTATCATGTATGATTATCCTTTGGTTACCATATTTTCAAGAACTTATTGAACATTTGAAATTCTCCTTTTTTTAATGAATTCTTTTTATATTTTGTCCACTATTATTCTAAAGGATTCACATTTGTCTTATCTATTTTCAAAGGCTATCTTTATAGTGTAAGCATTACTACTTTTATTGACATAATAATTATTCCAGAATTGCATTATCTTTTGCATTTTTTTATGGTTGAATTTGATATAAAACATTTAAAATTATTTATGTTGTCTATCATGCCAGTATTTTTATTTGTGATTTATTAGTCATATTTTATCAATAGGATCATTTTTATCCCAACAATTGCATTTGCTACAATGACAATCTGTTGTTTTACTTTACATTTCTTTATACAACCATGAATCACACTTTGAAAGATCTATATGTTAAGTTAAATTTTTGCTTCCCAATAATTAAAATTTGAGTAAATCATCATTTATGAAGTAATTTAATCTAGATGTTTGTATAATATTTCTTAGATATTACATTACTATGTATTTTGTTTGACATTGGGTTTCTCTTTCACCAGTTATTATATTTCATTGAGTAAACGAATTAGTAGCGTGCTGTTTCAAACCTTGTAAATTTTTACTTTGTGATACATTCCATGGAAAAATTCCTTCTCCATTATTCTTTTAAAAATCCTTGTATGTTCTTGTTTAGTAATTCTTACATACAGACAAGTATGTATTAATATATGATGCATGCACAAACACATATTTACGTATACTATATGTACTATATATATGAATAGAATCACTAAAATATAAAACATTAAATACAAGCGTATCTCTGAGGCCGGCCAGGTGGCCTAGTGGTTAAGTTCATGCACTCCGCTTCAGCAGCCCAGGGTTTGCCGGTTCGGATCCTGGGTGCGGACCTAAGCACCACTCATCAAACCATGCTGAGGCGGCGTCCCACATACAGCAACTAGAAGGATGTACAACTATGACATACAACTATCTACTGGGCCTTTGGGGAGAAAAAAGGGAAAAAGGAGGAAGATTGGCAACAGATGTTAGCTCAGGGCTAATCTCCCTCAAAAAAAGAAATAAAGAAAAAAAGACTGGTGTGGAGCAACGGTTAAAACAAAGCATATATCTAATATCCTGTTATAGATGGAATGTTTGTTTCCTCCCAAAATTCATATGTTGAAGCCCTAAACCTTAAAGTAATGGTGTTTGGAGGTGGGACCTTTAGCAAGTAATCAGGGTTAGATGATGTCATGTGAATGGAGTCTTATGATGCGATTGGTGCCTTTATAAGGGGATGAAGAAACCAAGGTGCTCTCTCTCTCTCTCTGTCTCTTCCATATGAGGACACAGCAAGGAGGCTGTTGTCTGTAAACCAGTAAGAGAGTCCTTACCAAGAACCCCACCTTGCTAGTGCCCTGATCTCGGACTTCCCAGCCTCCAGAATTGTAAGAAATAAATTCTTGTGGTTTAAGCCACCCAGTCTAGTATTGTGTTAAAGCAGCCCAAACTGACCAAGACATATTCCATATCCTATATCAGTCAAAGTAAGGAAAATTTGGAGAAATAGTGCAGGTGGACTTAAATGCATTTTAATATGCTTTTATTTATACTATAGACCTTACATACGTGGCAGTCAAAATAAAGTTTTCTTCATTTTTTTTTTAATAATTTTCCTTATTTATTTTTCCCCCAAAGCCCCAGTGGATAGTTGTATGTCATAGCTGCACATCCTTCTAGTTGCTGTATGTGGGACGCAGCCCCAGCATGGCCGGAGAAGTGGTGTGACCGTGCACGCCCGGGATCCGAACCTGGGCCGCCAGCAGCGAAGCACGCGCACTTAACCGCTAAGCCACGGGGCTGGCCCTTGTGTTCTTCATTTTTAACATTCATTTTTATTATAATTTTATTTTCTTTCATTGTAAACTTTACTTGCTATAATATCAGAAATTGATTGTAAAACATATTACTAGAGAGAAAAAATACATAGGAGTAAACTATAATTTATATAGCAAATGACAAAAAAACAATGCTAAGCCAAAATAAAAAGAAAAAGCCAATAATGAGTATAAATATAGTATATATCTACCTGTATGGATAAACTAGATAAGTATAAAAAGGTAAAATACAAAATAAAAGTAAAAAAAAATAAACCTAGATATGTAATCTATATTATCTTTAAGAGGTGTAAACAAATGGCTAATGAAGACATTTGAAAATATTAAAAATATATAAGACAAACTCCTTAAAAAGCAAATATAGCAGTAGTATTTTATAAAGAGAACACATGATTGATATAATCAGACTCAAGGACTCTTTTATATTGGTAACGTATACATACCACTTCAAACATCTATTTTTATGAGACAAAAAATATAACACTGAAATATGTGATAACAAATATATTGCCAATTATTTATGTTTTTTCTATTTTCTTATGTGGAATTTACTATACATATGTCACAGAGGTTTACCATGTGCTGCTGTCACATTTGTCATAGTTAGTTGGATGAAGCACAAGTACTTGACCTAAAAGTCAGACTATGAGTATTTTGATGAAAATGATATCCTTGTGCTCCATGACAAATGATTGAGTCAATCAGTTTCTTTCTAGAGACATCATGCCAGCTAAAGGTAAATATTGCAGCTCTGCAATTTGTAGCCAGTGAGGAAAAAGCAATGACTAAGGTAGTAGGCTTAGCAAAAAGAATAACATGATAAAGTAACCTGAGTTTGTTCCTGTGTCCCGAATAAGCTGCTAGGATCCAAGTGACATGGTGTTGTCATGTATCTCATGTGGTGATAAGAAAAGCAAATAAATAATGAATAAACATGTAGCAATTAAAGAAGATAGACCACAAGTCTTATGTAAAATTGGACGTAGAATTTCTTCATTTTTTCCTTATTATATTCCGTAATACAATATTTGGTAAATACAATATTTGGTTAAAATTACCTAAATGCCTCAAGTAGTTGTTTGTACTCTATCCTGAAATACATTTATACCAATAAGAAGAGGAACAACTATATCAAATAAAAATCTTCAAAGAAATACAAGTGACTATTTGGTTATACCAACAAATACATAGACTGTAGATTCAGTAGACTGAAGATTACTTTGTTATGGTGAGTTAAACATACAACTAAGTTGTCAATTCCACCCAGAATTTCTGAGTAAGGTATGTGCCAGAATAACTTTGAAAGCACCGCAGTAGGATGTTTGGCATATAATAGACATATGCTGCTTGTTGGTCCCTTTCTTTAGATTTCATTTTGAATTTTTCATTTTCCTTATGTTTTGAGACATTCTAGAGGTCATGAACTGAGACTCCTGAGAGTAGGCAGGCTACGTAAATGAGGAAAACCAGCTGATTGTAAGAAGATATGGAGTGGTGAAGTTTGTGACAAGTGAAACGCTTACATCATCATTGCTGCTTTACACTAACCAATGTGTGGATAACCTCATGAGCATTAGCAATTCTGTATTTTTATTTAAACTCTTCATATTTAATTTTTTTAAAAAAATTAATTTTCCTTTAAACACTGTGATAGAAAAATAAACCTTATTTGTGGAACAAAATCAGTTTACAGCATTTGATTTGGGTAACATAAGTTGATCACGATTATTGTCATGTTCTATGATCTGCTTATAAGTAGCAGAAGGGAAGTTTTCTTGGTTATTATGCTAACTTAAGCATTGGCTGATTAAAGAATAATGCTATTCACGATAAAAGAATAGTCAATATGATATAACAGAAATTCAGGATAATAAGATTCTATTATAAATACCTGTTACAATAGTGATAATACAATTGATTTCTTTGGGGTTCACTTTCCATACCTGAAAGAGAAGGAGTTCGATTAAAAGATATTTAAGACCCACTTCAATTCTCTAGTTCTATACTGGAAAATAGAGCATTGAAATTGCTTCTCAAAACTCAATTCTTTATATTAGTAAACCAATTAGAGTCAATTGATAGGATTTCTACTAACAGTAATACTTAGTAATAACTAAGAAACAATCTCCTTAAAGGCAATTACTGTTTATTACTTATCTTTATATTTTTGGAATCAGATATTGGCCTCTTGAAAAGGTGATGTGTTCCATAATATTAAAAATATTTAATTGATAAGTCTTAAAGTTAAATTTTGCATTGCCGTGAAAAAAATCAATATAGGAATTTGGTAAATTTCTTATATCTCTCTGCATGCATCATTCTGAGTAAAGTATGAGTACAGCATGTGGGAAGTGAAAGAATGTTCTGCAGAGGACATTAACTTTTCCACTAAAATATTCATATTCATCCTAGCTGTCAGCATTGTACCATGTAAGGTATTTAATACAGGAGTAAAACATAAAACTAAAAAAAATAATAATCCTTGCCTAATTTTTTCCAAGCATTTTTTAAATAGTAACTCCTAAAACAAATAAACAAATTTTCTGTTGCTCTTTGGCAAATATATTATAGCAAGGGAAAACTGTATTTTTTATTAAAGTGTAATAATACTGGATGTCAATGGGGGAAACTTCCATCCCTGAGCGTGTATCCTACCAAAGATGGCATAATGATTAATGATGGCAAATGCTAGATGAGTGGGTCACAAAAGCTGCCAAAACTTTGATTCCTTTGCCACTTACATTTTATCTTACATAGTCTCTTGATGTAGTTATTCATTATTAATGTAGAAAACTGTTATTTCATTCATGAATAATTTAGGAAGCACAAAATGGATGATGGGAAGTTGAGAAAGCAAAGATGTCATTTTCTCTGATCTAAGCTGTACAAAGCACAAAACAAATGTTACTCTCAACAGTGTGTTCAATAGTTTGCTTTATAGATTTTGACGCTACTCTGTGATTAAGCAAATTGAAGAAAGCTCTGGCTTCACTGCTTAGGAGAGTTTACATCTTGTTTTTCCTCTTTAAATTCTCCTGTCGTGTAAATTAACATCTATGACAGAATGAATAGCATGTAACTCTGTATTAGAAATGGTTCCTATGAACAAGGTTGATTTACATTCATCGATACCGTAACAACTTAGTATATATTACTAAACAGCTTTCTCAATTTTTCAGTTGTGTTTGGCTAATGTGTGTTACATGAAGACGATATATGTGAGAAATGTATGTTGACACTCTTTCTTTAGCGGACATCTAATTCTTAATGTATTTAGTGTCGGGCTAAGTAGTTGATGGCTAAGTTTACTATGTGGTTCAAAACAAAGATGGGTAAAACCATCAAAATCTCTTTCACAAAAAATAATAATGCTTTCCTTTTCTGTGTCTTCCATTAAAAAGATGATCTGCTATGACTAAAAAAGGGCTTTATGTTAATTTATTAATTATTTAATCAGTGTAATTTTAATGAAACACTTCTTGAAAACATCAATAGCATGAAACTTAAACTTCTGGTTCGGGTAACAGTAGGCTAGTGCTTAAGACCGACCTCTCTCTTAGGGACATCAAAATATATATATATGAATAAAGTTGAATAAAACAACAATTGTAATATGACATCAAAGTGTTAACAACATAGTAAGAGGTTAGTGGACCAAATCCTAGGAGAAGACAAGAAGCCAAAGACATACATCTAGTACTTGAAGCAGTTTTTGTATTGAAGACATTTTTCAATTCAGAACAAACCTACATAGAAAATTGAGCTTCAGAATTTGTAGTAGTGAGAAACAGAAGAACATCAGAGTGCACGGCCTGCTTAGCTGAAGAGGAGAGTCTAATATACTTGTGTTTTAATCTGGGATCCCATACGGCTACACCTTCAGACTGAGGATGAATAGAGATAAAACCACACTCCTAGAGACCTTCAGCTTGGTTCTACCTCGAGCCTAGAGCTTGGACTGGCTGTCCTTGTCTCCTAGTGACCTCTGCCCCTCAGGTGTCTGGTATAGAAGTAAAGAAATTATATTTGCAGGAAGTTAATATCATCCTAGGACAAAATTGTTACTATAAAGTCAGTCTTAATTTCTGTATCTAGTATGCATTCAATGAAAACCAGGCACACAAGATTTTAAATACCATGCCTGAGAAACAAAGAAACAACAGATAATAGAAGCAGATTCAGAAAGACATGGGATTTTGGAATGATCACATATTGAGTTAATATGTTAAAAAAAAAGACAAGCTTGACAATATCTCTGGGAAAAAGAGATTATAAAGTCACATATTAGATTTGAAAAAGAACTAAAGAGAATTTCTAGTACTAAATAATCCAATAACAAAAATCAAATACTGTACTTAATTCCTAAATTTGATAACAGATTAGACACAACTGAACAGAGAAAGTGAACTACTTTGAGGTCAGAATAAATTTTCCAGAATTTTGTCCAGAGTGATAAAAAAGATATCAGATACAGAGAATGAAGTAAAATACATGAAGTAGGAACATCTAATATATGCTTAATCCAAGTCCTATAGAAGAAAGAGAAAAGAAAAAAAGCAATATTTGAAGAGTTAATGGATGAGATTTTATTCAAAAGAATGAAAAAACACCAAGTGGAAAATTCTAAAGTCCCAAAGAAAACTGTGCAGAATAAAAAGAAACCCCCACTAGATTCTTTGTAGTGAAACTGCAGAACTCAAAAAATGCAGGAAAGATTAAGGGCTGCCAGATAAAATGCGAGACCTCCTTTAAAAGAGTGAAAGACTGTAATTAATTTCCCAAAAACAAAATAATTTGCCTAAGATAATGGAATCACCAACGCACCACAGAAAACTGACTGTGTTCTGTTATTCTATAATCCACATGCAGAAAATAAAAGACACTGAGAGAAAATCATAGTCAATTCTGTGTCAATAAATCTGATAGTTGTGATAAACTTGGAAAATTTCTAGGAAAAATATAAATTATTAAACCTAAACCAATACTAATTACCAACATATTTACCTTTTCCTTTTCTTTTCATGACTTTCTGTATTCGTGTTCTTTCATCGGGGATCATTTTTCCTCTGAGAAATGTGCTATAATGCTCTTTTTAGTAGCCCTTTTAGTAAAAGCATTCTAATGACAAATTCTTTAAGTTTCATCTAAGCATGGCTGCATTTATCCTAGATTTTGAAAAATAATTTCATTGAATATAGTATTCTAGGTTGATGATTGTCTTTTTCGTTTTGTGAGGAAGATCAGCCCTGAGCTAATATCCATGTCAATCCTCCTCTTTTTGCTGTGGAAGACTGGCCCTGGGCTAACATCTGTGCCTATCTTCCTCCACTTTATATGGGATCCCGCCACAGCATGGCCTGACAAGCGATGCCTCAGTGCAGGCCCAGGATCCGAACCCGGGCTGCCAGCGGTGGAGTGCACACACCTAAACCGCTACACCACAGGGCTGCCCCCCCGTTTTTTTTTTTGCTGAGGAAGATTTACCCTGCCAATCTTCCTCTGTTTTTCAGTATGTGGGCCACCAGCACACCATGGCCACTAACAGAGCACTGTAGGTCCGTGCCTGTGAATCAAACCCAGGCCGCTGAAGTGGAGCATGCTGAACTTAACCCTAGACTGCCAGGCCTGCCCATTGTTGTTGTTGTTTTTGTTTTGTTGTTGTTATATTTAAAGATGTAATAGTAATATCTCCTCATCCTATTTTTGTTGTTGTTGAAAATATCAATTTTACTGTTGCTCCTTTGGAATAAATGTATGTTTTAACTAGAGACTCATTTTGTAACATGCCCCTTGTATCACTGGTGCAGACTGAAACTCTATGAATAGGAAAGATATACACATATGTAGAATTGGTATGTATCCTTGTGAGAATAAACTGCTGGCCTTTCCAGGAAGAACAGGGCACAATAGAATATATTTGTCATCAAGTGACCAGGTAGTTCAAATGAGAAATAATGCCATATTGGGTCCTTAGTATTGGTCTCTGTTGTGATACCTATATGCAAATGCAAAGGTAGCTAGACAGACCTAGTTAAATGGGAATCCACCTTGTTGGGCAAATATGCATCATCTGTGCTCCCATGGCAGCTTTGTTCACCTAACCATCATGCCAATGTGTTCTCTATATAAAAAGTTTCAGGTCAGGCAACAAAACAAAGCATCCTTACTCTTTATTGGGGCAACTATCTACAGCCTCCTGCACCTCAATACTTCGTCATGTATTATAAGTAAAACCCTAGTTGGCTGCTCATCTATTTTCCTCCTAGGGATACAATACTCTATTAACTATTTCCACAACTACCTATAGATCAAGTTCACTTGTTTTCCCCACTGATCTTGCTGGTTGCTACAGTAATTAAAGTTTTCTGGTTTCTAGTGGTTAAGCTGTGGAACCCGGCCATTTCTTTGCTTGTACATTATTTTCATGAATATTAATGAGCTCAGCTCTGTGACCGCCTCTCCTATTATTATCTCTCATCTGCAGAAGGGAGCCAACACTGAAATTCTTAGTGACGCTGGTGCCCTTCTCTCTACCATACGCATCATGGGCTTGGTAAGTAGTGTGTCTCCTGAGCCCATGTGTGAAACATATGTTAGGGACTCAGCTGAGCTGGGAAAGAGAGCTGAGGGGCCAGGCATCATAGCAGCCAATGAAAGCAATAGGCCAAAAATGAAAGAATTTTCATTTACTCACTTACTGTGATAGTCTAAGCAAGAGTCTGAAACCAGAGAAAGCACCTACTTCCCCTATTCATTCCATTCTCCTCCATGGAATGGTGCATCTGTCGAGGGTGAGTCAGATCAACACAGACTTGGAAGTTTTCTCACTGTTGAGGGGGCCCAGAAAAAAAGGCTCTGACAGTTTTATGGACTCTGGCACGGGGGGAATAGGTAGAGTTGAGGAAAGAGTGTTAAGACTGGAAACGTACTTGATACTGAGGCAGGGTAAGGAAAAGTGTCTTTAAGTTTCCTGATAAGGAGACTTTCAAATGGAGGCACGTGGGCTTGAAATACAGATATGCATATGAGCATAACTGGCTACAGGGCCTGAGTCCTTGACTGCAACTCCCTTCAGAGACTGTAATATACCGATTGACTGGATATAAGTCTAGTGTGGGGAGGGCAGCTTTCTCCCTTACCTTTCTCTACCTGGTAAAGCCTCTGTAATTATCTATAGTCAGGCCTGAAAAATCACACGCAAGTTTTCAACCAGAAACCGAACTCCACGTCATAATCTTTTGATGGGTCTTCTTAACACACGTGATACTGAATTCTGGCATCCTTACTGCTTTCAGATCCTTCTTCATTCTTATACTGACTTCCAGGCCAACTGCAGGATTTTGACCTTGCTTAATGTGGACCATTGCTTTCTTCAGGCTTATCGTAGCCAATTTGACCCATTTTTTAGGTTACTTGCCGGGGAGTTGAATCTCATGTCCTCAGACTGCCTGCCCTAGTCCATGAATACTTGGTTATCAAGTCTTATAACCTACCTCCTTTGAGCAAGCTCTCTCAAAATCCAATCTTATGGGAATATTCTCCTGACCCCTTCCAGAGTGTGCTGGTCAATAATTTCATCTCTTTTGATGTGAAATTACTTTCTTATTAGACAAACCATATTTCTACCAGACTATGCTGTGATTTAATTCTATGTATTTACCTAAAAGACAGGAGAGGAGATGTATGCATCTCCTGAGTGTGTATAAGGGTCTGATTTCTTTGTGGACAAGAAGAGTCTGCAGAATTTTTTAACATTTGGGAAATGCTGTCTCTTATTAGAGGAATGAGGACCACCTCTGCAAACAGTAGGGTTCAGGGGAATCTGAAGGGCTAACATCCTCAGTAGTGTCTATCTCGGTTTCCCCTCATAGTTTTCAGAGTTCCTGTTTTCCTAACAAGGTCCTTGACTGGCATAATAGTAAGGCATTGGCTAAGCATGTAAATATTGCTGAAGCACCACGACTCCAACTATTAGATCCTGAGTTGGCTGCATAGTAGTTTCTACTCCTTAATTATAGGATATAAGGAACTTTTTGTAAGCTACTAAAGATACCCTCTGACTCTCATAATTAGTCTTTATGTGCTCCTAAATGGCCCTTAGTTTCCCATTATCCCTCTGTATTGCATCAACTTCAACCTGGCAATAACCAGCCAACTCTGCTGTCATTGTAAGAATTGCTTCCCCAACCTCATCTTTTTTTTGAAACATCACGCCTGCAAGGGGGTTCTTCCTTATCAGTATGTTTTCTAAGTCTAAACAGAGAAATCTTCAGCAACTGGGCTTTGCTCAACATACCACTCCCCATGATGTCTTTCTTTATGGCAGTGAGTGAGCCAGTCCAGAGGCCCCATCTTACCACCTGATTTTTCAGACACTGGCACTACATTTTTAGGTCCTCTGAGAAGCAGAAAACAAGATGGAATTAGTTGTGCACAAGATTTATTAGTCAAATTCCTGTAAAAGAAAAATGGAAGGAGAAGTGAAGCACAAGTATGCATTGGGAGCATTCAGAACACATAGGGGTCATCAGTGAAAGTAGATGTGGAAGGAAGGAGGATTGTGCACTAAGAGACTCAGATTGAAGTGCAGACCTCAGTTTGTTTTGACTAGGCTGATGAGGAGTCCTAAGGCAAAGATACCCACTGCAGGAGTTCCACTTTCACAGGGATGTGCTTCCATTAGTACCCCCGCCATGCTCAAACATTGGCAGGAGCAGCCCAGGGAGAAAATGGCAGCAGTGTGATGCAGTAGTGGATCTAGTGGGATGGCAACGGCAGCTATCAGTCAACAATTTTCTTTACAACTGCAGACTTGAAAGGCACATTTTCATGGCCACCACAACTGGACGTTTTAATAAATGTTAACATACTGTAGTGACTCTGTTTTCTGTTATATTCTTCCTCTATGATGATTTTTACGTCTACTAAGTAATTAAATTCCTTGCACTCATACTGCAAACTGTTTGCAGTGTGCTTCACTTGATATATCTACTCATTCTTTAGATTCTGGAGACTGTTATTTTAACCTGGTCCCCTTGAGGGTCTTGCCAGTGCCTCTTTAGTTTAGCAGTCAGCCAAGGATTTGGGCTGAGTTTATTTTCATATTTTATAGCACAATACTTCTGCAGTTCTCTTGCTTCTGATGTTCACCTTTCCTCTAAATTTCCAGCTGACCTGTCAACCCAGAGTTTTGTGCTCTGACATTTTAAGCTACAGAAGTCTCAACTTGATGCTGTCTGAGACAAATTCGGGTTAGGGGATTGAATTCATTATAAAAACAATAAATTCATAAACACATCTGGTGTATTTTTGTCTTCAGATGTAGACTCCTCATGCTCTCTGGTGGCTTGTCTGCAAAGTTCCCAAGTGTTTTTCCATGTATTCCTACTTCAGCAGTCAGCCAGAGATTTAGGCAAAGTTAATACTCAGCTTTGGGGTTTTACCCTTTCCATAGTTCTCCTTCTATCAGAATCACACCCTCTACTCCAACCTCAGGAAATATCCAGCTTTTTTGACAGCCCTGACATTACATTTCCTGCAAATTTGAGGCAGTAGAGTTGCAGTTCTGTGGCACCGGTGCTAAAGGAATAGGAAAGCACCATCAGAAAAAAACAAAACAGTCATTTCATGTTTGTCATATTGCAGTTGTATCTTTGCAAGGGTAAATTTCTCTGCCATTATTGCCTCTTTGTGGTCTTTCCAATGCTTTTGAAATTTCATTTTTTTTAATAATTTTTCAAGATTTTATATTTGTCACTCATAAGAAGTTTCACCTGATTATGTCCTCAGCCACTATTGGTAGCCCAAGTGGGAGAAAGCACAAATAGTTGACAAAATATAAATAATTTAAGTATATTAACAGTAACACAAAGATAACCAAGCAAATAGATAGTTGAGTATAAGTGAGCAAATACTTAGTAGAATAGAAAAACTCAATGAGCATTAGTCTATGAAAATGATTAATATCATCAATGTATACAAATGTCAAATCATTATGTTGTACATCTGAAACTAATATAACGTTATATGTCAATTATACCTCAGTAAAAAAAAAATCACCAATGATAAGAAAGTAAAAGTCAAAATAATTTTAAGCTTTATCACACTCATTACTTTAGGAAAAAGAACTCTAAAATATCTGACAGCGCTAGATTTCACAATGACACAGAAAAACAAAACTGCTGTCAGAGTCTAATGGGTAAGAATGACACAACCTGCTTTAGGAAAGCAGTTATTTCTAGTAAAAATCCAAGGTAATGGGATTAGAAAGATGTAAATAGAGGTCGTCACCCATCCCTAAAATTTCTAGTACTAAATTAAAAAATATATGGAGCAAATATGGCAAAAATATTTTGTTAGAGCTTTGTTGTAGTTTTATTTACTGTGTTTTTATTGCAAAATAGGTTTCATAGCTGATTTAAAAGTTTATTATAATAATTCTTGCAAAGAACTGGGAAGCTGACTCAAGCTGTGATTCCACAGTGAAGAGTTCTTCAATAATATTCTGAGACCAGACTGTACTAGCTAGGAGAATCTGAGAATGGTAGGCAAGTTCATGTTTATGTCAGAATATAATACCAAATGACCATATTGTTCATAATGTAGTTTCAAAAATTTTAGTACTTTTCATTTAGATGAGGTAATTTCTGTCATACCTAAGTGGATTCCATTCAGGAATTCTCCATTCCTTCTACAGACTTTCATGAAAACAGTTTTGCTTCTCAATTGTCTAATACAATCATCACTCACTCAGAAGTTATGAGCTTTTAAACTCCAGGAACATTTTTGTTCAACTAAGGGATAGATTTGTGTGCAAATTTAGCGTACAAATTCAGCCACCAGTTAGAATATTATTTGATAGTGTTTTGGAATGAAATTTGAAAACCTGAATAAATGTATGCCAACTGAAATAATTATTATGCTAGTGTGCCAGAAAATGTTAAGATGTGAATAGGACACTAATAGAAACCAACTCTAGTTACCCACGCTAAGCTCCATCTAATACTTTTCCGGCAGCCTTCATTTTCCTAACTTTCTGATTACCATCTTTATGTGGCCTTGACCCACTAAATAAACTACTGATACTCAATTCTTCATCTTGGGGTTTATTTCTGGGAGTACTCAAACTAACACATCACTTTACTGCTCAGTTACTGGTTCCTGGATCCCCTTCTTCCAAGAATTAACCCTAGCTCAATTCCTTTTAGACTCTAACTTCAGACCAGAGAAAATGATCAGTGTTCTCATGCAAGAAAGTTCCAGCACTCATAGCTTCAGGGTAAATCTCTCACCTTTAATTCTGATGATTTGACTTACTGATCTCATTGCAGTCTCTCAACATTTTTTTTTAATCTTCACAGTTTTTTACAGGATTAACCCTAAATTTTGAGTTATTTTTTCATGTTTCTCCCTCTTTTTCGTTATGAAACCTCCATGAATGACTCTACCCAAATGACTGTGCTTTTTTAGTAAATCATAGGATTTATTTCAACCTATAGAATGTTTTGGGCAAATATCAATCAACTGAGTCTAGTCAAACAGCAACAAAAAATATTGTGGAATATACCCTCAGCTTCAGGGATCCATAAGAAGCTATGTCTTCTCTCAGCCTGGTGCAGATACCTATCTCTTATGACAAGTCATTAGAAATTTAGCTTTAGTTTTTAATATTTAAGCAAATGTCAAAATAATTGTTAATAATTTTGAATAACACTTGAACCATTTCCACAATATGAAATTAATTACAAAACTGTTACTTTGATATCATGCTTTTACTGTTACATATTCTCCAGTTATGTTTTTTCTCCTAATATTTCATTGATAAATATTAAGTTCTCCTATTGCTACTCATCTCTACAGGATTATTCCCAATGCAATAGAATTTAAAACCAAAAATGGCATAGTGATTGAGAGGAATGAGTCATCATATGTAATGCATTTGGTAATCCCCAAGTCAAACTTGAACACTAAGAGACATTAAATTGATTTTGATAAGTTGGCAATATTAAAACAGTAGGAAGTGTGGTGGAATGCTGTAAAGTGAAGAAATGATCTTAACGCAATTAATTTGAGATGAGGAAGCAATTTGATCCATAAAAATGAGACGAGTGATTATCTTACAAATGGAAAGAGGATGTAGAGATGTAGAGAAGTGGACGTATTATCATACCCTTCTTGACTTATGTACAGTCTAATCATTGTGGAAGAAATTGTCATTTTCTATGTTATATAATTCTTAGTTTTTCTGGAAAATCTTTTTTTTTTTTTCTGAGGAAGATTAGCCCTGAGCTAACATCTGCCAATCCTCCTCTTTTTGCTGAGGAAGACTGGCCCTGGGCTAGCATCCGTGCCCATCTTCCTCTATTTCATATGCGACGCTACCACAGCATGGCTTGACAAGTGGTGCATTGGTGCAAGCCCGGGATCCGAACCGGTGAACCCCGGACTGCCGCAGAGAAGCGCGAGCACTTCACCACTTGTGCCACCAGGCCTGCCCCTGAAAAACCTTTTTTTAACCTTTTATTTTGATATAAATTCAAACTTACAGAAATGTCAGAATATTAATAAAATCTCCCTTATACTCTTTAACTATATTCACCAATAAATTCCATTTCCCCAGCTATTTGTCTTATCAATCCTCTCTCTGTCTCTTTGTTTCTCTCTCTCGTTATGATTGTAATTTGAATTTTCCTAATAATTAATAACATTTAGCATTTTTTCATGTACTTACCAGCAATACATATATCTTCTTCGTACTGTTTCTTCAAATCTTTTACCCATTACTTACTGAGTTGTTTTTTTTCTTATTGAGTTTTGAGATGTCTTTGTATATTTTTGATACAAGTCCCTTATAAGTTATAGAATTTGCCAATACTTTCTTCCATTCTGGGGCTTGTCTTTTTATGCTTCTACCAGTGTCTTCGGAGGAGCAGAATTTTTTAATTCCACTGATATATTGGGTTTTAGGTCCAATATCTAAGAAATCTTTGCCTAACCCAAGGACTTAAAGACTTTTTTCCTATGTACACAGATTGCTTGTGAATTTTTTTTTTATCATGAATTTGCTGCACATTATTAAAGGATAAAGGCAAAATTTCTCCAATATACAATTTGACTAATAGTGTTCTAATGACCGATATTTATTTCAAAAGTAGTATACTATGAATTTAAAGAAGTTAATATATGCAAAGCTTTTAGAGTGGAGCCTGGTTCATAATTGGCGCAAAGTGGCATGTGATGCAATTAAAAATGTGTTAATACATCTAAATTGCTTTAATAAAACAATGATACATGGTAAGTATATAATAAGACCATATTAAGGAGACGGTAACCACACACCAACGTATAATAATCATTATAAAAGTTTTCTTTATATTATTACCCTGCTTTCACATTTGTAAATTTAGGATCTTTTTGATGATATTGGCATTGATGAATCTTTTAACAAATAGAAAGCATATAGTAGAAAAGTCATTGGTCAATTCGGTAACATAGAAAAACAGACAGTAAAATCATTGCAAATCATACCACAGTCAAACTGGCAAATTGCTAATTATAAATTACTTTTTAAAAACTATATAAAGAATGCTATCCAATATTCTCAGTCTTTATATATTTGCTGGATTAGAATATCTACATTTTTCTAGATGCCCCACCTCACTTTCATTTAGCAGTCAATTATACTTTGCTACAAAAACGAACTCATAAAGATTTATAACCCGAGGCTTTAAATAATGAAATAATTATAAAATTAAAGTCATGGTAAAGCTGTCTTAAGCTAGAAAGAGACTGGTTGCTTTATAGACTTTATATTTCTAAATTGTCAGTATTTTTAATATATATTTACTACGTTCCTATCAGAATAAACAATATTAAAAATAAGAAACATACTTAGCAGTTAAAATTTTTGAGGTGATTTTCAAAAGTAACTACTTTAATTAGGTATTTAAAACTATCTAGAAGCCTAGTGTAGCTTTCTCTGTTCAAGTCATACCTCCAAACGACCAGCTTATTCACTCAGAGCAATACTTATAACGCGAGTGTGCATATGTGTGTGTTTTCATGTTAGAACTAGAGATAGATTTTGAAGTATTCTCTGAAAGGTGTGAATGAAAAATCTACCACCACTGACACAAATTTGGAATAAATATTTATTCATTATGTATTTGGTTTTCCATTATAGTTCATCATATTTTACCATGTTTAAATTATTTATTTATTATGCAAGAATTCTCATAATGAGTCACAAATAGCCAAATATAGAGTCATATATTCAGGACTTATGAGCAAATGATGAGCAATTATAAAACCTTTCTGTTTTACATGCGCGCGCACACACACGAATCTTAATTACTTATATCTCTACGTGTACATCCACAGAAAACTCCGTCTTTAAGCCAAGGCTTTTTTAACATGTCTTTTTTAACAACCAAAAAAAGTGTTATCTTATTTTGGATCTTAGATTAGATAAAACAAATCAGTAAGTCCTTTAGAAAAATGTGAATAGTCTATACATGAGATTATAGGACTGTATTTATGTCAATTTTGGATTTTGATAATTGTGCTATAGTTTTGTAAGATTTTCCTTGTTTTTAAAGTATATTTGTTGTAGTATTTACAGTATAGTTTATATATATGTAAACATAAACACATACATATACAGGTATGCCAATATTTACGTGAGGGAGGGAGAAAGAAGAGAGAGAGATTGGATTATAAAATTAATTAAGTAAATATCATACATCATTTGGAGAATCTGTATATAATGGTTATTCAGAAATTATTTTTGTAACTTTAAAAATATGACTTTTTCACAATAAAATATTTTGTAATTCAGACTAGTTCAGTGTTATAATTTAAAAAGAATAATGTGAGTATTTCATAATTTGGTTCATGTTTTTATAAATTAAATAATAACGAACACACAAAACTCCCTCATAAAATTCCATAGCAATGCAAGGAACCAAACCAATACATTTGCAAATGAAAAGTGACATGTATATCCTATATTCAATGAAAATTTTAACCAATTAAAATGCCTTTTTATAACTTGCATATGTTCAATCCCCTAACTAACCTTTTCTCTTTCTCTAATGTTAGCTGATTTTAGATTTATGTATTTATTGATGTGGTTACCCTATACCGAATGTTCTCTGACAAATTATTTACAAATGTCAATGTTCCAATTTAGATCAGATGATGTTTTAATTCAAGTCAGATTTACTTTTCATTTATTTTCCATTCTGTCTCTACATTCATATTGCAAGGATCAGATTAAAGTTTTAAACAAAGACAAAAAAAGAAAGCGCAAACTATGAGATATTGATTAAATTAGTGAAGTGGTCTGTTGAAAGTATATCATACATAATTAGCTACATCAATTTAATTTAATTCAATGGATATTTTTCTATTTATGTTTTTCTGTGCTTTTCACATAGGGCACAAATAAAATCAGTAAAAAACCTTATATAGCTCTGCATAAAACAAACTTGGAATCCAGAATTAACTGAGACTTGATACTTGATTTGTATCCCAATCCATGACAATATTTGGTATAGAGACAAGAGATGATTTTGTTGTAAAATAAAGGAGACTATTACTATAATTTTTACTGATTTATTTTGTAGGAGGTTAGTCTAATTTGCCACATTTTCCCTCGTAGATCCATCTATCCTTAAAAGCCCTAACATCAGACCAACAAGTATTCTTGGGAGAGATTAACCAATGATATCATTACATTCAGGAAGGACTTCTTTCTCTGGAATCTTATTTCATTGTTGCTTCCACAGCTCTCAAATATAATTAAAATTGTGGGTTTTTTGGTAATTCACCTGACATTTCTGTGTGGCAACAGGATCACTGCCTTGCGTCTGCCTACTATATCCTTTTCAGAAATAAATTCCAATTACATTTAATGTATATTTGAGATTAAATATATCATTGTATTTTTGTCCCATTTGATTTCCTTGTTATTTATTTATCATTGTACTCTGCTCTTTTGTTGAATTCTATCCAGTCCCACCATTTGATTGGTGTTTATGTTTTTCTTTACCATTATTTTATTGTTTGATCTAAAAATCACTAGCTGTGTTTTGAATAAATGTGAATATACATTTCCCAGACAATGCAAAGATCTTGGAACACTTCAACTATATATAGCACCTCTTTGACTTATATGTTATTTTTCTGTATGTTTTAATTATTTTTATATGTTAAATCCACCAGATATTATTGTTACTTTAATATAGACAATATTTATTTACATTTACTCAAATATGTAGCTCACTCCGCTCCTGAAGAATTATCTGTATCTGATTTCTATTTACTTTTCTCCT
Source organism: Diceros bicornis minor (assembly GCF_020826845.1). Classification (NCBI taxonomy): domain Eukaryota; kingdom Metazoa; phylum Chordata; class Mammalia; order Perissodactyla; family Rhinocerotidae; genus Diceros; species Diceros bicornis. The sequence continues at coordinate 50,296,427 of NC_080747.1, forward strand.
ATCTCATCGCATCTTACTCCAAACTATCATATGCTTATTATCACACATGATTACGGACTCATTAGATAGACTGCCTGTGTCCAAATTCTGACTATTTACTGGTCATTTGAACTTGCATGCTATCCTTGGAGTTTTATGCTATTAATTTTTCATTGTATAGTGAGTGTTATAATAATGGTATATACCTCATATCTCATTCTAAGAATTAAATGAATTAATATACTTAATGCACTTAGAATAGCACTTGCACATATTAAGTATTATGCTTGTGTTATCTATTTTTATCACCTCCAATAAAACGGTTCCTGCTAATGATAATAGTACTAAACAAGACATCCATTTATCAATCTTCATCTTCTCAGGAGCATTTAACACTGTGGCTGCTACATCATTTTTGATACATGTTTTTCAGCTTTTCTGACCCATTTTCTTTTACTCTTAGTTTGCTATTTCCATATTTCCTTTACAGAATCATTGTGTTATTCCTCAACACTGACAGAATTCCTGAAGTTTCTTTGTCTCTCTTCTCAATATATTGCCTAAGAAATATATTTTTGTCTAAGCATTCATATTTATGCCCACATGTTTAATTACCACCTACATGCAAATAATTCACTAATTTCTTTATATTTCCAAGATATATCATCTCTATTCCACGCATATATATCCGAATGCCAATGCCTTGCCTTCTCTCCATTCAGATCTCAAAAGTATATCAAACATCAGTTCCCTCTTCCCACACAAGTAAACTTCATTTTCTTCCAGATATTTCAGCAACACCACAATTAACAATCCAGTTATGTGATGCTAACAATTTGATGACATCTTTAACTTACCCTCACTCTATATCTAACTTATCACCAAGTCCTCTCAATAGAAACATCTGAATATGCCTCAAATAACACAGGTTTCTCTGGATCCCTGAGCGCTTCTCTATCCCAATAGAAATTTATATTTCCCATATCAATCTGCAATGATAGCCTCTAGATAATATTTATTGTCCTTCTTATACCCCATGAACCTAATGTCCACACAGAAGCAGAATTCATTAATTTAGATATCCACATAACTGCTATAATTAATATTTTTAATTACTTCCTATTGCTCCGTTAACAAAGAATAAAACTTCACATGCTTTTATATTCTGGTACCTACCTCTACCCATGTTCACCTTGTGACAAACACATCTCTTTGTTCTCACCATCCAACTGTGTTATCCATATAACTCCTATAGGGTGCCATGTTCTGTCCTATCATGGAGTCCTTGCTCATGTTGTTCTGCCCTGTGTGGAAATATCTTCTCTTTTTGCCACATTTCAGCTAACTGATCCTTGAAATTTAAAGTATTTTCTTTCATTAGGAAAGACTTTTCATACATACTTGACTTGTTCAAATTATCTTACTGTAAAACCTCCTGTCACCATGTATCTCTTCATAACACTTAGCACAGTTTGAAGTGTGAATTTATTCGCATGACTGTTTATTTTCATATATTTCTGTGTACTTCATGGAGGCAAAAAAGATATCTGTTTTGCTCATCTTTGGGTCTTCACTGCCTAGTATTAAAAAAAGGTGGATGATGTTTATTAGATGCTGAATGTGTATTTTTAGGTCAACTTAATTAGGATTCATCAAGTTATAAGTGAGAGAGAAGACAGTGGGTTGACTTCTGTCCCTACAGAGCAGAAAGCGAAGAGCATGCTGACATTTAACAAACTATTGGAAGAAGATGGACCCACAAAGAGTATTTGATAAGACATGATAAAGAAAGAAAAAGGTGGAAAAATAGTGATTACATCAAAAATTAGAGAACTTCAAAGAATCAGGGAGCATAGTACGCAGTGGTAATGAGCAATCAAGAGAAGTCCAAAATACTTTTAATGAAATTAGCAATGTAAAAATAATTGGCTATCTTAGGGCATTATGCAATGCCATTGTATAAACAATATTATATAAATTTGATTACTAAGTAGGATATAATAAGGGAAAAGTAGGCTCATATTTATGAATATTATCAATGAAGAGAGATCATATAAGAGCTAAATGAAGAAGAGAATTTTACCAGTGCTATTCGAGATGGTCTATTTTTAGATTAAATGAAAGATAACTGGAGATGTGTTGAAAATTAAAGGAAGAAGAATGATTTAGGAAGCCTAGACCTTGAAGAGAGAAGAGAAAACACAAGCTAAACAGAATTACGTAACACGTGTGTAAATACAAAAATGAATACTTTTTTTAACCAAAACTAAAATAATAAAAATTGTATGATGGTGGAAGGGGGGATTTGAAAATTAAGCTGGATGTATATGTCAAGAAAAGGAATTGAGAAAGTTTTGCTTAATGCTATTGATTTTCTATAAATTAGGAAGCAAATTTCTCTATGATAATGAAAACAGAATGAGAAGAGAATAAGCTCATGATGTTGAGACTTGAAGATTAAGTTAAAAATTTGGATTAGCAGATGAGGGGAAGTTTTAGCAGAAGTTAGGTAGTGATGCAAAATCTTAGTTGAATACTGAGGACTCAAAAGAAAACATCAATTTGTAGTGTCACCTATTTATATATAGAGAGAGAGAGATACAATGTTGTATTGTGCTTTGTTTTATTGTGCTTCGTAGATGATGTGTTTTTTACAAGGCCCTCCACCAGTAAAAAGATTACGACTCACTGAAGACGCAGATAAGTGTTAGCATTTTTTAGCGATAAAGTGTTTTTTAATTAAGACATCCATTTCTTTAGACATAATGCTATTTCACACTTAGTAGACTACAATACAGTATAAACATAACTTTTATATGCACTGGGAAACCAAAAACTTTGTGTGACTCACTTTCTTGCGATATTTGCTTTATTGTGGTGGTCTGGAACCAAGCCCCCAATATCCCCACACGTGCTTATATATAAATAAACATTTTCCCACTTGTTCATCTATTTATGAATTTATTAATTTACCTACATATTTGTTTATTGTTGATTTGTACTTTTTTTGTTGTAACACTAAGAATAATGTTTATAGGAACAGAAAAGTCCATATTTCAATTGATCCAGAGGAGAAGTGTTTTATTGCAGAGAAAATAAGTCTATAATGGTAAAATGTAGAGAGGGTAATAGAAGGTGAGTGGAATGAAAGTGACTGTATAGTTAATTTGCTAAATGTGCAGGCTGTAGCCTCCTCCACCTCCTTTCCAGCTCAGATTCTTCTTTTTCTCTAGGGTCTTTTTTTTTTGGTAAGGAAAACTGGTTCTGAGATAACATCCATTGCCAATCCTCTTTTTGCTGAGGAAGATCAGCCCTGAGCTAACATCTGTGCCCATCTTCCTCTATTTTGTATATGGGATGCTGCCACATCATAGCTTGATGAGCAGTGCATACGTCTGCCCCCGGGATCTGAACCTGCAAACCCTGGGCCACCGAAGTGGAGTGCGTGAACTTGACCACTACACCACCGGGCTGGCCCCATCCAGGGTCCTTTTTCATTCCCCTCTCATTTCTCTTTCTTCTTCACTATATCACTCCCACTAAAAGAGAAAGAGAATGAGAGACAGAATGGGAGAGAGAAACAGACTGGGGGGTGAGAGAGATGAATAATCTATTTTGAGGAAATGTACAAACATTAAAGATCAGAAATTTTTACATGTTGAAGGTTGAATATTTTAAGTAATTGAAAGTGAAGTTTTGAATTCAAATGCAAATGTGATTATATAATCCAGTATTGAGAAAATATAGGGATAATAACCAGGGATGAACATGCTGAATCAATGAAGAGTTAGACGACTTGTCAAGGTGTTGTAAAACACTGATAGTAAACTAATAGAACTGATATGTTACAATCATTTAAAATCATAAAATATTTTAAGCACCGTAGCATATTCTGGAGCTACATCTATGGAAAAGACCAAAATTTCTTCACTTCTTGGTTTTTATTTCCTCCTTCTTTAGAATGGCATGCAATCTGTAAGAGGAGTTAGTCAAGAATGTTCAAACTAATATATATGGGAGCATTTCAATGACGTGAAAAAGAAGGGATTATTGAGAATGGTAGTCTCTGAAAATTATTACTTAATTTAGATTTTAGTAGGTCGATAGAAAAGGAAAAATGAAGGAGATAAATGAAAGAAATAAAGGACGGGAGAAAAGAAAGAGAGAAAGAGGATTTTAAAATCTCAGAAAAATAGTAGGGGTAGATAATAGAGGGGACAAATAATTACAATTAAAATATGTAAAATATCAGTTTTACATTCAGTTGCTTACAAATTAGACAAAGTGATGTATCTAGTATATGCCGCCTGTTAATAAATGTTTAGTATTCGATGTGAGCTAGCTGGAGATTACTGGTGGAGGTGTCTTGTTACAGTGAAGAGTAATAATGAAGAAAGCAAGAGAATCACTGGAAGGAAGAGATTAAGAGTGCAACACACTTTTCTCTGTCATTTATTCCTGCATGTTTAACTCTTCATCTCAATTTAAATATCATCCAAATTATTCACTTGACTGGCCTATTTTAGGTTTAGGATGGGGATTCTGGAATATTCTACCATTTTGGACTTCTCCATATCCACTTATAGGTCTTAGTTACTCTGCTGCAGGAGGTAACTCTATAGATCAGCCATGATCATTGGAGAGAATTAATAATTACGAGTTTGTCTATCATTACGATAAAAGGTTACTCAGTATTGATTTTTCCAAAAAAAATTATACTGTTGATTAAACTAACCTTCTTTCTTTCTTTTTCTTTTTTTGCTGAGGAAGATTCACCCTGAGCTAACATCTGTCGCCAAACTTCCTGTGTTTTGCTGAAGAAAATTTGCCCTGAGCTTACATCTGTCGCTAATCTTCTATTTCGTTTGTGGGCCGCTGCCACATGGCCACTGACAAGTGGTATAGGTCCGCGCCCAGGCACCGAACCTGGGCTGCCAAAGCGGAGCATGCAGAATTTAACCACTAGGCCACTGGGGCTGGCCCTAACCTTCTTTCTTTTAATCTCACTTTCTGGTTGTTTGGTGGATTGTTTTGTTTTCTCTGTAGGTTTGCTCTTGATTTCGTTGTTCCTTATGGTAGTGGAGGTTGCTTAGTTGGTCAGTTTTGCTTATACAGACCAAATGTAAACAGAAGTTAAGAATAATCATTTAAAATTATGGTATTTTAAAAATATAAAAATCAATGTAGAGTGGAGCAATATTTTCTAAAATGTTCAACAAGAAACCTTCAGAAGTAAATATTGTTCATTTCATAAAATTAATTCTATTGCACCTATTTGATGATTTATTTTGTTACTATCAAGCATTTATAAGTCCTCCAAATCTATCTTTTATTGTGCCATATTCTTTATATAAAGAACAACTGATCTCATATTCATGTGGAGAACTTTTTCAGTGACAAGTTTTGTTATATCAGGTAACTGGAATTTAATAAAACTCAAGAAAGATAGGAATAAGAAAAGAAATATGAAGTAAAAATGAAATAACTAATCATTAACCAAAGATGACAAAATAAGACAAGAGGATTATAGTAAAACTAAACGAAAAAGTTGATGCAGCTCATTAACTGCAGGGCCCAGAGGCAGCATATGTGTATTCATTAAGAAAAAGACGGTACGTCATGTTATCAGCAATGCTTAGTAAGTAGTATGTAATATGTGTGCGGTTTTCTGCGTAAACACGAAGGAAGTAATGTATATCACCACTTAATTGTAATGATTTTTAAAGCAGTTGAGCTGTCAAGTAATACCACTCCCACTTAAAATTACGTAAAATAATTGGCTTAGTTCAGTGGCATTTCAAACTATTATACCATGTTTACGTTACGATGTCTTAATGAATAGAACACAAATGATCAGGAAAACTATATGCCCCTTTACTCAAAATGACCAGTAATGATTCACAAAGAATCAGCAAGAATGAAGTTGAAAGTCACATTTTTAAAGTAATTAAAATGATCCATAGTGACATGAGAAGAAATTGTTATACTAGTCATATGCTTTATCCATACCTGTGCAATTTTTTTCTGTAACTTTTTGATAAAATAAGGAACAAATATGTAAGGAATATTTCCTCTGAACTAGAGAAATCAATAGACATAAAACAGTCATGCTCTCAAGGACATTTCCATCTAATTGTGTAGGCAAGATATAAGCCAATATTATTTTTAATTACAAGGAATATGTATATAGTGAAGATATATCACAGGATAGGATGCATATAGTTTATCACTGATGAATTATACTGATGTTTTTTGTGCAACTTTTAAGTGACAGGACGTGTAACTACTGGTGGAGATGTATTGGGAAGGTTTAATGGAATAAATGGGATGTGTTTGAGAGCTCTTAAAATATAAGTTGCCTTTTGAGTTGGAACGGTGTTTAGATATATGAGAAATCCTAATGGGAAAAGCTCAGAGATAGAAAAGTTTACATTATATTCCAGATAGTTAAATAAATCAACTGCTTGTTGTTTAAGAAAGTAGTAAGCAATGGAACTGGACATTTATTTTTTGGCTTCCCTTTGTTTTGAGCATATTAATCATTTTCTGGATTTTATAGCATATTCTCTTAGTTTTTTGGCTCCAAGAGGGTCACAAAATTTAACTATGGTAGCATTGCATTATCTTTTTCCTAAAATATCTGTTCAATACCATATCCTGTAAAAGAAAATCAAAGCCAACTATAGATTAGTTTATTCATTAATTTGATATTTATGAGCTGTCATTTTGATAGATACTGTAAGAACACAAATAGTGTGACAATAAATTAGAAGTGTGCTCATGTTAGAGTGGGAGCGCAAGAGAGTAGTATATCAACTCCAAATCAATGAAGGTTTCAGAGGTGAGCAGCCACAGGGTCAGAGTCTTGAAAGATAAGTATATACTTACCAAGCAAAATATATTAAGAAGGATACATTCACAGCGCTGCTCAGTGACTGAAAACGGAAAGAGGATTAGAGGGTGTCTTCAAAGATAACTGCATTATTTGGAGATTAGGAGGAATATAGTGTCATTGAGCAAAGGGAGTTGTAAGGTAAGGGAGTTAGTTTTTAAAATAATTTCCTTTTATGTATGCTTTATTTTAAATAAAAATGAAACATAAAGATACATGAAATTCCTCATTCAAACGTAAAATCATGAATGGTTTGTATGTTGCCAAATAATGTAATCTGGACTTTACATTGAAAATATTTTTGGCTGAGCACAAATACATGCAATTATAATCCCTATGTACTTGATAGCCGCATTAGTTTATATGTCAAGATTTGGGTGAAATAAATAACTCTGCTCTTGAAAAATAATTTTAGAGTTCATCTGGATATAGACACAGAAATCAGTGAGAGGCAGATAAAATTATCAACTTTATCTCTGATAAAACTGATTGTAAAAATTGTCTCCACTCTTTGACATATTTAGCTTCCTTATTTTTACACCAGACATAGATTTGCTCACTCTGATAAAAGCAGAGCTAAAATATTGCTGAGCAACTCTACAGGAGCAAGCAAGCCCCTTAAAATATGGCCGCAAACGCACAAAGACAGTCTGTAGGCAGGCAAATTAAAAGAAGACTCAGAAGGGGTTGTGACATATCTACCTGATTCCCTCCCCAAAATCCACTCCTCACGTAATTCACTTTGTGTCTCTGGGGAGGAAGGTATGAGAGGGCAGGACATGAGACCAGTGGGGTAAATCTGTTAGATATTCCTCTAGATGAAAATATAAGTATGGAACCATTGTCTTCCTTCACATGATAAAAATAAAATATAAAAAGGACAGTAAAACTGAAAATAGAATGTAAGAGAATTGTTTGCAGCGGGGCCTTTGTACATGCTATTACTTCTCTCTGCGATTCTATTCCCTTATGCCTCTTCAGTAGATACGTTGCCAACAAACATCATCTGCTAACAGAAGATTGTCTAAAAGCACTCCATCTCACATCCTGCATGCATACACACTTAAATCCTCGCTTGGTTCTCCTTTTCTACCTTTCATATATCATAAACATTTGATCAAATTAATGTCCTAGTAAGTAATTGTACGTATTTAATTTTTTTTACTAATGCCTTTCTTTTACACTCTAAACTCCAAGAAGGAGTAAACTGAGTCTCTTATTTCACACCCATTGAATTACAAAAACTAGTACATTGCCTGACAAAAAGAAGTGCTAAAGTAAAAAATTGAAGATATATGTTATGAAATATTCAGTATCAAAATATTAAAATTCAATTTCCACGAATTAAAACAATTCGCAAATTACTTCTAAATATATTTTTATACCAAAATTGGTCTTTGAAATATTACCAATCACTCACAATGAAAAAAAAAAAAATAAATGACTTTTACATGAAGAAACATGGATGAATCCAAGGCATACAACTTAGTGAAAGAAGTCAGATACAAAAGGATACCTTTTATATGATTCTATTTATATGAAGTTCAAAAAGGAAGCAAAACTACTCTATGGTGATATTAACCAAAATAGTTTACTATGGAGGTAATTTCTAGGAGGCGACCTGAGGAAGTCTTCTGAGATGCTGAAAAATTTTTTTATCTTCCGTTTTTATCTTAAGTCATACATATGTAAAAATTCGACAGGCTATCCACTTAAAATTTGGGTACATATTGCCTATAAGTTATAATGCAACTTTGAAGCTAATTGTAAAGAATGAAAGACTACCTTGGATAAACTTGGATGTTTTCAATTTCTACAAAAGCATACCTGCTCAAATTTTAGTTGGTAACTTACTGAATCTAGGGATAATATTTGGACAGAATTGGCATATTTTACAATATTGAACAGAATTGATATTTATAAATATATAATAGGGTATAATAAGTCTTCTAATCAGTGCACATGATATGTTACTTTATTTATTTAGATTTTCTTTAATTTGCTAAATAATGGCCTGTTATTTTCTGTTTCGAAATTTTGACATCTTTTGCTATTATTTGTAAATTTTTTAATGCTTTTGATGCTACTGTAAATGGCATTTTTTCCTCAAAAGTTAATGTTCTAATCGCTTACTATCGTTGGGTATCAGTAAAATTTATTTTTATATTGATTTTGAGCATGAATTTAATTATATTATTGGATATTCTACATATGAAATATTACCATTTGTAAATGGAAAAAGTGTATTTACTTATATTTCTTAAATTTTTTATTTTATTTTTTCTTATTTTATAGGCAATGTACTTCATCCTGGTCATTGAGTTGGTGATAGTGGAAATGCTTTTCTTGTTTCCAGTTCAGTGGAAAAGACTGAAATATTTTATCATTAATCATTATACACATTGTAGAGTTTTGTAGATGTGCTTTATCAGATTATGACAGTTTTCATTTTATATTTTGTTGAGCGTTTTTAATCATTGAATTGATGTTTGATACTTTTTCTGCATCTAATTAATAATCATAAGATTGTGTTGATTGCATTGTTTTTTGTAATGTTAAAATAAACTTTATTTCTGTATAAATTCAATTTGGCCATGCAGTCTAATATACGTATTAGACTGTTTTTAGGTGAAAATAAATTTAGAATTTTTAAGTCTTCCACATGAAGTGATTGTTTTATCATTATGAAACATTCTTTTTATCTCTCATATTGTTTCTTGCTTTAAAATCTACTTTTCTCTGGTGTACAAAATTTACAGCAGCTTTATTTGGCTAGTGTTTATATGGTATATATTTTATCCTTTTACTTGTAAAATTTTGTATCCTTATTTTTGAGTTGTGTCTTTTTACAGCAGCATACAGTTTTTCTTTTCCCTCTCTGATCTCAAATATTGATTTCTATTTTTTTGCTGAGGAAGATTCGCCCTGAGCTAACATCTCTTGCCAATCTTCCTCTTTTTGCTTGAGGAAGATTCTCCTGAGCTAACATCTGTGCCATTCTTTCTCTACTTTGTATGTGGACCACTGCCACAGCATGGCCGCGGAGGAGTGGTGTAGGTCTGCGCCCAGGAACCAAACCTGGGCCGCCAAAGCAGAGCACAATGAACTTAACCACTAGGCCATGGGGCTGGCTCTCAAATATTGATTTCTTAATGGAGTTCTTTGGTCTCCTTTACAATGCAATGTAATTGCTGATGCATTTGGATTGATAGGTCATCTTGTCATTTGTGTTCTATTTATCTACTCTTTTCTGTTCCTCTGCCTCTCCTCTTTGGTCGTTTATTAAATTAATTACATTTGAATTATTTTACACATACTTTATTCCCTTGTTAATTCTACATTATTTTACTATTATTTTAATGATCATCCTACAGATTTCTATATACATCCTTGTCATATTTTAATTAAAATTATTATTTTATCACCTACTGGTCAATGCAAGAAATTGAAATGTTACCTGTATTTATCTCTCCTCTCTCCTTTCTGATATTGTTGCTCTGTGTTTTATTCGTATGTATATTTAAGTTCCTCAAGATATTATGACTATTGGTTTAGACTCTCTATTTAATTTAAATTTATCCACATATTTAACATTTATATTTGTATCCATTTCTTCTTGTATCAACATGAAATAATTTTCATTTGTCTAAGACATTGCTTTTATGTTTCCTATTGTAAAATTATACAAGTGACACATTTTCTTAGTTTGTTTTTCTGAAATGTGTTTTTTCCCCTTTTTATTTGAAGGGAAATTTTGCTGGGTTTAGAGTTCTATGCTGGCATTATTCTTTTTTCAGCATTTTGATGATATAATTTGATAGACTTCTATATTTCTGGCTTATGTTGTTTGTACTGATAAGTCAATTACCATTCTTACATTGCTCTTTGCTTTCTAGCTACTTTTAAAATTTCACTTATTCTGGTATTTCATCCATTTTCATATAATATGCCAGATATATTTCCTTTAAACTTGTCTTACTTTGTAAAGTTTCGGGAATCTGGGTTTAATGTCTTTTGCCAATTTTGGAAAATTCTAATCATTATTTCTTTATATATTGTTTCTACCTATTCTTTTGTCTCCTTTGTAGACTCCAATTTCATTTATATTTCATTTCAACAAATCATGTGTGTGTTGTATACTCTTTGCTATGAACTGAATTGTGTCCCCTCAAAATTCATATGTTCAAGCCCTACTTTCTGTGTGACGATATTTTGAGAATGGGCCTTTGGGAGGTAACTGAGTTTAGATGAACCATGAGGATGGGACCCTCATGATGAGATTAGTATTCTTTTTTTTTTTTTTTTTTTTAATTTTTTGTTTATTGCAGTAACATTGGTTTATAACATTGTAAAAATTTCAGGTGTACATCATTGTACTTCTATTTCTGCATAGATTACATCATGTTCACCACCAAAATACTAATTACAACCCATCACCACACACATGTGCCGAATTATCCCTTTCACACTCCTCCCTCCCTCCTTCCCCTCTGGTAACCACCAATCCAATCTCTGTCCCTATGTGTTTGTTTATTGTTGTTATTATCTACTACTTAATGAAGGAAATCATACGGTATTTGACCTTCTCCCTCTGACTTATTTCACTTTGCATTATACCCTCAATGTCCATCCATGTTGTCACAAATGGCTGGATTTCATCGTTTCTTATGGCTGAGTAGTATTCCATTGTGTATATAAACCACAGCTTCTTTATCCATTCGTCCCTTGATGGGCACTTAGGTTGCTTCCAAGTCTTGGCTATTGTGAATAATGCTGCAATGAACACAGGGGTGCATGCACCTTTGCAAATTGGTGTTTTCAAGTTCTTTGGATAAATACCCAACAGTGGAATAGCTGGATCATATGGTAGTTCTATCCTTGATTTTTTGAGGAATCTCCATACTGTTTTCCATAGTGGCTGGACCAGTTTGCACTCCCACCAGCAGTGTATGAGAGTTCCCTTCTCTCCACATCCTCTCCAACACATGTTGTTTCCTGTCTTGTTAATTATAGCCATTCTCATGGGCGTGAGGTGATATCTCATTGTAGTTTTGATTTGCATTTCCCTGATAGTTAGTGATTTTGAACATCTTTTCATGTGTCTGTTGGCCATCTGTATATCTTCTTTGGAGAAATGTCTGTTCAGGTCTTTCGCCCATTTTTTAATTGGGTTGGTAGTTTTTTTGTTGTTGAGATGCATCAGTTCTTTATATATTTTGGAGATTAAGCCCTTATCAGATGTATGGTTTGCAAATATCTTCTCCCAATTGTTAGGTTGTCTTTTCGTTTTGTTGATGGTTTCCTTTGCTGTGCAGAAGATTTTTAGTTTGATGTAGTCCCATTTGTTTATTTTTTCTATTGTTTCTCTTGCCCGGTCGGAAGTGGTGTTTGAAAAGATGTTGCTAAGACCGAAGTCGAAGAGCGTACTGCCTATGTTTTCTTCTAGAATTTTCATAGTTTCAGGTCTTACATTCAAGTCTTTAATCCATTTGGAGTTAATTTTTGTGTATGGTGTAAGGTAAGGGTCTACTTTCATTTTTTTGCATGTGGCTATCCAGTTTTCCCAACACCATTTGTTGAAAAGACTTTCTTTTCCCCATTTTATGTTCTTGGCTCTTTTGTCAAAGATTAGCTGTCCATAGACGTGTGGGTTTATTTCTGGGCTTTCGATTCTATTCCATTGATCTGTGTGTCTGTTTTTGTGCCAGTACCATGTTGTTTTGGTTACTGTAGCTTTGTAGTATATTTTGAAATCAGGGAGTGTGATACCTCCAGCTTTGTTCTTTTTTCTCAGGATTCCTTTAGCTATTCGAGGTCTTTTGTTGTTCCATATAAATTTTAGGATTCTTTGTTCTATTTCTGTGAAAAATGTTGTTGGAACTTTGATAGGGATTGCATTGAATCTATAGATGGCTTTAGGAAGCATGGACATCTTAACTATGTTAATTCTTCCAATCCAAGAGGATGGAATATCTTTCCATTTCTTTGTGTCTTCTTCAACTTCTTTCAGAAATGTTTTATAGTTTTCGGTGTACAGGTCTTTCACCTCTTTGGTTAAGTTTATTCCTAGGTATTTTATTCTTTTTGTTGCAATTGTAAATGGGATGGTATTCTTGATTTCTCTTTCTGCTACTTCGTTGTTAGTGTACAGAAATGCAACTGATTTTTGTATGTTGATTTTGTATCCTGCGACTTTACCATATTCGTTTATTACTTCTAAAAGTTTTCTGGTAGATTCTTTAGGGTTTTCTATATATAAAATCATGTCATCTGCAAATAGTGACAGTTTCACTTCTTCCTTTCCAATTTGGATCCTTTTTATTTCTTTCTCTTGCCTGATTGCTCTGGCTAGGACTTCCAGTACTATGTTAAATAGGAGTGGTGACAGTGGGCATCCTTGTCTGGTTCCTGTTCTTAGAGGGATAGCTTTCAGTTTTTCACCATTGAGGATGATATTAGTTGTGAGTTTGTCATATATGGTCTTTATTATGTTGAGGTACTTTCCTTCTATACCCATTTTGATCAGAGTTTTTATCATAAATGGATGCTGTATCTTGTCAAATGCTTTCTCTGCATCTATTGAGATGATCATGTGATTTTTGTTCTTCATTTTATTAATGTGGTGTATTACGTTGATTGATTTGCGAATGTTAAACCATCCCTGCATACCTGGAGTAAATCCCACTTGATCATGGTGTATAATCTTTTTAATGTATTGTTGTATGCAATTTGCTAGTATTTTGTTGAGGATTTTTGCATCGATGTTCATCAGTGATATTGGCCTGTAATTTTCTTTTTTTGTGTTGTCCTTGTCTGGTTTTGGTATCAGGGTAATGTCAGCTTCGTAGAATGAGTTAGGGAGCTTCCCGCCTCCTCAATTTTTTGGAAGAGTTTGAGAAGGATAGGAATTAAGTCTTCTTTGAATGTATGGTAGTATTCACCAGGAAATCCGTCTGGTCCTGGACTTTTATTTTTGGGGAGGTTTTTGATTACTGTTTCGATCTCCTTACAGGTGATTGGTCTATTCAAATTCTCTACTTCTTCTTGATCCAGTTTTGGAAGGTTGTATCATTCTAAGAATTTATCCATTTCTTCCAGATTGTCAAATTTGTTGGCATATAGCTTTTCATATTATTCTCTTATAATCTTTTGTATTTCCGAGGTGTCTGTTGTAACCTCTCCTCTTTCATTTCTGATTTTACTTACTTGTGCCTTCTCTCTTTTTTTCTTGGTGAGTCTAGCTAAAGATTTGTCAATTTTGTTGATCTTTTCAAAGAACCAGCTCTTGGTTTTATTAATTTTTTCTATTGTTTTTTTGGTCTCTATTTCATTTATTTCTGCTCTGATTTTTATTATTTCCCTTCTTCTACTGATTTTGGGCTTTGTTTGTTCTTCTTCTTCCAGTTCCTTTAGGTGCACTGTTAGATTGTTTATTTGAGATTTTTCTTCTTTGTTGAGATAGGCCTGTATCGCTATAAACTTCCCTCTTAGAACCGCTTTTGCTGTATCCCATAAATTCTGGCATGTCGTATTTTCATTTTCATTTGTCTCCAGGTATTTTTTGATTTCTTCTTTGATTTCTTCATTAACCCAGTTGTTGTTCAGTAGCATTTTGTTTAATCTCCACGTATTTGTGGCCTTTCTGATTTTCTTCCTATAGTTGATTTCTAGTTTCATACCGTTGTGGTCAGAAAAGATGCTTGGTATTATTTCAATCTTCTTAAATTTATGGAGACTCGTTTTGTGGCCTAATATGTGATCAATCCTGGAGAATGTTCCATGTGCATTTGAAAAGAACGTGTATTCTTCGGTTTTTGGATGGAATGCTCTGTATATATCTACTAGGTCCATCTGTTCTAGTGTGTCATTTAAGGCCAATGTTTCCTTATTGATCTTCTGTTTGGATGATCTATCCATTGGTGTAAGCGGAGTGTTAAAGTCCCCTACTATTATTGTGTTACTGTCTATTTCCGTTTTTATGTCTGTTAATAATTGCTTTATATATTTAGGTGCACCTACATTGGGTGCGTAGAAATTTACAAGTGTTACATCCTCTTGTTGGATTGTTCCCTTGATCATTATGTAATGCCCTTCTTTGTCTCTTTTTACAGTTTTTGTTTTAAAGTCTATTTTGTCTGATATGAGTACTGCTACCCCAGCTTTCTTTTCATTGCCATTTGCATGGAGTATCTTTTTCCATCCCTTCACTTTCAGTTTGTGAGTGTCTTTAGGTCTGAAGTGTATCTCTTGTATGCAGCATATATATGGGTCTTGTTTTTTTATCCAGTCAGCCACCCTATGCCTTTTAATGGGAGCATTTAGTCCATTGACGTTTGAGATTAGTATTCTTATAAGAAGAGACACCAGAGAGCTTGCTCCTCCCTCTCTCCTCCTAGTGAGGGAAAGAAGGCTAGAAAGTGTCCATCCACAAGTCAGGATAAGACCCTCACTGAGGAACCGAATCATCTAGCACCTTGATCTTGAATTTCTCAGCCTCCAGAACTATGAGAAATAAATTCCTGTTGTTTAAGCCGCCTAGTCTATGGAATTATTTTGTGGAAGCCCCAGTTAACAAATAGACTCTCTTTCAAAAATGTTGTTACCTCTCTTCCTCAGTGCTTTCGTATAGAGAGTTTCTTCTGGCTTATTTTCTATTTTATGAATTATTTCTTAAAATTTAACATAAGTATTGTTAAACTTGTCTTTTGACTTTTTGACTTTATTTATTGATTTTTCATTTCCACAACACAATTTGATTCTTTTTTATAGTTTCAAGTTATCTCATGAACTTCTCTACTGCTATTTAAATTCTTGAATATAGTGATCACTTATTTTAAATTTTTAATTTTTTTAAAATTTCCCCCCCCCCACAAAGCCCCAGTAGATAGCTGCATGTCATAGCTGCACATCCTTCTAGTTGCTGTACGTGGGACGCAGCCTCAGCATGGCCGGAGAAGCGGTGCATTGGTGTGCACCCAGGATCTGAACCTGGGCTGCCAGCAGCGGAGTGCGTGCACTTAACCGCTAGGCCATGGGGCCGGCACGTGATCACTTATTTTAAAGCACAGATCTCATTCATCAGTCTCCTCAGTATCTCATTCTACTGTCTCATTCCACTGTCTTATTCTCTTGAATTGTTATCCATGTTTTATCTTTCTGAAAATATTATTATTTTTTATTGAACGTTGGATGTTTTCTAAGAAAAAACCTTAGGTATAAATGTGGCTTTGCTGAGGTTATCTTCTTCCAGAGAGAAGTTAATATTGCTTTTGGAAGGTAGTTAAATTTGGCTAGATCATCTTAAAACAGTTTGGACTGAGCTCTCATTAGAGCTTAATTTTGCTGTAGGTGAGGACTTGTCTATTTCTGATTAACCCTTACTGCTATGATATAGGCTGTAGAAGGGTCCCTAAGAAGAGGCTGGGATGCTTAACCAGGCCCTTCTTAATTGACGGTTCTAAACTCCAAATTCTGTTGCTGCCCCATGTAACGCAAGATAGCTCAACTTAACTTGTAAAATTCTCACTAACTGCTTTCTTCTCAAATTCCTACAATTTCAGTTGTAGCTTTTTGGATTGGCCATTGCCTCAAGAGGAAAACCAATGGCAAAAATAGAGCTCATCTCTCTGAGTGTGCATCTCTCTGGGATCTTGCTCAACAGTTCAACGCTTTGGGAACCTGGAAGAACATTTTGTTTTATACAATCTAGTTCACCCTAGCTGAAAGTAGAATTCTTCTTTATAATGATAAAAGGAAAAAAAATCACTCTTTCTGAAATTGTCCTAATATAGCAGAGAGTGAATATTTAAATATACAACAAAATAAACACCACATGTTGATTTTTTTTCTCACTTGCAGTTCAAAAAAGTCTGATAGCAAATTCATATGTATGATGTGGGAAAAACATAATACAGCAGCAATAATAATCATAAAAATTGCAATAAAATATTAATTGCCATGCCTCTGGGTCTTTACATTTTTGTTATTACCTAGATCTGGACTGTGTGTCTCTTTCAACTCTGTACCATGGATTTCTACATATTTCAGAGATTACCATAAATACCATCATATTTTGTGTTTCCTATAACATCCCCTTCTGGAAAGTTAACCCTTCCATGCATGCCTCTACTATTGCATTTATCAGAGCTAGCTCATTGTAGTCCTCTTTTTCTGCTAGATGATGAATCCTCTAGAGTAGGAAATTTGTCTTATCCATCAGAATTGCACAGATATCTAGCACAGTGAAAAATCAGGCACTCAATAGAATTGCTGATTCTTGGTGCAGAATCTGCAGACAACAGTCAAAAAGTCCACAGGTAGAGAATAGTGTGCCCATGATCTTGGATGGAAAAAATAAAATTATACTTTTTCTTTTATTGAAGTCAAAGTGAAATTTAGTGTTTTTTTTCCCTATAAATACAGGCAACAAACCATATTAGTATGAGCAGTATCTGTAACTTTATTACCATTAAAAATCCAAGATAGTTTCATAGTAAATTACAGTTTTTCTGGAGATCTTGAAATATGATTTATGGTCCTTGCTTTGCAATGGTGGTAGTTATTACTAAGTCATTTGATCTTTTTATTTACTATGTTAGTAGAGAAGTGATAGATAATAGATCAACGATTGACCAATCGGTAGAGAGATGACTATTTCAGTACAATGTCTGCAATTCTATCTAATTTATTGTAGGTATTTAAAAATATTATTCTGAAGATGGTTCATAGACTCCACAAGAACGACAAAAGGGTTCACAGTAAAAAAGGTTTAAGTACTCCTGGGAAACGTTTGCATGAAGAGAGAATATCAGAAATACCTTACTAGTGTTAGAAAATAATTTGCTTTCTTTTATACTAAAAATTAAATTTTGTCATCAACTTTTAAAATTCTATTTTAGTATAGCTAGGTTATTTTAGAAAATAAAAATTGACTTTGCCATCCGAACAATTTGTGCTTTGAAAACAGAAAATTTAGGCAACGGCATTCGTTTTTTAAAGCATGATGTGATTATACATTCAAAATGACAACTTGAAGCAGAGAAAGTCCCAGTAAATTTCATGTGTACATTTATTTATTTTTTACTTGCCTGATTTCCAAGAAAGATTAACCCAACTATGGAAACCTTTCTCTCTTAAACTATATTATTTTTGAAAATAGAAAAGTAAAAGTCACATAAAATTGCAGCTTTCTCTCTCTCTCTGTAAAGAGATATAAGAATATTGGTCCAATATTCCTCAGATCTTATGGTCTTAATTCTAGAAAATATTTATTTGCACTAGGACTTAATAATAAGAAATTATATTCAATTAAACTGTGAACTGAAAAAAATTATTTGATTTAATAATTAAATAAGGATGACTATTTTCTTAATCCATTTGTATTTTCCAATTAGATCATAACTATGCGAATCTGAAAATGTGCATAAAAATAGCATTATTTACATGAAAGTTAAAATTGTTCTTATTCATTATTTGTTCAATAAAAGCATAAATACCATCCCAGTTCAATCACAATAATTATAGAAATTTCAAGATTTCACATCAAATGTGAATAGAATTGTGACTTGAAATAACACATTGAATTACACATATTTTAATCAGACCACAATTCAGTGTATTCAAATTAAATCACATGGAAAGTGTAATCTGAAAATGAACAAGAAAAAACTTACTTCAGAAAGCTATTTTCTTTCAACTTTTATATAGAAAAAGAAGGAAAGGAAGAAAGAAAGAAGGCAAGAAAGAGAGGAGAAGGAAGGAAGAAAGAAAGTCAGCCAGAAGGGAAGAAGGAAGGGAGACAAAAGCAAAAGCAAAAATCAGGAGCAGAATGGTAAAAAATATATTAAGTATTTTCTTAATTATTGACAGTATATTGTAACTTTACTATCACTGTTCAAAAGCCTATATCTCTTGAAATCGTTTACTGTACAATATACTTTACTGCAGAACAGAGCCTTTTTCTAGAATCAATTTTCATTTATTAGTGTGTTAATAAGCTTATTAGCATTTTCTGTTCCTTGGAGGTATTCTTAAGAACAAAGACATAACGGTCTTGACATATGCCTTAAAACGGTGATGAAAAACTTTACTAAGTCAAAAAAGACAAAACCTAAGATTCATATATAGAAAATATATCTCAAGGATATTAAAATTCCAACGCACACTATGCTTATATGTAAAGCCAAAGGCTGAATTGTTACACGTAAAGTCCCTTTTTTCTATTATAATATCTTATCTACAAATTGGATACGGTCATGTGTCACATAAATTTTTGAATAAGAAGCTAGATTGTCAATTTTATCAAAGTTTCACCTGATAATAATGCATAATAGCTTCAAGGAGAGGCCTTTGGGGGCCCTACTTCCCCTAATAGAGATATGGATAAATTATAAGCTTGCTTGCTGCAGAACCTGTAAGTTATACAGTAGTCATTTCTGTAACAGAAGCAACGGAATAGAAATGAGATTTTACAACTTGAGCGCTCTTTTCTTTCTTTAGTATATTAAGGTTATTACATTGTGTGATGAAACTCATGAAAATTAAATCAAATCGATTTGTTAATTAATTGTTGAAAGTTAAAAAAATTTTCCAACCTCCTTACAGATAAAATTGCCCATGAGACATATTCGTAACTCATCCCTTACAACCATGTCCAAATCCATCGTGTTTGTCTTCTGTCCATCAGTGCATAATCCTTGCAGCTGAGCTAGGAGCCTGGGGAGGGTTTATCTTCCCAAATAATAAAAAGAAAAGAGTCAGAATAAAGACAATTGGGTTTATCTGATCTATTTTGGCCAGAATTGTGAATGTAAGGCCTAGAGGTACAGAAGACTTCAGCAACATGAGGATAAAGTCATACGCTCACGACCGAAGGAACTAGTTCCTTGATAGGAGTGTTGAACTGCAATACCGGGTCCAAACTCTTAGCGTCATGTAATATAAATAAACCCATTATCTGCTATGGTTATCCTTAGTGGATGAGATTTCTAACATATGCTTTAAAGATTCACTTATTACTCTATCGTGTAATAGAGCTTCATATCAATCTTCACAGAAATCTTCTGAATTCTGTAATCATGCAAATTATAATCCCTGGATATTGAAGAATTATATTTACTATAATCATGCTATTTCTAAATCTAAATTATATAAAATAACAATGCTAATAATAAATGCTTTTAATGAAAGCCCATACACACACTTAACATAACATTTCTTACCATTTTAATTGTCAGCAGTATTCATTAATACAATGGCAAATTTTATAAATAAAAACAATTCCAATTCATATACACTGCCACTTATTCCTTTCAATTGTGTTAATATCCTCAATACCATTATATGCACTTTATTATTTTGTAACAAATGGATACTGTAAAGATTAGAAATTTAAGTACCTAGGATATACAGTCTTTTTAAATTATCTATTTAAGAAAGAAATCGGTATATAAATATAATTTGTTTAGCAACAAAACATTCAATTCAATGTACGGTATTTCATGAAATTTTCAGTTAATTTAAAAATTGACCAGTAGTTACTGTTGAAGACTATTCTTCGTTTTGCTCCTAGACACTTGCATCAACCTGCCGGCATGTTGGGATCAATCAATTGCAGCGGTCGCGTTCATTCATCTCTGTCCTGCCATTCATCCCATGGCAGCTCTTCTAAGAAGCACACTGTGTAATTGAATTTGGATGAAACCAAATATAAGGGCAAACTGTGACACAGTAGTATAATCAGTTTGATTCAAAAATTTGAGCACAGATTTTTGTTCGCCACTTTCAGCAGGAGGAGTAGGGTACTCTATAATAGTACCATAAATAAAGCTCTGGGGAAAAGGCACATCACGTGCTTTAGTGCACACCAAGTGTTCGTGGATTCTCAGTTGAAAAATCACAGGTGGTGAGAGGAAGAATATTACTAAGTACAATACAATGTCCGTAGAAAACAAAGGAATAAAGCTTAAGGCTTAGAATCTTTTTCAGGATACGTAAGTAAGATGATGTCTTAAAATTTTCTATAAGTGTTGTCATATATTCAGGAAAAGTTGTGTGATGCAATCAAGTTCTCTGTTTTAGAGATTTGGAGAATATAAACATTATATTTATATCTATATATCTATAAATCTATAACTATATCCATGTTTCCATATAATTGTGTTCTAAGGCAGAGTTTTGTCTCTGGTTGTGTTCTTTCAAGTTAATTTTTAAATTTGATCAAAGCTAGCCTATATGAAGGAGATAATCACCTGGAATTACTTGTTTTTATATTTGAGGAAAGTAATAAGTTTTCTCCATTCCATTTCTAGTCCAGACTTAAAGTAAATCCTTGGAGACTTTTGAATCTATATAATTCCCATTTTACTCAATATCTTGCTTAGTAATACTTTCTTGGTTACATTTAATTTTTTTTTTTGGTGAGAAAGATTGGCCCTGAGCTAACATCTGTTGCCAATTTTCCTCTTTTTGCTTGAGGAAGATTTTCCCTGTGCCAATCTTCCTCTACTTTGTATATAGGCCGCCACCACAGCATGGCTTGATGAGCAGTGTGTAGGTCTATGCCAGGGATCCAAACTCAGAAACTCCAGGCTGCTGAAGCTGAGAGCACAAACTTAACCACTATGCCACCAGGCTGGCCCCTACATTTAATTTTTCGTTTTCAATTTTTGAATGTCATTTCCTATATAGCAATAATTTTCCCTTAAATAGGTAATTGCATATGTATTGATCTCAAAATGATAAAGACTACCTTCAGAGATAGAAGATATTCACACAAGTTTTCCTTAAGGGCTAGTTAAAATGGAAAATGGTCATTTTTACCTGGGTTCTTCTCCCCCCACAACTACCTTTATAAAATAAAATAAACCTAAAGTAGAATAAATTTTCTTGAAGACTAGCCATTGGAATTTTCTATTCATCTTTTGGTCTTTTATTGTGATAAAGAATCAAAATAGTTCTCTTATAAAAGGAAAAAAATCATATCAAATTAATCACCAAAATTTATTGACCATGAAGTAAAATTTCCTTAATCTGTGAAATGATGCAGTTTCAAGTCTCTCCCAATTCTAACATTATATGAGTCTGTGAATATATAACTATGAAAATGTAAATGAACTCACTTACTGCTCAGTGATAGTCCTTATCTAACATTTTATGCTTGATTTCTTTTTTAATTTCAAGATACAGTCAATTGACTAAATCATCTTTATCTATATCAAATAGCATTTTTAGACCAGTTATTTGGTGTTCTTGGCGTAGAAATGAAAAGTAGAGCTTACAAGAATATAATTATATTCTGCTTTTTCCTATGAAATTCTATTAAATATGAGCCGTGTCTTCTTTTTTTCCCTTACCTCCTGTGGGATAAGCAAAGAAGGGTTTGATTGGGAGTAAAAAATGTGGAAGGGAAAAATACATCTAGAACTTTGTACCAGCCCTTCACCCTTTAAAAGACTGCACTGAAAGAACTGCTTAGATGAGGAAGTTTTGTTTTTGTGTTTGCTTTTTTGTTTGTTTTATTGTGTTTTATTTTCCATTTTGATGTGACTATGAGGTCTTCCCTTTTATAAGATGAACAAAGAAGAGATTCTTCAGAATCACTTCACAAGAACAGTGTATTTTCAGTGGGGAGTATATATCAACTCTGAATAGATTTCAAGTCAGATCAGTAGGCAAAGTATTTTTCTAGGACAAAACATGTTAAATTAGAAAATATAAACTTCCACTGTTCCCAGAAAATACGTGTAATGATAATTTCCCATTTATAATGAGTTTATTTGTAATATAATTTATTACATTTCTCCATTAGTTGTGGAAATGCTTCAGTATGAAATAACTCTGATTTCTCTAACTTTGCTTGGTAATATCAAAGGGATCAGTATTGGCTAATTTGGATCAAGTTGTTAGTGGAGTACTTTCATTTAGAAATGACTATGTAGTTAAATTGTCCTGAATTTAGTCCAGATCTCTCTGCAGTGGTTGAGATGCATCAAATGTATTTTATCATAAGATTTGACAAAAATTTTACTGATAAAATATTCCCATTTATTTAATTTTGTACTGGCTAAAATAAACTGATTAAAGCACATGTAAAATTATCTGAAGAAAGACAATAACACAATATGTAGATAATAACATTAGTTATGAGCCATAAAAGGGAAAGCATTGTGTGAGAGGAACACGTATGGAATTGTCTCAGTTTGCAGTTTTAAAGTCAAAAACAAGTAGAATGATATAGGTAAATTTCAAGAAGTTAGAAATGCAAGAGTTTGGAACTACAATAATCTTTGATATAAAATATAAAAGATTCACTCAACTTTGTGGTAAGTACCACATGGTGCTTCATAATGAATGGAAGGGACAAAACTTCATATATTTACCTTTATTAGGAATTGGTAGGTTGGTGAAAGTAAAGGATAGTAGATGACAGCTATAAACTCTAAAGCACTTTTTGAAGATAAGAGTTAGAATGGCTTTGAAGCCTTTTTGAAATTTATTTACCTAGAGAAGATTCAGAAATTGTGTTTTTTTTATTCTTTAAAAATATTTTTTGTGATCTGCAACTTTATACTGCTAATAAACAGTTGGATAAAACTGGAAATGTCAGTCAATTTAAATTCGAATGATTCTAAGGCTTCAGAAAATTAAACCTAGGAATGAGTATAGATTAGATTCTTCCAAATGATCCATTTTCTGTCTCTTTGCATAGAAATAGGCAGCATCAATGCAGTGACTTTTTAGGCACTTTTTAGTGCCTTGTTATGTGGAATCCTTCAAGGATTTAGCTGGTATTAGATTGCACATATGGCTTTCTGTATAAATAAAAGTGTTTGCCAAACTAATCAAATGAAAGCAAGTTTAGTATGCTGGGAGTTTTTAAATTACATTTGATGGAGTTCACCAAGACGATGAATGAAAAATATTTCTTTTTAGTCCTTCCTCTTTCCTCAAGGTTTACAAATTGATATTTGCTCTTTACAATTGACATTTGCTCTTCATTCATTAATAGCACACATATCTTATAATGATGAGAACAATATTATGTAATATTTTGGAAAATTATCAGAAACAGCACAAGATCAATTCAAGATTAAGAAAGCAGATGTTTGTTTTTGGTCCCTCCACATTATTTGCCATTATTTTATCACTGCTTTCTTCCTCTTGTCACATGTAGTCTAGTGTCTTCACGCAACCTAAATTACATTTTACCTGACCTGTATCTTCCCCAGCAAATTGTATTACTCTAGTGTCTTTAATAATAGCAGAACCTACCAATCTCATAAACACGTACTAAGATACTGATCGTTAGTTGCTGTTTAATAAAATATCCTTCAATGTATAGGAGATTCATGGTTAAGAATTCCTAAACTAGAGAATTATAAGATAATAGCAATCACACATTATTGTGATAACCAAGAAAGTTCTAAAATACTTCCAAACTGATATGATCAAAAGTTCCATTTTAAAGAGAAAATTAAATTCAAAGTAACCAGAAGAAAAGAAACAATGAAGATCAGAGTGGAAATCAATGGCTTAAAACACAAAAACAAGAGAATAAAAATTAATTTTAAAGTCTAATAATATCAATAAACCAGGCTGATTAGCCACGTGGATCAAGAAAAAAGAGGGAAAATATAAATTTTCAATTACAGAAACAAAGAGGTGACGTGATTATAGATAATAAGAATTAAAAAGACAATAAGGGAATATTATTAGCAATGTTATGCCAACATACTTGATAAAGGAAGTGGACAAACTACTCAAAAGACACAAAATGCCAAAACACACTCTAAAAGAAACAGATAACCAAACTATACTATATACATTTAGGAAACTTAAGCTGTGGTTAAAAACATTCCCTTAATGGAAACCTCTGGTTGGATGGCTTCACTAGAAATAAAACAGGAGAGAATTCTCTTAACTTACTTTAAAACTCCTGTATTACCCTGATAACAAAATCAACAGAGACAATATAAGAAAACAAAACCAAAGATCAACATCTCTCATGAACACCCAAGAAAATTTCTTAATAAAATTGTGGCAAATTGAGGGGCCAGCCCAGTGGCACAGCAGTTAAGTGTGCACGATCCGCTGCAGCGACCTGAGAGTTCGCATGTTCAGATCCTGGGCACGCACTGACGCATCGCTCGTCAAGCCACGCTGTGCTGGTGTTCCATATAAAGTAGAGAAAGATGGGCACGGATGTTAGCTCAGGGCAAATCTTCCTCACAAAAAAAAATATTGTGGCAAGTCGAATACAGGAAAATATATTCAATCATGACAAAATGGATTTCATCTCACAGGGATACCGGTTGCTTTAACAATTAAAAATTAACCAATTCAATTCACCATATTAATAAACTAAGAAAGTGAAACCATATGGTTATCTCAATAAATGCAAAAATGAGGCATAACATTTAACAATGATTCTTGATTAAAAAAAGACTGTTTGTGTACTTATAACAGAATGGAGATACATCAAGGGCAGCTCTAAAATTCTGATTAATTATACTTACAGGTAAAAAACTGAATGTTTTTCCCTTAAGATGAAGAACAGGTCAGGGATATGCATTCTCACAACGCATTTCTATTCCTCATTGTACTGGATGTAATAACCATTTTTACAGAGAAAGAAAAAGAAATAAATACCAATTATAAAGAAATAAGTAAAACAGTTTTGTTTGTAAACAATTGAAGATCTATAGGAAAAATTCTAATGACTCTACAAAAGAGTTACTGGAACTAATAAGTGAGTGTAGCAAGGTCAAAAGATACAAGATAAATCTAAATTATCGATTATATTTCTATGTACTACATCGACTGTTAGAAATTGAAATAAACACTTAAAATAGCATAAAAATGTGATATATTCGGACATAAATTTTACAAAATATGTATCTGCCAATCTGTACATTGAAAGCTACAGAAAAATTCTAAAAGAAATTAAGAAATAATACATGAAGAAATATACTACATTCATTGAACAGGAGATTCAATTTTGTTAAAAATTCATTTCTTCCAATATTGACCTATAGATTCAAATAAATCTCAATAAAAAAGAGAGAAATTTTTTTTGGAATAAATTCACAATCTAGTCCTACAATATATATATTTTAATATACATATATTATATATTATAAATGCCTTAGAATATGCCTTGGAATAGCTAAAATAATTTAAAAATACAAACCTGGTGGATTCACACTATCCAATTTCAAAACTTACTATGAAATCATAGTAACCAAGAATTTTTTTTGGTATCAGGATAAAAATATAAAAAAATGGAACAAAACAAAGTCCAAAAAAATTCACACCTAAGTGTGAAATACCTAAGTAATTTAAATTCAAAGAGACAGTGTTTTCAACAAAACTTGCTGAAACAATTGGATACCTACATACAAAAAAACCCGCAAAACTCACAACAGTTAGGGGCCAGCCGGTGGCAGTGGCAAAGTGGTTAAGTGCTTCTGCTCTGCTTCAGCAGCCTGGGGTTCGCGGGTTCTGATCTCGGGCATGCACCGACTCACCGCTTGTCAAGCCATGCTGTGGCAGCATCCCATATAAAGTAGAGGAAGATGGGCTTGGATGTTAGCCCAGGGCCAATTTTCCTCAGCAACAAAAGAGGAGGATTGGCATTGGATGTTAGCTCAGGGCTGATCTTCCTCAAAAAAAAAATAAATAAAATAACAGAGAAACTCACAACAGTTATACCATATAAAAAGTGTCTTAAAATGTTTCAGAGAGCTATGTAAGAGCTAAGAGAATACAACTTCTTTAGGGAGAAAAATAGGATAAAATTTTGTGACCTTGGCTTTGGTCAAGATTTCTTAAACAGCATACAAAAGGAAAAGCATCACATAAAAATCAGTCTTCATAAGATCGACTTCATAAAAATCAAAACTTTTTGCTTTTTAAGACACTGCTAAGAAAATTTAAAAAAAAGCTACATGTTTGCAGTCATATTTGCAAATCATATATCTGATAAAAGACTTGTATCCAAATTAAATAAAGAGCTTTTAAAACTTAATAATAAGACAAACAACCCAATTAAAAATGGGCACAAGCCTTATAGTCATTTAACCAAAGAAGATACCCCAATGGCAAATAAATACATGAAAAAATGTTCAACATCATTAATCAATATTGAATAAAAATTAAAACCATAATGTGGTGCCACTATGTACACAGTAGAATGGATAAAATTTAAAATGTTGGAAATGTCAATCATTTGCAAGGATGCAGAAGAAATATGCTTACACATTGCTGACAAGAATGAAAAAAATAAATAAATCTACAGCCTCTTTGGAAAACAGTTGGGCAGTTTCTTATAAGGTTAAGCCTACATGTGTCAGATAACCCAGCTGTCCCACTCCTAGGTGTGTAACTAAGAGTAACAAAAATATGTCAACACAAAGATTTGTATTCAAATGTTCTTGTTCTGAGAAAATTTATTCACAATACCCTTAGTTAGAAAAAACAAAAGGATACATTAACTTAAGTATTGATTGATAAGCTAATTTTGTCTATTCATTTAATAAAATATTGCTCAAAATTATAAAGAATAAATTAGTTACACACAGCAACATAAAAAGATATCAAAAGCTTTATGCTTAGTGAAAGAATTCTGATACAAAAGACTATATACTGTATGATTGCATTTATAATAAATTCTATAAAAGGCAAAACTATGTTGACAAAAGCAATTGATGGGTTTCCAGTTGCTAGGTCAGGGGACAGTCACAGTAATATTCTGCATCATGATTATGGTAGTGGTGATGCAACTGTGTATATCTGTCAAAATTTTTGGAACTGATCACTTAATGTTAAGGAATATTTTGTGTGTAAATTATATCTCAATAATGCTGTTGGAAAACTAAAGAAAAAAGTTCATAAACTAAACATCATAATTCCAATGCAGAGATTGTCAGAAGTGATGAAAAAAGCAAAACTCAACTACATGATACCTGCAAGAAACGTGCTTTAAATTTAAAGATAAAAAAGATCCTGTGTACATCATACAGAGAATAATAAGGAAGGAATGATTATATAAATATCAGATTAAATAGTCTTCAAGACATGGGGTATTAAAGAGATTGAGAGCAACATTTAATCATGATAGAAGGTCAATTCATTAGGAAAATGTAAACTTCATATGTAGATTAATATCAGAGCTCAAAAATATATGGAGCAAAACATGACAGATATAAAGGGAGATACAGTCAATTTCAAAGTCATATTTGGAGATTTTTTCATGCCCCCTCAGCAATTAATAGAACAATTAGACAAACATGTGCAGACATCTGTTTAATTTGAGTAGTACTACCAATCCCTTTGATTTAATTGATATTTATAGGACAATAAACATTCTTTTCAGATGCACATAGTATGTGCTCCAAGATAGACCATATGCTGGGCCATAAAACCAGTTTCAAAAATTTGAAAGGACCAAAACCATATGAAGGTACCTGACCACGATGGAATTAAATTAGATAACAATAAAATATATAGGAAAACCTCGCATATTTGAAAATTTTAAAACACAATTCTAAGCAATCAATGGCTTAATAAATAAATTTTCCATTTCTTAGGCTGAGTGGTTTTTTTATAATGTTTAAATTAAACAATATTTAAATACATTTAGCTGTCGTGTTTTATAATGAAATATTTTTTAAAAGATGGAGTGAATTGTCTTACTGATTTTCTTATTCCCATACTTAAAAAAAAATCAAATCCAGGGGCTGGACTGGTTAAGTTTGGTGCATTCAGCAATGGCAGCCAAGGGTTCGCGGGTTTGGATCCTGAGCGCGGACCCACACCACACATCAAGTCATGCTGTGGTGCTGACCTACATACAAAATAGAGGAAGACTGGCACAGATGTTAACTCAGGGCCAATCTTCCTCAAGCAAAAAGAGGATGATTGGCAACAGATGTTAGCTCAGGGCCAAACTGCCTCACCAAAAAATAAATAAATAAATAAATCGAATCCAGCCACATTTTATGACTATCAATATAAGCAGAATATCCTGGTGATACAATGTGCAAAAAGTTTTGGCCAAGGAATGGAATAAATTTTCTGTCATAGTGCAGGAAAATGCTTAAACCTATTCCTAAGAGCAATGTTGATAAATAAGTTTACATGGATGTGATATCATTTCAAGGAAATCAAACTGAGAATCTGGAGGCAAGTAAACTGAGAATATAATTCAATAGTTTAAGTAAAACTCCTCAATTACACTCCAGTTCAGAAGATCCTATATATTACAGCACCATCTCAACAACACATTGAATAGTAACGAGATATTGATATTCCAGAGTAATTTCCAACTAGGACAATAATCTACAGTACTAGTAGCAGGGCACTGAGGTCACAGAAAGAGAAAATAACGGAGAGAAGAAAGAGAAGGGGAAGAGAGAGAAAGATATATGGTGTATTAATCAGATTTCTCCAGAGAAACACAGCCAATAGGATGTGTGTATATGTTTACATAGATAAATACACACACACACACAAACATATAATATGTATATGTATGTATGTCATATATGTGTGTACATATATGTTAGTATATATATATATATCTATATCTATCTATTCAGAGAGAGAAAGAGAGATTATTTTAAGGAATTGGCTCATGTGATTGTGGAGACTGGCAGGTCTGAAATCTGCAGGGCACCTGGTAGGCTGGAGACTCAGGGAATAGTTGATGTTGCAATTTAGAATTCATCTGGATTCTAAATCTATCTGGAGGCAGAATTTCTTCTTCCTGGGTGTAACCTCATTCTTTTCTCTTAAGGCCTTCAACTGATTGGATGAGACCCACTCACACAATGGGGGATAATCTTCACTAAAAGTCTGCTGATTTAAATGTTAATAATCTAAAAAATACTTTTATAGTAACATCTAGACTGGTTTTTGACCAAAAACCAGACATCATACATAGTCTTGACAAATTGACACATAAAATTAACACATGTGAAAGACAAATTCAGTTAAGAGAAAAATAAGATCCAATTGAAAAATAGAAGAAAATTTTTCTAATTGTTTTGCAGGGTAGAATAACAATGAACTGTGCATACATTAAAAATGTTAAATAATGATGTATTTTATTAAATATGATACATTTAAATAGAAAGATTTTATAGCTAAAAAGGGATTAAAAAACAATACTTACCCATTTAGTAACATAAATAATAATGGAGAGCAAATTCCATGTTGGAAACCAAATTACAAGCAGGTAGGACAGACTTGAGATAGTCATAGAGAATACGGAGAAAATATAACTAAAATTAAAATAACAAAGAGAGGAAGAAAAATCTATGGAAGAACCATAAAGATAAATCAACAACCCATATATTTCCCACTGGAGTTGAGAAAACTAAATGAGTAGAACAGATAATTGACTAAGCTAAAGTGGAGACACATTTCTCTCTATTGGAAACTTCAATGAGAGAATGATATTTCAGATCAAAGGGTATGTCTTATTTTAAGGAAAAAAGTGAAAAAATTGATATTAAAATATATCCTCATTATACTGTTGATGGTCAAAGATAAAAACTTTCTCTTGGCTTCCACAGAAATGGAAAAATAAAAGCAGGCCACCTAAAGTGGAGAAAATCCAGACTTGTGTTTGCTGTTCTATAACCACTTTCAAAGCCAGATAAAGTTAGAATAATATCCACAGTCTGGAGAGCAAAAGATATTATATAAGCTTGCATTATATTTCTAGTTATATGACCATTTCTCTGGTCAATTGCCACATATTGTCAAAAAATTGAAAATCGTGGTAACTGGAATATGCACAAAACTTCCATAGGAAAAAAAAAATCTAGTATTAAACATAGTCAAGAAAGTGATAAAACGAGTAAACAAACAAATGAAAAAGAACTGAGGGTATCAATTTCTATTTCAATATATTAATGAGATTTTCTTTGTTTATAATTATGGAAAGAGAATAAAAAGTAAAATACCTTTAAATAGTAACTTAGCAACAGATTTGAAAATCAGGATTTATGAGGTAAGGGAGAGCTGAGAAAAGAGAAGATAATCACCCACTTTCAACAGCAGTGAAAATATTTATAAAGACTGTAAACATAATATTTTATAGCACTTTAACCTTGAAAAACTTTTTAAGAACTAATTCTTATGTTACAGAACATTTAGCTGCTAACACCATTTGGTTGTTGTTTTCTTTTAGTATTTATATATTTCTAATTTAAAAATAAGCATATTTGTTGCATAATTAGTTCACTTTTCCTAAAAAGTCAAATTTAATATCACCCATTCTATCATATATTAATGCATACATAAATACTGTAAAATACCAAATTGATGATGACAGAGTAGGAAGTTCCTGGAATCACTCCCTACATGGAAGCTACAATTCATCTGGCAAGAATCATCAGAATCAAATATTTTGGAAACTTGAAATCCAGTCCAAGACTTGTAGCATCTAGGGAGTGCTTGATGATGAAGGAAACTGGAAAATTTTAGTTAATTTTAGTGTTTGGTGTAGCAGCTACCATCTTTTAGGCCCCAGACCCATGGCGGGTAGCTATGGGCCTTTGGCCTGCATTCTTGTTGTGGCCCGCTGCTGCCGCCAGGTTGAGCAATAAGGACCTTACCCTCCAAGGATCAGGGTTGTGTGTTTTTTTTTTTTTTTTTTAAAGATTTTATTTATTTTATTTTTTCCCCCCAAAGCCCCAATGGATAGTTGTGTGTCGTAGCTGCACATCCTTCTAGTTGCTGTATGTGGGACCCGGCCCCAGGATGAACAGAGAAGTGGTGCCTCGATGAGCACCCGGGATCCGAACCTGGGCCACCAGCATCGCCGCGCGCGCACTCAACCACCAAGCCACAGGGCCGGCCCAGGGTTGTGTGTTTTGATCTGCCTGGTGGTTCATTGAAAGGCCAGTGCAGGGAATGGCCATTGTTTCTGACCCCTCAGGCTAAAGTAGCTTTCCTGGTGGCACCTGTTAGAGGGAACTTAAAGAGACAGAACTCTTTTCTTCTCCCTCTCTCTCTCTTTATTACATCCAGGCATTCAAGGAAATATTTGTCAGGTCACTGGCTGACTACAGAGATAGAATACAGACTAGTGACCATACAGAAGAAGGAATATAACCTTGACAGAAGTAGTTTGGAAAAGTCACCATTTGTTAGGGGACTACTGCAACCTTCCATTGGATTAATCTAATCCCTTCCAGGGATTACTATAAGCAATCCCTGGGGAAGGAGGAGAATCAGATTTCCAGAGTTATCACATTATATTCTTCAAAATGTCCAGTTCTCAACAATAAAAAAATTACAAATCATGCAAAGAAACAGGAAAATACAGCCCATTCACAGGTAAAAAAAAAAAAAAAATTAATTAACAGAAAATATCCCAGAGGAAGCCCAGATATTGGAATACTAGACAAAGACCTTAAATTAACTGTTTTAAATATGGTCAAAAGGCTGATAGAACCATGGACAAGTAATTAAAGGAAATCAAGAGTGTGATGTATGGACAAATAGAGAATATCAACAACAAAGATAGAAATTAAGGAAGTGAACCAAATAGAAATCCTGCAGCTGGAAGTGGAGTAGATGAAATGAAATTTTCCTTTAGAGGGGTTTAATAGCATATTTGAGAAGACAGAAGAAAGAACTAGCAAACTAGAAGATAGGGCAATTGAAATTACATAGTCTGAGGAACAGAAAATAAAAGGATGAAGAAAAATGAACAGAGCCTAAAGGACCTGTGGCACACCTTCATGCACATCGACACATTCATTATGAAAGTTTCATAAGGAGAAGACAGAGAAAGTGGCATAAAAAATATTTGAAGAAATAATGCCCCCAAACTTCTCAAATTTGATGAAAAACAGGAATCTACCTATTCAAGATCAAAGAACTTCAAGCAGGATAAAAATCAAAGAGATCCACCCAACACACAATACATTATGGTCAAACTGTCCAAAGCCAAAGAAAATCTTGAAAGTAGCATGAGAAAAATGACTCAAGAGATTCTCAATAAGATTCACAGCTTATTTTTCATCATAAACCATAGAGGCCAAGAGGCAAGAAGACATATTTAAAGTGCTAAAGTAAAAACTGTTAACCAAGAATTCTAAATTCAGCAAAACTATCCTGCAAATATGAAAGAGAAATTAAGATATTCCTAGATAAACAAAAGCTAATAGAGTTTGACACTACTGGACATGCCCTACAAGAAATGTTGAGTCCTTCGGACTGAAAGAAGAGGACACTAAATGGTAGCTCAAAGCCATTTGAAGTAATAAAGATCTCTAGTAAAAGGTAACAACATAGGTAAATATAAAAACTAGTCTTATATTTTTGGCTTGCAACCCACTTCGTGTTCCCGATATACTTCGTTTATTTATTGTTTTTGTGAGGAAGATCAGCGCTGAGCTAACATCTGCCAATCCTCCTCTTTTTTTGCTGAGGAAGACTGGCCCTGGGCTAACATCCGTGCCCATCTTCCTCCACTTTATATGGGACACGCACCACTGGGCCGGCCTCCTATATACTTTAAAATGCATAAAATAATAATTATCAATCTATGTTAATTGGAACACTATGCATAAATTTAATTTACGACAATAACACAAGTTGTAATTTGTGACAATAACAACATAGAGTGGGAGAGCAGAGCTGGGTAGGAGCAGAGTTAATATATGTTATTGAAGTTAAGTTTTTATCATTTCTAACTAGATTGGTATAAATTTAGGATGTTAACTATAATCCCCATGATAACCACCAAGAAAAAAAAACTAAAAGTAAAAAGAATGAAGACAGAGTCAAAATGGTACAATACAAAAATATCAAGCACAAAAGAAGGAACTATTGATGGAATTGAGGAAAAAATTATAGAGAAAACAAATCAGAAAATGGTGGAAGTCCTTCATTATCAGTAATTACTTTAAATGGATTAAACTTACCCTTAAAAGACTAAGATTGGCAGAAGGAATATAAAATTGATCGACCTGTATGCTGCTTACAAGACACTCACTTTAGGCTTAAAGACACAAACAGCTTTAAAGTGAAAGGATGAAAAAGATATTCCACAAAGATAGTAACAAGAGAGCTGGGGTAGATATACTAATATTAGACAAAATAAACCTTAAGTCAAAAATTGTTACGAGAGACAAAAAAGAGCATTATATATCGAAAAAGTGTCAATTCATCAGGAAGACATAACAACTATAAGCATATACACATAAAACAAGAGCCCCAAAATATATGAAGCAAACATTCACAGAATTGAAGGGAGAAATAAACAGTTCTACAATTATAGTTGTAAACTTCAATACATCACTTTCAATAGTGGATAGAATATCTAGACTTAAGTTTAATAGGGAAATAGAAAACTTGAATAATATTATAAACCAACATAGACCTAAGAAGTCTGTTCAGACGTTCCACCCAACAAGAACAGAATATACATTTTTCTTTAGTGCACATGAAACATTCCAGGATACATCCTATGTTAGGCTAAAAAATAATTCTCAATAATTTGAAACGATTAAAATCATACAAAGTATTTTTTTCTGATACAATGTAATGTGGAAGGAATAATGGAAGAAAAACTGGAAACTACAAATACGTGGAAAATAAACAACACATTCTTAAGCAACCAATTGATCAAAGAAAAAATCACAATGGAAATTAGAAAATAATGTGAGATGAATGAAGACAAAACTCAACATTCTAAAACTGAGGGGATGCAACCAAAGAAGCATTACAGGGAATTTTACAGCTGCAAATGCCTACATTAAAAAAGAAGAAAGGCCTCAAATCAATATCCTAATTTTAAACCTAATGAACCAACAAAAAGAAAAGCAGACTAAACCCAGACTAAGGAGGGAAATAATAAAGATTACAAACAAAGTAAATATAAGAGAAAATAAATCAATGGAGAGAAACAATAAACCAAAAGCGGGTTCTTTTAAAAGATAACGAAAGTCTTCTACTAGACTGACTAAGAAAAAAAGAGAGAAGATACAAATAATTAAAATCAGAATGAAAGTGTGAACATTAATAACCACCTTTTAGAAATTAAAAGGATTACAACAGAATAATATGCATAACTGTACACCAACAAATTAGATAATCTACATGAAATGGACATATTCTTAGAAAGACACAAATTACCAAAACCGCCTAAGATTAAATAGAAAAATCTCAACAAACCTATAACAAGTAAACAGATTGAATCCATAATCAAACACGTCTAAACAGGGAAAAGTCCAGGAATAGATTGATTCACTGGTGAATTCTACTAAACATTTAAAAACTAATTACTTTTTTAAATTATTTAATTAATTAAATTAATAAATCCTACTGGAGTAGGATTAATTAGGATAACCAATCCTGCTCCTGTTCTTCCAAAAATCAAAAGAGGAGACAATACTTCCTAACACATTCTATTAATCCAGCATTACCCTTAAATTAGTCATAAAAAGATACCACAAGAAAACTATAGATCAATAGCCTTTGTGCATATACACCAAAAATCCTGAACAAAATACTAGCAAACTGAATCCAACAGCACATTAAAGAATTATACAACACAACCAAGTGAGATTTATCCCAGGAATTCAAGGGTGGTTCAACATAAGAAAATTAACAAAATATAGCACATATATGAACAAATTTTAAAAAGCCACATGATCACCTCAATAGATGTAGAAATAATATGTGGCAAAATTCAGTACTCTTTATGATAAAAAACGTTCAGCAGGGCCGGCCCCGTGGCTTAGCAGTTAAGTGTGCGCGCTCCGCTACTGGCGGCCCAGGTTCGGATCCCAGGCGCACACCAACGCACTGCTTCTCCGGCCATGCTAAGGCCGCGTCCCATATACAGCAACTAGAAGAATGTGCAACTATGACATACAACTATCTACTGGGGCTTCGGGGGGAAAAAAAAAGGAGGATTGGCAATAGATGTTAGCTCAGAGCCAGTCCTCATCAGCGGAAAAAAAAACAGGAGGATTAGCACGGATGTTAGCTCAGGGCTGATCTCCCTCACACACACACATAAAAAAAAAAACGTTCAGCAAACTGGGAACGCAAAGGAACTTCCTTAACATGGTATGGAGTTTATCAAAATATCACAGTTAACATCATGCTCAAATGTGAATAGCTATAATCTTTGCCTGTAAGATCAGGAACAAGACAAGGATCCCTGCTTTCACTACTGCTATCCAACATTGTACCTGGAAGTTCTAGCCAGTACAATTAGGCAAGAAAAAAATGTCATCCAAATTAGAAAGGAAGAAGTAAAATTATCTCTGTTTGCAGACGGCGATGACATGATTCTAAACATAGAAAATACCAATGAATACACACACAAACAAAAACCTTACTAGAGCTAATAAACAAATTCAAAGTTACAGAGAACAAGATCAACACACAAAAATCAGTTGTGATTTTATACACCAGCAGTGAACAATCTGAAAAGAAAATTAAGAAAAACATTCCATTTAAAATAGAATCCAAAAGACTCAAATATGTAGAAATAAATTTAACCAAGCAAGTGACAGACTTGTCAATGAAAACTATAAAATATTGCTAAATAAATTAATCAAAAATTAATTAAATGGAAAGTTATCCCACATGCATTGATTGGAAGAGTTAATATTGTTTAAATGGCAATAGTTTCCACTGCAATCTACAATCCCTGTAAAAATTGAAATTGTCTTTTTTTCAGGGAAAAAAAGCCTATCTTTAATTCATATGTAATTGCTAGGGGATATAAATCATCAAAGTAATATTGAAAGAGGAAAAAAATAAGTTGGAGGACTCACACTTCCTGATTTCAGAACTTGGTACAAAGCTATAGTAATCAAAACAGTGAGGTACAGGCTTAAGGACTGACATAGATGCCAAGGAATAAAATTGAGAGTCTAGAAACAAACCCAAATATTTATGGCCAATTAATTTTTGACAAAAGCGCTGAGATCATTTTATTGAGAAAGAATAATATCTTCAACAAAATGGTGCTAGGACAACCAGATAACCACATGCAAAATAATGAAGTTGGATGCCTACTTCATTTCACTTACATAAATGAACTCAAAATGTATCAACAAACTAAATACAAGAGGGAAAACTATAAAACTATTAGAAGAAAACCTAAGGATATATCTTCATGGCATCAGACTTGACAGTGGATTCTTAGATTTGACACCAAAAGCATGAGCAACAAAAGAAAAATAGGTAGATTAAAATTTATTAAAATTAAAAACTTTTGTGCTTCACAGAATAATATCAAGAAATGAAAAAACAAACTACAGAATGAGATAAAATATTTGCAAATCATAAATCTCATTAGGGTTTAATATCCAGAATATATAAAGAGCTCTTACAACTCAGCAATCAAAAAGCAAACGATTAAAACATGGCAAAGAACTTAAATAAACATTCCTCCAAAGAAGATATAAAAATGCTAACAAACACATAGAAAGATGTTCATCATCATTGGTCATTAAGGAAATGCAGATCCAAACCACAATGAGATGCCACTTCATAACCACCATGATGGCTTGAAAGAAAATAACAAGTATTGGTGAGGATAAGGAGAAATAGGAACACTTGCAAATTGGTAATAGGAATGTAAAATCATGCAGTCATTGTGGAAAACAGTTTGGTCATTCTTCAAATAGTTAAATATAGAATTACTATATGACCCAGCAATTCCACTGCTGAGTATATAGCCAAGAGAAATGAAAATATATGTCCACACTGAATCATGTAAATTAATTTTTATAACAACACAATTCACATTAGCCAAAAGGTAGAAACAACCCAAATGTCCATTAGTGGATAAACAGATTAGCAAATTGGTGTGTGTACATACAATGGAATACTATTCAATCATAAAAAGGAATGAAGTATTGATACATGCCACAACGTGGATGAACCTTAAAAACATTATGCCAGGTGAAAGAAGCCAAATACAAAACATTGCATTTTGTAGATTTCCTTTTATATTAAATATCCAAAATAGGCAAATTTATTCAGATGGAAAGCAGATTAGTGGCTTCAGTGGATGGGGTGAGGGTGGGGTGGGGAGTGACTGCTTAATAGGTATTGGGTATTCTTCCGGAGTGATGAAAAAGTTTCAAAACTAGAGAGAGGTGGTGTTTCTAGAACATTGTGAATACACTAAATGACACTGAGTTGTACACTTTAAAAAGGTTAAATGTAGGTTTATGTGCATTTTATCTTAAAAAATTTTAACAGACTTTTACACCACACACATACACACACACAATGAATGAAAGACCTAATATCCATCAGTCACTTTATGGGAGAAAATAATCTGTCAAATGTCTTTTAACCTCCTTAAAAACATACAGGAATACAAGCAGAGCAAGAACTTGTGCCCAGCATCCTACTACTACAGCCATGAAAGCTAATATGCACATTCTGTGGGTGTAGCCTGTAATACAACAGACCACTGCTTAAAAAAACAAAACAAAACAAAACTCTCTTATGATACAAAGAAACTTCCAAAATGAAATTGTGAGGGAGAGAAAGAGAGAGAGAAAGAGACTGGTGAATAATAAAAGAAAATCAGATATTTTGAACATGGAAAAGTCTGTTCATGGTGTCTAGAACTCTCTGGAATATAGAACAACAAACTAGTTCCTGCTCTTCTTAAAAATTTGGATCCATTTTTAAATTATGTTTCTTGATATACAAGATGTAAGTTTTGATTCCTTGTGCCCACAAGAGCTGAAGAAAAACATCCTTGTTATTAAATGCAATTGCTAATGTTCAGCTTTTCTTTTCTTTATTAAATATGTTTTGGAGAGCCTACTCTAAGCAAGGCATATGGTAGGTTCTAGAGTTAGAGTGATAAGCAAAGAGAGCAGGAATCTTGGAGACATGATAGTGGTGGTAAAGCAATTAATGAGTAAATAAATAATTGTCTGAGAATGTCAAGATCCATGAAGAAAACAAAACAGAGTGATGTGCTTATGATAGATAGGGCAATGAGAGAAAATCCTACTCAGATAATGACAATTGTTCTGAATTCTGATTGATAAGAAGGAGCCTGAAATGAGAATGTAGAGAGCAAGAGAATGTCAGGCAAGAGGATGACAAGTTGAAAAGATTTTAAGGTCAGAAAACTTTAGAGTATTTAAGACACTGGAGGAACCTTTTTGATTAAAGCATATTAAATGAGGAGAATGGTACAAGATGAGGCCAGAGAGAGATACAGGCCCAAATATATAACACCTTAATATTGACAGTGCTGACAATTACCTGAGCCTCGTGATAGTGGAAAATCTTCCCACTCTTTTGTGTTTAAGGAACCTGCTTTCAGCAAAGAAACACTATTCCCCATCTGACTTAATGGACAGATGACAAGGCCTCTCTATACGCTCAAAATTCCCATACTTAACCTCATAAATGATTAGCTGAACTATTTGTGCGCACTGATCAATCAGAACAAAATGTCCATTAATCTGACTTGATGAAACTTCAGTTAAGCTTCTCTCCTTCTTCCAAGTCTGTGAATGTCA
Organism: Diceros bicornis minor; assembly: GCF_020826845.1. NCBI lineage: Eukaryota > Metazoa > Chordata > Mammalia > Perissodactyla > Rhinocerotidae > Diceros > Diceros bicornis. The sequence continues at coordinate 50,335,835 of NC_080747.1, forward strand.
ACATACTTTCAATCCTCAATCCCTCCTGAGAATAGGCTGACCTCAGGGTAAAACATTCTCTGACCTACTGTCTGATCATGCCTCCTCCCACCGTTCATCCCACTTTCCTACACCAAGGTCTTTTTAGCCTTGTTCACTGCTCCCTATGAAAGAAAAGCCATTTTCTGCCTGACCTCTGAGACATTTGCAGATCTCATGGTCAGAGCTTTTACCCTTTTGCAATAGTTCATCTCATCCTGTTATAATAATGCTTTCTTGCAATAATCATTTTGAATAAAATTTCTCCTTACCCAAGTCTTGGTTAATTTTTTTACATAACAATATCCACAATATGGACTTTGGATTTTCTTTTTTTTTATTAAGTTCTTGGAAGCGATGGAAATATGTGAAACAGGAGATGTGTCATTCACTGGGTTTTGAACCTATTTTTCTGATTGAGCTGTGGAGAAAGACTAGAAGGAGGCAAGAGTGTCACTTGAGCAGACTCTTGCAAGAACGGAGACGAGTTTGCGGCTTGGGCTGTAGAGGGCACAGTGGAGGAGGAAGGCTTTAGGAATTAATGTGGAGGTGGTGAAAACAGGACTTTGGTGATGGATTTAGGGCTGAGTTGTGACAAAAGAGGAATAAAAGTTGATTCTGGGTTCTTGGTAATAGTAATGGGATGGGTGACGATATTCTTTATTGGGGATGGGAAACATGGAAGGAGATAGGGTTTCCTTTCTACTGGAGATACCAAGTGGCTTGTTATATGTTTTAATCATGAGCTTGGAGGAAAAGAAAAATATGGTCAGGGAACATGAACTAGAAAATCCTCAGCATAGAGGTTAAAATGTTAGCCATGGTACAAAGAAAAGATAAAAATAAAGAGAAGAGAACCTACCCCCTGCTCTAAGGCACTTTGTTTTTCTGGGAACCTGATGAAAAAGAGTCAGCAATGGAAACTGAGAGGCAGCCACTCTGACATCGGAGGGAAACAGGATAACTTAAATGTCATGTCACACAGTGGAAAATCTTTGCAATTTACATCATTTAGTTCTATTTTTTGGAGTATAAAGCACTCCCTACTACTGTCATGACTAATGCTAAGTATCATTTATGTTTCTCTGATCTCCATTTCCTCCCAATAGTCTTCTCTAATTTCTGATATTGGATCAGGTGCTACTGAAATGTGTTCCAATAACAGGCCCTGCGTATATTTTAAAGTTTATCTCACTTTGTTTCCTATCCATTAAATGGCTATATTCTGTATCCTTTACTAGACTATGAACTTGCAATTCTGTTCCCTCACTTCATATAACATTGCAGATACTTGTTGTACAAATTATTAAAATGTAAACAGGTAAACAAGTTTAAAGAGATGATAAGAAATTCAATTTGCGGCATAGTGAGTTTGAGGCACCCATCATTCTCAGATCAAGAAGAAGGGAGGGAAAATTTATGGTGCTTCAGCCTAAGTTCCTACATAGACTGTTAATTAATACAGTTTTTTGAAAGAGAGTCGAGTCTGAGTCTGGTGGCTGAGGAAAGAAATGACACTTTGAAATTCACTTTGGGATAAAGGGAATAAGGTGATTATCTTGCGGCAAGTTGAACTGCTCCGACTACAAGAGACGGAGCTCTTCAGAATGTATTACTTGGTGTACTGTCATGTCCTCTACAAGTTTATTAACATACTTTCATGGGTGGGTGAGAAATAATCAAAATCCAACAGCTAAATATCTAAGACCTGATGCATATTCTCCATAAATATTCAGAGTTCTGACTTTTCAAATTTGCAATAGAACATGAAATCTTTATCTGTGCTACTTGGAGCTTTAGGAAATGCTTGAAATAGATAAAGTTATAATACACTTCTTTTTTGTTTTATTCATGTCACTTTAAAATTATTTTTGAAAGTTATATTAACACCAAATTAAGTTATTATTTTACTCCTTCAGTTCAAACAGGTTTAGAATAATTCTTTAGAGAGTGAAGTAATAGGTAATTATCATGGCTGTGGTTTAAGAGACTATCAAATGGTTTCTATTCATATGTTTTAATACATAAAAATACAAAGCCGTATGTTATATAGCTTTATATTTATTATAAGTATATTATTTCTATGATTTTAATATATGCATAAAATATATTATAATTATATAAATATAATACATTTAAATACAAAGCTCTATAAATATAATTGAGGCTATTTTGTTTTTTTTTTAAATATCTAGCTAAGTTAAAGACGTAAAGTAAACAAACAACAAAAACAAGTTTACCAATCTTTTATGTTACATCAGTGAGTGTAATGGGATACTAATATGAAATTGCTTTCATTATGGCAATATACTTGTCACTTGCTATAGGAAGACCACAAAAAAATAAACACCTTTATCTTTGGCCAAAATCCAGTTTTGATGTTATGCTGTTGTTGTCAATATTATGCTCATTTTGAAAAATAATTGGAAGTGAGCTAAATGCAGACTTGATTCAATTCAAAATCTCATATTAAATAATTAAAAAAAAAAAGATTTTTCAATGGCTTAAGCCTAGTGGAACAAAGGAAGCCACACAAAAATCAGAGGCACTCCCATAAAATCATGCTCTCTGGAAATGGGTGAGCTTGTTTGTGACTTGGAACAAAAAAATAAACGAAGAAATGCCTTCTAAAAATGATATGACCCACTGCAGACCTGGAGACAATTTTTGAATGTTTCAAAGCATATCATGTATGATTGGGCAATATGAAACTCAATAAAAATAAAGGTTTTCTTGGCAGCCAGTTTCTGTTTTCTGTGTGTTGTGTACTTGCACATACAATCAAAGAAAAATTCCTCTACTGTGAGACTCATTTAGGGAAAACAAAACAAAACAACTATTCAGGTCTTTGAAAGGTTGAAGCTGCTTTGTTACGCAAAAATAACACCAAAAAACCGTTTTGATTTGCTTTGAACAAACGCGCACCTGCAATATTTGGCAATATAAGTGGTCTAATTACTTATTTTAAAAGAAAACCCATTTTGCTGCATTTCAACATGCATTAACATCAAATATAACCAATATTTCTTGATTAAAACTGCCAAGAAAGCTAAAACTTCTATCACAAAAATTTAACTTTCCATTTTGCAAAATTATTTGTTTTAAAGAAAGTAAGAAAACTATGAATTTATATATCCCAAAGCTTGTGGCATTCAGAAGGTAAATTTTGAAACATATGAATGATATTCAGGTAGAAATTTGATTTCCTGGGGAAAAAAAATCATTCTCAGATCATTTTGACAGAAACATTGCTTATTTTGGGAGGTATTTGCTGATACAAATATATGTTGTAATACATATATGTTGATACAAACAGATGTTGATACAAATATATGGCAATGAAGACATTGTGGAAATTAATAAAAGAGAGCTTAACTAAATGGGAGGAGGGAAGGCCTGTAGGGGGAGCCCTCATGCCCTACCACACATCGTCAATTACACCAAACAGGAAGAGACAGAGGCTTGCATCTAGGACATGAAGTAAACCTACTTTACTACTGAAGGAAGATTTCTCTCCCCACCCAGCAACAGTCCAGCCAATGAGAAACTCTACAGCTCAGCCAGTGAGAAGCTGTTGCTGCTTTGAACTTCCACTTTCCTCCAATGGATTTTCATTTAGAACGGCCCCTCCCTACTCCCCCTTTTTCTCCATAAAAGCAGCTCCTGTCCTTTCTCTTCCAGATTTGCCTATGATTTGCCATAGCATGCACATTTTAAATTGCAATTCTTTTGGTTATCCCTGAATATACTCATTTTGAGGTAAAGTAACAGGCAAATTTGCTTTTTTACATTGACAGCAGCATTAGGGATACAGCCCAAGAATCACTGGCTTTTTGAGCAAAGTGCTATTATGAAAGAAAATGATAGAGTACATGAAGTTGCCAACCTTTGGACATATGTTTCTGGTGCTGATATGACAAAATTCATTTGTCATTAAAAAAATCACTTTTTACAAAAGTAAAAACCCCTAAATTCTAAAAAATCTAAAATGCCTAAAGAACTCTTTTAAAATAAATCTCAACCCATATGATAATTATAATGTATATTTGTGTTATTCACAAACTCGTGTAGATAAATTCATTATACAGATATTACTAATTATGCAATTATTGACTTGAGGATGTAAATCTAGATCATAAAATACTAAGTAATTTTTGTTTTATTTGACACAAATTAAGCTATGAATTTTTAATTCTGTTTACTCTTGATTATCTTCATGTGTCAGGGTTGGTTTGTAGCCCACTTCATAAAAGAATCAGTTGCCTATTGTATATGACATAATTTTAGTTCTTATTAAAGTAATTATCATTTATAGTTGTTTGGAAGAGAATTTCCTACTAATTTTTAAAAATATCAATTCTTTAAGAAAGTAAAATGTGTAGAAAAGTGGACATAATAGTTCAATGTAAAGAAATAATTTATATAACATGAAGGTAAAAAAAGTTTAATTTTGATGTGATATAAGGAAATTTTTTCAGTTAGTTATGTGAATTTTTCTCAAGCCTGATTCATAATTTTGATCTGATTCTCATGTTTGTGGTACAATAAAAGCTATTGAATTCAAGAGAGTATCAATTAGTCAAATTTTAACATATTACTATTTACACTCATATTGTTTCCCAACTTTTATAAGTTTTTTTTTTTTTTTTTTATTTTTGAGGAAGATCAGCCCTGAGCTAACATCTGATGCCAATCCTCCTCTTTTTGCCAAGGAAGATGGGCCCTGGGCTAACATCTGTGCCGATCTTCCTCTATTTTATATGAGACGTCACCACAGCCTGGCTTGACAAGTGGTGCATCTGTGCAAACCAGGGCTCCCAACCTGCGAACCCCCGAACCTGTGAACCTCAGGCCGCCGATGTGGAGCACACACACTTAACAGCTACACCATGGGGCCGGCCCCTTATAAAGTTTTTTTAAAAAAAAATAACCCTTCACTAAACTTAAATTTATCAATAGACCTCTATTTGATTAGTGCAGATGTTGTGCCTAAAAGCAAGTTCCAACTGAATAACAACTTTCTAATATGTCTAGATTGTTCAAACAAAACAGAAGAAAAGTTCTTTCTTTAATCAAAATAAAATTTTAGACCACTGGTCCCTACTTGTTTGACAAGTTTACCATTTGGTCTAATTTATTTTTAAGATTCATTCAACACTTCTGTTGAGCTGGTCTGGCATTTGAGGTTTTAGAATATGAATTGTCCACTTTAATATGTGGAAAATAAGTCAAATGTCTCTTCATTATATCTTAAGAGCATAAAATATTGACCTATTTAAATCAATAATTATAGAATAAATTTACAGTTTTAATTTTGGATTAATTTTGCAAAATATAATTATGCTGATTTTTGCATTGCAGTTAAAAAAGATTAAATTAAGAAATTAAAATTGTTTAATCCTTTTAACTGTCAATCTTTTTTTGGTTGACAGATTAATCAGTCTGACAGAAGATAATTTACTTATTTTAGAAAATGACTAATTCTTTTTAGGCTTTCACTCACTCCTATTTTTAATATCTGCCCTAACCAATTAAAACTTAAGATGGTTAAAATGTTTCTGATAACAATGTCAGATTCAATAGATAGATCTTAAAAGTCTTTCTATCTTATCAATGAAATCATTTATATACATTGACAGCTATATGGAAGAAACTAAATCAGTGATTAATTTGTCAAATATGAATAGTTTCCAAATTCTTATACCTTTGATACTCTTATCAGCATAATAGTCTGTTCTTTTCTTTTGGGAGAATTGGTTTGTTTTACAGTCACACACACAAAAGAGGGAAGTTGAGCTATCTGAAAATCTTAAAGCAATTTTTCAAGGTATATTTGATCACTCAAAAAACAACAACATGTATTGAAATATTTCATATCTCTTTAAAATACTAGAATGCAATTAGATCTATTTTACATTTATTTTTTGGAACAAAAACTACTAGCACTCCAGGTGTTCCTCAGCTGTGACTGCATAACTCCAATCTCTTTCTCTGTCTTCATGTGGTTTTCTTTTCTCTGTTTGTCTCTATTCTATGTATCTCTTATGGTGACACTTATTCTTCAATTTAGGGCCCACCAGAATATACAGGGAGATGTCATCTTGACATTCTTAAATAAATGCATCTGCAAATAAGGCTCTAGAACATGGTCATATCCTTAGTGGGACCACTATTCAACTCACTACAATACATACACTGACCCTCAAAAAATCACATCTCACATACAAAATACATTTACCCCATCTAACATTGCAAAAGTCTCAACCCATTGTATCAACTTTGAGTCCAAACTCTCATCTAAAAATAATCAGCTCAAAAAATCTTAAATTTCATTATCTAAATCAGATACAGGTGAGACTGAGTATAATCTATCTTGAAACTAAATTAATCTCCATCTATAGAGCTTTGAAATTAGGGAAAAAAATTATCTGCTTCTAAAATACAATGGCAGGACAGGCATAGGTTAGACATTCCCATTCCAAAAGAGAAAAATTGGAAGGTATAAAATAATCGCTGATCCTAAGCAAATCTGAAATCCACTAGGACAAATTCCATTAGGTTTCAAGGCCTAAGAATAACTCTCTGTAGCTTGATGTTCTGACTTCTGGGCCTGCAGCGGCTCTGCCTTCCGTTCTGCCCACCACAGCCCCATCCACCTCTGTGAGGTGTACAGAGGCTCTGTCTTCACAGTCTTTCTTCCTCTTTTGAAGGGTAGAACATGTGTGCAGCCATGTAGCTCTTTGAATCCTTTTCCTGCCTTTAGAATTTTGAAGTCCAACAGTCTTGGCTAATTCCATCCTGTCTCTGTCCCTTTCAGTCCCAGCAGGTAATGTTTCTTTTGGTACAGAATTCTCCAAAACCTTCTGATTCTCCTGTGGTTGGAATGGGGTTCCATGCCATTAGATAAGAAGGACATCTACAAATCTTTCCTTATTAAACCAATCTCTATTCCTGGCTTCTGTTGAGATGGTTGAGTAGATCCATGAGTCACACACCCCATCTCTTCAGCAAAAGGTTTTGTAACCACATCTCTGTTCCTCTCTCCAGAGTATGCTTTTCCAACAATGAATTTCCAATTTTAGCATCCTTTGTAATCAAGATAGGCCAAAAATATCCCAATCATCAAGTGCTGGTTCCTTTTTGCTTAACAGTTCCTTCCTCAATGTATCTCTTTCTTCTCACATTTTACTTTGAGCAGCAAGGAGAAACCAGGTCACACCTTCAATAGTTTGCTTGCAAATCTCTTCAACTAAATACAGTCATGCACTGTGTAAGGACAGTTCAGTCAATGACAGACTGCATTTACGACACACGACAGTGATCCCATAAGATTAGTACCATAGAGCCTATGTGTGTAGTAGACTATATCATCTACATTTGGGTAAGTACACCCTATGATCTTTGTGCAACAACAAAATTGCCTAACGACAAATTTTTCAGAGCGTATCCCCATTGTTAAGCAATGCATTGATTGCATACAAATTCATTTCTTACAAGTTCTGCTTTCTACACAGCCAAGATTTCCTTTGGAGCCCTTTCCAGAAATGCCTTTAACATTCATATTTCCACCAACATTCTGCTTAAGGCAATCTAGGCTTTCGCCTTCCAAAGCCTCAAAATTATTCTAGCCTCTACTCATCCAATTCTTAAGTCACTTCCACATTTCTAGTTATTTGTTACAGCAGCACCCTATTTCCGATCACCAAAAACTGTATTAGTTTCTTAGGGCTTCTTTAATAAATTACCACAGACATCGTAGCTTAAAATAACAGAAATTTATTCCTTCACTATTCTGGATGCCGGAAGTCTGAAATCAAGGTGTCACCAGGGTTTGTGCTCCTTCTGGAGGCTCTAAGAGAGAACCTTTCCTTGCTTCTTCCAGTTTCCAGAGGCTCCAAGTGTTTCTTGTTATGTGGCTGTGTGACTCCAATTTCTGCCTCCCTCCTCACATGGCCTTCTCATCTCTGTGTGTCTCTGTTCTGTGTGTCTTTTATAAGGAGTCATAATTTTATTTAGGGCGCACTGGGATAATTCAGAATGATCTCATCTCAAGATCCTTAACGTACTTTTATCTGCTTTTTTTCCCCAAATAAGGTCACATTCACAGGCTCTGGAATGGGAATATATGTTTTCAGGAGCTACCATTCAACCCAATACAGGGACAGTAATAGTGTGTCCTCGTTCTATCTCTTATTAGATATATGGTGATGGGAAAGTTCCTTCACCTCCACATGCCTCAGTTTTCTCATCTGAAAATATGAAAAATACCACACACCAGACTTAAAGGTCGTGCTTAAATTAAAAGAAAAAGCTACCGTCTGATTAGGTTTCCTTTGAGAAGCGTGAGAACATTTTGAAAAAAATGTGAACACCAAATGAATGGAGAACATATTGAATAAATGAAACTAGAAGAAGTAGACTGAGAAAAGGATCAGTGTGATATCAAAAATGTTCATGTAGATGTAAAATGTAATTCTAATATTAAAAATTAAGGCTGTTGGAAATCTGTGAGTATATAACATAAATTTAGTAAAACAGAGAACAAAAAATATAAATTATAACACAAAATATGGAGACCAAAGTTTTGAGATATAGAGGAAACAAAAGATTATAGAAATGGAGGAGGGTTCTTAATTATTTAATCCAACTAATTCCATAAAGAGATGAAGGAAGGAGTAAAAGAAATGGTTAAAAAAATAATTTTAAGAAGAGGAGCAAAAAAAAGGATGAGCTGAAAAATTATGTGAATCTGTAGTTTAAAAAGGCTATTGATAAGTCAGGCAAAACTTAAAAAATAACATCTTTAGCTGCAATAAGTTGTTGTTATTGCCTTTGCTTTGTATTTTTTATTGTTATTTTGTGTTTGTGGGTAATTTATGTATTAAAATAATATATTGGAAAACCAGTTAGAATAAGCAGGTAACCTACAAGATACCAAATATAAAATTTGCTTTAGATCATTTACAGCACTAAATTTCGGAAGATACTGGAATAAATTTACGTATTTTGAGGAAAAAAAGAAAAACAACATTGTGACCTGATTATATAAACAAATAATTGCTTCCAATGTGCAAAGGTAGTAGAAAGTGTATGTGCATCTGTGTGTGTGTGTGTGAGTGTGTGTGTACCTCAAGGAATAGAAGAGTTCAATAAGTATGCATCTGTAAAATGTTACTTAAAAAAAAATGGCCAGGTAACTAAGATTAATCAAAATAAAGAATTTGATAGTGGACATATGGAAATAGCAATAATAATAGAATAACCTAAAAGAACATCTAAATGACTGTTAATAAAGCTATAAGCAATGTAACTTTAATGATAATATGAGAAACTATTTGCAATAAATAACAATATAGTAGCAGTAATAATCTCACTCCAAAATTCCATATTAGGCAAATAAAAGTGAGATTATTAGAAAATTTATATACTTGGAAAATTTATCTTCATTAAGAATAATAATACTTTTCATTTTTTCCCTTAAAAATAAAGATTTTCTTCTAATAAACTGCAATACCATTATCACTCCTAAGACATCTTTACTCTAGGATATTTTTCCCTTCAAAGCTTTTAATTTTTTTTCTTGATTTGATTTTTTTAGGAATTCAAGTCAGATTCTTGTAAAATATCTCATACTATAAATTTGTCAGATTGCTTCCCCCCAAAATACCTCAAATTGAAATGAAAATAAAATTGCAATAAATTATGAAAAACATAAAATTCCAGTAAAGTGTTAAGGCTGGCATGTCAGATTGTGTCTTGACTATCTTTTAAGTTACAGAAACTCACTTAGATTCTGGTGAATATTTGCTTGGTGATACCTATTTAATGTTTAATACATATTTAGCATTGACTGACATATTTCAAAAACAGATAATTATAAATCATAAGTCTTGATCAAAATAACTAAGACAGAACTTTGTGTATATGTGACATTTTTTAGGTTTCAAATACGTAAATAGAATAGGATATAGGTAGACATATAATTAAAATCTGTGATAGTGACAAACCACTCTGTCAGTTGAAAATGTCGAAATAAATACAAACAAGGCACAAATGATACCTTCAATGAGATTGGTTTAAATAAATATTAGAATACATTGCAGTACTTTTTAAAATAATAATTTTCAAAAGGTAAAATCACAAATTTCATACAAACATATAAAATTAGCATAAGTCAATATTTTATTTAAGTGATTAATTGATTAAGGAATCAATAAGATGCTGTAACTTGCTCAAAAACCATCTGCAAGCTATGATATAAATATGTATAGACAACTTCGCACAGAAACGGTAGCATAAGATTATTGTGTAAAATATAAAATTTGTTATGTCCAATAGGCCCTAAATATTGGGAGTTATCTGATCCACCAGAAAGAAATTCTTTGCATCTCTATTGAATAAATCTCTATTAATTAACAAGTGACTTCACTAACCCTAAGACATTAAAAAATAGAAAACAATGACATGAACTGAATAGAGTCCCCTAAAAAACATTTGGGTATCTTTTGCTTCTGAATGTTTTTTAAAGGATGTGCCACCATATTTTTTCAAAAATTATTTCCAAAATGTGGATAATTTTTCTGACATGTTGAATTGGTAAATGCACAATTACCAATTATCAAGGATTACCATAATCATATTTTCTACTGCATAAACCTCAATATATCAAAATGGAAATGTATCCATGAAAAAAATTTGTAATTCTCATTATTTGATCATAATGCAGATAAGTTGAAGATGAGTTGAAAGATAATAGTGATGCAAATAAATCAATTTCAGGGATTTTGAAAATTAGAATTATAAAATAAATTATTAAATTATACTTCAGTAGAAGGACAATAAAGTAACATTTATAGACTATAAAATTTTACTATTGAGATTACTACATAAGTTAATGTTAAACTATAATTAATATCTATTATTTATACATAAATTTATGAGCTATTATAAATTATAATATTAATTTAAGAATATTACTGTATAAATTAACATAAAGGTAGCTGCTATGATGGATAATCCTGATTCCCTTTGTGAATTATTGGTTAAGGTATTTTGTCGTCCTTGCTGCTGGCCTGCTCATTTTATTACTAACGACATTTTTTCATTTTTCTTTTAATATAGTATTCTCTATGTCACTATTGAAAACACGCGGTGTCAGAATTGTTTCTTCATAAATTTTCTCAGTAAAGGAATTATTTCAATGAGATGAAAGAGTGAAATTTAATATTCAAAACCTAAAACTTTGAACAAAGGAAATAAAATACTCATATTTTATATTAAAATGTATGAAATAAGCAAATTATAAGTATATAATTTTGAACATTTATTTTGAAAGTATAATATATTTAAAATTAAACAAATAATGTAGAAGTATATAAGTGTATGAGAAAAGTTAAGAATAATATTGTACCTGTAGCAACAGTAATGCAGGGTTTTTTTTGGCAATACTTACCCAATTAATTTAAAGGTAATTCAAAGTATATTCTTAGGTTTTATTTATGTCATATAGATTGTAGTGTGATTTTACTTAAAGAAATATACATAGATGATCCAAAATGATTTACACCTAAAAATCTCAAGCATATAATTTTTTTTAGGGCTACCTAATCTGATTTATTTTTTTTTTTTAATGGAGGTGACATTGATATATAATATTGTATAAATTTCAGGTGTACATTATTGTATTTTGCCTTCTGTGTAGACTACATTGTGTTCACCACCAAGAGTCTAGTTGCCATATGTCACCATACAAATGTGCCCCTTTACCCGTTTTGCCCTCACCCACCCATTTCCCCTCTGGTAACCACCAATCTACTTTCTGTATCTATATGTTTGTTACTTTGTTTATCTTCCCCATATGAACAAAATCGTATGGTATTTGTCTTTCTCTGTCAGATTTATTTCACTTAGTATAACACCCTCAAGGTTCACCTATGTTGTTGCAAATGGCAAGATTTCATCTTTTTTATGGCTGAGTAGTATTCCATTTTATATATAAATATATGCCACCTCTTCTTTATCCACTCTTCTGTCAATGGGCTCTTAGGTTGTTTCCAAGTCTTGGCTATGGCGAATAATACTGCAATGAACATAGGCATGCACATATCGTTTCTAATTAGTGTTTTCATGTTCTTTGGATAAATACCTAGAAGTGGTATAACTGGATCATATGGTAGTCCTATTTTGAGTTTTTTGAGGAATCTCCATACTGTTTTCCATAGTGGCTATACCAATTTACATTTCCACAAGCAGTGTACTAGTGTTCTCTTTTCTCCTCATCCTCTCCAACACTTGTTATTTCTTGTCTTTTCAGTAGTAGCAATTCTGATAGGCATGAGGAGATATCTCATTGAGGTTTTGATTTACATTTCCTTAATGATTAGTGATGTTAGACATCTTTTCATGTGCCTGTTGGCCATCTGTATATCTTCTTTGAAAAAAATGTCTGTTCAGATTCTCTGCCCATTTTTTTAACTGGGTTCTTAGTTTTTGTTGTTGTTGTTGAGTTGTATGAGTTCTTTACATATTTTGGATATTAACCCCCTATCAAATATATGATTTGCAAGTATCCTCTCACAATCAGTAGGTTGTCTTTTTGTTTTGCTGAAGGTTTCCTTTGCAGAAGCCTTTTAGTTTGATATAGTCCCATCTGTTTAGTTTTTCTTTTGTTTCCCTTGCCTGAGGAGACATATTCCAAAAGATACTGCTGCGACTGTTGTCATAGAGTGTACTGCCTATGTTTTCTTCTAAGAGTTTTATGATTTCAGGTCTTACATTCAAGTCTTTAATGTATTTTGAGCTAATTTTTGTCCATGGTATAAGATAGTGGTCTATTTTCATTATTTTGCATGTGGCTGTCCAGTTTCCCAGCACCATTTATTGAAGAGGCCTTCCTTTCTCCATTGTATGTTCTTGGCTCCTTTGTCAAAAATTAGCTGTCCATAGATGTGTGGGTTTATTTCTGGGTTCTCAATTCTGTTCCATTCATCTGTGTGTCTGTTTTTGTGCCAATACCATGCTGTTTTGATTATTATAGCTTTACGGATTCTTTGTTCTATTTCCAGGGAAAAGGTTGTTGGGATTTTGATAGGAATTGCATTGAATCTGTAGATTGCTTTAGGTAAAACGGACATTTGAGCTACGTTAATTCTTCTACTCCCTGAACATGAATATCTTTCCATTTCTTTGGGTATTCTTTCATTTCTTTCTTAGTTTTCAGCGTACAAGCCTTTCACCTTCTTGGTTAAGTTTATTCCTAGGAATTTTATTCTTTTTGTTTCAGTTGTAATTGGGATTGTATTCTTGATTTGTCTTTCCACTGATTTGTTGTTAGTGTATAAAAACATGACTTATTTTTGCATGTTGATTTTGTACCCTGCAACTTTACTGTATTCATTTATTATTCCTAATAGTTTTTTGGTGGATTCTTTAGGGTTTTCTACATGTTAAATCATGTCATCTGCAAATAGTGACATTTATATTTCTTCCTTTCCAATTTGGATACATTTTATTTCCTTTTCTTGACTAATTGCTCTGGCTAGGACTTCCAATACTATGTTGAATAAGAGTGGTGACAGTGGGCATCCTTGTCTAGTTCCTGTTCTTAGGGGTGTAGCTTTCAGTTTTTCACCACTGAGTATGACGTTAGCTGTGGGTTTGTCATATATGGCCTTTACTATGTTGAGGTATTTTTCTTCCATATCCTTTTTATTGAGAGTTTTTCTCATAAATGGAAGCTGAATCTTGTCAAATGCTTTCTCTGGATCTATTGAGATGATCATGTCGTTTTTATTCTTGATTTTGTTTATGTGGTGTATCACATTGATTGATTTGTGGAGGTTTAAACATCCTTGCATCCCTGGAATAAATCCCACTTGATCATGGCATATGATTTTTTTAATGTATTGTTGTATCTAATTTGCTAATATTTTGAGAATTTTTGCATCTAAGTTCATTAGCAATATTGGCCTGTAATTTTCTTTTTTTGTGTTCTTCCTGTCTGGTTTTGGTATCAGGGTAATTTTAGCCTCATAAAATGAGTTAGGAAGCTTCCTTTTCTCTTCAATTTTTTGGAAGAGTTTGAGAAGGACAAATATTACATCTTCTTTGAATGTTTGGTAGAATTCACTTGAGAGGCCATCTGGTCCTGGACTTTTATTTTTTGGGAAGTTTTTGAGTACTATTTCAGTCTCCTTACAAATGATTGGTCTATTTGGACTCTATACTTCTTGATTCAGTTTTGGGAGGTTGTATGATTCTAGGAATTTATCTATATTTTTTAGGTTATCCAGTTTGTTGGCATATAGCATTTCACAGTGTTCTCTTATAATCCTTTGTATTTCTGTGGTATCTGTTGTAATTTCTCCTCTTTCGCTTCTGATTTTATTTATTTAAGACTTCTGTCTTTTTTTCTTGGTGAGTCTAGCTAAAAGTTTGTCAATTTTGTTTATCTTTTCAAAGAACCAGCCCTTAATTTCATCGATCCTTTCTATTGGCTTTTTATCTATTTCATTTACTTTCACTCTGATTTTTATTATTTCCTTCCTTCTATTGATTTTGAGCTTCAATTGTTCTTCTTTTTCTGGTTCCTTTAGGTTTAATATTAGATTGTTTATTTGAGTTTTTTCTTGTTTCTTAAGGTGGGCCTGTATTGCTATGTACTTCCGTCTTTATACTGCTTTTGTGGTGCAAAGGGATGCACTATAGATTTTGATATATTGTGTTTTCATTTTCATTTGCCTCCAGCTAACTTGGGATTTCTTCTTTGATTTCTTCATTGATCCAATAGTTGTTCAGTAGCATGTTTAGTTCTCCACATGTTTGTGACTTTTCCAGCTTTCTTCTTGTAGTTGATTTCTAGTTTCATACCATTGTGGTCAGAAAAGATGCTTGATATAACACCTATTTTCTTAATTTTATTGAGACGTTTTATTTGCCAACATATGGTCTATCTTTGAGAATGTATCTGATGTACTTGAGAAGAATGTCTATTCTGCTGCTTTTGGATGGAATGTTCTACATTTATCTGTTAAGTTTATCTGGTTTAGTGTTTCATTTAATGCTGATGTTTCCTTGGTGAGTTTTTGCCTGGATGATGTATCCATTGATGTAAGCAGGACATTAAAGTCCCCTAGTATTATTGTCTTGCTGTCAATTTCTCCCTTTAGGCCTGTTAATAGTTATTTTATATACTTTGGTCCTCCTATGTAAGGTGAATATATTTTAATAAATGTTGTGTCTTCTTGGTAGATTGTCCCCTTTATCATTATATAATGTCTATCTTTGCTTCTTGTTATCTTTTTTGCTTTGAAGCCTATTTTGCCTGATCCAAGAATAGCTACATCCATTTTCTTTTGGTTGTCATTTGTTTGGAGTATCATCTTCCAGATCTTCACTTTGAGCCCATCTTTGTCTTTAGAGTTGAAATTGGTCTCCTGGAGGCAGCATATTGTTGGGTTTGTTTTTTAATCCATGCAGCACTCTGTGTATTTTCATTGGTGAATTCCATTTACATTTAGAGTGATTGTTAATATATAAGTACTTCATACTGCCATTTTATCTTTTGTTTTCTGGTTGTTCTATATTTCCATTGTTTCTTTTTCCTTGTGTTTCTGGCTGCAGTTTCATTGTGGTGGGTTTCTGTGATATATTTCTCAGTTTCCTTTTTTTTTTTTATGTTTTGTGACTCTATTCTGAATTTTTGTTTTGTAGTTACCATATGGTTTGTATAAAACATCTCATAGATGTGAGTCATTTTTCTGCTGATAGCCTCTTATCTTTATTTGCCTATGCAGGTTCCATTCTTTTCTCTTCTCGGTCTATCTTTTTGTTGTCACAAATTATCCCTTTTTGTATTGTGCGTCTGTTACTAAAGTAGTTATAGTTATTTTTAATGCTTCTTTTTCCTTTAAGCTTTATGTTACAGTTAAGTATATACTATACTATTCTGATACAGATTTGGGATTTTCTGATTGTGTCTATCTATTTATCACCTTGCTCGAAAGCTTTATATACCTTTGTCTTTTCTTTTTAGGTAGGAAGCCTCCTTTCAACATTTCTTATAAGGCAGGCCTAGTGGCAGTGAATTCCTTCAGCTTTTGTTTGTCTGGGAAAACTTTTATTTCTCCTTCATATCAGAAAGATAACTTTGCTGGATAGAGTATTCTTGGCTGACCATTTGTTCATTTATTTGTTTGTCTGTTTGTTTTGGTGAGGAAGTTTGGTCCTGAGCTAACATTTGTTGCCAATCTTCCTCTTTTTGCTTGAGGAAGATTGGCCCTGAGCTAACATTTGTGCCAATCTTCCCGTATTTAGTATGTGGGATGTCACCACAGCATGGCTTGATGTGCAGTATGCAGGTCCACATCTGGGATCCAAACCTGCGAACCCTGGGCCACCGAAGCGGAGTGTGAACTTAACCACTATGCCACCAGGCTGGCCCTCTGGCTGACAGTTTTTAATCTTTCAATATTTTGAATATATCTTTCCACTCTCTCCTGGTCTGTAGAGTTTCTGCTGAGAAATCTGCTGATAGCCTAATGGGGATTCGTTTATAGGTTATTTCATTTTTCTCCCTGGCTTCTTTTAATATTCTTTCTTTGTCATTGATTTTTTTTTTTTTTTTGGTGAGGAAGATTGGCTCTGAGCTAACATCTGCCAATCCTCTCTGTTTTTGCTGAGGAAGACTGGCCCTGGGCTAACATCCATGCCCATCTTCCTCTACTTTATATGGGATGCCGCCACAGCATGGTTCGACAAGCATGAGTTGGTGCACGCCTGGGATCTGAACCTGCGAACCCTGGGACGCTGCAGCAGAGCACACGCACTTAACCACTTGTGCCACCGGGCTGGCCCCCTGTCATTGACTTTTGACAGTGTCTTGGAGAAGATCTTTCTCTGTTGAGATAATTGGGTGTTCAATTAGCTTCACAGATTTTTTTTATCAAGTTCTTTCCCTGGGTTTGGGCAGTTCTCAGCTATTATTTCTTCAAACAAGCTCTCTGCTCCCTTTTCTCTCTCTCTTCCCCTTCTGGGACACCCATAACACACATGTTGTCCTTTCTAATGGAGTCAGATAATTCTTGTAAAATTTCTACATTTTTTTTAAGTCTTAGTTTTCTCTCCTCCTCTACCCACGTAGTTTCTAGGTTTATATCTTCAAGTTCAATAATTCTCTCTTCTTTATAATCTGCTCTATTTCCAACGCTTTTTATTGAAGTCTTCATCTCATTTATTGAGCACTTCAGTTCCAGAATTTCTGTTTGGTTCTTTTGCAGCAATTCAATCTCTGATAAAATATTCCTTTTGTTCATTGATTTTAGTTCTGAGCTCATTGAACTACCTTTCTGAGTTTTCTTATAGCTTGTTAAGTTTTTTCATATCAGCTATTTTGAATTCTTTATCAATTAGATCACAAACTTCCATGACTTTATGTTTTGTTTCTAGAGAATTGTTTTCTTTTTGTAGTGCCATCGTACGGTGGCTTTTTGTGGTGCTTGCTGAGTTATTCCTCTGCTGGCACATTTGTCATAGAAATATGTTTTTTATTTAGGTATAGCTTTGTTTTGATTCAAATTTTTCAACTGCTTGGAGATTAGAAGCCTTTCTTTTGTTTTTCAGTAGGTGGTGCTGTAACGTTAGTTTTTGGTATCTTTACCTGAGCTGCCTCTGGCTATATTTGAGGATGAGCACATTCCACCCTCCACTGCCTCTATTTGGGGTGTCACCAGTACTCTTGTCATCATGTCCTGTGCTTCTGGAGGCCACTGATGCCTTGCTGTAGTTGGTGTCACTGCAGTCACTGGCTTTGCCAACAGGGACACAGACATGGTTGATGTTTCAGCTGTGTCTGGTTGGAAGCTCTGCCACCATGGAGGGGGAAGCAGGAGGGTGGGGAGGGAACCTGGTACACAGGGCACTGTCTCAGATATTGCTGTTACTTTGTGGTCATAGGTGCCACTGCGATTGGGATGTTGGAATTCTGTGCACAACTCTGCTGCTGCTACCAGGCTCCAAGCCAAGGCAGGGGGTCCCAGGATCGTGGGGCTCTATCTCTGCTGCCACTCTGCTTCCTGTGGCCACAGATGACCCTGTGGCTGGCTTGCTGGAGTCACATGGTCACCTCTGCTGCTGCCCACTGAGTTGTCTGGGTCTATGTGTGGCTGGCTCAGCCACCACAACCAGGATCCAGGATCCTGGGCTCTGCCTTTACTGTTGCGCCATTTAACCTACTCTGTGTGTGCCAATTCACCCACTTTTGTATGTACCAATGTGTGTGTCTTTCTGGCATCCTAGTGTGTTGTGCAATGTAGCCTTTGTTAGGTTATGGATGTCTTATTCAGTGTAGATTGAAGGAGAGAGACAAAAGAATCCTCTCATGCCGCCATAATGATGATGTCCCTCTCTGAAAATTTTTTTACTATTTTTTCAACCATTTTCATTCTTCTTTTGTGTCTCTTGGTCCTCAATATTTAATGCCTATTATGGTCACATCACACAGGAAATAAATTCTATTCTTTTTGACACCCAATTCTGGCTTCAGGGAGATTAAATGAATTCCAGCAGACTATGGCAGAAAATGTGACTATATCACAACTATACCATTTCTTGTGATTATTTTATATCCATATATTTTTAATTTTAATGAAAATAATTTTGATTCATTTATATATATAATTATTGAAATAAACATTAAAGTATATATGAGTATTGTCAAATCATTGTAAAACATTCATTAATATCTTAAATAAATTTCTTTCAATAAATGGTTATGAGATGTTTACTTTGTGATAGACACTATACTATGTTAGTGATGGGATTAACAGAATGAATTACAGAGACCTCTTCCTTCCTGCATTAAATTTATGGATTAATCCAATATTTGGAATCACTTAAAAGAATATGAAATATTCTGAAGAAAAGGATTATGCCCAGAATCTAAGATAACAAATTTTCATCTTCCCAGTTCAATTAATATTTTGAGATGCAAAGAACCCAGATAGTTCTTCGTTACTTAGTAAATGTAATAATGTCTTTTTATTTAAACCCTTTTTAACAATATAAAAATGAGCTTTTTCCAAATAGTAGGGCAAATGTCATACAGAAAAAGTGTGAATTTTTATATTTAAAGTGTTCTATGTTCTCTTAAATTCTTTAAAATTATCATTGAAAATGATTATTTAATCATATTTAAACTAAAATATTTTGCCATGTAAAATAAGATTCGACAACTTTCCTAAGTTCTAAGTTCTCTGAAAAGCATCACCAATGTCCTCAAGTCGTTATTTTATGTTAAGAAGTATTCTTTCTTTATATACGGCCCAAGTATTGACTTTACAAAGATGAGAATTAAAAATCTAAAATAAGACTGTCCTAAAAATCCACAATCTAACTTACAAAGAAACTCAGGAGATAGAAGATACAAAAATATAAAAAAATACATTTCTACTTTTGAGTTTGGATTTGAAGAACATTTCATGAAATGTATGAAATACAAAATAGGAAATATATATATATTTTTTACGAGCACAAGACCCCATGATGTACATGTATACATTTTAATTAACTTATTTTGATGCTAGCAATTTATTTTTAATCAAAATTTTTATAATAAATTGTAAAATCAATAATTTTTAAAAGAAAATTAAATAGTTTTTAAGGCAATTCATGGACCTAGTATCATTCAACCCTTCCATTATTCAACAAAGCAAATATGAAAATAAAAATAAAATAATTTAAAATTCTTCACAGAAATATTTTTTTTAATTTCATAAATGGCTGGTGATTTGGTCAAAATGTCTTGACTGAGTCAAAAAATTTTGAAAAAACTAATAGAACCCAGATGACCTGACAATTTCATATTTCACTTATGACCTGATTTGAAAGACAATTAACTCATACATAAAGACATTAATATGTTCTTTAAGAACTATTCAATTATGTTCTTTTACTAATGTGAATATTCAATCTTTTTTGTTGTAATTATGTTGTGAAAATCATCTTGAACTTAGCGTCAAATAATACAGATTTGATTCCTTCACCTGTCACTAACTCTGAGAACTGAGTAAGGTGAGTTTACCCTTGAGATTCATGTTTTTCTTTCATAATAGAAAAATAACCCTTACAAACTACTTCGAGGGTTACTTTGCAAAATTAGGCAATGTTATTGTAATTAGTGCTATATAGTTTACTGTAATAATTAGATACATTATTAGAGCTCATACAGGGAATTAATATAATTTCTAAAGTACCCTTTCTTCTTTAACCCTTGAAAATAAAACTCTACTCATGTTTTGATTTAACTATCTTTATTATAAGGTCAGTAACATATTTCCTTGATTTGGTAAGTATTCAGGAGTCCACACAAATAAGGATATATCAGTGATTAAAATAATCCAATTTACTTTTAAGGAATTCAAGAAGCCAGATTATCTTTTAATTCTATTCCCTTACGTTTTTTTTGAAATTCTTCATGTTCTTCCTGGCATAAGAGGGGAAACATGTTTGTGAGGAATTTTTTGTATTTTCCTTAAGGAAATCATTCTCTTTATTTAATAATATTAAAAGCATAGGATAATTGGAAGAAATTGAAGAAAACAGTAACATTGATGTGAGCAGAGCAAATACTAATTTAGCTGTGCATATAGAATGTTTCAGTACCAATGATATCTAGAAATGTTATGCAATGCTTATTTAATGAAGAGTTGGCCGTGGTAGAACTATGCCAAGTCACATTTTTTCAATTAAAGAATAGTGTGCATGTTTTTAGGTTATAAAGATTCCTTCAGAAATCATTGTTTCACACACAATTTAATTTCATGTTGAGTAGATATACACACATTCGTGTATATACACTCACACATACATAGATATTAGTGCAGTCTGTAAACCTCTTGTGGTCGTTTTTAATTTTGAAGCATGTTCAGTTCATTATAATCTTGTGGAGATTTTATGTGGAGATTTTATTGCTTTCATTGTTACTTTTCTCATTAGTTTTGATAGTTCCAGTTATCTTGGTACAATTATTCAAGTGTCTTAAGCAGTGAGAACAGCTTTGCTTTAATACTATCATTATGTGGCTTCTAAGATGGATGACACTGCTACAGCCAATTCTTTAAATCTGTCAGTTTGGGATTCTCAAAATGATTAGGAATTACTCTTCTGTGGCTGTGGTTTGCAAAGAGCAGCTAACCAAAGAATACAGTACACAGTAGAGCAGTAAAGAATGATCAGAGAATGAGAATTCAGACACTCTCAAATGTAGAGTCTTCTTGACTCTGAAAAATGATTTTCTCCCATTTTTTTTACAAACATAGTTTTAGGAATCTTATGTGAAATCACGAGTGTACACTTGGTCCAAAGCTAATATTTTTTCTGACAACATGTATGGATCTTTTCTGAGACTCACAAATTAATTTAATATGTATGACCTCTTGTTTTATACAAAACTGGGACTTGGTTCTTGTTCAGAGTGATGACTTTAATCCAAAGTGGGATGTGGGTTAGCTAGGCAAGATAGACCAAGCAGGTGTCCTAATCAAGAAGAGGGTGTTGCTGGTTCAATCAGATCTAGAAAGGAGTATTTGTGCAATCACAAATTGGGGAACAAGTGAGAGGTGAAAAGAATACAAGTAATCTACAGTGAAAAGCAGGTTAGCCCTTGGAGATACCCGGGAATAAATTTAATGCATTTGTGAAATTGTGTATATATATATTTTTAATGCTTTCTATCTTTAAAGGGTCAGAAAAGAAATGACTAATGTGTCACTGTATTAACCAACCATGCTGTAGTAAAATACCAGAAACCTTAAGAAGATAGTTAATAATGGAAAAAAATTAGTTCTCATTTATGAACTTCATATATTCCATTTTGTCAAAAATGTCCTTTAAAGTGTAAAATGGTAGAAATAAAAATAAATTCACAGGATCTTGAATATAAAAGCATTTGTAATAAATATATTTCAACCCAAAGAATTAACAACAACAACAAAACTCCTGGAACTATTAAGGAATTATAGCAAATTTACAAGATACAAGGTTGATATAAAAATATTAATTGCTTTTCTATATACCATCAACGAACAATCAGGTTTTAAAATTAAAAACACAACACCATTTATATTAGCACACAAAACATGAAGTACTTCAGTATAAATCTAACAAAATATGTACAAGGTCTACATGAAGAAATCATAAAAAAATTACTGATGCAAGAAATCAAAGATCTAAATAAATAGTAAGATATTCCATGTTTAAATAGGAAAAATCAATATTATTAAGATGTCAGTTTTCCCAACTTGATCTATAGATTCAACATAATCCCAATCAAAATCCCAATAAATTATTTTTTCTATCAACAAACCGATTCTGAAATGTATATGGAAACACAAAAGACCTAGAATAACCAACACAGCACTGAAGAAAAATAATGGCAAGAACTTTCACTGACTGACTTCAAGACTCACTATAAATCTACAGTGATCAGAACAGTGTGGCATTGGCAAAAGAATAGACAAATAAATCAATGGAAGAGAATAGAAAACCCAGATATAGATCCACATTATATAGTCAACTGATCTTTTTGACAAAGGAGCAAATACAATTCAGTGGAGAAAGAATAGTCTTTTCAATAAATGTGCCAAGATAACTGGAAATTCACATGTTAAAAAAATGAATATAGACTAATACCTTACAGTCCTCATAAAAAAATGACTCAATGTATCATACACCTAAATTTAAAATGCAAAACGATAAAACTTATAGAATATAATAAAGAATAAAATTTAGATGACCTTGGGTTTGGAGATGACTCTTCCGATACAATACCAAAAGCATAATCCATGAAAGAAAGAATTAATGAGCTGGACTTTATTAAAATTAAAAACTTCTGCTCTGCAAAAAACAGATAAGAGAAGGAAAAGAAAAGCCATAGACTGGGAGAAAATATTTGCAAAACATATACTATATAAAAGACTTGTATCCAAAATATAAAAGGAACTTTTAAAATGGAACAATTAGAAAACAAATAATTCAATTTTAAAATGAGTAAAAATCTGAATAGATATCTCATCAAAGAAGACATACAAGTGTTAAATAAGCATATGAAAAATACTCAACATTATATGTCACCAGGGAATTGCAAATTAAAACAGCACTGAGCTATCACTACATACCTATTAGAATGGCTGAAACCCCAAACCCTGACAACACAAAATGCTGGTAAAGATGTGGATTAATAAGAATTCTCATTCCTTGCTGATGGGAATGCAAAATGTTACAGCCACTTTGGAAGACAGTTTGAGAGTTTTGTGCAATGCTGTCTATAGGATAACAATATGATTGAGCAATTGTGCATCTAGGTACTGACAAAAATGAGTTGAAAACTTACATCCACGTACAAACCTGCATATGAATATACATAGAAGTATTTTCTTAATTGTCAAAACTTAGAATCAATCAAGATGTCCTTCAATAGGCATACAGACAAGTAAAATGTAGTATACCCACACAATGGATTATTCAGGAATAAAAAGTAATGAATTATAAAACCACAAAAGAAACATGGAAGAACTTTAAATGTGTATTGCTAAGTGAAAGAAGTCAAACTGAAAAGGCTACATACTGTATAATTCTAACCATGAGATATTCTGGAGAAGGCAAAGCTATAGAAACAGTAAAATGATCAATGATTACTGGGATTCAGAGGGAGTGTGAGGCAATGAGTAGATGGAGCACACAGCAATTTTGGGTTGTGAAGCTACTCCATATGATATTTTAATGGTGCATACGTGACATGCATTTACCCAAATCCTTAGAACCATATACCACAAAGAGCAAACTCTAATGTAAACTATACACTTAAATTAATAATGTATCAATATTGGTTCATCAACCGTAACATTTGTAAGATGCTAATGCAAGATAGTAATAATAGGAGCAACTCTATGCAGGGGAACAGGAAGTGTATGGGATTTCTTTGTAATTTCTGCACAAGTTTTCTGCAAACTTAAAAAGTGCTCTAAAATTAAATTCTACTACAATGTATTTTTGGACTTTTTAAACACACACATGTAATTTTCTCTCTCTGTCTTATCTTTTTATCCTAAGATATATGTAACAGATTCAAGTTAAGGAGAAAATGTGCATCTCCATTGGCCTTGACTTCTAAGTCATTTTATTTTTCTATTTGGTTAAACAAATAGGCTCAGAATAATTATTTGTAACCTCTAGTATGCAAAATGCTGTTCTTAGCTCTATCCGGAGCATCAGGGAACAGTCATTTCATAGAGGTATATGGGGAATCAATCAGAGATGTAGTGGCTTCCTGTGAATATGAGACACAAATTGTCACCAGTGAAACAGTCTTTAACATAAAACACTTTCCAAAATATTTACTGTTTGGATATTATCCCATCTCCTACACCTTACTCTAAAATCATATGAGAACACACTAAACAAAGCAAATACTCAAACTGTCTCTATACTTACATCAATAACTTATGAATTAATTTTGAAGGGTTAACACAATTTAAACCTTTACAGAGTCATTGCTTTTCTAGACATCTATTTCTTTTAAAGATGGCTTCATTTCTTTAGTATGGCAATTCGAAATAATATATTGCTTTGAAATAATTACCTTGCTTTTAACATATATAAGGAACGTTTCAGAAATTTACATGCAGGAGAGATGATTCATTTTAACATGGTGTCTGTGGGAGATCAAAATTGACCACCCTGAAATATATCTCTTTACTTTGATTATTTTCTCTGACGGACATTTGATCTCCCCCACTAACTGCCTAAAGGAATTTAACTCTGGGTATAGACAGACTGGCAGGGTCCTCGCTAAGCCCATTCTTTTCAAAGTTCTGTTTACCAAATATTTACATTTGCAGGTATCTCCCTCTGTGTGCTGAGAAGAGGGGGGAGGGGATGACCTTATCTGTGAAAACTCTTATCAGGACGGAAGAAGACTTAAATGTACATACTCTTGATTACTTTAATTCCTGTCTCTCTGGCCACATTCTCAAATGCAAAGCATTGTCTGACAAATATTTACATTTCCCTCTTCATGTAAATTGTCTTCTTCCCTTCTGAAATCCCAAAACACCACCCACCCCCAACATCCTCTTTTGTCTTTAGCTAAAGATAGTATTTAAGAGAAGAATCTCTGGATTGTGTTGAGAAACTCAGTGTCCCTGGTTTCTCCCATGTATACACGTTATTAAACTTGGTATTATTTTCTCCTGCTAACTTGTCTTGTTAATTATTTGGCCAGCCATCAGAACCTTAAGGGAAAGGGCAAAGGAGGATTCTCCTTCTTCCCCCACACATCACTTCAAGAGATGAAACAAAAATATTTAATATGATTTAAAATTATGTTTATGAGATATAATGTAAATGTACAAATTTTTCTGCAGATGACAACAAAGATTAATCCCAATGTGTATATTTTTTTCTAATTTGGACAAAACAAATATCTTATTTTGGGAACAAAAAAACAAATTATAAAGTAATTAACTGATCTTAATCTTACTTATTTTCTTCCATAGCTATCTGTCTATCAACATAAAATAAACATTCATAGCTGAAATATGGATTAAATTGCCATGAAAAAATTCTGCTATACATATTAGGATTCCATCTTAAATTCCTTATGTGTATCAAATAAGTCTACTTATTTTTCACCTTTTCTTCTTTTATTCTATCCCATCGTGTTTCAAAACCATTCAGAAACCACATTAAAACAATGATAGCTAATAAATAAATTCAGAATTTAATGCAATTTATCTGTTCTCCATCTGCTTATGTTCATTAAATCAAGGGGTCTCATTTTCTTTAAAACTGAGTAAATTTTCAGAAATACGAAATTATTACTGAACAAAAATGAGTCTGCTTCTTGATGAGTTGAAATCAAAGCCCTCGCCAAAAGTAGTTGTCACACAAAGTAAGATTTACTTGCAGCAAATAAGTAGCTCACAGGTAATTATTTCTAAAGCCATGGCTCCCCAAGCAAGGGACAGCAGGGGCCTTTTATTTCAGATGGGAAAAGAATTTCAAAAGACAGGAATTTCAAAAGCTGGAGCAGGCACAGTTGGGAAACATGCTTTCACATACATCGCATGTTATGGTAATAAGGCCTAAGCTCCTCCTTTGGCAGAGATTTTAACATTAAAAGGTAGCAAAAGTAATCTCTTGGGCACTTCTCAGCCTGTCTGTGCAGGCATTGCTCTTGTGGTGGGTTTGAACCAGTTCAGGGTGGTTGGTGATTGCATCTCTTAACATAACTAAGAGAACAATCTGGAGAAATAGTTAAGTGCCCCTGAAACCTCTTTTGAGCTGCCCGAGGCAGTTAGTTGGTGAGAAAGTCTTGCTAGATTTTTTTATATAAACATATGTGAAACTCACTGAAGGGAAGGATGTCTAAGCCTCTACATTCTTCAGAAAAGTCTTGCTTGATGAACATAGGTTGAAACTGTGACAAAATAATTTTAATAAAATTATAACTTGTCTCTAAAAATATTTCTTTGAAAATAATAAGGAAAAACAAATAAATTTGAGTTAATCATGTGGACAATCATGCTCCTACAGAGACAGAAGATAATTTAGAGATTATTTACTGCTGAACTGTAACTTTAAAAAAATAAAATAGAAACAAGGAGAGCAATGTATCTACTTTGGCAATTCTAACATGAAAAAAATTTTCCCCATTAAAATTAATTTTAAAATTAAGCCTTTAATTTAAAAAAATAGTATCTGTGAACAAAAACAAATTTAGTTCTATCTTTAATGAAATGTATTAGGTCTATATTTAACAAAGATCATATCTTGACCTGTATTTGCAAAGAGAAATACACATAGTGAAGATATTAAGAAAATACGCTTTTAAAATTTCCGTCTGAAATATGGCAGGAAACATGACAGATGAATATACTTTCGCTTCTTCCTTTCTTGCAGATATTCATTTCATTATTCTCTTCACACACACAAGATCCACAAAAGCCTGTATTCTATTTTCACCTGCATTTAGTTTTCTTCTTTTTTCTGAATTTTTAAAAATATCCTTCTGATAAATGTCTTCTCTATGCTTTTGTGTTACTGTTTTTAGAACTGTTTAATTCTAGAAGACTCTGTATAAACATGCTTATGCAACATGGCAATGAGATTTTATTTAATTACTATGATGTCTTTTAATTTCGTTATATATTATTCAGACTAATATAGTATTTGCAAGACAGTTGGTTCTTCATAATTATATTAGATGGGAATTGGGGTTTGATGACTTCATATCTTACTGAACCTGAAAAAAATATATCTTCACAAATCCCAGATGAACCTGTTTTGTTAGGTATAGTTTCTTAAAGCTGCATGCCTTTGCCAACAGTAGAAAGCTTTAAGTACTGCCTATCAACTTCAAATGTCAATGGAAGATTATTAGTAATAAATACCATGGGGAGCTCTAGTTACCTCCTGCTGCTCTGCTGCTTTAAGAGAGATGTTCTATCCATTCAAGTCATGCTGTGTAACATATTAATTAAATATTAATTAAATATTAATTAAATATTTTCTGTGCTAATGAGAATTTGTACAGTGAAACAAACTAAAAAAATACATTATTGAAAACAATAGCAAAAGAAGAGCACTTACTAAAGCAAAGGATTGTTGCCACTAAAAAAATCTCTGATTCACGACAACCATACTGACTGCTGTTATACTGATACTGGCTCAAGACAAGGTGGATATGAGGGAAGACATATGGTAGAAAAGAAACCATATTGTAACTTAGAATGACCTCTGACTAACTCTGGATTTTATGGCCCCTCCCAGCTGCTATAAGTTGATAACTTTGTTCTTCTGAGTTCCTTAGGAATGTGATGGCCACCGGGCAGAGAGTCTATGCTGATTGCCATCATCAGTGACAACTGAAAGATCAGAGTAGAGGGCATTGCTCCAGTCTCTGATGCATATCAAGTAAAACAAAAGACTGCCAGGAACTAAGACCAGATGGATGCCCCAACCCTGGGACCAGATGCTTCCCCCACTCTGAGACCAGCCTTCTATATAACTGGCCTGTAGTCTTTGTTCTGTAAGATGGTTTTTTTGGACATTAGTCAGCCATCTTCACTCTTGCCAGCAAGCTGTAATGAAAAAGCCCTTTTTGTCCTACACCTTGCCCCTTGACTATTAGCATGTCTTGCTGTGAGCAGAAGGCCCCATATTGGGCGGTAACAATACCTTCTTTAATGTTCTGTCTGGAAAAAAATAGGCAAGGAGGGATTTATACAATACTAAGGCCATTTTATTTGTTCTCCATCCTTTCAGAATGAGATATTATATTTTTGCAGACTTGAAAAGAAAAATCACTTTAAATGAAAATGCATCTCTAGTGCTACAGGCTTCTTTTCCATTGTCATCATATGATTGCTTTAAATATTTAGTATATGCAAAATGTTATTTATTCATGGGGATATTTTCACTTTCATAATGTGAAAAACTCAAATGCGCCAATTCTTCTAAATATGAGTCTATATGTTTTCCTAAAAGATAACGTGTTAGAAAAAGAAATGGCATTTAGATTTTTTGACTTCAAGTTAGCTTAAGAATTTTAAAATTTCAGGGGTCTATTTTATGTTTTTTACATTTTAATAAAAGAGAGAAAAAGCAAAGTTATCAAAAGTTATGTTTAAAATCCTTCTAGCATTATATATTTGTTAACAATATAATAAGAACAAATATTCTTATTGCTGCTTGATAAATTTTAATCAGTAAATTAGGGAAGCACCTTATGTTGGGAACAGAGTAATGACAACTGCCTATGGCCTAGAGGTTTTAAGCAACTGAATATTCTGCTAATCATTTGGATTTCAATTGGTTACTTTCTCATTGGTTCCATGTCTGCTGTTTCCTCTTACACTGGGTCCTTCAGAAACCTACCATGTCTTTTTCATCCCATGACCTTCCTACTGCAGAATCCACCAATTCTTCAAATTTCCGTTAAAAAATGGCAACCTTGAAAATATGTGATTTCTACTGACATGGTTACCTTAATTATTCTCTTTTTCCAGGTAGACTTCCTGATCTATTTTACTTGTTCACTATAAGAAAACATAGTATGTTTGAATAACTCTCTCTCCTGCTAGATTAAAAACAGCAGGTTGTCAGTCTGTGTCTGACTTATTACCCAAAGTTTAACAATGTTCTAGGGCACAGTAAGTAGGAAAATGGATTGAGGCACTCTTAAGTAATTTTTGTCTTTGGTTTGGTTGTTTGACAATCTCATCAAATTGTAGGTCTAACTCAAATCTCCAGATCGTTTTTTCAAATAAATTACTATAAGACATATTCCTTAATCCTAAAATATGTATATAAAATATAAAATATTTATATCTATGTTTATTTGTGCTCAATTCAGCCACTCAAGACATTTTTGCAGTAAACATATTAGCTTCCCAACTAACTTTGAGCTACATGAGAATTTAACCAGTAAGCTTTCTCTATCTGAAATAGATGCACACTATTCAACGCTTAGCTTGGGGTGAATGCTCTAGATTGCTTGAAGTAGCAACACCATAATCTCTTCCTTCAAACGTGTTGGTTTCCAGGGTTCTCATTTGGGCTTATAAGCGACTCTGAGCAATGGGCAACTTATGCTAATAGGCCAGCAAAATTGTTCTCATAGAGTTCAAGAGCCCTGTGGCCCTCCTAGCCACTAGGCTCGGCTAGACACCTTTTAGGCTGAAGACCCACTCTCTGATCAATCTCATGAAGTGGGCTTAATGGCACTCACCACATAATTCTTCGACTTTCCTCCTCACACCCAACACACACACACACACACACACACGCAGGTACATGTGTATGCACAACTGTCTTTTTATTTTGTTTTTCCTCTAAATATATTGCATTTGCCATCCACGGTACCAAAAAGTATTTCTATTTACTCATCTATTAAATCAGATCTCAAATTATTAGCAATAAAAAATTATCTTTTCTATTCCTTGAAGATAAGAGGACTACATTTTTGGAAAATATCATGTGTTCCCACATAAGTTATAATAGAACAGATAGCTTCAAAACTACCACAAATAAAATGGATTAGTTACAGAAGCTTGGTTTAATGAATTATGGGGATTTGGTTGATTTTAACACCATGACATTTTGCAAAAGAATTAGATGCAATGTGTAAGTATATGCTAATGTGTAAGGAGCTCAATTAAAACTCACTATGAAGATCAGTATGTAATCTTTGAAAATTTTGGGATAAATAAAAATAAATTGCTTTTGTATGTACGTAAGTGTGTACAAAATGTTTTTGAGAAGAGTACCCAAAGGACGTGGAAAATAGTCAGCTTTGGGGAAAATCACTGGTGAAATTTAGGGTAGGGGAACTCAAGATTTTAAACTTTTAATTTTCTATGTGTAATGGGTTAAAGAGTGGCCCACAAAAAGATGTTCTCAGAAAGCTGTGAATGTGACTTTATTTAGGAAAAAAGAGTATTTGCAAATGTAGTTAAGTTAAAGATCTCAAGAAGAGATCATCTTGAATTAAGGCCGGTCCTAAATACAATGACAAGTAAAGTGTCCTTATAGGACCTGGAGGAGAAGGATATGTGAAGATAGAGGCAGAGATGAGAGTGATATGTCCATAAACCAAGGAATGCCAACAATTGCTGACAGCCATCAGAAGCTAGGGGAGAGGCATGGAATGGATTATTCTCCCTTAGAGCCTCAAAAAGTAACCATCCCTGCCAACACCTTGATTTAAGGTTCTGGCCTCTAGAACTTTGAGTGAACAGATTTCTGTGGTTTTTAAGCCACCAAGTTTGGGGTGTTTTATTACAGCAACCCTAGGAAACTAATACATTACCTTTCTGTCTTGTGGAAAAATTTTAATTCATAGGCATGTAGGACTTTTATTTTCATTTTTACTTATTTGGTTTACTGTTTTTATTTTTTATCTTGTGTTGAACAAATAACGTCTAAAATAAGACAATGAAAAAACTCTCTGCAGGAGTGGACCTGCAGGTGGGCTTGAAATTTAATTTTTATCTTTTAATTATAATTATATTAGTGCTTCTGGTAGTAGTCTTTGTATATTTTTTCTTATTAAAAACGGTTTTTATATTCATATCCTGTTATACATTCTTATTTAAGTGAAAATAAAACTTCTTTAGCCTAGCAGAGGTAATTAAAGTGTACTTGGACTATTAACTAAAAATCTTCTTCCACATTAATGTACACTTCTTGAGTATGGTCATTTGGGAAAACAAAGCTACGTAACTAGACTATTTTTTTAGTGTGCATTTCTCTAGAAAGTGCTGTCGTGTGTTAACATAATAGAGGTAAACTCCCTGAGTTCAATCCCCAGTTCTTCTTTTTATTAGCTGGATGAACTAGGATAAGTGACTTGTATCCTCGAGTACAGTTTTCTCATCTAAAATCAGAAATTATATTAAAATTATGTATGTCATAAAGTTTTTTAAGAGAGCCGAAAGTGTATATATACATATAATGCATACATATACACAAAAATTCCTAGTACATAGCACTGTAGATTTATTTAATAAAGGCATTTTTCTAATTATCAAAAAAACTTATTAAAACTTGTTAAACTATACAGACTACTCTGTATAGAACTTATTTTTAGTGGTGGGAGAAACAACCAGAACAGTTTAAGTTTTAAAATTTAATTTCCTCTTTCCCAGAACATGAATCGTTGTTTTGAGCACTTTTATGTTTTTTCCAAATTAATCTTTTCTCTCTACAAACGCACAACACACACATGCATTCATCTTATTTCATTTTGGATAAAAATATTCTACATCTTGGTAGCCAGGATACTAAATTACACCTTATAAATTTTCTGCATAGCATATTGTTTAAGAATACCGATTTTGCACTAGAATAGGATCCTAGATCTTTCATCTGCTAACTGTATCTTTGGCAAGTCGTGTACTCTTCTAAGGTTCTATTTCTTCCATTGTGAAATGGGGAATACAGTTTTACACTTCTGAGTGTGGTTATATATCATCAGTGGTATATAAATCAAAATGCCTAGAATTTAGTGAGGTCACCATTAGAGTTATATAGATACATTTAGTTATTTTAATTTATTACTATGTTCCAAAGCAGTCACCCTTAGGACATAGGTTGAGAAGGACACAGCTTTAAGTCATTGAAGATGGTATGATTTTAAAAGAAGTAAATATAGAAAATTTAGACATTAGAAATCAAAATCTGCAGAGAATTTATCATTTTGTGCCATAAATTCTAAATATATTTATGCATATAATGACTTTACAAATCTCTTTGAAATATTTGAGTTAATTTCATCCTCTGTTTGAATAATTTGTAGTAATAAATGTGTGAGTCTCAAGAATCTCATAACTTATACCAAAAATGATATTCATATTTACTTTTAAAATCTGCAAATTATTACTCCAAGTTTGGATACTTGCTTTTTTTTCTCATGTATCTTTTTTTTTTTTAAATATTTCTTCTCCAGTTTATAAAGTGAATTAGAACAAAGGCAACTTTTCCACTATTTTTATCTATATAAAATGCTTCTTAAATGAAGGAAATAGAAGTAACGTATTCTAAAAACTAAAAAGAAGTTTAAATAATTGCTTAGATTCTGATTATTAATTGAAAGTGTAACTGAGAACAAATAACGATAAATGGCAGCCTCATTATCTTTAGATGAAAGTTTAATGTTTTATTTTATTAACTGATGTTTGAATTGTGTCTGCTTTAGTTAATCAATTTAAAACTATGCAGCAATTGTTTACATTTTACAATCCTGAAAAGTAAACAATAAAAGTCCAGTTCACCGGCCATTTAAATTAGCAGAGCATTCTCATTGAACACATCGTGTCTTTGATCAAGTAGTGATGAAATGAAGTAGACTTAATTTACAAAGGAACGCCGTAAGTTTGTCCAGATTTATATGTTATGCCTGGGTTTCTGGGTTTTTTATAAGAATTTAGAATGCACAAGCAAGAATGGATCAACAAGCAGTAAGTGATGATAACATTTAGACGGTTTTGACTCCTCTAATTAGAAAATATATTAAACATTCATATAGACCAACTTTTGAAGGTGAGCATATTGGAGGTCCCTATTCTACACATGACATCACTTTTTAAAAATAATTGCAGGGGCCGGCCCGGTGGCGCAAGCGGTTAAGTGCGCGCGCTCCGCTGCGGCGGCCCGGGGTTCGCTGGTTCGGATCCCGGGCGCGCACCGACGCACTGCTTGGCAAGCCATGCTGTGGCGGCGTCCCATGTAGGGTGGAGGAAGATGGGCACGGATGTTGGCCCAGGGCCGTCTTCCTCAGCAAAGAAAGAGGACGATTGGCGGATGTTAGCACAGGGCTGATCTCCTCACAAAAAAAAAAAAAAAAAAAAAAAAAAAAAAAAAAAAAAAAATAATTGCAGACAAACTTAATACCTAATCCATTGCTTTTCCTATCGTAGTTTTTACATATTCTGAATGGAAAATGACTTTTTTAACGTACATAGACTAGTTATTAAATTATCTTTTTTTGTAGTTAATTAGGTGGAAACATAAACATGAATAAATGTATAAAACATGATATGATGGAGTGTACTCACCTACACGTATACACACACACACACACACACACACACACGCAATACACATACAGATGGACATTTACATACCTACAGACATATATACATACACATATACACAAATATATATGTACATACACATATATATACACACACAATAGATTCACATAGGTATATAGATATGTAATTGCACTTATTGTATGCTCTCTGTATATAGAGAAATGCATGATTATATATAGTGAATATTAATATATATTTCATTTCACATATATATTCCAAATCACACAAACCTGAAAGTAGCCAGATAACCACCCCCAAACTTAGGACATAAGAAGTGGATTCTGGTCACTTTAACCTTTTTTTTTTAGTGAATGAGCATTTATGTTCTATTGCTTTGTCTGTATAAAATGGGAATTTAAAACAATATGTAACTCATGAGGTTTTTGTGAAAATTAGGTACAGAAATGCATGGCATAAGCCTTTAAATTAATAATATCTGCATATGTTACCTAAAATAATTATCATGATTATAATTATGGGCATAGCCTAAACTAAGAAGAATATACTATACCATGAGATACTGGCTCACAGAATTTTATTTTTGTATCTCCCAATGTCTGTAAACAATATAAAATTTTTATTCTGCTAATGATTTTGATAACTCCTTTTGTGCATAATTTTACATTTATATTCCAAAATTTTATAGCAAGAGCATCAGCTCCAGCAAACTTCTTCATTAATTTTGAAGATAAATATTCTAGGACATCAATATTAAAATATGTCAAAGTCCTTTGCAGTTATTTAATGTCTATGGGACATTGTAAATAACATTGCTCTCTTTTTCAAACACATAAATTTGAGTCTGTGATATAAGAAACACACATGCATGAGTGCTCTTTTTCAAAGTTTAATAAATATTTTACTAGTGTGCTGAAATATAATTATTGTTGAATACCTCTAAATGTGTCTATAGTAATCTACATCTATTAATCTATATAGGTATATACCATTTCTTCAGACTAATACATAAATGGAAATCATTATGTTCTAAATAAATTTACTTATTTAGAAACAGAAGAGTTTACTCAGGAAATTCACTTTTAAAATAAAATCTTCACCAGTTAACTGATGTGGGATCTCTCATAACATAACCTCTGACCAAGAAACCCATTTTATGCTGAAGGAGGTGCCTTGAATGGCAAATGATGCTGAGAGCCACGGTTTTTTCCCATATACCACATCACCCACAAGTACTCGACCTGCCAGAACACTGGAACGGCCTACAAGAAGCTCAGTTCTAACCCCTATGGGATTGGAGTGCCGTTTTCCAGAATGCAGCATATACACTGAAGCAAAGGATGATATATCGGGTGAAAGTGGAATCCACTTTCACCATCGTTTCCAGTGTCCCACTGCAGAGTTGCATTTTTCATTCCCACTGGTGGCTGTATAAATTAGAGTATTGTTCAGTAAATATTCACTCTTCACTTCCCCTACTCACCCACCCACACTCCATGGGAAGAGTATACTTTTCTGCTCTATTGATGTTGCACTTGGCAATGTTGTATGCTTGGCCCCTTGGAGTATATCTCCCCACACTTTGACGTTGGGCACAGACAAGTGACTTGCTTTAGCCGGTGGTATGGTGCAGAGACGATGCAAGCAAAAGCCTGATGTGGCTAGCACAGTTGGCCTTGCCTTCCAATGTTTCTGCCATCACCATGAGAAGAACATGCCCAAGTAGCCTGCTGATCCCAGAAAAACAGGAGACACATGGAGCAGAGCCAGCCCAGCCAACCAGTGAACCCAGAACTTAAAGCAAAGCTTTCACGATAGATCTGTGAGCATGATGATAAACGTTTATTGTTGGAGCTTTATAATAAATAAATAAAATAAACTCTTCGGGTTATCCATAGACTCTATCCTAGTTTTTGGAAAGTAAACCTGGGTTCAAAAACTCAAATAAAAAATGGAAATTTCTGGAGGGCAAAGTCTGTTTCTTGTTATATTTTCACTTTATTTCCTATTACACTCTTTTGAGGACATTATGCATTTGAAAAAAGAGTTGTGTAATTATGGATTTATTATATTTGGCAAAAACTTGTGAGAACTCTGTTAAACATACTGTAATACTAAATATGAGAGAGAGACATTGTGCTGACTTTTTTTCTGATTTTAAAGTATATTCGTTTTTGCTGTAAAACACTAGTCACCTTTAAAAGTACCCCGATAGCTGACCCAATAAATACCAAGTATTCACATTAAAGTAAGTGCTGAAGAATTCATGAATTGCTAACAACCTACTCTGAAGTGTATTCTTTGTGCCCTTCTTTTTCTTTTCACCAAGGAAGAAAACAGAAATAATCAATTTAATTATGTGTGCTTGTAGTTCCTCCTTTGTTATTCAGAAAAAGAACATTGTTGTTTGTGACTTACTCAACCAATGACAAAATGTGCAAGTGAATTTCAGACTTTATTTTGTAATGTGAAGTAGGGAAGCTTTAAGCTGTCACAGTCCATGACAGGTATTTAAAACTTCTGTTGCTAGTTCTAACTCTGTTCTAAACATATTCAGAAAGCTGACATTTCAGAACACACTGTTTCTTGATTCTGACTGCAAGAATATTCACTGGAATAACTTATTCTTATTGAATAAAAAACATAGGCTAAAAATGAAATGACTAGAAAAAGTAACTTCTGCAAGTAATGTAGTATACTTTGACTTAAAAACTAAAAAAAGAAAAAAAAATGCTACTTCCTGAACATAATTGGGCCAAACCCTAACACTCAGGCTAATAATTTATAACATCAATCAATCAGCCCTTCCCCCTACCTCCAAAGAATTGATCTATTGTTAGACCTAATATAATATTATTTCATGCAGAGAAAGCATCAGTATCTTCTATTTTTGTTTCAACTATATGGAAAGAAAAAAATGATAACAACATTGCATACACTGCTTTTTGGCCAATAAATGGAATTTAAATTATATGTTGATTAGGTAACTATATTCCTACAAGTGTTACCTCCCAATGTGGGGCTTTCTGCTCGGCGCAAGACATGCCAATAGTCAAGAGGCAAGGTGGTAGGAGAAAAAGGACTTTTTTATTACAGCTTGCTAGCAAGAGGGAAGATGGCTGACTAATGTCTGAAAAAGAAACATCTTAAGGGGCACAAAGTCTTACAGCAGTTATATTGGTCAGTGGGTTATAGGGGAGGCGGTTAGGAATATTGACCTTCTGGTGTTACAGACTGGGAGTCGCCACACAAGATCTTTCAGTTTTCATTGATGATGGCTATTAGCATAGACTCTCTGTTCGGGGGGTCATCACATTCCCAAGAAACTCAAAAGAACAAAGTTATCATCTTATCGCAGCTGGGAGGTACATGCACAAGCAGGGGTTGTAAAATCTATAGAGCAGTTAGATCTCCTGGAGGGTGCATATCCAGCTGGGTTAGTGTGTCAGAGGTCATTCAAAGTTACAACAGAGATTTTCTTTTCTCCAATATAGCTTCCCTTATGTCAACCTTGTCTTGAGCTGGTATCACAAGCAGTGTTTTGTTATAATATCTGCAAAAGTGGCTTGTTATGTTAAAAGACTTAACAGGTAAAATTCTCAGAAATAAAATAGAAAATCCAATAATGTTAACTCAATTAGAATTTATGGCATAATTTATGTTAAAATTCTTTGAAGTCAGGGACTAATTATTTACCCCAGCTATTTTATTACCCTCCAGATGAACTGCATAAAAAGTATAATATACAGTAGGTTCCCATATAATTATATATAATATATACTACTATACAATATATAAAATATGTAATATATACAAAAATTAAAATGATGAAATAAAATACAATAATAAAAATTTTGTTCTTTAAAAATTTTAATATTAAAATCTTTTATCCATATTCACTTTTTTATTTACCTGTAAAATATAAGTGTAAGTTTTCATGTTTGTATGTATTTGTATCTCTGACACAACAGTGGCCTAATTCAATATCTTTGTATAGTGGCAATGATTCAATGCCTTTCCACGCATTTGCCAAGACAAAGTTGGTTGTTCCTGGCTGTAAAAGAATAAAAAATTAGCAAAGACTCTTAAAAGAAAGTTATTTTTGTCCCAAAAGAATTTATAATGATCTGTTCTTTTGTGGGACTATATCAGAGAATCAAGAATATGGAAAGAATATAGAGAATGACAAAGACGGATGCAGAAAAAAAAATTGGGAAAATAAATTATTCCAAAAATAACAAATATAACAGGTATCTAATATGTTGAAAGACTTACGAAAGCAATAGCCATATTCTTAAATATGATACCAACCAATGGACTAGAGCCAGGAGAGAGAAGCCTATGGAGAGCATAACACATACACTATCTAAGATAGCATTTTAAGAGAGAGCTCCAAAGTATATTCAAGTCAGATCAATCCTTTGTCAGAAAGAAAGCTCCCAGAAAGCAAAAATTTTTACTGTGTTTTTCACAATGATATTCCCAGTACCCAGAACCCTGCTTGGTATATGGGTAGCATTTGATAAATAATTCATTTGATAAATGAATGGATGAATAAATGAACTGCTTGAATAGAAGCCATTTATAAGTTAAATAAAGAGGTGAAAATAAAAATTTCAAAAGGGCCAGCCCAGTGGCACAAGCGGTTGAGTGCACGCACTGTGCTGCAGCGGCCTGGGGTTCGCCTGTTCGGATCCCGGGCGCGCACCGACGCACTGCTTGTCAAGCCAGGATTTGGCAGCGTCCCATATAAAGTGGAGGAAGATGGGCATCCATGTTAGCCCAGGGCTAGTCTTCCTCAGCAAAAAGAGGAAGATTAGCAGATGTTAGGGGCTGATCGTCCTCACAAAAAAAAAAAAAAAAATTTCAAAAGGCAGGAGTGGTGTTCTAAACTTGTGTGGTTAAAGGAGCAAATGATATAAAATGGTATAAGAAGTCAAAACGGTATACTAAAAGTATGCAAATCCCAAAGGAATCCCCAGAGTTCCTTGGTGAAATAATTGATTCCACGACTGGTAGAAAAAGTACAAGATGTGTCTGGGATATTGTGCAAACAACAATGCAAAAGAAATGATAATAGGCCATTTTAGTGATGTCAAAAATATCAGGGGCCAAATGAAAAAGACTCACACTGGCCAATATTGAGATATTTGTGGATAAAATCATATGATATCTAAAACTGGCTTCAAAACAATCCATTAGTTACTGGATGTTAGGTAGGATCTATAGCAGAAACACAATCAATTCTGAGTGGATTAGTGGAACATAGGTGATGGGTCCTTGATGGTTCATTACATCACATTCTACACGTTTGCATGTGGAAAATTTTCCCTTAAAAAATTGACTGGAGTACTTGAAATATAATGTATCCTGATGCACAGGTAGTCATTTTGCAAAGATGAAATACATTGTCTTTAAAAAACGACACTTCTTGTTTCATCAGGGCTTATATTCCGTATTCTGAAGAAAATGTTTTAAAAAAATTGAAGAAATGAAATAGAAAAAGAAATATGTAATACACATAGCTGTTTTTGTCTTTCTAAAACCCCAATCATCTTTTTCTTATAAAATGGTCTCTCTTTCTTAGACATAAGTAGGCATGCATCTCAAGCTAGGCCAAGCGGACAACTTCTCTAGAATGTGTGCCACAACTTTTGAATAAGATCAAGCCTGAAACACCAGTAGGATGTGAGCGTAAAGTTACTAGTGGCCATCATGTCTTGCAATTAGCAAGAACATGTTTCAGAAATGAGGAGATGGACTGGGATCAAAGTCTCTTGAGAATTTGGATTCAGCCATACCTAAATACCTGTATGAAAGTAATGTTCCTGGTTTTTTTAAGTTATTTTAAGTTAGAATTCTCTCACTTCCAATCGAAAACACATTGACGAATATAGGGCCAATAATGTCTAATGATAGAATCAGTTGATAATGAATTTATTTGAGATAGTTCTTATAAATCAACTAGTATCCATATCATACACATAAAGGGCAAGACAAATGATCCCTGTTGAATCAGATATGAGAAGATGAAAAGATCTAGGATAAAACACAGGATCAGGCCCACAGTGATTGGCTTAATGGATTGACAAGAACAGTGCCAGTGAGCGCACAGCTGCCTTAGGGTAAAGATCAAGAGGGATGGTTAGGAATACGTTTAGTGCAATTTATATGCAGATACCTTAGACATATTAAACTTGAAATTACTGAGAGAGTAAAGACTAAAAAGAAGAACCCTGAAACTTGTGAAAGAAGTGAGGCAGAAAAAGTAGAACAATGGTAAGTGAAAACTAGAAAGAAGACTTCTGAGCAGAATAAATACAATTTATTAGCCAGACTGGAAAAGAAAAACTTCTCCTCAATTCTCTGGTGAGGAAGAGATGAGAGTTTAATGTTAGAATCACAGTTTAATGTATTTTAATTCCTTTGTAGTTTCAGGGTATATTCAAGTTAAATAGAAAAGCAATTTATAAGTCATTTTTTTTATGGGCATAGTCATTCTTTTGCTCTTCTTGTTTTTAATGTCCCGCTTAAAAACAAAACAAAACAAAATGAACTTCCAGTTAATTTTATACACCAAAATTTATGGATTTTGAGGCTATTCATAAAGAGTCAGAATGTTGGTGCCAAGATGAGATAAAGCCATGCAAATATCACACTTTAAGGGATGGTACCTTTGTTATGCTATGAAATATAGTAAATTATCGAGTCAACTCCCAATTATACTAGAAGTCAAGGGATGATTCGTATGAATAAGTAAGTAACACTTCAAAGGCTAGATGAGTTTATTCAGGTTGCTCTTTGAATATTTATTTGTTTTATTCCAATAGTATTCAATATTTGCTCAGAAATAAAGAAAAATAAATGCTCCAAAAGAAATCATGTTTAAGCATAAAGTTGTTGACAGAAATGCATTTCTACTCCAAAGAAAAATGTATTTGTATTTTACTTAGTTTTATATTCATGGAAATTCTCATTTCCATTTGTAGAGATAAGCAAACCTAAACTTCATGCAATTTTCTGCATTTCCCATTTATTTCAATCGAAAGTAAGTTAAAGTGTTTTTATTGTTTCTTCAAAGTTGCTCCAAGTTACCATAGCAAGTTTTTAATCTTATCTTTATAAAAGTTCCATTTTATTTGATTATTGTATATGGATACTTCATTTAATATTTAATATAGTTTCTCAAGAAAAAAAAAAAACTTGACGTTAATATTTTGAAGCCCTCTTGAAAGTCTATTTTAAATGGCCTAAATATTTCTCTGCTAATTTTCAAAAAGACATACATTTCTCCTTGTGTAGCTTTTGTCTAATTTTTAAAAAGACTCAAATTGAACACATAGTACCCCTTTAAAAGCTTTTAAATTACTTCCTGGTTGTAATCAAATCAGATAATTAATTAGTTGACATAGAGAGATAAATGACACTTAGGAGGCATTGTCTTTTAAGTGTTTTTATTTTTTTTTCATTTGACAAACATTGATAAAAGTTGATTATGTACCTTGCTATTGTTCTATGTTCCACGTATATGATAGTGAGAGCAGTAGATATAATCTCTCCTCTCCTAATATGAGATGGGAAAGCAGGCAAAGGTTTGAAAAATAAATAAATGACGAATGCACAAAAACCCACAAAACGTAAAATGTGAGCGGAAGAAAATTACCGAAAGGTGTTACAGAGAATAATGGGAAGGGGGCATTCAAAGTTATCACAGAAGGCTTAATTGAGGAGATGATATTTAAGGTGAAACTTCCAGGATGATTTAGAACCACAGAAGTGCACTTCATCAGGAATAAACAGCCTGTCTAACAGCTGGAAAGGACTTGATATATTTGTTGAATGAGGAAAAGGCCAGGGTGACATTGGCTCTTAGGGAACAAATGGCAGAGCATCATGGGATTGGCTGGTATGGTGGGCAGCCACAGACAAAACAGAACCCTGTATGTCAGAGTGGGAACCATAGATTTTATTCTGAATAGACAACCCCTGGAACATAAAGCAGGTGGTTTGAGTAGGGTTGGGGAGCGTTTGCAGATGATGCCATTGAATAAAGTGATTTACCTTGTAAAAAGATCATTTGGCTATTTATGAAGAATATATTGGAGTTTAGAATTCTCATGATTATTCCTTGTGTATTTTACACACAAAAATCAAACATTGGAACTTAAAAACATAAGCGAGACTCGCTGTATAAATAAAATAACATATACTTCTTTAAAGGGCCACCACTAGATTAGATTAACATTCTGCTATTCAAGTATAGCATTTCCCTGACAAATACATACTAAACTACATGCAAAAACACAACATTTTTTAAAGTACTGCATTCAAATCTCTCCTCCGATTATATGTATGTATTTAGTATTTTGATTATTGTAAAGATATATTTCTGAATTTCTTCTTTAAAACTGTCACAACTGGGAGTTGCTACTGGAATTATATGAGTGCTACACATCATATAACACACACGGCAACACCTCACAACAAAGAATATTCCAGCCACAGATATCAATAATGTTGAATCTGAGAAATCCAGGTCTACTGGGACCATGCAAGTAACATAAAATGAATTGGGACCAGAAACATATAACTTTTTTTACCTAAATCTACTATTAAACAAATCAAACGTGCCATCACAATGATAAATGGCAACTGAGGTAACTTCAGCAAGATGGCAGAATAAGAGGTCCCCTGCTCTAGTCCTCCCCATACAAACACCAATTAAACAACTATCCACTAACAAGAATACCTCTGTGAAAATTCTGAAACACAAGGGAAAGGTTACAGTTCACTGATGGAGCAAAAACAAAACAAAACAATAGCCTGAGAGAAACTGCATTGAAAGTGTAAGAAGAGGTTCGCTTTACCTGCATCATCCCTCCCCAGAGCCGCCATAACCCAGTACCAAGAAGGACCACTGTGGCCCCCAATTCCTGCTGTGAGGGAAAAACAGACCAAAGTGGATGTCCA
The DNA here is from genome assembly GCF_020826845.1 of Diceros bicornis minor. NCBI lineage: Eukaryota > Metazoa > Chordata > Mammalia > Perissodactyla > Rhinocerotidae > Diceros > Diceros bicornis. Next base: position 50,378,431 of record NC_080747.1, read on the forward strand.
ACTTCATAAGCCTCTTGGGACACTGCCAAAGAGGCCCACTTCTGTCTCAACTCACACAGAACTGCGGGAACTGGCATGGTTAGATCACCTGGGGACAGCTAGGAGCAAAAATAGGGACAGGACTTTCAGTGGCCAGTGCTGGCAAATCTCCTAGGTGGTCCCTGGACCTGAGAGCAGCCGTGCAAAACTTGCGAGACTGTGGAGCCTGTGAGGAGCCTGTCTCCACCATGAAGCCCAGCTAGTGGCTTCCTGACCGTAGAACCCTACCAGCAGCCTCACCATCTTGGAGACCTGCCTCCTGGCCATGCCCAACCAGGAAGCCCTACCCAGGACCTCCCCCATCATGGACCTCCACTAGTGGTCTTGCCTCACTGCAGAGCCCAGCCAGCCAACCTCATCTGATCTTGGTGACCCACCAATGGCCTCGCCAGAACACAGACCCCTGCAAGACAGACTTGATCAACTGCAGGCACCCAGCAGTGGACCCGGACCAACCGCGGACTCTGCAAGCAGCAGCAACGGTCCCTATCCAACTGCAGACCCTGGCAGCAGGTCTCTCACAACCAGAGATGCATCAGCTGGGCCTGCCCAACCTCTCAGTCTGGCCAGGCAGCCCCCTTCCACAGTGGAGCCCAGCAGAGAGCACAGCCTTACTGTGGACGCCACCAACTGATCCACCCAGAATGTAGGCTGGGCTGATGTTGGTTCACAACCTCAGGAGCTTCCCAGGTGAAATCTGAAACTAGCTCCCCTGCGCAGAGGGCAGGGAGAGATGGAAGAAAGAGACAGACCACTCCAGATTGATAGGTGGCAATTCTCCTAAGCAAAGGAGCGTACATAGAGACTTATCTTGGGTGGCCATGAGACACGAGTAGATCTATGCACCAGCCTACCAAAATCTTAAAAGTTTTATATAGATGCCTTACCTGGGTTCAGTCGTGGGTATACTGTCCAGATGGTCTCAACAACACACGGCTCTCTCACAGCGCTGTCCTTGAGGCAGCTTCTGGTGTGGAAAGGCAAGCAGAATGCATATTCCGAAGACAAAGGAGGGAGCGAGGAGTTTCTGATTGTCGGAGTTCAGCTTGGGGGTCAACCGGCAGTCACGACCTCTCGATGACCTCCTCTGACACTCCACTCCTCTGTGGCTGGCTCTTACAATCTGACAGCCGCCCTCTTCCACAATGTGCCCTGAGACGTCAGCAATGGTTTCACTAGCATGGAGGTGGCTTCTTGGCGGCTATCTGGCTGCATTGGAGGCAGATGCCACAGCAATGGTATAGGCACAGGCAAGAGAAAACACAGATTAAGATAATGATTCTCCAAATAAATAACAGTTTTTTCCACCAAAAGCCCCATGATCCGAACCACTGGTTTATTAAGTCATCTAGGCTCAGGGTCGGATCACTCAGGACGTTCACTTATGTCCTCATGTGATTTAATAAAGATGCTGCGTTGGCAGACTCGTCAGGTATGAACACACAATGTTCTATTCGACTATGTCACAGGTACATCCTTGCAAGGCAGTGATAACGCCCAAGCCATCCTATTTTGGAGGACAGCTTTTCTCATTAGAGACATTTCAGTGTTCAGTGAAGACAGGCTCTGCCGGCTGTCATTTAAGGCTTGCTGGGTGAATGTAGTAAGGGCTTCTACGTGTGCTATTACCTCCTCCAGGCCAATAGAGGGAACAAAGATGGTGGCCAAATGATTGTACCAGTAGAAAACAGTATGTGCCCATCTGGCCTTGAGGAGAGGGAGGTTGGCAATTGTTACCGTGAGGCAGATTCTCCCGTGTGCCCAGAGGAAACCAGGGTGCAGTGGCCTAACTACCCAGCTGGAAGCCACAGCCAAAGATCTGTGTCACACAACCACTGGGTCCCATTTGGGGCTACCCAATACATATTTGGGTGGCATGACCAGTCAAGGCCAAACCAGTCACCGTCCTTTAATATGACAAAATGTCTACCCAGTTCCAGTGATATCCATTCCATATCCTTGGTACAATTGTGTTGGTTCTGCTTACAGTGATTTTTCTGCTCTCAACATAGGAGTGCATGAGTGCTCAAACGTCCATAACCCAGAATAAGCCACGTAACCCATCCCAAACCTGAGTATAGCCACCCATGGCTCTGATGGTGGTATTTTAGGACCCTTCTGGTCAGCAGTTTGATAGACTGCCTGTGTAATTTGATTGACAGAAAAATAATACTTATGCCCAGTGTTATTGATAGTGTGAGCCAGGGGACAGGTTTCCAGATCAGTATTGGTAATATAAGATGAATTAAGAGTACTAATCCTAGCTTGTTCTCCCTTACCCTACTGTTTTAGGGCCTTCCAGTCCTCTCCCTGGAGTGTAATACCCACCGTGACAATCTGATGAGTTAGAAAGGGGCAGCTGCCCACATACCCAATAGTTGGATTGATTCCTTTGCTGAGTGTACAAGTGGGCCCACTGTAAAAAGGTATTCCCATCAGGTGCCCATCCCATGACCAGACACCACAGGAGCAGCTGAAGTCTAATGTCAAAAAGACAGATAATTGGTAGGAACTTGTATGGGAAGGTCTTCCTTTTCTACAAGAATTATACTTGTGGCCTGATCTTTAGATGTTAATGTGACTGCAGCTTTAGGAATTTGACCTGGCTGTGTATACCATACATATTGGCCAGGGGAGGCAGCACTGTTAGGCATGAGGAGATGGACTAGGGGTAGGAGATGCCAGACCAGGACTCCCACTTTCTCCCCTCTCTCAATGGTACATGTTCCATTCCAAGTATAGTGTGTTTCAATAGGTCCAGTTTGCAGCAGGACAGCGGGATTCCAGTGGAGATTGAGTAGTTCCCCCTCACCCAGGGATTCTAAGTAACTCACTCATGCTGGTGGGACATCCCATTGCAAATTCCAGCAGATGATGCTTTTCCCAGGTGTGACGGGGCTTGGTGTTCTCAGCAACATAGCATATTGATCCATGGTGAGAGTTGGAGCAATGGCTGTTTCTAGCAACTTCCATACCTTTACAGTGTTGGGTGTCTCAGCAGGAGTACCCAGTCTGGCATATGAGACAATAGGCTCTACTGGTTGATCATTCAAATATATTAAAACCTGAGATAGTACTTTAGTCCATCTGGCCAAGGTGGTTTTACTTTTTAGTAATTTAATCTGCTGCTTTAATATTCCATTCTTTCTTTCTATCAATTCTGCTGCTTACAGGTTATAGGGGAGATGGAACCTCCATTCAATGTCATGTTCTTTTGTCCAGTCTTGCACATCATGACCTTTGAAATGTGACCTCTGATCACTGTCTATTTGACAAGAGTATACATATATGGTACTCACCTTCTCTAATGCCCTAATGGTGGCAGCCTGGTGACAGAGGAAATCTTGGGTTAGGCCACACACAGTGTCCACACAAATCAGGGCATATTTAGAACCCTCACTCAGAAGGAGGGCGCGGATATAATCAATTTGCCAATGTCTCACCAATTGGTAATTCTGGTGGATGGCCTCAGACTCCTTTGGCAGTTGCCTTAGGTGTTGTTTATGACCCACAGGACAGGATCTTACTGCATTAACGAAGTCACCATATTTTAAGGGCAATCCAGCATTTTTGGCAATATGCTATCCCACCCTGGTGCTACAGAGGCCATTCGTTCTATGCACTCAATCTTCTGTATCTATTAAAGAGTCAGTTGCTAGGGCTTACCCGAGCTAGGCCATCAGCTTCCTGATTGCCAGGGAGTGTCAGTGCTTTGTGAGCAGGGACTTGGAAGACAATGAAGAATCCCTCAGGCTCTTGCAGGCAAAACAAAATGTCTTTCTACATATCCTGACCCCTCAAGGGTTTGTTCATGATCATCCACCTCTCAGCTTCCCACTGTCCAAGCCATATAGTTAATCCCTGTAGAACAGCCCAAATGTCCATGCCAAGGGTTAACAGCCAGGGCTCATGAGTGATCACCAGCCCAACGGCTCTGAGTTCAGCCTCCTGGCGGCTGCTGTTTGTTCATTTTTCCATCCAAATGGAGTCAGTGTTGGACTGAATAGTGACTGCAGTCCATGTGGATGGATTGCCCTGACTAGATCCATCTGTATAGCAGGCATCAGTGGAAATTTCCCCCACTCCCTCTCTATAGGCCACAGAGGTCGCCACAGGAGTAGGAGTGGGGTCATTTGGAGAATCTACGTACTCTACAGGGCTTAGGAGCACCCAGATTTCTAGAGTCAATGATCTGGTGGACAGGGTGTTCCTCTGCTCCAAATAGGCATGCCACTTAGTCAAAGCTGGGGTTTGAGCCATGGAATGGATCCATGAAACGTATTTTCAATCCACCCCTTGATAAGAAGGGAACTTCTTATCACAATATGCTGTTCTTTCATGAGAGGCTGTACCTGTAGGAGCTCTGTGTACACTGCTACGAACTGTTGCTTTATGGGAGTATATCAGGTTTCTGCTCCCTTTCAGAACTGGGACCAAAATCCTAGAGGTACTCTCTCCTTGTGTTGTCTCTGTCACAGTGCCCAACCCATACCTTCTGGAGTCACAGACACATCTAACTCAAATGGCAGCCCTGCTTGGGAGGTGCCCAGAGCTTTAATCTGCTTCACTAGTATTTTTGCCTTCTCAAAGGCAGCTGGCTGCTCTGATCCCCAGTCCCCACAGGTGCCCTTTTTTACAAGGCAGTATAAGGGACAGAAGCATTGTGCCAGGAGGAGAATATAAGTCCTCCCAAAACCCCAAATCCCTACAAAGGCTTGTACCTTTTTCACATTCTTAGGAGTTGGTTAAGCTTGCACCTTATCAATCACAGTTTCTGGGACAATGCACACCTTAACCAACCAAACAACTCCCAAAAACTTTACTGCAGTGTGCGGCCCTTGAGTTTTCTGTGGGTTCACCACCCATCTCCCTCACAGATGTTCCAGCAAAGTCTGCAGTGTCCTGCAGCAGAGGCATATCTTGACATGTTAACATCAATGTAATGGGCCCATTTTACTGATGTGAAGAAGGAGAATAGAGACAGGCCTTGGGCTACCATTCCATGGAATATTGTGGAGTTGTGCAGGTAGACCTGGGGAAGCACTTGAAAAGTCCATTATTGTCACTCACACATGAAGGCATATGGATCTTGTGACGCAGAGGCCCTAGGTATACTGAAAAAAAGCATTTGCTAAGTCAGTACACTCCTAGGATTGTAGCCAAGGTATCTAAGATGGTGGCAGTGTTGTGCAGAGATGCATGGATGGGGGCACGACCTTGTTCAATTTTGGTAGTCCTCTGTCATCTGTTACAAGCCATCTGGCTTTTTTATCAGCCATACCAGGTCATTGAAAGCACTATGAACACGGGCATATGCTACCCACTCAGTTCAGTTCTTGGATAGTTTCTCCTGTCTCCTTATGTCCCCCAGGAAATTTATATTGTTTGACAGTTACCATTCTTCATGGGGGTGGTAGATAATTGGTACTCAGTTGATGTTTCCCCTCAACACTGGTTTGATTACTCTAACCTGGAGGAGGAATTCACCAATAGAGGTTTGCAGAGTTTGACCTTGTAAAATATCAATGCCCAATACTGGAGAGATAAAAACTTCATATTCTTGTGGAGTAGAACACCTAATTTGCAGTGTCAAAGGGACCTTCCTGTCCATAACCTTTTGCCCTCCTTAACCATCAACGATGCTGAGGGGGCCAGAAAACTTCTGAGGGTTACCACGTAGTAGAGTATATTTGGCTCCATTATCAGCTAAAGCAGTCACCTTTTGCTTATTTCTGGGGAACCAGTGAGTAGCGAGCTCAACATGGGGATTCTGTTAGTCCAGTGGCCGTCACCTGGAGGTCATCTTGGCCTGCATCCTATACCTGGGGCATAGGAGGCACACACCCCGAATAGGAGTATATCCCTCAGATCTCTGTTGGAGCAGGTGGAGAATCAGGACGGTAGGGGCAGGTGGGGCAGGTCAGAACTGTTGATCTGGTGTTGAAGCTTTCCACAGGCTGACAACACAGCGTTGAGTTGTTGGTCTATCATTTCAGGTGGGGTCTCCGCAGCAATGAGGTCAAACCACAATTGCTTTTGAGTTATTTTTACTGGACTCTTTATAGCCTATTATGATAGCCTTTTAGCTTCTCAAATTCCCTCTCTGTCTTGGGTCTATCCCACAGCCTGTACCTGTTCCTAGGTTTTGCCAGTTTTCCCCAGATCAGTGCTGGATTGCCCAACATCATAAATGTCTTTTACCATGACTGGACTCAACATGTTCCATACCAGTGCTGGGGGCGGACTACAGTATCTTGGCTTTCACTCCTGCAGTGAATGTGGCCTGATCAGGGCCTTGAAAGACAGGGGTGTAGATGGCCTGACTCATTCCCAACTCCCTAAGAATGTGTTGTATCTCCTCTATAGATTTTCAGGGTCCCACATGCCCAGGGAGATCCCCCACACTAGGGCAAGCCTCTCTGCAGGCTAGAATAATCCAAACTATAAGGGAGTGAAAACTTGAACCCCCCGAGCACTGTGCAGGTGCTACCAGAGGGCAAGGTATGTGGTGATGTTGCTCATTTTCTCTGCCTCCTGCTCGGTCAGAGAAATGTCATCACCCCCCATACCCCATAGCTGCACTAACCATGCCTGGATACTTTCCCTGGCCTTTGGCTGGAACTTAGCAACTGTATCAATAAACTCAGTGGGTACATATTCTCTCATCATGAATGTTTCCTGAATGGGGGGCTGCTCCGTTAGCTGGGGTTGTTGTTGTGTTGGCATGGCATGGAGTGGCATGGAGTGTTTTGTTAGTTTCACCGTCAATCACCTCAACATCATCCTTTTCACTCTCCTCACTTTCTCAGAGATTCCACCTCTTTGTGTCCCAATCAGGCTTTGTCACAAGCACTTGGACCTTAATCTGCAGCAGCTTATGCCCTCCTAGCTTTGCAAAATGACATGGCAAAGTCTTCAACTTATTATACTGCTCTCTCACTTTGTCTGCCACCCCTGAAGCTAGCAGAGTAGTGGACAACCATGCATCCTTCTCTAATCTCAGCTTTTCCTCTAACTTTTTTTTTTTTTGTGAGGAAGATCAGCCCTGAGCTAACACGCATGCCAGTCCTCCACTTTTTGCTGAGGAAGACCAGCCCTGAGCTAACATCTACTGCCAATCCTCCTCCTTTTTTCCTCCTTTTCTCCCCACAGCCTCAGTAGATAGTTGTATGTCATAGTTGCACATCCCTCTAGTTGCTGTATGTGGGACGTGGCCTCAGCATGGCCGGACAAGAGGTGCCTTGGTGCGAGCCCGGATCTGAACGCCAGCCGCCAGCAGCGGAGCACGCGCACTTAACTGCTAAGCCATGGGGCTGGCCCCCCTCCAACTTTTTAACTTGAGCTTTAGCCTCTAGCTGGGCATCAGTGGCTAGGTGAACTGCCCACAGTAGAGACCAGCTCACTGCAACAGCCATTTGCTTCCTTTCTTTGTCACAGTGTGCTATGTGCAGTTCCTCAAAGAAATGCATCAAACCAGCCAGCATTTTGGGGGCACCTGCATACTCACTTGGCAGTCCGCATGCATCTAATATACTGGCCACCCCTCCCCACGTAGAGGTCGATGGCCAACTCAGGATTTCTCCCACAGATACCTCTTTCCTAAGACCCATTTCTCCAGTCTTCTGGATGGCTCACCAATTGTTGGTTCACACCCTCGGGAGCTTCCCAAGTGAAATCTGAAACTGGATCCTATATGAGGAGCACAGAGAGAGACCCAGGAAAGAGGCAGGCCACTCCAGATTGGTAGGTAGCAATTTTAATAAGCAAGGGAACTTACATATGAGGCTTGTCTTGGGGGACCACAAGATGGGTAGATCTCTGCACCCATCCACAAGAATCTTAAAAGTTTATGTAGAGAATTTAACTGGGTTCAGTCACATATTCTGTCTGGGGGATCTCAACAACACATTAATATTTCAAGGCTGTGTCCTTGAGGAAGCTTCTAGTACAGAGAAGGCAAGTAAGATGCTTACCCCAAGGACTGGGAAGGGGGTACGGAGCCTCCAATTACCTGGTTCCAGCTCATGGGTCAACTGGTGGTCATGTCCTCTCAATGACCTCCTCTAACAGGTGACTGGTGAAAGCCTTTCCCTGCTAAAGCCAACCTGTAAAGACTGGAAGAAATGTTCATATTTTTAAATGTGCAGACATCAAGGCAAGGATACAAAGATCAGGAAGAATCAGGGAAATGTGGCACCTCCAAAGGAAATTAATAAAGCTTCAGTAACTGACCTTAAAGAAATAGAAATATATGAACTGTCAGAAAAAGAATTCAAAATTATTGTCTTAAAGAAACTCAGTGAACTGCACACAATGGAATGAAACTAGATATCAATAATGCAAGGCAAACAGAAAAATTCACAAATACATGGAAATTGAACAACACACCTTTAACAACAATTTGGTCAAAAAGAAATCAAAAAGGACACTAGAAAATATATTGAGACAAGTGAAAACTAACACAGCATATTAAAACTTATGGGATGCAGCAAATGCAGTATTAAGAGGGAAGTTTATAGGGATAAACACCTACATTAAAAAAGAGAGAAAGATCTCAAATCAACAAACTAACTTTTCTCCTTGAAGAACTGGAAAGATACCAACAAACTAAGCCCAAAGTTAGAAGAAGGAAAGAAAATTATAAAGACTAGAGCAGAAATAAATTAAAAATAGAAAATAGAAGAACAATAGAAAAAATTGATGAAACTAAGAGTTGGTTTTTGAAAAGATAAAATCAAAGAACACTTAGACTTACTGAAAAAGAGTGAAGACTCAAATAAAATCAGAAATGAAAGAGGAAATATTACAACTGATGCCATAGTAAATAAAAAAAGATCATAAGGGATTATTATAAACAATTGTACACTAACACATTGTACAATCTATAACAAATAGATAAATTCCTAGAAACATACAATCCATCACGCTGAACCAAGAAGAAAACTTGAATATCCCAGTTACATTCAAGGAGACAGAATCAGTAATAGAAAACCTCCCAACAAAGAAAAGTTCAGGTGAATTCTACCAAACATTCAAAGAAAAATTAATAACAATTTTTTAAACTCTTCCACAAAATAGAAGAAGGAACATTTCCAAACTCATTTTTATGAAGTTAGCATCACTCTGATACCAAAGCCAGAAAAAGATCTGAAACTGTAAAACTCCTATGGGAAAATATAGGGGAAATTCTTCTTAATATTGGCCTTGGCAATGACTTCTTGGATATGACACCAAAAGAAAAACAACAAAAATAAAAATAGACCAATAGGACTACATCAAATTAAAAGATTTCTGTATAGCAAACAACCAATGAAATGAAAAGGCAAACTACTGAAAAAGAAAAACTATTTGCAAACCATGTATCTGACACAGAGTTAATATAAGGAATTACTACGACTCAATATCAAAAAACAAATAACCTGATTAAAAAATGGGCAAAGGACTTTTATTGACATATTTCCAAATAATACATACAAATGGCCAACAGGTACATGGAAAGGTGCTCAACATTACTAATCATCAAGGAAATTCAAGTCAAAACCACAAGAGGATATCACCTTACACTTGTCAGAATGGCTATCATCAAAAAGACAAGAGATAAGTGTTGGAGAGGATGTATAATAAAGAAATCTTTGTACACCATTGGCAGGAATGTAGAATGGTGCAGTCACTATGAAAAATAGCATGGAGGTTCCTCAAAATTTAAAAATAGAACTACCAGGGGCCAGCCCAGTGGTGCAGCAGTTAAGTTTGCATGTTCCGCTTTGGTGGCGCGGGGTTCACTGGTTCCAATCCTGGGTGCACACCTACTCACTGCTCATCAAGCCATGCTGAGGTGGCATCTCACGTAAAAGAACTAGAAGGATCTACAACTAGGATATGGACCTATGTACTGGGGCTTTGGGGAGGAAAAAAAAGAAAAATAGCTCAGGCCTAATCTTCCTCAAAAAAAAAAAATATATATATATCTATCGCATGATCCAGCAATCCCAGTTCTGGATATTTATCCAAAAGAATTGAAATCAAGATCTCATGGAGCTATGTGCACTCTCACATTCATTGCAGCATTATTAACAATAACCAAGATATGGAAACAACCTAAATGTTCATCAACAGATGAATAGATAAAGAAAATGTTGTATATACATACAATGGAATATTACTCAGCCTTGAAGAAGAAAGAAATCCTGTCATTTTCTACAACATGGATGAACTTGGAAGACATTAGGCTAAGTGAAATGAGCCTTACATAGAAAAACAAATATACATGATCCCATTTATATCAGGAATCCAAAATAGTCAAACTCATATAGCAGAGTAGAACGGTGGTTACCAGGGGCTGGGGTAAGGGTGGAATGAGGATGTATTGATCAAAGGGTACATGATTTCACTTATGAAAGGTGAATAGGTCCTAGAGATCTACTGTACAGCATAGTGCATATAATTAACAATACTATATTGCATACTCAAAAATTTATTAAGATGATAGATCTTACGTTAAATATTCTTACAAAAAAGAGAAAGAGAGGAAAATTCTAGAGGTTATGGTTAAGTTTAAGGCATTGTATTTGGTGACAGTTTCACGGATGTATACTTATCTTCAAATTCATCAAGATGTATACATTAAATAGGTACAGCTTTCTTGTATGTCAATAATATCTCTTTAAAATTTCTTATATAAATAAATAAAGGAAAAAAGAAAAAAAAAGGAAACTGTGAGATGATAAACATAGGTAGTTTCAAGCTAAAAAAAAGAAAAAGGAAGAAAAGAAATGGCAACCGACAATGTTTATGGTCTCAGAGAGTCAAAGGATTGGTATCAGCTCAGGTAAACCGGAGGGTGCTTGCTCCCCTTACAGGGTCCATTGATTCTAGGCGTAACTTGGTGTTGCCAGACCCTCAAGATTTTAGAGATAACAAAAATGAAATTGTGATGTCTAAATTTTTAAAAGCTGTTGACAAAATGATGAACTCCAAAAGATATGCAGTAGTTCTTGGATAAGTTTATCAATATTTATTGTAGGCCTTATCATCCACACTAAATCCAGTTATCATTAATTTTACATGTGTAGCTATGCTTTGTTATGGATAATACCAAAATTATTTGTTCACATATAGAAAAATTTCCCTATGGATAAAAGTACATGATATAAGAGATATATATATATGATATAAGATATTATAAGACATGTATTTACATATTTACATATAAATGCAATAATGTTATAAATCACTCATTTGAGAAAAATTAACTTGAAAAAAGTAAGTAATTTTGAAAGGAATAGATAAATGATATTGGATAATACATATAGAATTAATTGCTGAATTAATATTGTTGTAGACAGCAACACACAATTCCATTTTTGAATCCTTATTTAAACAAAAAAATAACTTGAATTTCTTACTATTTACCCTAGCATTTGATTTTGCACAGCTACGTGCCATTAGTGCTTTAATCTGCTAATCAACCAAAATGATAATTTGACCCAGAAAAACTTGCTTCCAATTATCAGCAGTAATAAAATTGTTATTGATTCCATTATGTGACAATTTCATAGCCACAACTATTTCTAAGACCTATAAAACTATTTAATTCCCAATAAAAGAATTTTCCAAACTGTGTTCAGGATCATACTCTTATGTATCAAAATGTTAATAGTTCTTTTTCAAAATGCTTCCATTGTCCAATAAAATTGAGTGATCAATATCTTTACCTTCTAGACAGTTCAAATTAGTACTTTAAAAATATGACAAATCCTGCTGTAAATAAATTTTATCTTTTTACCACATTGTTTTAAAATATAATGGAAACAACAGCCTTATTTATCCTCAAAGGTAACCTATCAACATGCCCTGAGAAGTGAGACATTACTGTCCCAGACATCAGGAAGGAAAATGCTGTTTTGAGATATTCACTGTGCCTTCGTGTTTAAGGGGAAAGGAAATAGATTTTATAAATATCCTATTAATGGCAAAGTTGTATGTGTGTGTGTGATTTTGGTGATGTTCTCCTCTTCCCTGCTGAGCCAACATCATAGTAGGGGATCAAATAAAAGCCAGCTGTCTTAACCCTTAATGTGAGATGTGGTTTTTTTAAGCAATTTCACCACTCCCCCATAAATTCATCTCTCCCTCATCTGCCAGGATCAGAAGGTTTCCTCCCTCCCTCTTCTGTGATTGGATTTGGTAAAGAAGCAGGATTTTGACAAACTCCAATAGCCAAGACATAGAGGAGTCAGGAAAATCATGTGTAAGAGAAATTTTTAAAAGGATTTTGTTTTCTGGACACCATGCATTTAACTTTATTGAAAAGTAAACAGGAATGTCAGTAACAACCACCACATAAAAAGAGATTTTGTGGTCGCCTATTAGGTTGCGCAGTTGGTTGTACATGATCATAACTCAGTCAAGCGTTTTGTAACATAGTTTCCATCCAGTGGTGTGCTGGAGAGGGCTCATACCAGCTCACATCAGGTGCATCTCTTCCCAATTTCACGATCAGTGACATCACATGGATGGCTTGAAATCAGCAACAGATGTCAGCGAATGTTACAAATCAGAACCTTTTTTCTTGGAAATCCAATTGACAAACACACCACTGGTTTCACTGGTAATAGTGGAATATTTTAATTACTCTTCAGCAGTGGCTCTGAATGTAAGGTCCCCGGACCAGTGGCGTGTTTCACCAGGAAGTTGTTAAATATGCATATTCTTTGGTTCCTTTCCAGATCTACTGAATCAAAATATCTGGGAGAGATCCAAATATCTGTGTTTTAACAAGCATTTGGGGTGATTGCGATGGCACATTGAAGTTTGTAAACCACATCTCTAAGGAGACAAATAAAGTGTGTGTGTGTGTGTGTGTGTGTGTGTGTGTATGGGAGAGAGAGAGATTGTGTATTTAATGACAAATGATGACAAGATATATTCTAGGGACAGGGAAGATATCATTGCACAAAATGTCCCAGGAACTTTTTACATCATTTAAGAGTGCTTTAAGGTTTGAAATCATTATAAGACATATGTGTATATATATATAATTAGGTGGCCTTTGCAACCATCTCAGGCTTGTATCACCTGAACTTGGTTTTGTTCTTAGTTTTAGCTTAGGGAGACTTACTACTGCCACAGATACTATGACAAACTGTATGTGAGTTATACAAATTTTACTTTTCTAAATTAGGCCTATTCCTTAATGTTTAAGTTCCTAAGTGGAGGAAAGGCAAACTAGAAAAAAACTCTGGACTTGTAGTTAGAAGACAGGGCTTTGAGAAATGCTTCTCATTAATGTAACAGTGGATAAACTCCTTAGCCTTCAGAGTCCACAGCTTTCTTATCTGTAAAATATAGTACAATAAAGAATCAAAATACAAATAAAATCATGATCATTTTGGTTATTTCCTTTTGGAAGCTACCATAAAGCAATCTGTGAGTGTGCTGCGTAACCTGGGAACCTGATATTCTCATTTTACACCAAATTATTTAAGTTAATAAAAGTTATCATTTATATGTTATCAATTTATATTTATATTCCATGGATTGCAATTCTGATTTGCTGAGTTATAACTTATATGGAAAATACATATAGAGACTTTTTTTCCTGGATATCCTGAAATATGTTTCTAAAATGAAATAAGCTATACTTAGGAAATACATACATACGTTAGAGGAGCATTGGCATCATAAAAAAACCTCTATTGTTTATCTTCTTTGTAGGCCAGGTATGATTATAGCTTCCATTAAGGTGGTCCCCCTGACTTCGATGTGGATAATAGATTCCAGAGTAGAAGAAGCTAAGTGGCAGCATTTAACCACTGAAGACAAGGTAAGCGCATCACTATCAATGACAACAGAGAAGTACAAGTCACCAAAACGTGCTGGCCCACAGAGAATTTTGGTGAAGTTTAATTGATCATGGTATCCCAAGGTATGAAATAGATGGGCAGTCTAATAAAGTATTGCTTTATCTGTGTAAAAGGAAAAACTATAAATCTGGTAGCCAAAAGTTTGGCTTGAGTCTCCACACTGGAGAATCATGCCTCTTCTCAAGTGTCCAGACCTAAGTCAATTGCAGATGAATTGATTCAAGGGAAGACCTCATTCCTTGAGAGAAGACCTTGTGCCATTACCACAAGTGCATAAGTATAGAAGTACATACCAGAAGTTTTCCACCAAACTTCCACAGAATTGAGACATTTACTAAAATGATTATTCATTGGAGAAAAGAAAATAACCAAACTTTTGGAGGATTACTAGACATTGGCTTTGAATGACACTGATTCTTGAGGATCCAAAAACCATTTTAAACTACTAAAGTTGGGACTTATAGTAATCAGATGATGGCGTCTCAACTGAAGTCTAACTTGCAATCAACTAGTCAATACATTTGGTCATTTGAAGGTTATTTCCCTTGTTTTTGAATGTATCATTTGAATAGACATACTTGGCAATTGAAAGAATTAGCTCTACTTAACTGATTAAGTTGGTTTCCTGAATCATAAGGTTTGGACCATTATGGTAGGCAAGTGGAAGGCCCTGGACCTTCCACTCCCAACCAAGATACTGAATCATTAAAAACTCTGGATGAATTTCAGAAAAAAAAAATGCCACCATCAGACTTGAAAGAAGCAGAAGACATGAAACCTGTAACACCCCCATAACTCACCAGTTTGGCCTGTGCAGAAGTCAGGTGGTTCTTGGCGAATGACTAGGGAGCATCACGAAGTTAAGCTGGTGGTGACTGCAATTTCAGCTGCTGTCTCTGTTGTAACATCTTTACTGGAGCAAATGGACATGGTTCCTGGCACATGGTATGAAGCTACTGACCTGGCTAATGCCTTTTTTAACCACTAATTTGTCAGGACTGTCAGAAACAGTCTGCTTTGCTTTATCAGAAACAGCGTACCATCAAGGCGTTGCCTCAGGGCTATGTCAAGTTTCATGCTCTCTGCCATAATATATTCCGAAGAAATCTTGAATAACTTGACAATCCATAAAATATCACATTGCTTCACTATGTTGATGACATTACACTGATGATGAACAGGAAGTAGCAAGCACTTTAAATGTCTTAGTAAGACCGATGAGGGTGTGGACCGTTATGGTAAACTAGAGGGTGAAAAATAAACCCCCACAATAATTTGAGACCTGCTACCAAAGTGAAGTTTCTGGAGATTCAGGGATTTCCACGATGTTGAGATACCCCACCAAGGTGAAAGACAACGTGATACACTCCATCATTTATCATGAATAGAAATTCAAACACTTGGAAGTTCTTTTTGGATTCTGAAAGCAACAAATACCACATTTAGTGTGCCAATTTAACGTATTTTAAAAATCATTGCTAAAGCTGTCAGTTTTGAGCAGAGACCTAAGCAAGAAAATTATTTTCAGCAAGTTTAGACTATAGTACAAGCCACTCTACCAGTTGGTCCTTATGAGTCAGGAAATCCACTGATACCTGAAGTGTTAATTGCAAATGGGTTGCTGTATGGAGACTCTGGAAAGCACCAATAGGAAAATCACAGTGCATAACTCTAGGACTTTGGAGCAAACCTATGCCTTCTGTTGCAGATAATTATTCTCCCTTTGATAGCTTCAGGTCCGCTAGTAGTCCTTGGTAGAGACTAAAATCTAATTATGAGGCATTAGGTGATGAAACAGCCTGACTTCACACCATGAAATTCTCTAGGTCAGCAGAACTTCAGGCTGTGCACCTGGTTATCTTCCTGTTTTTGAAAGAAAATTGGCCCTAAGTAAGAATATATACAGTTTCACAGAATGATTATTTAGAATCCCGGAAGAAGAAAGATTGGAATAGCATGGACTAAAAGCTCTAGGGAAGAGGCATGTAGATAGATATGTAGGAGTAAGCAAAAGTATGAGGATCTTTCTCTTGCATGTCAATTTTCACCAGAGAGCTCCCTCACAGAAGAGGCATTGAAGAAACAAGTAGACAAACTCAGCAAATTGAAATTAACCAGCCTCTGTCTTTGCCTCCACCTCAGTGTTGAGACAATGGGGACATAAAGGCAATAATCAGGGAGGAAACAAAGGTGAGGAGTATGCAGGGGCCCAACATGGGTTCCCTCTCACCAACATTGATCTTTCTTTGGCTACTGCTGAGTGTTCAATCTGCCAGGAACAGAGAAAACACTGAGCTCCCAATTCTTTGAGGCAACCAACCAGTGACTTGTTGGCAAATTATTTTAGAGCCTGTCTGGAGGGTAACTGTTAAAATATTGACTAGGATTAACATAAATTTTAACTATGGGAATTTAATTGTGTTATTAACATTATTATTATTTTGCTGATAAGGCATTAGCCAGCAATACTATCCAAGGGCTTACAATGTATTTGATATGTTTTTATAAAATACTGATTAACCTCACCTCTATAACAAGAGATCCACTTTACAGCAAAAGAAATTTGAAATGGGTTTATGTGTTAGTCTTGTCAGACCACCCAGAAGTGCCTACCTGATGAAGCAATGGAACAGCCATTTTTAGGTTCAGGTTAAGAGTTAACTTGGAATTGTGTATTATGGTGATGGGACATTATCTCTAAAGATGTAGTCCACAGTTTAAATCAAAAATTATTATCTAGTATTGTATCCTAAATTGGTAGAATCTTTGCATCAGGGAAACAAGGCATAGAAATGGAATTAACCTCACTTATCATAACTTCCACTAATTTAATTGAGAAAATTTTGCTTTTCTTACTCATATACAGACTTTGTAGATCTAGAGTTCCTGATTCCGAATGAGGAAATTCTTTCACAGGTTAAAATATTAAGAATCCTATTAAACTTTAAGTTTACCAATTCACCAATTCACTTCTATCTCCTTTTTACCAAGAGACTAGGAGGCAACAAAAGAATTTGTCAACTTGGAAGAGATAATTAACTTCCATTACCAGGAGGTTGTAGTACATAATGAGTATAGGAAACTGTTATTTTGCATTATGGTTATTAAGTAGAGCAATTCTTAATACTTCACTGTTCGATTTTAATGATAAATGGGCAAGGTAGCAGTTAAAGTCTAAGAGGGGCATAAGGACCAGGGCCTCAGATATCACCTCATTAATTCTGGTTCACTCAACCAGACAGGCCACCTAGACAAGTAGAGGTGCTAGACAAGTGTGAACGGACCACAGGATGGAGGGTAAAGGAAGGGGGTGATGAGCATCTCATGATGCCCAAAAACCAACTGCAGTTTTGGAGGTTGTAGTTGTCTCACTACTTTTATGTAGTAAGTTTCCCAGGAAAAAGGATTAACTAGAATCCTGGAGGAGCTATTAGCAAATGGTGTAAACTTTTACTTAAAGTAAATGGATCTTAGTGACTCAAAGGGAGGACTGTAGTCCTGCTGTGGTGAGGCACCCGGATATGCCTTCAGGGACACAAAGGCGCTCATTCTCCCTCTTCCTGGGAGTGTCAGCTGGTGATTATTCACTTTTGAGTCTCTTCTCAGGAATTGCCTTCAGCCAAAGGGAGTTTGGAAATAGTCACCCTCCCCAGGATCACGCCAAACCTGATGACTCTTTGTCTTGATTTAAGCAATTCTAAACGGCCTCCGAGCTCCAGAACTTGCGATGGTGTTAGCAGAGGACTTTATTGCCATTTGCATCATAGTTTAATTTCTCTCTCTGATTTGCTCTTCTTACTTTCTCACCAGTGTAGTTTTCAAGAGCAATTCCCAATAAACTTTTGGTATGCAAAACGTCACCTCAAATTCTATTTCTCAGGAAAATCCAATTTAGAATTGTGGCTCACAATAATTACCTTAAAATAATAAATAGACTGAAATTTGATTGTACTTACATTAAAATGTAATTACATAGAGATATGAATTCTAGACTATAAGATAGCAGTATATTCTATAATAGAGAAATATTTGTTAGTTTTACATTGTTGTGTAACAAATTACCAAAAACTTAGTGATTTAAAACAAGGTACACTTATCACCTCACAAGTTTTCAGTCAGAAGTACAGGGAAAGTTTCCTGGGTCCTCTGCTCAAGGTTTCACCTGGCTTAAATCAAGTGGTTGGCTAGGGTTGCAATCTGACCTGAGGCTTGTGGTCATCTTTCAAGCCCTCTGGTTGTTGGCAGAATTCAGTTCCTTGTGCTTGTAAGAATGAAGTCTCTTTTTCTTGATAGCTATTGGCCAAGGATACCCTCAGCTCCTAGAGGTTGACATCAGTTCATTGACACTTTATTTCCTCCATAAACCCTCTGACAACATAGTAGCTTATTTCCTCAAGGCTGGTAGGTCAGGAGAATCCAACTGATTTTTCACTTTCCTGAAGGGATCACCTGATTAAGTCAGACCCACCCAGGGTAATCTCCCTTTGGATTCACTCCAGGCAACTGACTAGTAACCACTCATGAAAGTCATATCCCACCATATTCATAGGTCTTGTCCACTCAAGGGCAATGTTTTATACAAGGAGGGCAATAAAGGTGTGAGTCATTGGATGTCAGTTTAAAAATCTGCCCACCATGATATTCATTTAACCTTTTCCCTCCATGTGATTATGTAACTTAAAAAAATATTGTCCATAACAAACAAAGCCCAAAGCCAGCAGAAGAAGAGAAATAATAAAAATCAGAGCAGAAATAAATGATATTGAGACCAAAAAAACAGTAGAAAGGATTAATGAAACAAAGAGTTGGTTCTTCGAGAAGATAAACAAAATAGACAAACCCTTAGCCAGGCTAACTAAGAAAAAAAGAGAAAAGGCTCAAGTAAATAAAATTAGAAATGAAAGAGGAGAAATTACAACGGATACCATGGAAAAACAGAGGATTATAAGAGAATACTATGAGAAATTATATGCCAACAAATTGGACAATCTAGAAGAAATGGATAAATTCTTAAACTTATACAACCTCCCAAAATTGAACCAAGAAGAAATGGAGAATCTGAATAGACCAATCACAAGTAAAGAGATTGAAATAGTAATCAAAAACCTCCCAAAAAATAAAAGTCCAGGACCAGATGGCTTCTCCAATGAATTTTACCAAACATTCAAAGAAGATTTAATACCCATCCTCCTCAAACTATTCCAAAAAATAGAGGAAGATGGAACACTTCCTGAATCATTGTATGAGGCCAACATCACCCTGATACCAAAACCAGACAAAGACAATACAAAGAAAGAAAATTACAGGCCAATATCGCTGATGAACATTGATGCAAAAATCCTCAACAAAATATTGGCAAACCGAATACAACAATATATTAAAAAGATCATACACCATGATCAAGTGGGATTTATACCAGAGACGCAGGGATGGTTCAACATCCGCAAATCAATCAACGTGATACATCACATCAACAAAACAAAGAATAAAAACCACATGATCGTCTCAATAGACACAGAGAAGGCATTTGACAAGATACAACATCCATTTATGATAAAAACTCTCAATAAAATGGGAATAGAAGGAAAGTACCTCAACATAATAAAGGCCATATATGACAAACCCACAGCTAACATCATACTCAACGGGGAAAGACTGAAAGCCATTCCTCTGAGAACAGGAACGAGGCAGGGCTGCCCACTCTCACCACTCCTGTTCAACATAGTACTGGAGGTTTTGGCCAGAGCAATTAGGCAAGAAAAAGGAATAAAAGGAATCCAAATAGGTAACGAAGAAGTGAAACTCTCACTATTTGCAGATGACATGATTGTATATATAGAAAACCCTAAAGAATCTGTTGGAAAACTGTTAGAAACAATCAACAACTACAGCAAAGTTGCAGGGTACAAAATCAATCTACAAAAATCAGTTGCATTTCTATATGCTAATAATGAACTAACAGAAAGAGAGCTCAAAAAGATAATACCATTTACAATTGCATCAAAAAGAATAAAATACCTAGGAATAAATCTTACCAAGGAGGTGAAGGACCTATACAATGAGAACTACAAGACATTATTGAGGGAAATCTACGATGACATAAAGAAATGGAAAGATATCCCATGCACGTGGATTGGAAGAATAAACATAGTTAAAATGTCTATATTACCTAAAGCAATCTACAGATTCAATGCAATCCCAATCAGAATCCCAATGACATTCTTCACAGAAATAGAAAAAAGAATACTAAAATTTATATGGGGCAACAAAAGACCCCGAATAGCTAAAGAAATCCTAAAGAAAAAGAACAAAGCAGGAGGCATCACAATTCCTGACTTCAAAACATACTACAAAGCAATAGTAATCAAAACAGCATGGTACTGGTACAAAAACAGACACACAGATCAATGGAACAGAATTGAAAGCCCAGAAATAAAACCACACATATACGGACAGCTAATTTTCGACAAAGGTGCTAAGGACATGCAATGGAGAAAGGAAAGTCTCTTCAATAAATGGTGTTGGGAAAACTGGACAGCCACATGCAAAAGAATGAAAGTGGACCATGTGCTATCGCCATTCACAAAAATTAACTCAAAATGGATCAAAGACCTGAAGGTGAGACCTGAAACTATAAAACTCATAGAAGAAAATATAGGCAACACACTATTTGACATTGGGTTTAAAGGAATCTTTTCGGATGACATGCCTACCCAGACTAGGGAAACTAAAGAAAAAATAAACAAGTGGGACTTTATCAGACTAAAGAGCTTTTATAAGACAAATGAAACCAGAATCAAGATGAACAAACAACCAACCAGCTGGGAGAGAATATTTGCAAAACATACATCTGACAAGGGGTTGATCTCCATAATATATAAAGAACTCACACAATTGAACAACAAAAAAACAAACAACCCGATCAAAAAATGGGCAGAGGAAATGAACAGACACTTCTCCCAGGAAGATATACAGATGGCCAATAGGCACATGAAAAGATGCTCAACATCACTAATCATCAGGGAAATGCAAATCAAAACAACACTAAGATACCACCTCACGCCCGTTAGAATGGCTATAATCACCAAGACAAAAAACAACAAATGTTGGAGAGGATGTGGAGAAACAGGAACCCTCATACACAGCTGGTGGGAATGCAAATTGGTGCAGCCTCTATGGAAAACGGTATGGAGATTCCTCAAAGAATTAAAAATAGAGATGCCCTATGATCCAGCCATCCCACTACTGGGAATCTATCCAACGCACCTGAAATCAACAATCCAAAGAGGCTTATGCACCCCTATGTTCATTGCAGCATTATTCACCATAGCCAAGAAATGGAAGCAACCTAAGTGTCCCTCGACTGACGATTGGATTAAGAAAATGTGGTATATATATACAATGGAATACTACTCAGCCATAAAAAAAGACAAAATCGTCCCATTTGCAACAACATGGATGGGCCTGGAGCGTATTATGTTAAGTGAAATAAGCCAGAAAGAGAAAGACAAACACTGTATGATCTCACTCATATGTGGAATATAAACCAACACATGGACAGAGAAAACTGGACTGTGGTTACCCGGGAAGTGGGGGTGGGGGGTGGGCACAAGGGGTGAAGGGAGTCATATATGGGGTGATGGACAAACAAAAATGTACAACCCAAAATTTCACAATGTTAGAAACCATTAAAACACCAATAAAAAAAAAAATATTGTCCATAATACTTTAGAAGATATTCAACTTTTAAAATAATCCATGGAGTGCAAATGGAATGCGAGTGCTCAGTCATTTTTATAGGCATAATTGAACTGCGCTGCTAAGTTTCTCTGAGAAAGAAAAGAAGTGATGGAGGGAAGGAATGAGGAAGAAAGGAAGAGAGGGAGGGAGAAAGGAGAGAAGAGAGAAAGAAAAAAATTATTGGCTGATTTATCTTTTGTAATACTGTCTCAAAGCCTATTATGATTAGGAGATTGCTTAAAATAGAAATTCAAAAAGCTGGAAGCGGCAATACTTAAGTTTTAAGAAGCAGTTTGTAATATAGTATAATTTGTTATTGTTTCCTTTTTCACATTAATCTTGCCAGGTGGGAACCAGGTGAAGAGAACTTGGAAAATTCTTCTCTTTCTGCCCTTTTAATTCATTTCTTACCATAGGAGAAGCAGTAATTTGCCAAGTGAATGAGTTTTGCATAAGCAATCGTACATGTTCCACCTGACCCTTCTGGACACTTCCTTTTGGATTTACCAGTAGGCAGGACATCACTCTGCTCTGATTGCCAGCCCATAAAGGTCCCTGTGTAGGAGGGCTATGGTTGTCCACTTCTTTCTGATTATGAATAGGACTAAGACAGATAAAAATACTAATCATTGGCTCTCTAAAACATCAACAACCATTGAAAACGTTTAAAACGTGTGCATATGGAATGATGAATGCCAAGTAGAAAATCCCTAGAAGATCAAGTTCACATGCTTTACAATTTTGAAAAGGGTTAATAGCTTTAATATGTTGTCTCCTTCTATTTCTGAATACTTGGGTTAAAGCTATGAATTTTAATCTTTTAATAGATTTTTTTCAACTTTGTTAGTTATGCATGCTTTGCACCTGTTCCCACAGATGTCAACCACTGTGTCCTCCAGATTTCTTTTTGGAGTACATTAAAATTTTTTTTTTCTATGCTTCCCATTAGTACTCTAATTTGGTGTCATGGAGTGGATTTCCACTTCTAAACTGATGATATGCTAATCTGCCTGGAACATAATTTCTGAAGCCCTGAGGATTTTTGCTCAATGCCATATTTATTGTAGGGCATCAAAGCCTGAACATCAAGTAATTGTTTATCTTTTAATACCAGGTAAGCCTGATTGCTTTTAGAAGGCTTTTGGCATTGCTTCCACATCTACATCCTAGTTTTATCACATTCGTAGAGAGCAGCACACTGATACTCCATTGTGTTAACTAAATTACTAATTATAGATTTCCACTATTTCCACATCAGCTACAATGGTAAAAGTGGCATACCTGTGAGTATGCTTACTGAGTGAATATATGGCTATAACAAAATCATATTTTAAAGCTATTTCATATTATTTTTGAATACTTCCCAAATCTTACTCATTACATGGATTTTTAGCATCATTCTAAATCACACAATCACGCTTCTTTTTCAGAGATTTAAATTTTAACTTATAATCCTAATTCTCCTCTTGGCTGAGAAAGTAAATCTAATGTGGTTACATACATTTCTATGCGTTGTCTCATCTGGCTGAACTGATTTATTGATCAAAATACTTGATAGTCTTTCATCTTTTACAACCTCCGTTTGTGCTATTTAGGGTAATTACCTTTACTCATTAAAAGATATGAGATAGGCTTGCTATACTTGTAATATATATAATTTCAAAGGAAAATATAATATATTTATGAATAATTTAAGACATTTCTTAAAAATTGACATGTTTTATGACATGTGGATAGTTTACACTTTTAAAGTGTCCACTTACATGTATTTAATAAATTAATGAGGGTATTAATGTCTCATTCATTCAATAAATATTTATTTTAGGCATATGTATGATGCTAAAACTTACGTAAATTAAAATACTATATTTCAGATGTTTTTTATAGCAAGTGATATATTTATCATGTTTATTTTATAAAGATATTCTAATGCACTTCTGTTATTAGTTTTAGGTTAAATATTCATAAAGGCTTCACTGTATTTGTAACATTACAGTTTATATAAAATCATTACCCTGGAATCTATGGTGAACTGTTTTCGTTAATTCTCACAAAACCCTATCCATTCATTAACACATGCGTTTAGTCAATAAATATGGACAGTTTCACTCTGCGCAAGGTATCCTGCTAAAACTAAAGCTACAACAGTGAACTACATAGCTGTGGTAAACAAGTTCATGGAGCTTCAAGCTGACAGTTGAAAAAATTACATTTTATAAATGTAGAATTTTGGGTTTATAACTCTCTGTTAAAGCCACCCTGTCAATCTCCAAACCCAAATCCTTCTAATTTATAATGATATTTTAATAGCACCCCTAGTGCTGTTGAGAAGCCTGGGCCAATGAGGATGTAATGCAGTCAGTAAAACTGTTATTTATTCATTTTGTCCCTGGGTTCAATCCCCTCTAAAATTCTTTAGGCTATTTTCTCCTTTATAATACATCAAATCGACCCTTATAATTTCTACTAACTGCTATAGTCTTCCTTATAAATTTCCCAGGATTTTTGGATAGATGTGTACACGAGAACATTTACCTTCCCTGCATCAACACTCTACCTAACTCTGTCTTAGAAAACACACTTCCCCACTCCCCTGTCATCTCATGAGCAGACATTTCCCTTCCTACATACGTCAAATCTACTTGTACCTGTACTTTTCTCATTTTTTTATGGAGACATCCTTCATATTTTTAATCTCTGCCTGCAAGAGGCGGTCTATGGTGTCTTAGTCAAGAAAACAGGCTTTTAGGGAAAAAAATCAACTCTAGGTAATTATGGACAAATTCATATCTAAATGTAATTTTTTCATATTTTTTAATGCATGTGACTTATTGATAATCAACATAGTACATAAAATCTTCTTGTATATGGAACTACCTTAACTTTTATCTCTGTATAGATCCCTTTCCTTTTGATATTGCATTCATTTAAACAGATTAGCTCAGATACAGGCCTGGATTTAGTTGTTTGCTCTAGGGACACATTCCATAATTCGTGCTTCCACACTGATCTCCCAGTTCAACCACTAGAGCTGTATATGGAAATTAGCATAATTTTCAACATACTCAAAGTAAAACTCATAATTGACCTTCTCAGACTATTTTCACACCAAATTCCTATTTACTAATAATATTTCCATCATTTCTATTTTGACTACACGTTCTCTTTCATGTCTGCACAATAGTAGTCACTGAGACTTGTAATTTTTTCTTTTATGTGTCACATCTAATTTACATCCCTTGGGTTAATATAGAATAAGCAATTTATGTTCTACTTTACTAGATATACTTAATTCTAAAAATAAAATTACATTTCTTTCATAATAATTTGAATTATTCTATTATTTACCCATTAAACCAAATTCTTATGGTAATTTTAAAGAGACATTTAATGAGTTGATTATAAGAAAAGACAGGAAACGAATTGAATACATAATATTTTGGATTTAAGGCACTTGATTTTCCTGAAGAAAACATATAAAAATGAAGAGGTAAAAGGAAATAATGAAAAATGAACAATTTTCTTTTTTCTAAGATATTATAAATTTATGCTGATTATCTTTCAAATATGATGCCCAATACATATAACATACATAATACACATGTTCTGTTTCTGTATTTTGTTCACATTATGAAATGTCAGTATAATAAGGAAAATAGCTTAATCCCTGGGATTTATTCAATATAGGGGTCATAGATCTTCTGATGCCCTGATTTTCTAGTTTATTTTTTCAAAAAATATTAAAAAATTTTTTTTAGGTATTGTTTAGGGAAATGGGAAAGTATGGGACTTTGAGCTTGATTCCTCTTAAGAATCAGGCCTAATAATCTTTAAAAATAATGGAGAAGATGTAAACCAAAACACTATAATTTATCAAGGCAATAAAAATTTCAATAAGAGACTATATGAAGATTGAAGATTAGAATTCATCCTTGATTGAATCCACTCTTCCTTTTTTTTTTTTTTAAGAGCAACACCATGGATTATTTTTGATTTGCAGATATAAAACAAAATCTGTTACCTGTAGTGGAAAGTTAAACTGATTGACTTAAAAATATAAACTGTTCATTTGACTATGGACGACATTATGTGTCTAAAATTTGTAAGTTCTTTATCAGAAATTTGTCTTGTAATAATGGATTTAGAATTCATTGAACCTGAAAATTATTGCTAATTCTTGAGTGACATGTATGTGTGTGTGGTGTGTATATGCATTTATGCACACACTCAGTTGCACAGGCCTGTGTATGGGACTGTTTTCATTCAAAAACTTTCTTACAGTAGATTAAGAGGAGATAACTGAAGGGCAGGAGGACAGAGGTGGATACCTATCTTTACCCCACGTTGGTAGAGGAAAAAACAAACAAAGAAAAGAACTTGTCTTTGATTTCCAAGGTTCAGTGTGGAATCTACTATTAAAGTTCTCAAATATGGTGTTAGGCCAAACTGAATCATTATATATTAATAAAAAGTTACTGATATTTCTCTGTTGGTGGACAACAACAAAGACCTCAAGACCACCACATAACCGGTGGAATGATTCACAGAACTCAGCATGTAGTTGTATTCGTGGTTAAGATTTATTATATTGCAAAGATACATGACAGGATTAAAAAGGAAAAACGAAACAGACCGAGTCTAGAGAAATCCATGCACACATGCACAGGTTTTCTTATGCTCCCTCCATCCAGTGAGTGGACACTCTGAGGGTGTTCAAATAGCTCCAGCAATAAAAAAGACATAACATGTGTACAATGTTTCTACTCAAGGAGGA
Source organism: Diceros bicornis minor (assembly GCF_020826845.1). Classification (NCBI taxonomy): domain Eukaryota; kingdom Metazoa; phylum Chordata; class Mammalia; order Perissodactyla; family Rhinocerotidae; genus Diceros; species Diceros bicornis. Next base: position 50,404,849 of record NC_080747.1, read on the forward strand.
CCACTAGTATCTCAACACTCTAAGTCTTTTGTGGAGGACTGGTTACCTGGCCAGCCCTCCACTTAGCACAAACAAAAATCCAGACTTCCATAAGGAAACCCAGCACTAAGCACAAATCACATTACTTGTACACACAGTGTAAGTATAGTGAACCGCCCTTATCAGTTAGACTGCCGAGTTCCCAACCTTTTGCAGGAAAGTCCTAAAGATGACAGCCTCAGCGTAATGCTTACTTTTTTCTGCACAATTTGATAATATAATTTTAGTGGATTTGTTTGGGGGCCCTAGATTAAAAGTCATCCTCTGGATAGGACTGGGATTGCTCCCTGAAGGAAAAATTGCATGTCTACTCTCAAACATTTTGGGAATGAGGACTCAGAATATAGGAATAAGCAAGAGAGGGGACTCCTAAACTTCAGAATTCTCTCGTGTTGCTGAAAACAAGGTGAGTTTCTATCACAGTGAGGAAGGTAAAAAGTTGTGAGATATTACGTTGGATTCCAATGGGAAGAATTGGGAATGTGGAATATGAGATCAAATACATCTTGCATCCAAATTAATTTTGTCTCTGTTGAAATTTCTTTCTGTGATTTTGCATTACTTTCCTATTGCTGCTATAACAAATCGCTGTGAAGTTAATGGCTTAAAACAACCAATTTATTACCTTACGGTTCTATAGGTGAGAAGTCTGATGGGTTTTATTGGGCCAAAATCAATGAGTTGGCAAGACTGCGTTCTTTTCCAGATGCTCTATGAGAAACTCCGTTTTCTTACCTTTCTCAGCTTCTAGATGCTGCCTGCATTCCTTGGCTTGCGACCCCCATCTTCAATATTCAAAGACAGAAAAATATCATCTTCCTGACCCTGATTATATCATCACATCTTGTCTGACTCTCCTCTTCTTCCTCCCTCTTCCACTTTTAAGGACCCTGTGATTATATTGAGCCCACTCATATAATCCAGGATAATCTCCCTATTTTTCCCTATTTTAAAGTCATTTGATTAGCTGAGCCTTAAATGTATCTGTAACCTTAAATCTTTTGTGCGTGGAAGCTAACATACATAGTCACAGTCCCAAGGCTGTGGACATCTCTATGTGGCCATTATTCTTCTTACCACACCTTGTAAGGCCTTTAGCAATAATAATAATGATGATGATGATGATGATAATAACAATAAGTCTGTAAATGTATCTGTAACCTTAAATCTTTTGTGTGTGGAAGCTAACATACATAGTCACAGTCCCAAGGCTGTGGACATCTCTGTGTGGCCATTATTCTTCCTACCACACCTTGTAAGGCCTTTAGCAATAATAATAATGATGATGATGATAATAATAATAATAAATCTGTAATACTAAATAATACTATGTATAAAACACTCTTTTAAATATTTAGAATAAATTAACTGAATTAATCTCTTCTATAGATCTATGAAGCAGGTACTTTTCCCACATTTTATCAGAGAGTAAGCTAAGGCATCATGGCATGTTTAAGTCACTTTCCCAGGGTTCTACAACTGGCATATACACAATATATTTTTTAACTAAATAAATGTAATCCAAGAAACATGTTTTTATCCACCATTTTTTCCTTCTTCTCTTGACTTTATAGTCACCTCTTAGCTGTATATGGGGAAGTAAAAAGAAACTATCTTTATTGATATTTTGAACAGAATAGGAAAAAAGGGTATAACCCTTTCTTCCAGCCAGTAAGACTGGCTCACAAAGGAGTTGAACATTTTCAAGTGAATTGTGACATATGAGAATGGATAGTGATTTTGTAAGTCAGAAACCGTATGAGAGGATGTAGTGCTAATTGATGAATAAGTTGATATGACAAAATTTTTTCCTCCTCATAAATATTTTAGAAAAGAAGAGGAGGACTCAGATTTTCTATTATTATGTGTATAGAAACTATCAGAACACATTAGATTTATCAGATTTTCTCTTAATGAGCTAAAAATATAAGAAATAAAAAATGTACTAGATGTTGCTGTATATTTTAGGTATAAATAAATTACTTTTTAAGCTTTATATGTTATCTATTACCACAGTAATGCTGCATAACAAACTCAGTCATATAAAACCATAAATAATCATTTAGCTCACCAGTCTTCAGGGTTCAACTGATCTGGACTGGACTCAACGCATTTCAACCAAGCTCACTCACATGCCTGTGTGATCACTGTAGGTCTTCTAGGTGGCTCTGCTGATCTTGGCTGGGCTCATTCACAGCTAGTGTTTGGTTGACTATTTGCTAACCCAGAATGACTGAAAATATTAGGAGGTTTGACCGTACACCACATGTTTTTCAACCTCCAGCAAGCTAATTTGGGCATATTCTAACAGTAATTGAAGTCATGAATGGGCCTGTCCAATTACATAAGTTCTTTTCAAGTTTGCTTATGTAACATTTGCTAAAATAATTTTAGTGGCGTCAAGTCAAGTGGATGAGCTCAGGATCAGAATGGGATGGCTGCACAAAGTTATATGGAAAAAGTTGTGGATACAGAGAAGGCTAGATAGTCAGAATTGTTAATGTATCCAAACTATTACAAAAATTATAAAAGTTAGTAAATATTGTCTGAATAAATAATAAAAATAAAAAATACAATGTTTGTGAATATCAAGTGCTGTACTGTTTTACATATGGATTATTAAATAACCATTTAAATAAATATATGAGATGTGTAATATCTCAACTTTACACAGTATCCCCACCTCCTAAAAGGAAGCATACTTCCTTTTTCATACTTCCATACTTCCCACAGTTGGCTGTGTGGGAAGGGATACTTCCTGGGAAGAGAGAGGTCTTGATGGTCTACAAAAATCCCTCGTTAGGGGTTTAACAAGTCTTTTAGTTGTTCTTAAAGTCCAACATAATTAGCTTATATGTTTACAAAACTGACATTTGTAACCACATGACTTGTATCTAGTACTATCACCATCTTGCATCATCCTTAGGCTATACAATATTGAATATATATCATATGTGCCAGCCTGCATTACAACTCTGTAGTGATCAAATGAGGCCAAGGTAGGAGGGAGCTGGCATAGAGTGGCTGTGGCCTTCCAAAAACTCATGTTTCACTTAATGAAGTAAATAACTTTGCTCTCTGTGTTAGCATGTTTGCTTACAGACTTCAAACTACAATTAAATTATTCTTTTCAAAGTAGTAGCAATATCTGTTATTTTTATTGTGTAAACTATGTTAATTTAGACTAAAAGCTTTAATTGATTTCAAATAGAAACAAATATATATTAATCTTGAAAAAAGAGTCTTATAAAATTACACTCTTGTCAATTGATTGTGCCTCCCAAAATATATTGAAGCCCTACCACAATCCCACCCCAAGGTGATGGTATTTGGAGACTGGGCCTTTGGAGGTAATTAGGATTAGATTGGGGAATGAGGGTGGGGCTCTCGTGGTGGGATTTCTCTCTTTCTCTCTTTCCTCACTCAAGCATGGAGGAAAGGCGAAGTGAGGGTACAGGGAGAAGGTGGATTTCTACAGCCAAAGGAGAGAGCTCTTACCAAACACCAGCCCTGCTAGTGCCTTTATCTTAGACTTTCAGTCTCCAGAACTGTAAGAAAGTAAATTTCAGTTGTTTAAGTCACCCAGTCTATGGTATTTTGTTATGGCAGCCCAAGATGACTAAGACAAATGCATAAATTTAAGTGTCTATACATGTCTAAATATTTGAATGTTAATGTGTTTATTTTATCATAAATAGGAACATAAGAGAAATTTTTAACATTATTATACGCTGCTGATTTATTCAAGTATTTTGTGAGAATGTATAGTGTATTTTAAATAAAAAGTGTTCAAAAATGAATTAATACAGCAATTTATACCACTCTGTGGGATTTTAGAGAACTATACATAAATTTTCAATTTATAAAACAATAACAAAAATCAGAATATTAGTACAAATGGAAATTGTTAAACATACGGTAGTAAATACCAATAAAAGTACTCTGAGAAAAGAGGCATTAACATTCTTCTCATTTATTATTTATTATTTAATATTTTATTATTGTCCTTGACAACATAAATATATATGTATGTTCTATAAAATAACTTGACCATGTTGTGGAGCTGAAGTTACAGTAGTGAACTAAGTTTATTGGTAAAATGTAAATCTAAGTTTAACTTAGACACAGTCGGTCTAGGTAAAGCTTTATCATTTTGCTTGATCTTTTCAAAGAACCAGGTTTTGGTTTTATTGATTTTTCTCTATTTTTTCCATAGTCTCTGTTTTATTATTTATTTTCATGTTTATCTTTATAATTTCCTTATCTTCTGCTAGCTTTGGGTTTAACTTGCTCTGTTTTTCTAGTTTCTTAAGATGAAAGATTAGGTTATTGATATGAAGTCTTTCTTTTATTTAAACTATAGATGTTTACAGCTCTAAATTTCTTTCTTAGCACTGCTTTAGATGTATACTATAAGTTTTGGTACGTTGTGGATTTTTTTGTTATGCATCTCAAAGTATTTTGGAATTTTGCTTCTAATTTCTTTTTGACCCAGTGGTTATTTAATAGTGTGTTGTTTAATTTGCACATATTTTTGAATATACTTTGTATGAATTTAACCCTTAAAATTTTAAATTCATTGGGACCCTTTTTAATGACCTAACATATGGTCTATGGAGAATGTTTCTCATGTCCTTAAAAAACCGTGCATTTTGTTGTTGATTAAAATGTTCTAATATATCAGCTAGGTTTCATTGGTTTATATTATTTTTCAAATTTGCTATTTCCTTTTGATCTTCTGCCCAGTAGTTTTTTTCTATTTTCAAAATTAGATTATTGGAGTCTCCAAATATTATTGTTAAATTGTTTATTTCTCCAATCAATTCTGTCAATTTTCACTTCAAGTATTTCGGGCCTCTGTTGTTAAGAGCATATGTGTTTGTAGTTCTTATATTTTCTCAATGGATTCACCCTTTTATCATTTTAAAATTTCCTTATTTTCTAGAATGATTTCTTTTTAAAGTCTACTTTGTCTGATATTAGCATCACCACTGCAGCTTCGTTTTGCTACTGTTTGCATGGTATATCTTTTAAACATCGTTTTACTGTCAACCTATTTGTGCCTTTGAATCTAAAGTGTGTCTCCTGTACAAAACATATGCTTAGGTCATGTTTTCCTTTTTTCCTGATTCTGTCAGTTTTGTCTTTTGATTGGAATGTTTAGTCCATTTACACTTAATGTAATTATTTATAAGGAAGGATTATGCCTGTCAGTTTGCTATTTGTTTTCTGTGTGTCTAATGTCTTTTTGGTTCTTCTTTCCTCCATTACTACCATCTTTTCCATTAAATAGATATTTTCTAATATATTATTTTAATTTCCTTGGAGTGTTTTTCACTATATTTTTTGTGTTTTTTTATTACTGGTTTTCCTGAGAATTATAATTAACAACTTAATTTACTCCAAGTTGGAATAATGCCAAGTAATTTCAATAGTGTACACAAACTTCACTACAATATAGCACCATTCCCCTCCTTTCTATGATTATTTCATACAGATTATGTATTTATGCATTATAAATCCTTCAATCCAGTTTTACAGTTATTGCTTTATCAGTTGTTTATCACTTTCAAGCAAAAATACAGTTATGCAGTCTTTTTTTTACCAATATAGTTACATCTTTATTTCTTCATGTAGATTTGAGTTACTGTCTAGGGTTTTTTTATGCCAGCCTGAAGGACTCTAAACTTTTAGCATTATCTGTAGAATCTGCCTTCTAGGGACAGATTCTCTCAGTTTTTGTTTATATGGGAATTTTTTATTATTTCCTTTTTTTTTTTTTTTTGCTGAGGAAGGTTTTCCCTGAGCAAACATCTGTTGCCAATCTTCCTCTGTTTGTATGTGAGCTGCTGCCACAGCATGGCCACTGACAGATGAGTAGTGTAGGTCCAGGCCCTGGAACTGAACTCGATCTGCTGAAGCAGAGTGCGCTGAACTTAACCACTAGGCCACTGGGGCTATTTCCTTTGTTTTGAAGGATAGTTTTGCTGGATATAGAGTTTTTGGTGACAGTCTGCCCTTCAAAATGTAGACTATGTCACTCCCTGCATTCTGACCTCCATGGTTTCTGACAGTTTGATTATGATCTGTCTACATATCGATCTCTTTCTGTTGATCATACTTGGAGTTTCTTGAACTTCTTGGATGTGCAGATAAATGTTTTTCATCAAATTTGTAATGATTTGTCATTTTTTTCAAATGTTTCTTATTCTCTTTTCCTTTTGCTCTCTCTCTTTGGAATTTCCATTATGTCTATGGTGAAATTCTTAATAGTGTCCAAAAGATCTTGAGGTTGTTATTTTTTTCTTCATTCTTTTTTTTCTTTCTGTCCTACAGACTAAATACGCTCAATGGCCCTTTCTTTAAATATACTGATTCTCTCTCCTGCCAATTTAAACCTACTGTTGAGTCTTCTAGTGAATTTTTCCTTTCAGTTATTGTTCTTTTCAGCTCCAATATTTCTATTTATTTAATTTTCATAACTTCTATCTCTTTATAGATATTCTCTATTTGGTGAGATATTATTTTCATGTTTTTCTTCATTCTTTAGTCATGATTTCCTTTAGTTAAAAATATATATTTATAATAACTAATTTAAAGACTTTCTCTGGTAATTCCAATGTCTGGCCTTCTTCAGAGACAGTTTCTATTGACTGTTTTGTTTGTTTTATTTCCTCATGTGTATTGGCCATAATTTTCTGTTTGTTTTTTTTTTATCCTGTGAATTTTTGTTGAAAATTTTTCATTTAAAATAATATATTGTGGAAATCCTGGGAAACATACCCACCATCCCCACTCCCTCAGTATTTGGAAAGATATTTGCTTAAATTCTCAGAACCAATAAATATGTCAGCCTTTATCAAAGGGCTGTGTGTGTGTGTGTGTGTGTGTTTGGATATACTCATTTATCTAGCAGATTGTTTACAGCTCTGTCTTAGTTTTCATTTCGTGCTTGTGCAGAGCCTCAAAGTCATCAAAAGGTCAAAGATTCAGGCTTTCTAAGGTCTTTCCTGAGCATGCATATAGCCTTACCCAGACTTGGGGCCTTCTGCGTCCCAGGAATATGCTGTAACTTTTAAAGGCCCTATGGACATCCCATTCTGGAGGTGTTCCTCTTTTGGGTCCTTAGTATTACCACCTTAGGCAGTTGAAATGTTAAACATATATCACTATTGTTTTCAACAAATTCCCTAGGGATAAGGTTGTTCACACAGATTGAGCTTTGAATCAGGTCAAATTAAGACAGTCCCTGTGAACTGAACTTTTCACTGAGACATCCAACATACTGGCAGTTCTCTGGGTATAGGGTCATTGACTGCTAAAAACCCATTCTGCTCACTCCAGTGACTACAGGGTTACGTGTTTTTACAGTGCCAACTTTAAGCAGAGCAAAGGACAACTTTATTTAAGTAAAAAAAATAAATTTACATGGAAATGGCAGAGAAATTGCAATCCAGGACAAGCAAGCTATGGTGAACCATAGACAAGTCCAAAGGGACAAAGGAAGGCCGGCTTTTATTAGGTTTTGGGAGGAAATCAGGGAGAGTTGTTTTGAACAACAATCTTCATTAGGAAATGAGAGCTCAGAGTGGTGGCTTTACATTGGCTGCAAGTTGCAGACAGTCTGTTGCTGCTGAGGTGCCTGGGAATCTTCTTTCTTCCTGATGACTGTGCAGGGTGAGACAGGTGGTATGTGTGTGACAGCCACCCCTTCAGGTCTTCCTGATCCTATTTTAAATGAGATTTCCATTATTTATTTTCACAACAGCTATCATAATATTGAGGTTGCTGATTTTCAAGGTTACTGCAGAATTGGAGAGAGGTAAAGGGATTAAGACAGTTAAACTGCCATAGAGCTCTCTCTCTCTCCCCTTTTAATTTTTTTTAGCAAGATTCAATTTTTTTAATTGGATAAACAATGCTTGTATTGTTTCAAGCCATTAATAAATTTCTAGAGTTCTGAAAAAAATGATTTTGAAAAACTTTTTTTCAGTATTCTCATTGATTTTATGGAGTATATTCTCCTTACTTCACTATTCTTGAAATTCTTCTAACCTCCACTAAATTTTAGAACTATTTAATAGATATCCCTTAGAGGATGGGAAGATTCTCAGATGTTCTATGTCATGATGAATTCATCTAGGAGGGGATTCACAGAAGCAATGTGCGACCAAGATGATACTTTGCCTTCATCGTTAAAAGTTAGTGGTGGCAGACTCATTTTATACAGCAATTATCTAGTACCAAGTTCTTTTTTTTTTTTTTTTTTTGTGAGGAAGATCAGCCCTCAGCTAACATCCATGCTAATCCTCCTCTTTTTGCTGAGGAAGACCGGCTCTGAGCTAACATCTATTGCCAATCCTCCTCCTTTTTTTTTTTTCCCCAAAGCCCCAGTAGATAGTTGCATGTCATAGTTGCACATCCTTCTAGTTGCTGTATGTGGACATGGCCTCAGCATGGGTGGACAAGCAGTGCGTCAGTGCATGCCCGGGATCTGAACCCGGGCCGCCAGTAGCCAAGCGCGCGCACTTAACCGCTAAGCCACGGGGCCGGCCCACCAAGTTATAGACCCTGGTCCTGAATAATGTCGATTATTCTATGAATCTGGGTATCTCAAGTAACTCCCAACCTGTTAGTAATTGCCAAAATATTTCTCAAAGAATTACAAAACTGGCTTTGTAATGATGATGGCAGCTGGTAAAACAAAGACTTCCCTTGAAATATTTAAGAAAGAACTTGTTGGAAAAGAGACGACATAAGACATATGTTCCATCATTTTCCTGGATTTGTTACAGCAAAGTTTTTAAGACAACAACAAAAAATAAAATATTTTAAAATCCAATGTGGTAGAGAATACTATGTTGGAGAGGAAATATTCCTTTAATAGCAGTTAATTTACTTCACAAAACACGAGTGTTCTTTATAACTGAAAATTAGTCTTAGCACATAAATAATTTCACCCTTTTGTTCAGAAAGCAATTTTTGAGCTCTTACCTTTTGTAAATCACTTATCCACATATCCTACTCTGGAATATTGTTTATTCTGCACTAAAGCAAGTTGCTAAAGCAAAAAACCAACTGAAGTTAAGTAATAGAGTAAATAATTCAATGTCTTATGAGGACGTTCTTAAAGGATAAATAGCATTCTTTTAAGCAAATTAGTGGCAGATGGTTTAGAAAGACTATATTGTAATCAAAGGCACAGAGGGGGAGAAGGGCATGTTGGGACACATAAAAGATGATAAACTGTGAGTTGAACTGAAGATTGTGCTGAAGGAGATAAAGCTGTGGTGATAGCTAATGTCTAAAATGTAAAAAGGATCACAAATAAACAAAAAGTCTTCCACTTGCTTTCTCACTAATGTTTATAATGTATTTGCAATGTAAAATTTCACCCAGTGGTTTGTGGTTTGTTCTGACATAACGAAAAAAATTTCAAAATTAGCATACTACATTTACATTTAGACATTACGAAGAAGGGACCTGGAGAAGATTTTATAGGGCACAATCTATAGATATTAGTCTGCATGTCACATTTTTCTGTAATATGTTTGTAGTAATTTTACATGGAAATTTATTCCTTCTGCAACATTTATAAAATCTTTTCAAGAGAATTAGTTAATAACTAAGGTTTTCTATTTTGGACAATAACAAAATATTTTTACTGAAGTACTTACTACAATTCAACATAATTCCTTCAATTTTATGTATATTTATTGTTAATAATAAATGTAAATCTGTAATATAGAGTTAATATGAAAAACTCAAATTGTAAGAATATGGATTAAAAAGTTAGAGTCTGCCCAATCTCTTTTGTATTAGTTTTCACTTCTGTGTAATAAATTACCAGAAATTTATTATATTAAAACCACAAAAAATTATCTCACAGTTTCCATGGGTCAGTCTTCTGGGATATTAAAACTCAGGCATCTGTTCAGGGTCTCACAGGCTGAAATCAAGCTATCAGTTGACTGGGTCCTAATCTGGAAGCTCAACTAGGGAAAGACCCACTCCAAGCTCCCTCAGGTTGTTGACAGAAATTATTTCCTTGTAGCTATAGGCCTGATGTCTCCCTTGTCTTGCTCACTGTTAATTGGGGACCACTCTGTTTGAGAGGGCACTCTCAGTTTCCTTCCACGAGGCACCCTTCATAGGCCTTCTTACAACATTGGCAGCTTACTTCTTTGGGGCCAGCAGCAGAATTTTCTTCATGCGTCAAATCTTCCTTCAGGAAAGACTTTGCCCCTTTTAAGAAATCACTTGATTAAATCATGCCCACCCTTTGATTCAAATCAACTGATTTGGGACATAACCTTGGGTGTGATATGGAATCATATTTACAGGTTCTGCCACACTCAGTGGGAGGAGATTACACAGGGCGTGTGCACCAGGGACAGGAACATTGAGGACCATCTCAGGATTTTGCCTCCCAGACTCTTATGCAAATATAACTACCATTATGTAGACAGCTACATAGATATCTATGTGTATCTGTCTATCAATCTATGTATCTAATGTATCTATCTTACTGTACATATGTGTGTGTATATACATATGTACCATACAAAATATATGAATATAAACTTATTACATTTTGGGTTTCTGGAAGTTGGAGCTGACAAGGAGTTTTGGGTGAGAGAAATTTATTAGAGATCAACACCCATAAAAAGTGAAAAAGCAAGATTGCACAGTGGAAAAAGCTGAAATTATGTAGGCCCAACCTCACAAAATCTTAAGTCATGGCAGTGGGGTGTTCTGGAGCAAATAGTGCCTGGAAAATGTTTGTTCTTTTCACTCAAGGTCTTTGCCATTAGATGCCAATTTCAATGACTGATTTGTAACCATAACTGGCAGTAATTGTGCTTCTTGGTAGAACAACAGCTTTATAGGAACATGAAGTGCCAACACCATTTAATATCAATACAAAAACAATAACCAAAGTGTTTAATGAATGAGATGCCTTTGGAATGTAACCTCATGCAATAAGTAGGTCAACTTGTTGATAGATGTTACATATATTTTGGTGCATCTAAGTGGTTTCAACAACAAACTGGAAAATTTTGACCTAAATGGAAAAAGTTTCTAGAAATATGAGTCAAAAACAAACAAAAAAAAAACCGTATTTTAGACCAAATTAGTGGATTAAAGTAAAGAAAAATCTCATAAAATTTAAATATTTGATTAATCTAAACTGAAAATTAGAGAAAGTCCCTATTTTGTTTTTTTTCAGATTCAGAAAGGTTATCTTATTCATGAAAAATGCACTTTTAATTATACAGAAAAATGCAGTTCCATACACTGAGAGTTCAGGGTTGATACCAGACACCAGAAGTCTTATAATGTCAAATTGTATGGAATAGCCAACAGAAAAAATAACGGATAGATTTTGTAACATAAATTATAGCTTGCTTAATAGAATAATGACTGTTTTGGTGATGTAACTTTAGGAAGGTGTAATTAGAAATGTTTCCATATCCACTAAACTTTGGAGTATATCTTGTGGATGGGAAAGTGTTCCAAAATTTACTTTTGGCAAACGTGAGCCGATGCTGCTGTGTGCAGATGTCTTCTCGAGGACAGAGGCACTCATTCCTGGAGTGTTGGCTGCTGTGGACTCAAAGCTACTTCTTACTCTGGAAATTGCCTTTGGTGGAAGAAGGCAACCTCACTCAAGAGTGCCTCATTGGGCACAGACCGCAGTCCAGGGTCTGGCTGATGTGAAGTTATAAAGCCTCCATCCCCCTGGCTCAGTAGGGACAATTCTGAAAGAACTTGCAGCTGCTAGGTTCCCTGGGGAGTTGGCTGAGTCCTGTTGGTAATTACTTCCGAGTTCAACTTGTTTTTGTTCCATCCTACTTCTTTCATTCCCTCATAAATATTGTTGCTGAGAAATAAACTTTGTGCATGCAAATCCTCCTCTGAGTCTGTTTCCAAGGAACCCATCCTTGGACAGAGAGTATGTGGAATTAACCTGAGAAAAAGAAAACACAGAACTCTGCCAGTATCCAATAGCTAGCACGACATGCTTTCTGTAACACTTATGTTAATTACTTTAATTTGTTTGATTATTATGACACACCAGCCCTAGAAAGCATATGCTTGCTTTCATATTCAATTCACTTTAGTGGTTGAAACCACTGGTTGAGGTCACTGGCTCTGAAGATAGATTTCGGTGTGAATGCCAGCTACAGCTCTCACTGGATCTGTCCTACACACTTGTGCCTTCATAAGAATTGATGGCAACTTAAGTGTATATAAAGCTCTCAGCATAACAACTGACACACAAAAAAAGCAAAATCAGTGTCAGCTGCAACTGCTATTATTAGTAATTAAAATATGAATGCCACAAATTATACATATGTTTAAAAAATTGATATTATTGGACAGAATCTCTACAGTTAGGTGAACTATCTTTTTCATAGCATACAAGATATTTGCCTAAGGAAGTTAATATGATCTATTCGGAGTTCAAAGTTCCAAGATTTTGAAATTTGTTGTTTTAATAGTTTTAATTTTAAAACATCCCTCTGTACTGTTGACAATAGAAAACATGAATTCAAAAAAGTACACATGACAGGATTTGGCAAGTCTTGGCCTCTCCTAGCCATATACCATAATTAGAGACTCCAACTTAATAAGTCTATTACTATTAGGTTTTAATCTCAAAGTGTAATATATAAAATGTTACACTTGGCTGGTTTGCTTGAAGAATTTATTTTGCTTGGATTATAGGATTAAGGCATAAAATCTCTGGTGTACTGTCATTTCTCCTCTAATCTGATAATAAATCTAAATAATAGACTATCCATGGATGACCAAGAAAGTAAAAGATCATGAGAAACAGCACAGCAAGGGAAACTGTTTAAGAAAATGAGTTGGCATGGTCAGACCCTCAAAGCCTTTTTAATGTTGTTCTGATGGTGCCACCAGTAACTTGTAAAAAAATAAAGATAAACCCTTACTTCAATTGAGTTTTCATCTAGTTTAAGAAGTACAGTCTCATATTTCTTATGCCAAATCATAGTATGTAAAGCAACAATACCATTCCCTCGGTCATCATCATTAATACTAGGAAAACAAAGTTATTTTTTGGGATCATTTCAAAGATCATTTTCCTTTATTCTATATCCTTTGTTTTGAACTAGCATTTGTGATATCAGAGGGCCCTTGAAAGAGGGTTCACCATGTGTTTGCCTGGGCAGTATATTTCAAACACGTTTCAAAATCACTCTTTCTGAATCAATTATTTTCCCTTCCCATTGAAAAGAATGAAGAGCAACATATCAAAATAGGAAAGTTCTCGTAACTGCATATCTGTTTTTCAGTTAATTGAAATATTATGTTTCAATTAGAATTATGTCTACTTGTTGCCAAAAATTGACATTTATTTTGTTAATTAGTAAAAACTCAATTTTTAAATTCTGGATTATTCTGGTTATGCAAGAAATTAACAAAATTATTTATTTTTATTGAAATTATTCAGCACTATAAAATAATAAACAATGGAAGCCATTTTATAAGCTTAATCTCAGTATGACTTACATTCACTTGTGTTAGAGGCATATCTGAGTAAAAATATGTTGTGTTTACTAAGGCTAAATATTTAGTTTTTCAATTTTCTCATTTCTTGCTAAGTTTATCTTACTTTTACTTTTAATCACTTACAGTTTCATAGTCTAACCTTTTTATTTCACCTTTTTTTGTTTCAACCAATATTTTCAAAACTTCTCTCTTTTTGCACATTTTTTTTCAGTAAAGATGGGGATGAAAAGATAAAAAAGTGGTCCAAAAAATGTTCTTATTTGTTCTGATTTGGATGTCTTAATTATAATTAGTTAATAATATACCAGTTCTCATTATAACTAATCAGATAAATAAAAAAAGTAGCGATTAGATGCAAATAAAATGTAGATAATTCAAATAAATGTGACGTTTTAATATTGTCATGTTTTTATAAGTAAAACCACTAGCAGAAGTAATTATGATTTAGTCATTCATCATTCAAATGTTATTGCATAATTTTTATAATTCTGATGATATATTATTTGAACATTACTTTACTATGATGTTTGAAAACTCAACATATCTAACTGAATATGTGTTCACTTGAAACTATAACTGGTTATTAGTATATTTCTTGAGCCAGTATTCCCTAAGAGTGTGATGACATTAACTTTAGTTTCTAAATGCATTGGCTTACTTGGAGATTAGGAAGTATGAAATAAATGGTTATATCCACTAAACATTCTCGTACAAATACAAAAATATAAAAATTACGTATGAATACCTAGGTGTCTTATTATGAACAACTGCAAGATGAGTTCAGTGTAGATTCTGATTACCAAGTTTTCAACTGTATTTTAATTTGATGTTTACTTTTTAAAATAACAACTCTACATTCCTTTTCTATAAGATGGTACACAAGGATTTAGCACTACTTTTCAAAAGGACTATAAAATTGGATAGTGTTAGTATTAAATAAATAATTTATTCTTAAAGTAATTTTAATACAATAGAGATATTGGGCTGTTATCGCAAGTAAATTGAGTACTTTTATTTTGTTTAATCAGTGTGATTTAACTATCTTGAAGTTTAGTTTGCACCATTTGATGTCCATTGGAGTTTTTAATTAAAAATTTGAGATTCCATCCAGTTGTTAAAGATTATATAAGGCTCAGGTTTTTTACTTTTATTTCCATCTCAAGTTTTATATACAAGGACTTAAAGATATCATTCTCATTGCTTTGTCTCATGCATTAATTGGTTATATTTTTAATCATTTTTTCCATGAATTGTTTGATTTTCTAGTCAATCTTGTCATTGACAATACGTTTTTAATAAGTTAATGTAAAGCATAGTAAAGTATAGAAGTATTTTAATAACTTTGAGGTATTCAATGAGGCTGATCTGTTTATCCTTCATTGACTTTCATGGTATAAACCTGTAATCTTATATTTCTATATTTGCCGTTTTTCCTTAAGCTTACTCTCTTCACTTGTTCAGAGTCACAAAGTCAAGTTCTGAATAGATTGAAATATTCAGTCTTAAAGTATTTTTTGATTCATCATGGAATATACTCAACAATATTTACTGAGAACATTTAAATGTCAGGAACTCTTTTAGGCATTAGAGATAGAGCAGTTAACATTTAATTAATTAATTGATATTTGGTAGAAATTTGATTTTATACAGGATTAACAAAAAGTATTTATTTATTTATTCATTTATTTATTTATTTTTGTGAGGAAGATCAGCCCTGAGCTAACATCCATGATAATCCTCCTCTTTTTGCTGAGGAAGACCAGATCTGAGCTAACATCTATTGCCAATCCTCCTCCTTTAAAAAATATTTATTTTTAATCCATATGAATTCACTGAAAGGCCATGCATTACTATTCTATGCATTATTGAAAGTAGTCTAATTCCCGGTATTGGAGTCATGGCACACATAAGTGAGATATTTCTTTCTATTTATTCCCTTTTATTTGAATTTCTTTTAAGTGGGTCCCATCATTCAAATGCATTTGTATATCTATTTTTCTAAACTTTTTGAAATGAGCTCAAACTACTTTAAATATTTAATTATTCCAATCAAGATGATTAAGATGATTTTCCATGTAAGAATACTGTTTTATTTTCTAGTCTGCCTTTCTAGTCTACCTTACACACTCAAATTGATGCTTGCCTATTTCTATTATGTTAAACTGCTTTCTCTCAAAGTTTGCAAATTATGTCTAAATTTGTATGTAAACATAAGATATGACATAACTTTTAATTCTTTCTATTGTGAAGCAAAGTTTCCATCTCATAATGTAATTTTCTATCAACACCCATCAGAGTAGAAGGTGAATTTACTTACTAAAAATTCATTCTAACTGGAGGGATATCCAATATGGAAACAATGTTAATGGCAGGCACTGCAGTGAATGACTGATTGAAATCAAAGAAACTCATGCTCACATATTCATTTTCGGAGTTCTTCTGCTTAAAAATCTTGGGCCTGATTATATAAAAATTTTAATGTGACAAAGTTTTTACAAATATGTTCCAACTGTGGTATATGAACAAATTGGGAAAATGTTAACATTATCTTGGAAAGAGACACTGTTCAATTTTTTATTATCACCTCCTTTAAAGTAAATATTTGTTATTTACTTCTTTCTCTGAAAAAAGCAGTAAACAATGAAGAAAAAAGTAAAAATATACATTATTTAGCATATGTTCTCAGTTTTAAGTATTTGTTTGGTTGGTGTGAAAATTGAATATCATTGGCAGCAATGTCTCTTCATCTTGTTAGTATGCATTACATTTTCTTATTTGCTAACTCACAATATTTATTGTAGAATTCTAATCTAATTTTCACATTACCATTTATGTCATGATTTAAGAATCTTGACATCTGGCACCCCTTGCTTATCTCCAAATTAAGTTCAGAGTTCAGTGTTCCTCAAGCAACGTGTTTAGCTATTCCAGAATTCTACTTTTATTTAAAGGTAATACCAAAAAAAAGGCATTTAATCACATTCATTCAACAATTTTAATGGCAATAACTAAGTATCACAAAGTAATTTAGTACATATGTTGGTTTTTGGCCAAGTGAAGGCCATCAGATACCATAGCGTGATTTTTTTAAATAAATTATTATAGTTTAAAAGGAACAAAGATAGAGAAGAATTGGTCTTTATATAGCATATGTTAGATCTGTCAAAGTCATTTTGTGAATGGAGCTTCATATTCAACACAACACCATCCATCACATGAATATAATATTTTTAATTTTATGTTTTTATGTTGTTTGTATTGATTTTGAATATTTTTATTGATTTTTTGCTGCTTAAAGTGTAACTTTTCAGATAGATTTATGTTTTCACATTTATAAATAATATAGTAAGAAGATTTAATTTAAGACCATAAAAGTGATCAAAATTTTACTTATTATTTAAATGTGGTTATATATTATTCAATTTATTATGAATTTTGAAGTAGTTGATTTACGGGCACTGATTTATGGGCATTGGACACTTCTAGCTTAAAGGGCATTAAGGTTGTCAAATCTTGGAAATTGTGTGTACAGCATATTAGCTTCTTCCACCATGTAACTAGGAATGGGTACAAACAGATGAAAATGGATGTGTCAGGAAGGTCTATTTTATGTATATTCTGACTAGATCAGAGTATAGACTGAGAAAACATGATTTTTTCAATACTTTTCTGATTCCTGGTTCCCATCTCAACTGACAGGAAGTAGATTTATTGAAATCTTCCCTTAGGTTTTATTCTTGAGACAAGTCATTTATTACAGAAACTCATTTATAGAGAGAAAAATATCATAGCAGAAACTTGAGTGTAGCGCTTCTTTGTATGTAGCACCTCTTCTACCATTGGGTTCTGAGAGAAGGGATTTTACATGAATAGAAGTTTGCAACTAAAAACTTTTTTAGTTAAAAAAGTTAGCCTTTTTTAACTCCTTTGCATGTTCATCTCATAAGATGAGATTTCAGCCAAAATCAAGGCACTCTCCTTATAACAACCCTGTTACTCTCGTGACTTTGTCTTCATTTCATAAGTGAGAGACACCTAAGAAGCCTCTTTCCTCTAACACTCTATATTTGTCTTTGGAATTTTTTGCTTTATATATAATACTTGCACAGCATATATATTTAATTTTTGTTAATAATACCAAAAATAACAATAGAGAACCAAAGCATGAAAATTTGAAAGATGAGTACTTAATAGTATTTTACTGCATTCAAGGACATTTATGTTGAAATTCAGAGGAGTATTTAAGACATTTATGCAAACAAAACGTATAATACTTGTATTAGTCTGCTAGGGCTGCCATAACAAAATACCACAGGCTAGGTGACTTAAACAGAAATTTATTTCTCATAGTTCTGGAAGTTGGAAGTCTAAGATCAAGATGCCATCAGAATTGGTTTCTCTCTCCTTGGCTTATAAGATGGTTGTCTTCTTGCTGTGTCTTCACATGGCCTTTTCTCTGTGCATTCATATCTCTAGTATCTTTTCCTCTTTTTATAAGGATACCAGTCATCTTGGATTAGCGCCTGATTTTTACGAGCTCATTCAACCTTAATTACTTCTTTAAAGACTCTATCTCCAAATACAGTCATATTGAGGGTTAGGGCTTCAATATATGAATTTGGGGAGAGGGACACAATTCAGTCCATAAAAATATTCCTTTAGAGTTAATATGATAAGTAGTTAAATGAGGAGAAAAAGTTGAGACGATATTTTATATTGTATGAAAAAAATTTTTTCTTCTATGTAGGAGGTGGTCAAGATACACAAGATGCCCAGAGATCTTGTTTTCTAATTGCAGGCATAGGAAGATTACATTTCCTAGTCTCCATGACAATAGGCAAGTTCTGTCCAACAAACTTGGGCAGGAGAGATGTGGACCAGGCAGAAATCTTCCTTTTCTTCTCTCTTTTTTTCTTTTTTTTTTTATTGGCCAGATCAAAACAGTGGATCCAAGGTATGACTTGAAGAGACCTGGGAAGATGCAGATGCCACAAGGAGGACATCAGGACCCCTGAGTCTCCAAATGAAGGTGCTTGGCTGTGTGTATTTGACTGTGTATATATAAGATGACATTTCATTTTGATGACCAAAATTTTATGTTGTTTGTTATGGCAGCTTATCTTAAGTACTTTATCTAATATAAATATTTTTACCCTGATCTATAGTGCATCTGTAACAAAAATTAAAATATGTGATATCGGTTTAACAATCAAGAGACTGGCAGCAAAGTAACATTTAGAGTCTAGGATGATGGCAGTAGTAAGATATCGGGCAAAACTCCTCTCTCATCTCCCATAACCTAGGAAGCAGACCACATACATACTGAATCAGTAGCTATAAAAGAAGAGAGTGGAAAATTAAAGTTCATAGTGTGTTTGGGTTGTTATTGGCTGTACTTGGCAAGATGTTCCTACAAAAATGAGTTCTGAAAGGAATCATCCAGTTTATAAGCAGACGTAAAAGGGAAACAATTCAGATATTCATGGTATTTGCAAGGGTGGAAATGTTGACTGAGTCTAGATCCAGCAAAGAAGAATTAAAACATAAAGTGTTGTGCGTTAAGATCCAAACAAAATGTTTCTGTTAAATAATGAGACTCATAGCAAAGATCCCAACTTTAGGTGACTTCTCAATATTAGATGACTTCAAGATAGCAGTCATTATCTTGTGAAAAAGAACGATGAAGGCTAAAGTTCTGCCTAACATAAAACTATGGAACCAATTGGAAACAAGTAGATAAAATATCTACTAAAATTTTGAAGGATGTTGTTATTAAGTAAATGATCTCAGAAAAAAAAAAAAGCCTTTAACTATTTCAAACTTGCAACAACGTTTGGTTCTCCAACCTTACAAAAGGTTTTAAAGGCTAGGAAATATACAGGCAAAGGCATGATTCCCAAGCATGGTAAATAATGGAGGAGGAGCATCTCAAGAGAGCTCAGCTAAGGGCCATGGGGAACAGTGGAGAAGGGAATTTCTATCGGAGAGCAAAATTAGGAAACTTCCCTTAGGAAACATCCAGAGTAAGCTGCCCAGAGTATTTAAAGATTTCTTCAGCTCGGTGCCTGTTCTTTGCCTCCTATTCTTCCTCATTCCAAATGAGTGTATTTCTTATGATTATCCTATCTCTTTTCATCTACTGTATTGAGTTGGGTGTGGTGGTATGTACCTATCTTTGTCAGCTCCTAGTTACTTGACTGCAATGTGCCATATCTGATCATGATGAAGAGAATCATATATCAATCAGAAATGCTGGGCTTTGCAATGACTAGATGGGACTTTGTGGTCCCCTTACACTGGGAATGATGTGTCACATATGTGGGTGAAAGACTAAAATAGTAATTAGATTACCAAATAGCTGAGTAATATGAGACTGGCTAGATGTTAAAAATCCTATTTCTTTTTGTCTTATAAAGGAAGACTATTTTCCAGTCTCTTTTGAAGTTGGATTGGGCCTTTTGACTTTTTTATGGCTAAAGGAATGTGGGTGATTACGATGTACCTCACTTACATGTCATATCATGAAAGGTTATGTGAAATTCTCTTCTCTCTTTCTCCTTACTCTCTTTATTTTTTGGTTAGCTGATGGAAAGACAGGAAGAGATTGTAGGACTTCAAGTTAGTCTATAGATACCGTAAAGATAGTGGTGCCAAAAGTTGGAATGAGTAAAAATTACTGTATCACCAGAGGAGGGTGTTTCTGAACACCCAGACACACTAAGAACTAAAACAACCTTTATTTTGTTAAACTATTAAGATATTTGGTCATTTTCTTACACTATCTAGTGTGAATTCTCCTAAAAACTTTGTATATTTTACCAAATTCCTAGCATTTTTCCAGCAAATACTTCTCTTCATTATAGTTTTTTCTTAATTTAAAATTCCACACCTCCCCTAACCCCATAATAGCTATATCATCCCCAGGGAAAATAGAGAAGGACTTCTATATTTTTAAATTCTTGACATTTGTTGAGAAATTGTCAGCCATTATTCATTAGGACTATGTATCTCCATCCATTTACCCATGACAGGTTCTTTAATGTTGCATATACATGAAGAATAAATTCAAAATAAAGTCTAATTATTACTGTAATGAATGACTACATTGACTTAAGGAATTGTCAAAATCCTTATACAGTGCAAGAGATGAAAACAACATGCACATACAAGTTGATGGATACTGGGAAAAAGAATCAGAGTTGTGTGGTGTTCTTCCTTTTAGTACATAACTGAGAAAATTCCTCTTACCTAAAGAAATGTAACTGCTAAACAGAGTTCCTAGCAAACCATGACACCTACTTTATGTTGGCTCTTCCCCAGGATACACCTGGGCTGTGTCAAGCAGTGAAATAAAGACAATGTTTTGTTTTCATAATGCTTGTGCTGGAAGGAGCAGTGATTTACTGCCCCTTCAATTTCTGGAATATGTGGAGGTATAAAAGGTCCAGGAAGGAGGGTTGAGCATACTGGGTTGAGGGGTGGGAGGCAGGAGCTTCAGGGATTGTATATGTCAACACTGTGGAGGCCCATAGGAGACTTACCATGCCAAATGATGGCAGAATTAATAGTTCTACCACTGCTCTTTCTTCCTTTCTTTCTTTCTTCCTTTCTGTCTTTCTGTCTTTCTTTCTTCCTTCCTTCTTTCCTCCCTCCCTCCTTCTCTCCCTCCCTCACTCTCTCTCTCTCTCTCTTTCTTTCTTTCTTAAGGAAGATTAGCTCTGAGCTAACATCTGTTGCCAATCCTCTTCCT
Organism: Diceros bicornis minor; assembly: GCF_020826845.1. Classification (NCBI taxonomy): domain Eukaryota; kingdom Metazoa; phylum Chordata; class Mammalia; order Perissodactyla; family Rhinocerotidae; genus Diceros; species Diceros bicornis. The sequence continues at coordinate 50,426,180 of NC_080747.1, forward strand.
TTGGCTGAGGAAGACTGGCCCTGAGGTAACATCCGTGCCCATCTTCCTCCACTTTATATGGGAGGTCACCACAGCATGGCTTGACGAGCGGTATGTTGGTGCGCACCTGAGATCCAAACCCCAGGCCGCCACAGCAGAGCGTGCGCACTTAACCGCTACACCGCCAGGCCGGTCACCTCACTGCTTTTTCTTTTCTCTCTGCCTTCATGAGCTGAGCCAGCCATGTTTTCATGTTCTGCATTCTTCGTGTGAAACTCATGAACCTGTTTCTCTGTCTCCTTACTCCAAGAGACACATGTCAAGGTCTCCTAAGAACTTTCTTTTCATCTACTACTCCACTGCACTTGGCTGGGCCTATAGATTTCTCTGTCTTCTCTAATAATCCAAGAGGGGAAAGAGATGGCAAACTCCTGTTTCTCTAGACGTAAAAATTCTCTAAGAGCAGATATCATCAAGCCATTCTCACTTGGACCAATGAGGAAGGGAGAAAGAAAACTCAGGACAACTCACAAAATATAGAATTTCTTTTTGAATTTCCAGATTTCTGTTTATACGGACTGATTCTCGTAGTGGGGTGAAAGTTAAAGATTTTTGTTTAGTCACTATGATAAGCACAGAAAGTAGCTATTACTGTTCCTTAGCACTCTGTTTGGGACATGAAGCTGTTAATTGCCTACTTTCCCTAATTTTGTGACTTTATCTGAAATTTCAAGATAAAAAAAAAATTTGTTTATCTTCTTGTTCAATACATTTGATCTCTCACAGGACTGGCAATTAAGTCCTACATAATTAACTACATAAAGAATCAGATATTGCTTCCAAGGCTCTACTTTCAGGATATTTTGGTTTGGTTTGATTTGTTTATGTTTTTTCTTATTTGATTGCATGTTTTGTTTGGTTTTGCCTTTAGGTATAGAATCATGAGAGAAATACTGGCTGGTTCTTTTGTTTTCTCTGTCATTAAACAGTGGATAAGTTATTTAATTCTCTGCCTTCTCAGTTATAAATCATACATAATATTTATGCCAAAGTGTTGGTATGAGGAGAATAGAAATAATCTATGTGTAGTTTCTGCTAAATAGTACAAATTTCCACAAGACAACAGTACTTAAGAGGATTTACTCTGTCATAGTCACCTTCCCCCCTATCATCTGACACAGTGCCTTCTACAGACTAGATAATCAATTCAAGTTTAGCAAATGAATGAATGAATAAGTGATTTTATTGGAGAAATAATATTAATGTTAATAGTATTGTCATATTATCACCCATTATATATTGTAAAAATCCAGCTTAAATACTCCACATAAGAGTGCATTTACAAGGCGATATTAAATAGAGAAAGCAAGTTTTGGTGGAGGGCAGTATCTGGACCAGTTACTGCCAGGCCACAACACAGGTGTGCCTCTTTGCATCCCAGGCTACCAGGAGTGTCTTGAACACACCAGAGCATGAGGTGAAATAGAATTAAAAGTTTAGAATAAGTCAAAGAATGAATGAACACTGCAGACTAACTTCTTCCCCTTTAATTTTATTGTTTCTCTTGTATAGACTGGAGCAACTTGCAGACATTATTATGTTAACACTGAGGAGGTGAAGGCACTGGAAAACCTAATGATTTGCCATTGTCAAACAGTAAAATTGGTCATTTTTAAACTGAATGTAGCACTTTTGTGACCGAGCCCCTAGTTATTTGCTGTTAGTTTTTATTTGAGGTTCTTCTTTAAATTCACCTAACTTTCAGCTAATGCTAAAGAAAAGTTACTCAAATCTATTAGGAACACATGTATGTCAAAAGCAGCAACTACTTTTTTGCTACATCCAGCATTCTATTGATCATTTAATTTAATATTAAAGTTTCTCAGAAGACTGAATTGTATAAGGGAGTATGGAATAGGAGTTAGCTATAACTTTACCTTTATGACATTATCTTTCTAATTCAATTCCGCCGAACCAGAAGATGAATGTGTTAAGGAAAATTCATCCGATTATCCAACCTACAAACACCAGCAGGTAGTGACTGCTACTTCTGGAATAATGTGATGGTACCAGTGAGGGATCACTCCCTTGTTTTTATTATCATGTTTTAAAATTATCCCTGGATTTTATTTAAATTGAATTCTCTTCTTGTGGATCAGTCGAGATTTAAGTACAAAAGCATTTTGCAGTTATGGTGTTTGCAGATTTGATTATTTGAGATGTTCTTATTCCACTGTCTGGTTACCTAGGAAACAATCCTGTGACAGAGTTGGGCTCCTACTATCTGAGTCCTGCTTGATTGTCCTGTATTTGTTTTATACTTTGAAATACTATGCAGGGATATGTTTTATTATGTTGCTGATGCATCATATTTAAACAGCTATGAAAATTAACTGCAGTGCATACTCAGCAGCTAATTTTCAAACTCAGAGCTTTGAGGGATATCCTAGTCACCCATCTATTTAAAAGGCAAGAAGATTTAGCCAGTTTATTGCTGACCTTTAATGCTATTTTGTGAATGTTTTTATGATGCCATTAAACTAGTTTGTAAATAGTAGATTTAATACTGAAACTCTGTTGGCTGCACCTTCAGGGCAGAGAAAATGCATTACTGAGTGGGAAAGTGAGACTAGCAGAATGCCACACGTGTATGGTCAACTTTCGTACATCCCCAGAGTCAGGAGAAACTGTAGAGAACTACAAATATGTGTGGCTATTTGGAGATACATGCACTCTTCGATTTGAATGCACTGTCTCTGAAATTTAGAAACATGTAACACTTCAAGCAGAATATGTAAATCTCCCTCTAAAATCTGTCTCTGGAGATTTCCTGTCTTTGCAATCCTGTTCAGTATCTTTACCATGCCTCTTTTTAAATGAGATTAATTAATCAACTACCAAAAAGGTAACAGAGGACCAGCCTAATGCAAAGACCAAATGCATGTAACAAGTTAGTTATTTCTACGTTATGGTCATATCTACTTTGGCAATTGCTTCTACATAAAAATGCCAGCTGATAATAACTTATATTGTGCCCTGCAAAATATGGAAGCAATATTAATTGCTTGAGTAGTCCTGGTGTATAAGCTACCATCTTCTTCCTTTTCCTTAGTGACTTTCCAGTTTACATTTCCATCAATAGTATACAAGTGCTCTCTTTTCACCACATCCTAGCCAGCATTTGTTATCACCTGTCTTTCTGATAATAGCCATCCTAACAGGTGTGAGGTGATATCTCATTGTGGTTTTGATCTGCATTTCTCCAATGATTAGTGATATCAAGCACTTCTTCGTGTAATTGCCATTTGTATGTCTCCTTTGGAAAAATATCTATTCAGGTCCTTTGCCCATTTTTTAATTGGGTTATTTGGGTTTTTGCTACTGAGCTGTATGTGTGCCTTGTATATTTTTGATGTTAACCCCTTGACAGGCAGATGGCTTGCAAATATTTTCTCCCATTCAGTAGGTTGCCTTTTCCTTTTGTTGATTTCCTTTGCTGTGCAGAAGTTTCTTAGTTTGATATAGTCCCCTTTGTTTGTTTTTTCTTTTGTTTCCCTTGCCAGAGGAGACATATTCCAAAAGATGCTACTAAGACCAATGTCAAAGAGCATACTGCCCGTTTTCTTCTAGGAGTTTTATGTTTCAGGACTTAACATTCAAGTCTTTAACCCATTTTGATTTGATTTTTGTGTATGGGGTGAGACAGTGGTCCAGTTTCATTCTTTTGCACATGGTTGTCCAGTTTTCCCAACACATTTTATTGAAGAGATTGTCCCTTCCCCATTGTATATTCTTGGCTCCTTTGTAGTAAATTAATATGAGTGGGTTTATTTCCGGGATCTCTATTCCATTCCATTGATCTATGTGTCTGTTTTTATGTCACTATCAAGCTGTTTTGGTTACTATAGCTTTGTAATATAGCTTGAAATCAGGAAGTGAGGTACCTCAGCTTTGCTTTTCTTTCTCAAGATTTCTTTGCTTATTCGTGGTCTTTTGTGTTTCTATACATATTTTAGGATTGTTTTTTCTATTTCTGTGAAAAATGCCATTGGAATTTTGATAGGGATTGCATTGAATCTGTATATCACTTTGCGAATTATAGACATTTTAACAATATTGATTCTTCCAATCCATGAACACAGAGTATCTTTCCATTTATTTGTGTCTTCTTCAATTTTTTCTAGTTTTCAGTGTGCAGATCTTTCACCTCTTTGGTTAAATTTATTCCTAAGTATTTTATTCTTTTTGATACTATTATGAATGAGATTGTTTTCTTAATTTCTCTTTCCAATAGTTTGTTGTTAGTGTGTAGAAATGCAACTGGTTTTTGCATATTGAATTTGTATTCTGCAACTTTACTGAATTCATTGATTAATTCTAGCAATTTTTTGGTGGAATATTTAGGATTTTCTCTATATAAGATTATATCATCTTCAAACAGAGAAAATTTCTTTCTTTCTTTCTAATTTGGATGCTTTTTATGTCTTTTTCTTGTCTCATTACTCTGACTAGGAGTTCCAGTACTATAGTGAATGATTTTATTACAAGGGTTTAAAAAAATAAGCTTTAATAGCAATATTATGCCTACGCAAAATTAAAATGTAATTTTCTTTAATTTGTTAAAAGGACAGAGTTTTGTTGGACTATTGGTCTGCATTTAATGAGAGATTATAAAAGGTTTTTCTTTACCTTTTGGTTAATTTACCTGGAAAGCAAAGATTTTGTGTCATACCAAAATAATGTCCTGTGCTTTGTGTTGTTTTTATCATGTCTTTGATTATTTGGAGGAATTGAGTCTTCACTATTAAAAGAGCTAAGGTTTTTTATAAGCACTAAGGTTTGTTTTACAACTATGTAACTTGCTGTGTTTGCATTTGAAGTCTTTGTCACTTTGGTTGAATAGATAACTAAGATTATATTTCATCAAGTTTTCAAATCTTGTGATTATTTTTTTTACAAACTTCCCATAATCAAATTATGGAGTCTTTTTGACATCAAACTAATTTTGGAATTTTCCAGAAGGCCTCTGGGATATCTCAAAAGATTTATTCTCTCTCTTATAAGAGAGATGTTAAACTAATTAGGTTCACTTGATATGTTAAATTACATGAGAGACCTTGTCAAAGAAAGGATGCTAAATCTTCTTTAGGTTACAGTTGTATGTATATATCTTATCGAGGTAAGTATTCCAGAAATTATATGAAATTCCTAGAAATCTTAGTATAATGTTATCATTCATAATTATAATTATTATCTTAAAACAGTGTATGTAACAGAATATTGAAATTTCCTTGTCAATCGTGTTGTAATGAACTCTCATCAGATCTTCAACCATGGCCACTTTTAAATATTTTGACATTTACAGGTAGTTATTGTTTTTCTCTGATGCCTTTGCAAAAGTTCTTCCTCTTCAAAGAGATTTATGAAAATGACTCTAACAAGTACAAGTTTCTTATAACTTTAAGATCATACCACTGAATTGTGTAAGTATTTTCTCAACTCTAATAAAGAAACTAATGGATTCATAAAACTGCTAACCCAAGATCAATTATTAATCAATAATTAATTACATGGGACTGAATGAACTGATAAGGAAGATTATAATTTTTATGACTTTGTTTGAAACATCGCTGCTTCTTCAGTGTTTTATTTTCCAGATTTCAAGACCCCTTTTTTCCCTTCATTTTAAGCTATCTATACCTTACAGCAATTTGATAAAATATACTTTTATAAACAAAAATAGAGTATTTATCTTTTTCTCTTACCTGATTCATCCAAAATTCTGAAACTCTTATTGAGTATTCTTATTTTTCATGATAATAAAAGTATTTGCATAAGTTCAATCAGAATCTATCCTCCTTATAATAGGACACAATTGGCAAGTCCCTGGCTTGGCTTCTTAGCCTAAAGAGGCTTCTAAGAATCTAATCTGAGATTTCTTACTACCAGACAGTTTTAAGAAAATAAGGTGGATTTTATGGAGTCAATAAAGCCTCTTGGAAATCACCAAAGCTTTAACTGGAATATCATATTTGAAAATATACATAAAATTACTATTCTTGCTCCACTTATGTAAATAACCAAGCCAAGTTTAATGAGATTAGCCTTATTTTGCAAGCAAATTAGTCTTACTGTTGCTAGAAATTGGGGGAATTGTAGAGAGAAAACTTAGGTTTCAGTAGAAGATTAAAACATACCCTTGTGGATATCAGATTCTAGTTCTGTTCATTGTCTTTAAGGTTCTGTTATCTACCTTTAAACTGGGCTGGATCCTAAATTATTCTAGTTTCCTCCAATATCTGGCTACAACTCTCCAAACTAATGTTCTCAGTTTTGTTCCACCCTCTGACTTGGAGCAACTGAGAACAAAAACTGCCCTTTTCTTGAAGCCCTGAAAACTTGAGCTGGACAACTAATATCAACCTCAGAGAAATCACCACAATGGCTCATTTATGGACAACTTTTGTTTCTGTTGCTGTGTGGGACACTCAGTAAGTTCTTTAGAATACCCAATGATATCATCAGAGACATTCAAACTACAAAAGATTCTTGAGTCCAGTGTTAGGAGCTCAATGTCTCGAAGTCTTCCCAACTGGCTACCCTATGAACCCATAAACTGATTTGTAGTCTGCTCCAACCGTTAACTTCTATTTTTCTTTTGTTTTCATAGAAATGCCTCCTATTAAATACCGGATTGCTTCCATCATATAGGCCTAACTTTGGGATCCCACCTGCAACACTCACCTCCTGAAATGAGACACAGCTGTTTAACTGAACTGACCTATTCTCAAGACTAAGAGACATTTAGTATGATGGAGCAATATACCAACCCAAATTCTAGACTATTAAACCTCTTTGGAAAATTTCAAAGACAAGAATTAAAAAATAACAAAATATTCCACCCCAAAATGTGTCTCTTTGGTATAGGATTATTTTGAGCTAGTAAGGTGGTTTTAAGTACAGTCATATGTCACTTACGAAATGCATTGTTAGGTGATTCTGTCATTGTGCGAACATCATAGGGTGTGCTTACACAAACCTAAATGGTATAGCCTACTACACACATAGGCTATATGGTAGTAATCTTATGGGATTACAGACCACCATGGTATATATTGTCTGTCATTGACTAAAACGTTGTTGTGCAGTGCATGAATATAATGGATTTGCTTTAGATTAATTGGCTGTACAAGGAGGAATCTATGCCATAGCAACCACCTCCTGCTATAATTGGAACACCTCTGGTATTACAGAAACTCAAATACAGGAAATTAACAAACAAGCCACTTGACTAAAACAGGTTGCTGCCTCTCTATATACATTCTTTAATTTATTTTATATCAACTGGTTTGGTTCGTGGTGGCCCTGGCTAAGGAGCATACTTCAGTATCTTGGTTTTATCCTCCTGATAAGCATCCTTGTAGTCTCTCTGGTGCACTGTACTCTCTCACAGGTCACAGCAATCAGCAGTACATATATGGCCTCATTGTGGTTGGAGAAACAAAAACAAGATGAACAATGAGATAAAAAGCAAAAACAATTCTTCCACAGACCTGACATCATAACCTATGAGTTTCATGAGACAAGAACAACTTAACCCTGGTGGTAAGTGATAGTGCTGTTAATACCAAATTTTTGCTTAATGTCTCATGCATGAAAGGATAACCAAAGAGGGAAATTAAAGTATTTAAACAAGGAGGCCATTAGACTGGGGTGGCTCTAATGTCTTGGTAGCCTATGTAAGCAAACCAAAAACTAAGCCAGAGTCAATGCACTTGTATCTGAGAGAGTGAAATTTAAGAACAATTAATCACAAATAGCCAACTAGTGTTTCTTAAATAAGGCAACTGCTTAGGGTATGACCAAATAATTTCTTTGCCTTGCTTCTGTATCTTCTGTGTAAAAATCTTGCCCCTAGCTTCTGTCTGTGGAGCACTCCTAACCACTTTTGGTTTGGTGCTGCCTGATTCAAATCTATATTTGCTCAAATAAAGTCTTCAAAATTTTAATGTGCCTCAGGTTACCTTTTAACATTACCAAAATGTATTTGCAAGTTGCCCTGATACTTCTAGAATAGCAAAGTAGAAAGAGTACTAAATATAGATGAGTACCTCTATAGTTTTGCTTCTAACTGATATCAGTGGTTAAAAGTGATGATGATTTTAGATCATGTTAACTGCACTTCAGGTATGCAGCAAATCCTTTAACTAATGGATATCACTTGTGAGTTGAAACTCCTTGTAGTTAAGTCTGAATTTGTCTCAATTTCACAATGCTTCCTTCTGTCACCACCAACTAATTTGAAATGGCTGGAACAGTGAACCTATTTGTAATTTAGGATGAGATTATCCCTAAAGTCTCTACCATGTGTAATATTCTGGTATTCCTAAATCTGTTTGGATACTTCAGAACCTCTTCCCTGACTATATAGATTTCAGCTTTGAATGGTGAAACGTTAACCTTTGGCAAAGATTTAGATATTTTAGGTTGAAACATTTTGTATAAACTATCACTGTTATAATCTATCCTTATGAGATCTTAAGTTTCTTGGCAAAATGCATGTATTTTTAAGTACTGGAACAAAACTATCTTGCAGTTCAAAAGAAACTAAACGATGCTTTCAGGTGCCTATCTTTCTTTCTTTCTCCTCTTCAACAAAACCAATCTCTTCTGTGTAACTGCTCCTCGTTAAGCCTCCCACTTCTTCAAGTTTGGATTATCTAAACAGATCATCCAATACAGTATCAGTACACTAAACTCATCCACCACCTTCTAGGAGATGTTTTTATTGGGGATTTTTCATAGGAGGCTAACAAGGTCACTGCGTAAACATTTTTTAAATTATAAAAAAAGCCCTTTTTTTTAGTATTTGTTTTATGCTGAAGTAATTTCCTCATAGAGGATCCAACTAAAATGAGTTCTCATAGTTGGGAAAAGAATGCAGCTGAGATAACACAAGAGGGACTGGTACAAAAATATGCACCAAGAAGTTTCTTAGAATTTTCTCATCACTCCAGAGTGGCCCTAAACCCTAGTTAGATTATACTACTTTGGAATATTTATAAAATTTTCTAAATAGGCAGCTTCTTTCAATAGTTTTAATCTTTGTTTTAATATATCATATGTAGATTATATGTAAGGGAGAAACTTTGAGTCTATATCTTACTTTTAAACTGATCTGGAGATAATTGTTAAATATTCATATCACAGTAGACTTACTGATATATATCAGAAGTGCTAAATTCTCTTAAGCAATAAAGTATAATCCCTCTGGCAATGTATATTCCTGTTGAGTAGTAAATGATCTTACTTGACACAGAAGTCATGATCTCTGCTCAACTGAATAATCTAAAATGAAAACAGTTTTGGTTCTTTGCCTGGCTCTCTCTATTCAGCCTTTTGTTAAAAACCTAGAAATAAAATACTGAACGACAGTTTCACAGCTAATAAATTGCCATTGCTTAAAAGTTTGTAATTATTTTAGCAGTGTTATTTTTAGAGTTTGCTGGGGTTAAGATAACTCTACTATAGATTCTTATAAGGGATGGAAGTCAAGCCAAGAATTTAGGGAGAATTTCCCCAGTGGAGGTTACAGAAAGTGAATTCTGTCTTAATGAATTAAAAAATACCAGACAGGAAAATAGATAATACGGTGAAAAGGATGTGACTAAATATTACTAAATATTGCTTTTTTATAAATGGATATATATAAAAATATATTTATATATAATATGCACAAGAGTGTACGAATGATCGTCTCTGGTATCATGACTAAAATCCTCTTTCCAAAATGAATATCACTTTATTGCTTGGTAGTAATAAAGGAAACAACTCAGTAGTCACTTCCACAAAGTCCATTCAAGCAGGTTCATTATATTTTCTCTTTTATCATAAAGTAGATATAGTTCTATGAAAATTTAAGCATAACTGTTGTGGATGTAATTTCATAGGATTTACGTGTATACTTTAGACATATTTTAAATAATGATAATTTCGTTATTGAAAATATATGAATATTTATGAAATATACAATCTTATATGGTGTTTTGAAAATCACATGTACTACATAGAATGCATATGTTTTGAAAACATGACTTGAGTCAATTTTCATTCGCTTTTTATAGAAAATGAAATTCCAGCTCCACTTTGTGGTTTATAATTTAGTTTCCAAAATGGTGCATTATTATGATTAGACGTTATTCTTTATGGTGGTATCTTTTCATTCGTTGAATGGATATTTAATGGGTACCTGCAATTCTGTATACTAAAGAAGATTCTATACTTTTTTTCTGTAAGATAGTAAATATATCTTTATTTTTAAAGGTCTCACAAGATATTTACTATTTTTAATGTTTTTACTCTCGTTATATACAGACACACAAAAGAAAAACAAGTACTATCCTAATCAAGTACTAAACAAGTACTTATGCTAATCAATATAATAAGTCTCCTTGAAGTATAATCCAAAAGGCCTAATTAAAATTTCACTGAAATTTATTAAGAAATGTAAGGGGCAGGACCGGTGGTGCAGCGGTTAAGTGCACACACTCCACTCCGTGGCCCAGGGTTCTCAGGTTCAGATCCCCGGAGTGCACTGTCGCACTGCTTGTCAAGCCATGCTGTGGCAGCATCCCATACAAAGTGGAGAAAGATGGGCACAAATGTTAGCCCAGGGCCAATCTTCCTCAGCAAAAAGAGGAGGATTGGCATCAGATGTTAGCTCAGGGCTGATCTTCCTCACAAAAAAAAGTATAAAGTCATCATAATATTATTTCCTTCAAAAATATTGTTTTGCTTTCTAAATCTCAATAACTATATCACATATCTTTGATATTCTTGCCTGGGTAACTTAAAGAGTATGTCATTTCAAAAAATGCAGTATCTTATTTTGTATGCTACAATAAAATGAGTTTAATTTTGGCTTACTTATTTGATGGTAAGGTTAGTTATTTCCTACCAGATTGATCTTCCAAGAATTTTCAAATCAGCCAGTGTTTATAAAGTGCCTATTTGAGTACAAAATACAAATGTGGAAATATAAATTAAGCTCCTTTTTATACTAATTTAATTAACATTTAAACTGATTTCTCATCCAAAAAAAACCATGATTTTTATGATACAACTTAGTATGACTTATTTGAATTTCAATTTGCTTGACCACATTTTTCAGCATGCAAAAAAATGGCCCGTCAGAATCCAAGATCAATCTTAGAGCCCTACTCTTCAATTCCAAGGAAAGTATGATTCATAAAAACTTTCATATAATTTTAATAGTTTATGTTGATTGCCATGTCGTCAGTCTGGCAGTATCAATCAGAACCAATAATGAAAGATGCCAGAAAGAATAAATCCATGAACTGTGGTCTAGTTTTTCATTGAAATAGCTGACACCTGGGATAAACATAAAAACAATCTAAGATCTATTATCTCCAGTTTGTTCCATATAATATGTGATATTTCTTGTATATTGAGAAATTATTTCTCTCTTATGACAGTTTATCAATGAAAAGAGTAGAGCAATTTATATCCTACCAAATCAATAGTTATTTTCAGATAAATTCAGTTAGTCAACTTTCAAAAGCGTGGGACTTTATAATTTAAATATGAATACATACTTACAGATGCAAAAATAAGAAAAACTTTTTGTAACACATCAAAAAATTATCAACTTCTGAAATATTTTTCCCAATACATGAGATATAAGCTCTTTTTAGCTCTTACTTGATACATAAATTGAAATCACTTTTAGATACCATGGTCCGAGAAAAGGCAATCTGGCTCATCAAACATTTTGATTAAATAAAAGTTACTTTACACAGATTATTGATTCTCCAAAATATGTCATACAATGGAGTATAATAACATATAATAAAATGCATATAGACCGTCATGAAATAAATAAGGTTTTCTTCTTGGCGTATAGTTTCTTCTGGGAACTAGCCCTTTGACCCACACCCCATTTCCTCCTCTCATGGCTCTCAGCAAGAAGGTCTTATTATATAAATTGCTTCCAGCCACAGATTTTGTTCTGGCATAAAATACCCTAAAAAAACTGATAAATTAATCTTGGGTCTCTTTATTATTAGAGGAAAAAGTACGGCCTGGATTTCCGCCCTAGCTAAAAGGGAATGATATAAAATTAAAGTCGCTGGACTCCGTGTTTCTTGCATTCGGCATCAGAGCAGCGTAGGAAGAACATCTATATATGGGGAAAATAAAGAAGCACATTTACAAAAAGCAACAGAAGAAATGGAGAAAAAGTCCTTGGGGGATGCAAGTTCCCATTTCTAGTTGTTACTGAGATCCAGCCATGTGTCTACACTTGTGTTGGTGTAAAACTTCTCCATCTTCATAATAATAGTTCCTTTTTGCTTATGTTAAGTTGCATTTCAATCACTTAAATCCAAAGACACCTAATTTAAAAAAAAACTAATTATATCCAATGCAGTATTTTAGAAGGCATTTCAAGACTGTACAGAGTCTTGAGCCATCATTAATCTACGCTTTTGATTTGCAATGTACTCATAACACTCAGGTACTAAAATTTATTAATAAGGATTTCTTTCATAAATTTATTTTTCACATTTTATCATTTTACATTACATTTCTTTCTCAATATTGACTTATAGGCTCTTCAGAAGCACTGTATGCTTTCTTTCTTTACTTTCTCTGTGTTTACATTGTGAGAACTTTGAAGTACTAACACATGCGTGCATCATACACATACACCTGTTATGTACACGCACAGTGGCATAGAAAATGACAGGAACAAATGTAATCGTTACTCTATCAGTGTTCTTAGTCTTCAAAGTGATACACTGTATTTCTTACACAGAAAATATTCTTATGAAAGTTTAGTCAATATAAAGGGCTTAGAAACATTAGAATGATAAGATGTTTATCAAAATACAAGGCACAACTACTCAACAATGTAATCAAAATCCAGATGTTAATGTTTGGGCAGTCCATTATATGTCAGAATGTGTATTGACTGGTGGTACTTTTGACTCTTCATAGATGCATGCCTTCACTTGTCTCTGAGCTTCTCTACCAGTCTGCGAGCAACATAAGAGAGAAACCATTTCCTTATATATAAATTTCTACCATTGATCACGATGTGACATACCAAATTACACAAACCAGCATTGTAGGTTTTGAGGTAAAATAGAGACGGGATCATCCAAGATTTCATCCAGACCATTTACCTAATCTGCTTCTCTCTAAACCTATTTTCTGACCTATAAAATATCCATAAACATCTAGGTTCATGAAGCAGTTAAGAAAATGGATATAAAGCGCCAATTTAATGTCTAGTTCATAGTAAGTGTTTAATTTAAAGGAGTAGTTTCTATTCTCCTTTTATTAATAATTATGCTCAATTAATGTTTTTATAAAAGAAATTGTAAAGTACAGTTAGAAATAAAGGAATCTAAAAAATGTATATAAGATTCTTTCCCACTGTAATTAAGCTAGATACTTGCAAATATTTTTAAAAATGAGAGAGAAAAGTGATTATTCAAATATAAAAGAGAACATTGCAGCACATTTAATTAATCCCATAATTGGTGAATTTATCAGGTTTTTGTACTGATAAATATAATTTTTAAATCTTTCTCTTGGGATAACCATAGTCAAACCAATTTTGTAAGATATTTAATACATGAATAGAAATATGTAATATATATATCTCTTTAATTTCAGAAAATAACAATGAACAAAATCATTTCCTGCCTTTTATGATTCCCTTTACTTCACTTTCATTCTACATCATCCACCACATATGAGGCTAAAGGAGCCCATTAAGAATTCCTTTAAACATGGTAATGTACCAGATTTTGTATTTGGTTGAAAAGTTGAGAAAAACAAAGGTACAAGACAATCCATACCCTACATGGTCAATATTTATTGCGTGCTGATAGCCCTAAACTTTACCTTTATATCTGTATGTGTGTGTGTGTGTGTGTGTGTGTCTTTTCATTTAATCATCACAAATATCCTGGTCTTTTTGTTTTTTCTCAAACATATAAAACTAGTTCCATAACACATTTCATCTTAATCTTTCAAGAGTTCCTTGCTCCTTTATATCTGTCAAATCTTAACTTAAATACTACCTTCTCAAGAGAACTCTGAAAACTCAATAAACCACCCAGGCTTTTGTTATACTATGTTGCAAATTGCCTAGTAAACCATATTCTTTCTTAATTCTCTGCATCACAGTTACTGGTATATAATATTTCCATTGTTTTATTTATTTATTCAACTAGAATAAAAGACCTTTCTATTAAGCAAATTTTCAAGGCTCAGCACGTTAATGAATTCACTTCTCCATTTCACTCTTATTCAACCAGCATTGGGCTTGACAAAGAAAACAGCGCAAACAGCTCAATAAATATTTAATGAGTTAAAATAAATGTTCTAGTCTTTCTACCGGTCATAAAAAGAAATTTTTCCAAAGAGATAACCTGAAGGAAAAGGATTTATGCTTAGATGACAAATATTTAATGGAGATTAACTATTAGTGCTAGCCCAGTTACGTAAGCATTAGCCTTGATTAAAATTTGAAGAGTATAATAACACTCTTGAAAAAGATAACTGAAGTTTAAAATGAGAGAAAAATCATGATAGATAACCCAATAAAAGCATCTGCAAAATTAAAAATTTATAATAATGGAGAATTTAAGTACTTACAAACTTCGTTCAAAAATAAATATACATATGATCTTATATCTATAAATATATATGCATATGAATATATATAAATGCATATTTGTATGTGTTTGTATATGTATGTTTTAGACGTATATATGAAAATATGTGTCTAAAATAATATATATTTTGTGCATATATCTTATATTCTGTCATTTAGTTAGAAAAAGATTAAATATTATAAGATTTAACTCCAAACAAGTGTATAAATAAATGTTTTCAAATTTTTGAAATATATTTTTCCCACTAAATGTAGAATAAAGTTATTATAGCCTTTGATATTTATTACAATTTTAATTCATATTTACATAAAATATTTAAAACTAAATTTAAAGAAGGAATATTTTAATAATTTTGATTATAGTTTATTGATTGGAAAATACATATTAAAATATTTCAGAAATACTATTTCATAAGTTATTTTAAAACAATTATATTAAATAAAGAATTACATTTAACAATTTTAATATTTTAGATATTATAATGCACCAGTATAATTTGAGGAATAAAATTATAATGAGAAAACTAAAATGTATATTTATAAAATGTGATCATTGGTTATGCCAAGAGTTTTATTTTGTTTGCCTCTGAAATTTCAAATTGAGAAACACTGTACAAGCATAAAATGCCATGATTTGTTGATGGTCTTAATGAGACAAAATATGGTAGATATACTGAAAATATTTTGATCTTCCTTTAGGGATAGCTAACCTTTTAGTTTGATTTTCATATATTCAGTGTGACCAATTAGAAGTAAATGTCTGTGGACTCTGTTAAAATAAGCCATTACATCACATGTACCAAATCTCTATGCTTTACAGTGAGCCCAGAGGGGTGCTTGACAGTCCATAGTAACCAATTTATGACGATTGCAGAAATATCAATTTTGCATATGACAGAAGGTTGAATATTTCAACAGTGCAGCATATCTCAGTGTTGGTGTCCAAGCATTTAGGTAATTAAATATATGGAATTTGATTGTATGGAATTTGATTTAAACTCTGCTTTTAACATGATGAAAATATTGAAACTAAATTCTGGAGAAAGAGAGTAAACAACTGAAAAAATATGAACTGATCCTATGAATGGATTATATTTGCCTAGAAACAAAATAAATTTAATGATATAATACAAAGGATTGCAAGGTAATCTGGATATCAGCATTCAGAAAAAAAAACATATATGTATATATATAACTCTTTTGTATTATAACATGTAGATTTGTTTCTGAGTTGAAAAGTGTATTTAGTTTCCCACAAGTAGAATTTGCCCCATGACTTTTAAAATGAATTTGGAAAAACTGTAGTGAAGAAAGCTGTGCCAGAAACATCAATTTATACATTATTTTAAAATTCTGTGTATAAAATATATTCTAAAACATACTATGAAATTGCAACTGTTGCAACATTCTCAAAAACAGAAATTCCTTAAAAGAAGTACATTATATAATAGTATAATTCTTACAAGTTTTCATGGTTTCTTTAGGTATTTATTTTATGTGATATTTTATGATATTGTATATTGCTTTTTGAGCCCTCTTAAAATTCTTTAAACTATAAAATAACCAGTAGCAAAAGATATGTTAAGAAGTTCGATTACTAGAAAATTCAATTGCACTTTTATACGAATCAGAATGGGGAATATTGACTAAAGCCTGTGAATTCCTAGGCGACTCAATGAGCAATTCCCATTTACCTACCTGGAAATCTTCCAGTCTGCTTGCTGCTGTGTTCATCCTCCTGGATTTACTCAGTAAATGGAATTGTCTTTTTTTCCCTAGATTCCTCTTCAGCTCTAAGGATGGGAGTCAGCTGAAAAACAAACATGTAACAAAAAAGAAAACCAAGTAAAACCAAACAAAAATATTTTATCCTATCCCAGCTGAGCGTCTTTCTTTTTTGTCTAGGCCTTACTGTCTTCTATGTTTTATCTTTCCTTCCTAACATCTGGGAAGCTACACTCATCTCTCTTTAATCTACACTTCACATGAAGGAGGAGGAGGAGGAGGAGAAAAAGAAAGAAAGAAACACGATTTGAAAAACATTCACAGATATCCACACCAAGGAGTAAAATCACTCTTCTCTAGTTAACCCATATTATTTCTCAGCTCATTGTTTTTCATGGATTGACCTTAGGGATGCTTCTCATTTAACACTAAAACAACTTGGGGAGCTTTTAAATAGTAAATAGATAAAATACTAATGATTGGTCTCCACGTGCAGAGATTCTGATTCAATTGGTCTGGAATGGACCTTGGGTAAAAACATTTCTTAAAAGATCCCTGAGAGATTCTAATGGATGACCATAGTTAAGAGCCATTGCTTAATTGGTCATATAAAACATATTTGTTGACTTCAGCCTGTCCAAACCCTATTTTCCCATGCCTCTGTGCATAACAGTCTTCAAAATTTTTACTAGTATACCCCCTAAAAGATTCTGAAAAATATTATTCCTCCTACTTCTTTCTAAAAATCGTATATTAATTTTAAAGGATTTAATTTTGCTTTACATAGTTTAACATTTAATAATGCTGATTTTAATATCAAAATGTTAATATAAAACTGTTATATCATTATTCAATGAATCCAATGATATCTAAAGACTGAGGTGATTTGATACTCACTATTATCCAATTAAAAATAAAATTCATGAACAAGCTTTAATTCATTTCAATTAAACTTTATTAATGGAATGTGTAATAACAGCATATTTAAATATTGAAAGTTTTATTTCCATTCTTTCATATTTACATTATATATGTAAATTTTAAATATATATTTTTAAATTTAAAAAATAATTTTCTGTTCTAAAATTTCTCCTGACTTGAGCTTATTATTTGTAAAAATTTGTAGATATTCCTCTACTTTATATGTGGGACGCTTGCCACAGCATGTCTTGATGAGTGGTGCATAGGTCCCCACCTGGCATCGAAACCTGTGAACCCCGGGCCACTGAAGGGAGCATGTAAACTTAACCACTACACCAGTGGCCCGGCCCTTATTGGGCTTGGAATAAGTAAAAGGTATCCCTTTCTTCTGTAAAGCGGGAGAAGGCAGATCGCAAACATAGAATTAGAAACAGCATCACAAAGCCAAACCATATAGGCACAGGAAGTTAAATTTTAGGAAATAGTACATAAAGAATTTGAGTTTCTGGAAATTAATTACTTTATGACTATGCAATCCTTTGCATCCATTCGTTGGAAACTGTTCTTGAATAATCTAGGATCACACAAGGTTGCAAGATTGCTTTTCAATGATTTTCTCTTATACTATAGTTTTATTATAGGAATAAATTGAGAAAATTGACTTGGGAAAATAACTACTTTTTCTTCAGGAGAAAAATATTTATTTATGATATGTTACAAGAATATCCAACTGATTAATAAAATTTAAAATTTATTAACTGTTCTGCAGTTATTTCCTATTGTTACAGAAATTACTTTAATCAGCACCACCAGCATAGATTTTTTTTCACAATTAGACATTTATAATTGACTTCTCATTTCATAAATCATCTATGCCTTTGCTTTCCATATTTTCATAATTTCAGTATCCCCTCCTGATCCACATAGTCTTTTTCTTAGTTTGTTCTTCTATTCCCAAAACTGCCGCTAATTTAATTATTCTTGACATCTTTCTCAATATTTTCTTTATATGTAATATCGTTATATATTTTTCACTATTTAATATCATGCATAAATCATATAGATTATCTTCTTTTTTAAAAAGAAATTCCTTTTTAGTGTAGAAAACATGTAAGAAAAATGAAGGAAAAATCACATTACTTATTACTCCTAATACACGGAGATAGCTACCATTAATAATTTGATGTATTGATGTAATGTACTTTTTCTATAAATATGTTATTATCAAAGTTTTTTTATAGTAAATCAAAAAACAAGAGATATTATGTTTTTCTTTTCTTTTGCAGCTTGCCATTTAATCAAAATGTTCATTAGTTCTTATAAGTTTTCATTTCTCCTTCTAACTTTTCCAGGAACCTAATCATACTAGCCTGAAAAAAGCTAATATTCTTGTCTTTATTTCAAAAAGCATACTTCAGTTTTTGACAATCACTACTAAAGAGATAACTGCCATATTAATCACACAATGCTCACCCTTCCTTCAGGCTCCTGTAATTGAATAATCTCCTCTCTATATTCTCCATCTGTTGTTCCATTGAAGTTATCATTTCCTTCTCCCTCCTTGGCTCTGATTGGATTTCAGGTAAACAGTTTCTCTTTATTCCAGGCTCCCATTCTTAGTCTTGCATCTACCTCAGCCTTTATATAATTAGTTGACACGTCCCTTATTAGTATCTTTATAATTCTTCTTGAACTGTACTTGCACTTATACTGTCATACCTTAAGTAAGCCTCCACTTATCTCAAAATCAATGAATTCAATATATTTCCTTTGATTACTAATTATAAATATTTATCAAGAAAATTCATGCACATGATTAAAAATTCATATATTACATAGAAAAGCTAACAACAAAAACAAGTCTTTGTCCCATCCTTCTCCACACTTTGTTTTGTTCTTCACAAAGACAATTCCTATTAACCAGAAATGCATTCCATAGTTGAAGAGACCTATATCGATTAGAAAAATACATAACTAGCTCTATTTATTGATTTATCAATTTTAGATATTCTTTATTTCTTTTCTGAAACAATATGTAGAGCTCTGGCTTACCAATAACATTGTCTACCTCCACTTCCTCTCTTCCCCTATTGTCAGTTGATACTGCAGTATCCAATAACGTTCTAAACTTCCTGTTCTTTAACAAGCACACGTAGTACTTGCTTTAGTACTTTGTGAAATGAGGATGTTTGGACTACCGAAAATCTAACCACCATATCTCTACTGTCTGTTTTCACAGACTCTGTCATCTGAACCTCTTACTTTTACACTAAACATAAGAACGTACCTGTTCTGTTCTAGAACCAGAATTATACTATATGTGATTTGGGTACAAAAGTTTAATCTCAAGTTAAAAGATAGTACATAGAATTTTCTCTATTTATCACATTATAAATACTGTTTACCACAGATCCAAGTAGTATTAAAAGATTTAAAATATTTGAATTATCAGAAATTTATATGCGCCAATCTGATCAACTATTTTTTAAAAAGTGCTCACAGAGTCTACGTGTCAGAAATCTAGGCGGAAATGACTTGCCTTCCTCCGCCCCAGTGCCACAGCTGGAAGACTTAAATGCCTGAGCATAACTAGAATGGCTGGAGGCTGGAACCATCTGGCAGTTTTGTTGTAGGCAGGTAGTAAGTCACACATGAGCAGGGGAAGGGATAAACACTGACAAACCACAATAGAAGAAGCCTCCTCGGATGGCCCCCCTTCAACACCCACAAGGTCCTGTTTTGCAGCTCGATCATGCACATAACTAGCTTCCATCTGCTGTGCCCTAACCCCACCCTCATTAGACTAAAATCATAATAAATGTACATTGCAGTTTTGACCCCCCTTGCAGGGGATAGAAATCATGACAGTTCTGCCAAGGACCATCTAAGGAGAAAAACTCCTCCTCCTGACATGGAGGAGGGGACAACAAGTCAATTGGACAGACTCCCTTTAACCCCCTTCTATACCCTTCCACAACCTATATAACCTAAAAATTACTCAAGCCCGTTGCAATCACTCACCTCCAGGCTGCCCACTCCCTCTCTCGGAGTGTACTTTTGCTTTGCAAATGAATCCCTTCTTGCTTTGAACTTTACTTCATGTGTTCACTCACAAATTCTTTTGTGACCCCAACAACAACCTGGAAAACCCAGCCAGCACACCGGTAACAGTTTCTTCACTCATATGTGTGGTGCCTGAGTTGTAATGAATAAAGACTGAGCTCAGCTGGAGATGTCAACCAGGATGGCTACACATAGCCTCTTCATTTGTCCACGTGGCTTGGGCTTCCTCATACCACAGAAGCTTCAGAGTAGTTGAGCCAAGTGGCTCAAAGATCAAAGAAAACAAGATAGAACAAGACAGAAGCTGCAAGGCCTTTTATGACTCAGTCTCAGAAGTCACAAAGTGTTACTTATACACCATTGGGGAAAGCAGTTATAGGTAAAGAGAGGGGACATAGACTCCATTTCTTTTTTTCAATTTTATTTATTTATTCATTTATTTATTTATTTATTTTGTGAGGAAGATCAGCCCTGTGCTAACATCTGCCAATCCTCCTCTTTTTTTTTTTGGCTGAGGAAGACTGGCCCTGGGCTAACATCCGTGCCCATCTTCCTTCACTTTATATGGGACACTGCTGTAGCATGGCTTGCCAAGCAGTGCATCAGTGCACGCGGGATCCGAACCGGCGAACCCTGGGCTGCCACAGTGGAGTGCACGCACTTAACTGCTTGCGCCACCTGGCCGGCCCTAAACCCCACTTCTTGATAGGTGGAGTGTTGAAGAATTTTCAGCTATGTATTTAAAATAAGCTTATGGTTACGTATTTAAAGTGTTATCTAAACACATTATATGTAAGCGTAAGGGGAAATTTTAGCATGCTAACTGTACAGCATATTTTAGAGTGCAAATTCAATAAGATTCTGTAATTCAGCCTTGGAAAACTGCAATGTCACACGATCCTAAATATGCAGGAAAATCATAAGAGTATCGAAGGATTGAATATTATAGTTAACTAATATCATATGTCATGTTCAACAACCTTGCCTATGTCTTCTTTTAATACTGGCAAAATTGGCAAAAGTATGAAGTAGTAACAGTCACAGAGCTTATGAATGAGTTTCCTCCCAACTTAGGTAAGTATTTCTCAGTAGCTGAACACATTAATAACATTCGGGAGAGTATCAAAACTACGACAATCCTATTAGATTGGACTGTGCAGTGACTACAAATTGATTTCTATTTACATATTATGTACGTTTCTCCAAGTCTAATTTACATCAAAGAGATGCTTAAATTTGAATCTATTAAATGAGATATTATTAACAAAATGTCAAATAAAGAATGCTGAAATAATTTACTCAATTCAGAAATATCAATTTTTGGAGTGTATTTATGAAACTCGCAGGCCATATCATTATAATAATGATTATACTTTGTGTTATAAACAGACATGATAAGCCAACAGCATATTTTTGTGTATGAGCCATATATTACCTTAGAATGTTTCAATGATAAAATAAAGTCATGAAATAGCATGATTGTTTTCATTTTGTTGATTGCAAAGTTCCTCTTCCTGCAGGGGATCTTGGAAAAATTTATGGTTTCAACCTTTAGTTTAGAATTAACGTTATTGCTGAGCTTTGGGATTACAAATAGCTATCTATTCCCAACATAACAACAGACAACCTTTACAAAAGCCATTTAATAAATACTGCCTTTGCTAGAAAAAAAAGAAAGTTTATTGTGTGAGAGCTATTGACAAAGGGCAGGTAATAATCTAACGGAGAAAGGTTATAAAATTAACAGAAAGAAAAAACTGTACTTCTATTGTCATGTCCTATCTGCTTGGCAAAATAACACTGTCAAAATTTTCCAGCACAGATATTTTTTTTTTGATACTCCTGAAAAAATTATAGGTTCTCTATGCAATTTCTGCTGTAAAATTATAACCCATTTGTGTATTTTTACATTGCAAAGAATGCTAGTTCCTATGTTAATTCAGGATATTTAAAAATAAACTTCAATATTAGTTTTACATATATTTTGTATATGAAAACATTGTAACAATGCCAAAAATTTTGTCTTCAATGCTTTTAATGATCTAAGTTGAAATTTTGAAATTATGTACATGAAATTAGGGTTTAGGATAAAAAATGTTCTTCAGTTGTTCATCATGTTATGAATTTCTCTGATTAGTGTATTTTCTTTATTCACAGATAGAACTATAATTCCAGCCTAAAATATTTTTTGTTTGTTTCTCTGTTTGCTTGTTTTAGAAGGCTAAATATACCTCATAAAATAATTTTTATCTGTATATTTGTAGTTATTCCTTGTAGCTGAATGCAAATTTTGTAAATTAGTTAATTTAATATGGAGTGCATTGCATATTAATTTCTTAAGAGTCTCTTGGCTCGATAGCACACAAATAGTAACACCTGAGTTCAGGGATTAAGTATGTGCTTCTTAGTATGGAAATAATTAGCTCACTGATTGTGTGATGGCTCAATATACAGTTTATGGAAAGTGACACCAGGGCTCTAAACATGGAGCAGGAGGCAGAGTGTAAATGTCCTTTACTCTGGCAGGTGATTAATTTAAAAACAGCATAATTATGTGCCCTTTATGAGTCATCTACCTAGATTTAGGTTTTATTATTTTTAATGAAAGGAGGCTTGCAAATAAGTCTATAAAATTTATTATTCACCACAAAGTACAGGAATGAGTACATGGAATATTGGTCTTTGTGCTTGTTCTTGTTACTTTGTTGTGTTCCATTTTATAGAAAATTTTATAACTGTGAAAAATAGCTAAGTCAGTTATAATAGTTCAAGATATTTTAAGACTATGATATAAGGTAAATATGATAACAAAAAGTGATTTTTCTCTTTGTTAATAATTTTAAACATTTGATAAGTTTTCTCCAGTATCATTCAATGAAGAGGCTAAGTACACCTTAGTTCTAATCTTAATAGAATGATCCATTCAGTACAGAGATGTGACGGGGCTTATGTTATATGTTTCATGTATATATAATGTAATATATATTTATTATATATTATATATATTTATATACATATGCATATATACAAACACAATAGGTATTATATTACATTTATATTTTAAATGAGGTTATACAAGGTATATTTGAATTGTGATTATCATTCAAGGTAAACTCATTGTAAATTACACATAATTTTTTATTTTATTTTCAAGAATATTATTACACATGTTGGGAGCAAGTATTAATTTAAGAGAAAATATGTAAAATTTTTAAAAAGTTTAAAATGACCCAGCAACATAAATGACATCACTTTGTTTTTGTTGATTCAATTCATGTTTCTCCCCAATCTTAAGGAAATAGAATAGTCCATGGAAACATGTTATTTTTCAATTTTATTTATTATTGTTGCATTTGTTTTCTAATTTTGTAAATATTACAATATTGCTATAAGAAAAAGTAAACAGAAGAAACATTTTAAAATATAATATGAAGTTAAATTTATATTTGCCTGCCAATGTGAATAAAGCCTAAAATCCTTATAATTTTTAGTTTGCAAAATATTTCTATATAGAGCAGGCAAACGACTATCGAGAGCAAGAATTGACAAAAATAATCTTACAAAATAATTTACATCTAGAGGAAAGGTTTTATAGGTAACCAACGGTCAACTAATTATAAATATACTAAAAACTAAAATTCAAGTTTACTTTTGGTTGTGGTTGGTTTAGCATGAGCGTAAGCATAATCTGCTATTCTGCTTGTTTCAACGTATTATAAATTCTATCAGCTTTTAATTTTACTCAGAAAAAAATAACCAAAAAAGAACCTACAATTTCTGTCCCTCACTTATTTCTACTAATTCAAAGCCAGCAAATATTTGTATAGGTAATATGCTTGGTCCTGTGGATAATCTAAACTATGTAAGCTACAAAGATGCTAGTACCTAGGTGTTTAGAGAAAGTGAATAAAAATAGAAATAGAAGTGCCGAAAACAAGTGCCAAAATGAAAAATGGGTGGCACAATATAGTACTTTATTACTTTAAAATTGGCAATTACAATCAGTAATTGCTTAAATGGTCAAGGTAAGGAGTGAGCACTATATGCAATCTTTTTATTTGAAGACTTTCATGATGATAAGACTTTAAATAGTTCTTAAGTAGAATAATGGTTATTTCAGAATGTAGAAATGTGTGTTGGAGAAACACAAGCCTAGACAGGAAACAAAAGTAAATATAGTATTAAGGAAAAGGGAGTTCTAAAATAAGAGTAAGTGTAAAGCATATGCACATTCAATCCTACAAACAACCCTTAATAGGAGGAGGAAAATGAAAATGAAAGTGAAATGAAAATGAATACAAAACTCAGTTAGGCGAGACTAAGTGATTTGCTGAAGAATACCATCAATAGGTGAAGCAACAGGCCAGCACCATATTTCAGAAGATGAGTAGTTAAGAAAAGACAACAACAAACACATAGACACAGAGAATAGATTGGTGGTTTCCAGAGGGGAAGAGGGAGGGGGGAGGGAGATAGGGGTAAAGGAGCACATGTGTGAGATGATGGATGGCAATTAGACTTTGGGTGGTGACCACGATGTAGTCCTCATAGAAATCAGAATATAATGATGTATACTTGAAATTTATATAATGTTATAAGCCAATATTACCTCAATAAAAATTAATTAAATTTAAAAAAATAAATAAAAAATAAAATATTGAGTTTCGAACACCTGAAAAAATTGGGGGGGATATAAAAACAATCTGCAGTAAAACTTACTTTTGTGGTAATATGACCAATAAGCTCAAGATATCACCAGAAATCAGTGTCTCTGCTCTCCTCCACCTTAGCTTCATTTTCAGTTTCCATATTCTAACAAAATAACTTCCAGCTCATCTGGATACACATCCTCCTACTTGCAAGTCCGGTGAAAAGAACATCATGCCCAGGTTGCTCCAGCAGAAATCCATATCTTAGCTCTTAAGGGCTTCAATAAGGCCGTGTGCCATTGTCTAAATCAAATAACTGGCTAAAGAAACATGATTCCTGAAACACATGCCCATTTATGGAGCCAAGGGCTAATTTAACACTACCTAAACACATGGTTTAAAATTGGGATAAAGTTGGTTCTGCCTAACCAAAATCAGGATTCTATTATCAGAACTAAGGTAAATATTATGTACGTTTGGAAAATTTTGAATACTCAACTCCCCTTTCAGGATACAACACACACATTGCCTTATTAAAATCTTTAAGATATCTTGCAGGAAATAAATAGGCCAAATCTGTTAAATCCAGAGTTTCCCAAGTTTAACTGACCACCACACACAATTTTTCTCTAATTTTTTCTATATGTATCACTTTTAAAGTCTGGCAGAACTAGTGTTCTGCTGAACAACTTTTGGAAAACACTGATACATCATTGGTTTTGAGACTGAGTTTTGATTTTATTCAGTAGGAAAAAATACTATTGAGTAGTTTCCTGGCTGGCAATGTGATTGAAAATATGATTTGAACTGATTGGACTGGCAACATTACACAAGATGGACAGTGGTAAGGATGGACAGGAAATTACAGGCTATCATAAGTGTTTGCAAATATGTCTCAAACTTGGTCCACATCGTTGACTCATCCATGGAGACCAGTGTTATATAAGGTGATCTAAAAGAGTCAGTATAACTCAGTTTATGGTGCTAATTGAGGACTTAGAGGATAAAGGCAAGAATTTTGGTGAGTACGAGGCATTTCAAAGGAGAAATTCTTAGGGATTAGTACCAAGTTTTAGAAAGAAAGGAAAGAGGAGATTAAAATTAATAAGATTATGACTATAAAACCTGAGGAGAAAGAATTTGTGGTAAATAGAAAATAAAACCTGAATAATTTGGGCCAGTTTTCATTAGGTAGTAATTGGAAAAATTCGTGGAAGTTTTTGTTTGTTTTATTTTGTTTTGATGTGTGTGTGTTGACACATTGGATTTAGAGATGTGTCAGAGAACTTAAAAGACAAAGTAAAGATTGCACCATGGAATTTTAGAGACAGTTCTTATATGGATATAAATGTTGATACAACAGGACCAGGTAACAATTAAGTGGACTTTATGGAAGCTTTCGTGGAGAGATGAAAAGAGGGAGAGCAGAGGGATAGACAATGCCAGATAAGAGAAGGGAGAGGAAGGAAAAGAGAACTGAATAGAAGAGAAGTGAGGGGAAGTGAAGGAAAGGGAAAGAAAAAGAGACGAAAGGAAAGGAAGGGAAAAAAAAGGTGAGAAAAGAATGATAGTGTCTAGATGCAAAACTTCTAGACTATAGTCTAGTTTTTAAAAATGTAATTTTCTCGAGAATCTAAGGATCATCTAGTGAAATAGTTATACAATCAAAAGGCTGCAAAATTACAGCTTTGGAGATTTTTTCTAATTTGCTGACATTAGCATAATATTTCTAAAAATGAATATGAATGTGTGATTTTCATATTTAGGAACAGATCCAAAACCATGAATGTAGTTATCATTATTACTATAAAATTGTGCAATAATATAGCTTGTCAATTTTATAAAATCATTGCTAATGTAAACATGTGATATATGTTTTATGGTCTGGAATTAAGTATCTTGTTAAACAAAATCACATCATTTACAAATATTTTCTGTGAAATCCCTGATAGTAAATATTTTAGGCTTTTCAAGCCAAAAGGCAAAACTGAGGCTATGTCATAGGTACCTATATAACCAGAGATGAAACATATCTACAACTTTTTCTCATATTTCAACAATAATAGGGTTTTTTATAACACAATTATACTTGAAAATAGTAAATTCTTGGAGAGATAATATTTCATTTAATTGGGATTCAAAGTGAATATTCTCTATCTTCAAAATCAATTGCAAATATTCATCTGTTAAAGCTAAAGTGTAATGAGATTTTACATATTTCATCTTGAAATGTCTTTTCACACAGATAGGCACTTCCAAATACTGCTATCAATCCATGAGCATATGATTTATTTTAAGACATTTATAGAATTTTATTAAATTCTTCCCTTCAGATCTCTATCTTAGCACATCTTAACATTGAAGATTAATCACCTCCAAATGAAAGTTTTGTAGAAGCTCCTCAATTGAATGGTGAAATAGATTTTGAAATTTGGACATTTCCTTTGGATTTTCACTGAGGTCTAAAAACTGCTGCTAGAACAGTAGCGAGTTCACAAAATATATCTGCTACAAATTTGTTGGGAGATGGGGATCTTGCTTTTTGTTTTGACTTTGACAACATGGAAAGTACATAAAACAACTTGACGTTATCTGTGATTCTAGAAATGTAAGTTGTCTGGATGACTTTACTACAGTATAAGTTTCACATATACAGTATGTGCTGTTTTGCTTTGTAAGTCTAGATGAATTCATTAAGAAGTATTATCAGGTTGGCAGGAAAAGCTAATTTCCGAAGCCATTTAGTATACGTTAGTGGTTAAGGATGGTTCTCTTCCAGAAAAAAAAATATTAATCTCTACCCTCAACTAATGCAACCATAATAAAACTTCATTATCCGTAGGATTTCCTGTATGGTAAATCAAGCAAGAATATCCAGCTTCTACTTCTACAAAAATTCTCTGAATTAATGAAGTTTAAATCCGTGAGAGCAAATGAAGTTCATCCCTGACACTGTTGGCTCGATAACACATGGTAGATTCAAATACTTTTCACAAAGTATCTACTCAAGAATAATGCAGTGAGGGAAGGGGGTAGGGAGGAGGGCGAAAGGGATAATTAGGCACATGTGTGGTGATGGGTTGTAATTAGTATTTGGGTGGTGAACATGATGTAATCTATGCGGAAATAGAAGTATAATGATGTACACCTGAAATTTATACAATGTTATAAACCAATGTCACTGCAATAAACAAAAAAATTAAAAAAAATGTAAAAAAAAAAACCAATAATGCAGTGAATAACCATAGGCTATAAACACCTCACATTTTCAAAAACTTTCAGACTTTGTTAAAATATGGTTTTTTCTGCTCCCCACATATTTTCCCCACAATCAGCTGTGACACATCTTAGCAGATTACACTTGAAGTTGTACTGTATTACTGTTTTCTCAATATCTTAGAAAATATACTCTGTCGTATACCCGTAGACAATCCATGAAGAATATTTTGTAGAGGCTAATTCTTTTGTCACTTCAAACTTGGCATTGACTCTTCAAATAAACAACAATTTAGCAGTACAAGTACCATGTGTCAACTCAACAAAAGAAAAAGCAAATTGCTTGAAGTCACTTGCCTTGTTTTTGAGTGAATATTGGTGTTGCTCCTAATGTCTTCAACTCTTCAAGCACCTGTTCTCACTAAAAGGGTAATAGTCTTTAAAAAGTATATTTTTTCCTGCTATTGCAATCAAATAATCATTTAAAAAACTCATCATGAGCAAACCTCTTCCATTGCCTAGCAACAAATGACCTGATGAGAAACCTGCTCTGCTCTAGCTCATTTTCATTGTTTAAAAAAATTTTTGTGAAGAAATTCCATGATGAAATATTCCATTTTAAATTTTCTAATTTTTCTGACTGTTGCTTTCGAATGATCTGGGAATAATGTGATGAGTGCTATAGTGTCCAGTTTCATTATATAATAAACGCAGTGCTTTGCCATCCAATTTGATAACAAAATAATCCACATTTCTCTGTTCTTAAAAGTGTGATATTCAAAGTCCACTTTTATCTTCTTTTCTTATTTTGACATGATGGGTATGCTCTCATAATGAGAAATAAAATAGAAACTGTCTTGAGTTATAAGTGCATCATTGCAATTTGTTTTTTATCACAAGTACTCGACTCTATCTTTGTAAGACTAAAACAGTCATATAAAATATGTAAATGAATGAATGTGACTATGTTGCAGTAAAACTTTCTGGAAAATGGAATTTTAATTTACTGTAATGTTTATTTCCATGATATGTTATTTTTCATTTATTATTCGTTTTTCAACCATTTAAAAAATTCTTTAAGTTTATTTGCCATACAAAAGCAGGTGGCCAACTAGTTTTGGTCCATGGACTATAGTTTGCCGACTCTTCTACTACAATATATATACAACAGGCTTTGACATAAAGGAGTTAACAGAGTATTGATATTTACTATATGGTTAAAACATATTTTTAAATTTTTTTTTCATTTATGCCAACCGTAATTAAGAGAATGAAAACCAAATTGATTAAAAGTATCCATATAAGTAAAAGTCGTGAGGATAGAAAGACAATTATGAAGATTTCCAAAATCAAGTAAAATACTATAAGAAGAAAGCCTTGAAATAAAGCCTAGTGGGCCGGCCCCGTGGCTTAAGTGCGTGCGCTTCACTACTGGCGGCCTGGGTTCGGATCCCGGGCGCGCACTGACACACCGCTTCTCCAGCCATGCTCAGGCCACGTCCCACATACAGCAACTAGAAGGATGTGCAACTGTGACACACAACTATCTACTGGGGCTTTGGGGACAAAAAAAAAAAGGAGGAGGATTGGCAATAGATGTTAGCTCAGAGCCGGTCTTCCTCAGCAAAAAAAAAGAGGAGGATTAGCATGGATGTTAGCTCAGGGCTGATCTTCCTCACAAAAAAAAAAGAAATAAAGCCTAGCATTCTTGAATTCAATTCTTGAATTTGAAAGTAGAATGAGCAAATAAAAAAGGACTGACTTTGGATGCACAAACATTATTTCAAATCATAATATGTTTCCCAGGAAACGGTGATGAATAATATTTGTACTGCTGTCACCTAAGGTAATCATTGTTTACATTAGCATAGATCATTTTCATTCACATTACAACCAATAAGTTTTGCTTCTTTAGAAATTAACCTGCCTATTTTTCACTTTTTGGACTCAATTTTTTACTTCTCATATGTAGTGAATCCCACAATATATCATTAAAATTCTACCATATATCATTAGCTATTAATGAAATGGTGGAGAGCATAGGCTCTGTGACGAAAAGCACTGACCTATCTCCGCTCATTAATACACGACCGTAGTTCGTCACTTAGGCTTTCTGTGCTTAGTTTCCTTAGGTCTGGTTCTCCAGGAGCAGATCCTCAGGTGAGAATTTCAATGCAGATGATTTATTAAGGAAGTTCACCCAGGAGTATATCGCAAGGGAGTTGGGTAGCCAAAATAGGGAAGGAAAAAAAGTCAACTAAGGATGTGGTTTGAGGCAAGAACCTAACCTCAATGTAATCACATGGGAAGCTCTGGAGCAGAGACTGGACTTCAGAGTTAGTCTCACTTGAAGTAAAAGGAACCAGGCATTGCTAGTCTACCTACCAGTCAGTCACTGATGTATCACCAGTGGAATGTACACTCCCAGCACTTGGCCAGAGGAGCTCCAGTAGCTCAAGAGCAGTCCTCTGAAGAAGGTCTCAGGTACGCGCCATTAGAAGCAAAGCACTCAGAAGGTGGGAGACAGGCACATAAAATGGAACTGAGGCCATGTGGGTGAAACACTGACTACTTGCCGCAGCTGGAAAATAGGGATGTAATACTACCTGAATATTGTTGAGTGCTTACTTTATTCCAAACACTAACCAAAGCACTTTACTTTTCTTTAAGGTAATATTTATGCACAGTATTCACTCGATAAATGTTACCTCACATTATTTTTATCACTCTTACAAATTCAGCTTTGTTGCATGTACATATGTTATGAGATTAAATTGTGCATCTTTTTATTTAAACATTAGAATGTCGTGAGTTATTATCAATTTATTATTTAATTTTATGTCTTGTCCTGAGTGAAAAGCTACTCTAGTTATTATTATAATTAAACCTGGAGGATCCCCATGACGATAGCAGTGAAGTTCCTATTGCTTTAAGATGGAGAAAAATAAATAGGTAGCCTGTGTATCAGCTAGAGAATTCTATCCAAGTTAGTCCTATTTTTTTTGAGTGGATGTGCTATTTGCCACATATGTAGTATTTCTTAACTCTGCAGGGAAGAAGTAGGGTGAGAATTATAGTTGCTAGAAATGCCTGCCACCTGACTTCCTGCTGCCTTAAATCACATGTTATAACTCTTTCCCTTTGACTATATATACCTTTCCCTTTGGTTTTCTACTTCTGGGAATAGTACATTAACTTATCAATTGAAAATATATAAGTATGGGGTGCATATGTAAAGGATCTGTTCTTATTCTTAACACGGTAACATTAAACTGAGTCTCTAACTCCAAGGTATTTTATCCAAAATACCTGCTATAGTACAAAAGCATTAATTCAGTTTATCCATTAAATTCATCTTATTATTTATAAATGTAATTGTCTCTATCCAAAATGGAAAATTTAGTGATTGTGCATATTTCGTTTGCTAATTTAAAGTTTACTTGTAAATATATAACATATTAATGTATCCCTGTATTGGAAGATGTATATTTAGTCATAAAATTATTAATTAATTTAATGACGGCAATAATAGGTAGTAGCCACATCTCTTTCTGTAAGACTGTCATTTGTTTACAATTATTATTGATTGGAATGGATTTTAAAAGCTCCGCTGTATATTAAAAGATTTTACTATTCCACGCTATTTTCACATATTGTGAATGTGTCAATGTGAGGCAGAATATGAAAGGTAGGAATTTAAAATAGTGAGAAGATTAACAACAAAAATATCTAGAATGATTTGGGCATATAGATTGTATAGCCTTATTATATTTTTAAATGTATTCTTGTTTAATTACTTTATCTCACAGCCAACATGGTAACAGTCTACAATGATAAGTCATACGGCAAGGGAAAAGTAAGACTAGAAGAGCCTGGAGAGTATTTTAAATATATTAATCTCACATGAATTACTTTAAAATTCAACAAAATTTTAACAATCCCTTTTTGAGAGGGACAATCTAAAAACTAAAACAAGCAAACTGGTGATATTGAGCAAGATAAAAAATCCTGGTTATCTGGTGTCTCATGGATTGTGAAAAATCTAATGGCTAAATCTTAGTCTTTTAACTATATATAAGGACAGGAATTTTTAAAGTGCCTAATTTTCTCCAAACATGGAAAGCAATGCTGTCTTTCTTACATACTTACCTTGAGGTCAAGAAGTTCTCCTAATGACTTCTGATTGAATGAGAGTGATACAACCCAGATGAAGTGGAAAATGGCATAAAGGAGCAAAGAAGGAATAGGATTTGTTGTTTTTTGCACATTTACTGGTGTAAAAGCCAATAGTTGGGTAACATACAAAAGGAAGAAGATGGCCTAAAAGATGCAAAGCATTTAGAGATTTTCTTATGTGGGGATGTTCCCAAGTGAATTTCCATAATGTATAATATGTACTGAGGCAATGACCCTAGGAAGCATTATTAAAACTCTATTCAAAGAAATGTATTCTATAGCTAATATTACCCTTGTTCTGTATGCATTTAAAAATATGAATCATTTCAGAGATGGATGAGTTTTAAGTTTCTCTCTTCTCTCCATTCTTTTCTCTTCTCTTTTTGCATTCTGTCTATCTCCAAGGTGAGAATAAAGTTATGTCATTAGTCTCTATTATTTTTCAAGCACAGAAAAGAGATTTGTCCAATAACTCCAAAAACAAACACATATTTTTCTGTGAAAATCATATGTGAAACATTTCCCAATATCATAAAAAGGAAAACCACAATTAATCCATTCCTCTTTTTGTTGCCATAATCAGAACAATTTATCTTTAGAAATTTTATTTATTTACAAAATTATGTATCTGGAAAACTGAGGCATATATATTTATTATAAGTGCTAGCTTGGTGAATCTATCACAAAACTTGGTGATAACAGGAAAACAAATATGCCCTTAAGAACAAATAAACATAACTATCTTATTTAATAACACATTAGTGCTGATAGGTAAATGTATATGTATATTTTTAGATTGTGGTAAGAAAACTTAACATGAAATTTATCCTCAACAAATATTTAAGTGTACAATGCAGTATTTGTTAACTCTAGGCTTAACAGTTAACTTTACTGTTGTACAGTAGAAGTTATTCATCTTACATTCAACCTTGCAAAGGTTATATCCATTGAGCAACAACTCCCCATTTCCCCCTTTCCTCCGACAACCATCATTCTACTTTCTGCTTCTATGAGTTTGGCTATTTTAGACATCTCATATAAGTGGAATCATGCAGTATTTTTCCTTCTATGATTAGCTCATTTCACTTAGCATAACATCCTCCAAATTTATCCATGTTGTTTAATATGGCAAGATTGCAGAATTTCCTTTTTTAAGGCTAAATAATATTCTGTTGTGTATATATAAATATATATACATACATTATTACAACTTATCTAGGGAATAACCACTACAATGATTGGTGTCTCTTAACTCCTAAATCTGCCTAATCTGTAGAAAGAAGCAAATTTATCTGCTTAGATATTCTCATGTATTTACTCCATATTATTTTTAGCACAGTAGATTTCTGAAGTGGCAAAGAAAAATCTAGCTTTTCAGCCTTTTCTAAGTACAGAGTGTCTCTTAAACATAAATATATAACTTCATAATTATGTAACTGCATTCTTTTTTGCACAAAGCCATGAGATATTGGGCATAATAATGTGAATAATCTATTCACTAAAACGAGAGGCATACAGAATTTAAACTGACAATATGACATTATTATAAAAAGAAATTCTTTTATTTCTCTGAAAAATAATAAGAATTTAATAATTCTTACTAGTGGAATGACATATTGGTATCTTTCCTTAACAGAGTGCCTCCTTATCATCACACTGAACTGACAGTATTAAATCATCTATTTGTTAGTTTAGTAATAGCTTTTATTTGAACAGTACTTTACAGTTTTCAAAGAGCACTTTCATACATTATTCCTTCTGTTCTTCAAAATAACTCTGTAAGAAGGCAGATAACTGGTATTCCTTTTTTTACATAAATGAAGAAATAGTGGCTTAAAGAGTGTTTATGGCATGGCTACAGCAACTTAATAGCCGACCAGATCTTGAATCATGTCACTTAACTCTCAATCCAATGGTCTTGCCATTAAATTACATGGAAGTCACATGTTGTGAGCACTGCAAAATCAAATCAGCAAGGATCATACAGATTGTATTCAAATGACAACAATCATCTAGATAAAAAATGGCATATTTCATTATAATCTAAACATTTACAAACATTTGATATTTTAAATCATATAGCTACAACTTAGGCCACTTCTTTAGAAGAGAAGACTATCAGGCTAAAAAAGAAAATCCACCTAATTAGACTCCAAATGCCATTCGCCTGGATTTAGTTTGCAGTGAGTCAAATGTGACACATAATTATCTTTGTTTCAAAATACTACACTTCCAAAATAGAATTCACTAATGATTTAGTCTATCTTCTGGAAAATCCATATTTTTCCTAATGATCCTTAGAGTTACGCACTATTTGTAGTGATTTTGCAGTTCAAATAACTTTCATGGCAGTGGCAAGGTTTCCAGGAAAATGGAACAAGTTTCAGACACAATCAATGTTCAGATGGTGCCAGACGATCCTGCTCCTGCCCTATGCTTCAGTAGAGGAAGAATCCCATGCCACAGCTGTCTAATATGTTTGTTTTTGGAGAAAAGTGAAACTCTTATCCAATCTTGCTCACCTCTTGCTGGTGATGTGAAGATGCTATATTTGTATATTAAAAAGCAATGAAATCAATGTGTTATTAGAATTAGCATTTTCCTCAAAATATTTAAAGGTCTTAACCAAATGTGTAGCTCATTCAAAACTTGGAAAACGCTTTTGGTATTTAGCTAAGAACCCAAATATTGTTACCCCAGCCCCTGGCTCCATAAGACATTAACCACAATCCTGCTCAGAACAAGCCTAGCTCGTTCTCTTTAGCTTACAGGAAACCACAAAGAAAGGAAGGAGGGGATGGCTGAGACATATAGTTGAAACCAGTTAAAACCAGTTGAATGCAACATGATAGTCTGACTTGACCTGACATAGATCCCACAGCTTATTATATGCTCATTGTAATACACTACCATGCTAGGTAACTCACCCACCAGTGCCATGACAGTTTATAATTGCCATGGCAAAAGCAGGATATGACTAAATAAGGAAATAAAAGAGGTGGCACCCTTGTTCCTCCAAAAAGCTTGCCCTGTTCCCGGAATACTATGAATATTCCTCCCCTTCATTACCTTGACCCCTTATAACAGCTGCTTAGTTGCCCCAAGAGCTGAGAAGTTGATTTATGAACACAGTTCCCACTTCTCTATTCTTTGACCATTGAATAAAAGCTTGTGCCGTTGAATGCTCAGCTTCGATTTTGTTTGAAATGTGTAACACCAAACAGAAAAGAACCCTCCAGGGAAGGGACGGATTGTGAGTATGAGGCCCACCTGTGGGCTCCTCCTTGGAGCTCCTCTGAAGGTGGGTTGGAGTCCCATGAGAGTGGGGTGAAATTGGTTAACAATATTTACATATATTTAGCATATGTTGTTGATGCTAAGGCAAGTTGTTAAATGTAAGAAAGAGCTGCTGATTATTTACATTGTTCATTTGTTACAGGTTTTTCTACCACTAACTTTTTATTAACAAAAATATAGCACTTAGTTTACGTCCAAACTCCAGACTTTACTTATACTACTTGAGCTAACTTCAACTAACGTAAAATTTGAATAAGCTTTAGACTTTTGCTAGCTGAGGGCTCATTAGCATGGCACTTTGCAGCACAAAGAAGTCATTTATATTCCAGTCAAACCCAGATGTTTACATGCGTATTTTTGAACTGTAATGTGGTGTGATTATACCCAAATAATGTTTTATTGAACCAAAATCAGATTCAAAACTTCACTTGCAAACAGAATTACTTTAGTAATGTTAATGACTTTTTACCTAATAAGCCAAAATATAGTGTGACTGTTTAATATGTGTGCAGTTTCACAGGAAAATACACTTACTCAAGCAAAAATGCTCTTAACTTAGGGCTCATGCTTCTAGAATCAGAAAGCAGTAGGCTGAGACTGACAAATCTGATGTCTAATATCTTATCTCGCAATAGTTTCCTGAGGTCATTGGTTAGTCCCCTGGTCACTGAGCAGCTTTCAGTCACTTAACCTATGTGAATATTTGGTTTTTTCCTTTGTATGTTTGTGGGGACAAATATTGTTATTTGCTCATCTCAAGTTGATCCAAATAAAATGGGACTATATTAGACCTGTGCCTGACATTGCATTAATTACACAGCGCTTACAGCCTGGTAGATTTTAAGAACTTCACATATAATAATTCAATCCACTTTTACAATTACCTCTGCTGAGTTAAGTAGTCTGCCCAAGGTTGTATTTCTTGGTAACAACAAGTCTGGAATATAAACCCAGTCAGTCTGCTTCCAAGAATCTTTCCTTCATTTAACCACTGCTCAACACTGTCTTTCTCAAGGGCTCAAGCTCAAAGTCTTTCTTGGAAACACTGCTTTGACTTAAGTTTTACAGACACAGAAAAAATAAAGTAGATATAAACTACACACCCTTCCCATCATATTATTTGTGTTATTTGTAGAGGATGTTTCATATGGAAGTCAAATTCGTCATCTTGAGCAAAATGACTTGGTCTACCATAATGTCAGAGATTTTCCTCTCGATGGGAGCATTATAGACACTTCTGTTTAAACATTATTAGAAATATTCTAAAGCACTCGAGTTATATTTTATACTACTAATTAACTGTTGAATTAAACCACCCCAAATGTCCTTCTCCTAGAGGAAAACTAGAAAATGAAAACTACAGTTCTAGATTTGTCTCATAGCATTTTCTCAAAAATATTCTCAAAATAAGACCCAAATCACTGTTGAAACTTTCACCTATATCTGCAAGTTTGTTACATATCACTATATCTATTCAACTATAAGAAAATATTTTAGTTTTTCATAATTGTTACTCATTGGTTTGCTAGATAGAACTGTACTACTTCTATCTCCAACAACAAAATGCCTCTATCATTACACATGGCCAGCACAAGCATTAATCTTTAACATATTGACAATAGGTGAAATATTAGTATTTTAATTAATACAGACTATCTACTCCATATCAGGGTTCAATTTCTATACTCTTTTAAAATCCTACAGATGATACTAATGTACAGCTAAGGTGGAGAACCATTACTGATCTGGAAGGTTAACATCTGGCATGGTTCTGCTGGCCTAAGTTTTAACCTCCTACTTCCAAAGCTGTGTTGGAAAAATATAGAACTGCATGATCCTCAGTGTGCAGTACTTACAGGGTCCTTCATGTCTCTATACTCTTCTCCTTAATTTTTGTCTCTTTAATTTTTGTAGCTCTCACTAATTTTTGTCAGTGCTGTTTTAGAATACATTGTACTACCACCAAGCTTACCTGCCCTCTATTTTTGCATTTCTTTCCTTTACTGAAAGTTGCAGCCAAAAAAAGATTTTTTTTATAAGATTTTTTTTTGAGGGAGGTTGGCCCTGAGCTAACATCTGTTGCCAATCCTCCTCCTTTTTTCCTTTTTTCTCCCCAAAGCCCCAGAAGATAGTTGTACGTCATAGTTGTATATCCTTCTAGTTGCTCTGTGTGGGACACCGCTTCAGCATGGCTTAATGAGCAGCGCATAGGTCTGCGCCCAGGATCCGGATTGGAACACTGGGCTGCCAAAGTGGAGCACGCGAACTTAACTGCTACACCACTGGGCCTGCCCCCCAAAACAAGATTTTAATGACAGAGTTAAAACCTAAGTATAGATTGAGGAAATATAATTTTAGCCTAATGCAAAACAGCAATAGCAGTCACCTATAATAAATGTTCATAAACACACAGATCTCTTGTGTATGTATGCTTTGCTTTTTTTAAATGAAATTCTTGATAGTGGGAGAAGATCAAAGGATTTCCTTAACTACTCAAAACCTCCTGCATCTTCTGTTTCAATTGCATTGCACTGATGGAACATTATCTCAATCTAAAAGAATGGATGTATTTTTCCACATATTTCATTGGATACTTAATATTTTGATGAATAACATGAATTTGCATATATAAAACATTTTTTTTTATATTTTGAAATTCATAAGTTAATCTCTTTTTCTAAACAAGATTTTATATGCTGAATAGCGTATGGTGATAGTAAAATATATTTTCCATATTCTATTGTTAGCAGCAGCTGGCTAAAGTCAGGACTGGTTAGTCCATAGATGGGTAGGAGGGGGAACTAGAAATTAGAGAGATTTAGTTTTTGAAGTATTTAGATGACTTAATATTTAAAGGGGATTGAATTTAAGAAATATATTTAACATACCTCATTAAATTAGTCAGCATTTAAAGTTTTTGTCACTTTTTTTTTTTCAGAGATGAGTGGTTGAATATATTTGAAGTCCTTAAATCAGCAACTCCAAATGCAATTTGGTGAACTCTAATTAAATTGAACTTTAATGATCATAGTATAAATATAAACGCTATGACTGATGTTAAATCCAATGATTTAAGCCAAAACTAAACAGTAGGAAACAAGAAATATATATTGAATAAATTATAAAACATTTTTTTAAATTGATGGTACCCAGCAAGATAAAATAAACGTGTCTATAATGTATTAATGATTCATTTACTATGTTAATTACCCAGTGTGCAGTTAAGCTTTCAATGTCACTCATTATTCTAATAGAAGGGGAATATCTTTGTAGAAGTACTATGCTTGGAGCAGTAAATTTACGTTTAGTAAACTTCAGGCGGAAAATAAACAAAACAAGAATTTCTTATTGCCTGGGATTAATTCGAGTTCTTCTTCCCACTCTGCTGTTCTAATTCTTTATTCTTAATGACACTCCATTATCAATTAACTCAGTCAAAACTCAAACTAATAACACTGCTTTCTTTTCTGAAAAAAATCTTTAAGGAAACTCAAGAAAAACATTCCAAGCCAATACAAAGAAGCAAATTAAAGCATTCAAAATCACTTGAAATACTCTCTCGTGATGCCTTTTCATATAATGCATTTCTAAAAGCTAGTCTATGCTGCTTATTTCAGATCAAGTGGCTTTTAGTTCTTAAAATGAAAGGCAAACCAAATATAATGACAAACAATAGCGTTAACATGTAAAATTAATCCTAAACCTCAGGCAATACCATAATGCAGTACATGTATTGAACAATAGTTAAAGAATAGGGCATCTCTGTGGCAGATATTTTGTATACAATGTGAAGATCAGTTGTAATATTATATAGCCTTTATGTGCTTAAAGCTACTATTTTTGAAATAAAAATATTTTTATATTGCTCTAAAATGTTGTTTATATGTGTTGGGTTTCTTTGAAAGATTTTGTAAATGACTAAATAAATAAGTAGTAATATCATCTTGAAAGCTATCCTTGGTTGATCACATCTTAGCACTGCATCACTTTAATTATAACTTCCTCTGGATCTACGTCTGTTCTGAATACCTACTTGATAGTAATTGATAACTATAATCTTGACATGTTATTCTGTCATGATCTGGAATTCTAGATATCCCTCTGAATTAGTATTTTTCAAATATGCTCAGTTCATGTTTTAAAATGGATTTTTATTTTCTGAAAAATTTTCCTTTTCTGAAAAATCCTAGTTGATAAGAAATTCTTATTTTATTTATTTTCCCCCAGAAATTTACAAAAGTAAACTTACTGCTCCAAGCATAGTTCTTCCACAAAGACATTCCTCTTCTATTAGAATATTGAGTTACATTGGAAGCTTAACTGCACACTGAGTAAAACATAAAATGATATAAGTTGGTTGGATTTAGGATAATTTTACGCATAAGCACACACACACACAATTGTTCATAGCCAGTACTTCCTGGTTAGTTCTTTGCAAGTTTAGAGGCTAATGCTTTTGCTTTCCTCATAACTAAGATAAGTCAATTAAATTTTATATTATATGTCTCACTTAGGTTTATGCTCAGATTGAATAAGATTATCACAAGAAAACCTGTATAATGAACATCTAAACCTCAGGTTCAGGAGTAGAAAGACTTGCTTGGGTTTGGGATTCATCCCTGCCATGTCCTAGCTCTGTGCCTTTGAGAAAGGTGTCTAATCTTTCTTATAAGTATATAAAAATGGGAAGAGTAGTTATTCCCTCACAGGATCACTTTATGGATCAAGTGGATAATAAATAAGAAAAACCTTGGTACAAGGTCAGCTCTGAACAAATATGATCCCTTTTTCCTAAAGCATTCTGCAATTATCTGTGAATAGTTGACAAAAGATAATGACATCACATATGTCAAATAAAATATCCTAACCATATTGGCAACAAGCTTTTTCTTTCTTATTATTATAATGAAAGAAGTATCTGTCTTACTCTCTTTTTTTTTTTTTTTTTGTGAGGAAGATCAGCCTTGAGCTAACATCTGCCAATCCTCCTCCTTTTTTGCTGAGGAAGACTGGCCCTGGGTTAACATCCGTGCCCATCTTCCTCCACTTTATATGGGATGCTGCCACAGCATGGCTTGCCAAGTGGTGCGTCGGTGCGTGCCTGGGGTTCCCAACCAGTGAACTCTGGGCCACCGCAGCAGAGCATGCACAATTAACTGCTTGTGCCACCGGGCCAGCCCCTGTCTTACTCTTAAGGCCAATCTCTCCATTTGTGTCCCTGTTTCCATCCCTCTAGCTTCTCCAGGACATCACCATTTGGTCACCAACTCTTCATTATCCACTTTGCCCATTTTTCTGGATTATTAAAAGTGGCGTATGAAGATATTTTATTCACTTGAATAATAAAATATGCCCTTTCTTTACTGCATATTTCTTTCCAACACCTCCCCATTACTCTCTCCAATTTAAAGCCAAAATTCACAGACGAAATATCAAGCTCCAACTCTCTTGACTTACTCATTTCCATCAATTCCTTACTGTATTAAAATATGACTTTTGGCACTCTTCCACTAAGTTATTCATCTTCTTCTTCATTAGTTCCAAATCTAACTTATTCCTGCTTTCTCTCCTATCTCATTGGCTATTCTTTTCATCCCATTTTCTCTTTCCTTTCCTCTTCCTAACAATAAATGATAATGGTTTACATACCTAATACTGGACCTTCTTTTCAATTTTTTAATACTCTTTCCCTAGGTGAGTTTAAATTCCTTGGTTTTGAATAAAAGTTTTATGCTAATAGCTTTAAGTGTCATTAGCATCTCTATCTTAGAGCTCATCTTTTATGATTCAGATTCACAAATATATTGAATATATGTCATTTTCTCCTAGATGTCAGCAATGTTTATCAAATTTACTATGTCTTAAATTGAAGTTTAAACAATCCATACAACCTACTATATCTCATCTTTGCTAATGTCTTCCTCACTCACTAGGTTATTCAAGTCAGATCTCTGTGTGTTATCCTTAATTGCTCCTGTTCCCTCAACTTCTGGGCATCAAAATCATTGATCAGTCTCTCATTCCTCCAAAACATATCTTAAATCTGCTGCTGTCTTCTCTTTGTCCTCATTGCCAAATCTTAGTCCAGTTCAAATTTATTTGCCAAGATTACTAAATAGTCTCTTAAAAGGTCTCTCTTTTGCCACTCTTGCCCTCTTATCATCCATTCTGCACAACATGGCAACATTGGTCTTTCAGTCATAACATTCCTATTTAAAGCTTAACCTCGGATTCCCCTTTTGATTTTATTTCCTTCCCATGTCCTGTGAGTCTCTGCCTGCTCTGCCTTCCATTTATTTTCTCTAATATCACCCTTTCCCGCTATCCACCCATCATTCTGGTCTTCTCTCAGTTATTGAGAAAACATTGTTTCCCAACCTCTGTTTTTTCTACACCATGCTTTTCCACCACCCATTGTCATTGCCAATATCAATGAAATATACATACTGTTTAGCTTGCTATTGCTCAGGCCAGAAAGCTAGAAGTTATTCTGGAAACTTCCTTAATATTTGACCCTAGAATTCATTCCATCACAAAGCCTTGTTGATTCATCTCCAAAATATATTTCAAATTGCTCCATCTTTTCTTGCCTCCACTGTAACATTCTCATCCAGAACACCTGCCCTACTACAGTGGATATTTATATTTCTATACTCTATTTTGTTGATTTTTCTCTAATCTTTATTATTTCTTTCCTTCTACTTGCTTTAGGTTTACTTTGATATTTCTTTTCCAGTAACTTAAGGAAGAAGATTAGGTTAGTGATTTAAGATTTCTCTTCTGTCTTAATATAGGCAATTACAGCTACAAACTTCCATTTAAGCATTGCTTTAACTGTATTCCATAAATAATAAATTTATCTCAAAATATTTTTTAACTTTCCTTTTGATTTCTTCTTTGACACATTGCTTATTTAGCAGTGTTTCTTTAACTGCCGCGTATTTGTTGAGTTTCCCGCATTTTTCTCTATTATTGATTTCTACCATCCATTTTGTTCAGAGAACATACTTTCTATTTCATTGTGGTTGAAGAATATATTTTGTATCATTTCTACTGTCTTAAATTTCTTGACGTTTGTTTATAACCTAGCATATGCTCTATCCTGGAAAATGTTCCATGTGCGCTTGAGAAGGATGTGGATTCTGCTGTTGTTGGATGGAGTGTTCTATAGATGTCTGTTAGGTCTAATTGGTTTATGGTATTTTTCAAGTTTTCTATTTTCTTATTGATCTTCTGTCTAGTTGTTCTATCTATTATTGAAAGTTGGGTAAAGAAATCTCCCACCTACTATTGTTAAATTGTCTATTTCTTCCTTCATTTCTGTCAGTTTTTCCTTCATGTATTTTAACGCGCTGTTATCAGATGGATATATGTTTCTAATTATTATATCTTACTGATAGAACTAATTTATAATTATAAATTGTCACTATTTCTCTCTAGCAACTTTTTTGTTTTAAAGTCTATTTTGTATGATACTGATATGGTCACTCCCGTTTTCTTGTGGTTGCTTTTTACATGATATATCTTTTTTCACTCTTTTACATTCAAAATATTTGTATGTTTGAATTGAAAATTATGTTGCCTATAGATTACATATAGTAGGATCATGGTTTTTATCCAGTCTAACAATCTCTGTTTGATTAGGTTATTAGGTTTGATTAGGTTATTTAATCCATCAATCCATTTAATGTTTATTGATATAATTAGATTTATGTCTGTCATTTTATTTTTTATCACGTGTTTGTTTTTTTTGGTTCCTTTATTATTAGTTTCTTTTACTGCTGCCTTACTGCTTTCTTTTGCATTGAGTAAATATTTTCTAATGAAGCATTTTAATTTCTTTAATGATTTATGTTGCATTTTGAGGGTTTTTTAGTGGTTTCTCTAGAGTTTACTGTTTATATATTAGCTTATCTGAATAAGTTTTCAATTTATACTAGCTTAATTTCAGTGATATGTATAAATGTTACTTCTATACAGGTCTCATCTACTTTTTCACTTTTTGTGATATTGCTGTTAAACATATTACATCTATGAATGTTATAGATCCAAAATACAAAGTTGTAATTATTACTTTACCATCTCTAACCATTTCCTTAGCCCAAGAGCTTTGCTGTTGTCTACTTCCTTTGTGCTATTACTGACAAATGTTTTACACACATATTACATTTCTATATGTTATAGGCCCAGCAATACATTATGTGCATATTATTTTATACATTTGCTTCATAAATTAAGAGAAGAAAAAACAAAAATATGCATTTCTACTGTCTTTTGTAATTACATAATTACCTTTAGTAGCCCTTTTTTTTTTTCATGTGAATTTGAATTACCATCTGGGATCATTTGCTTTCAGCTAGAAGAACTTTCTTCAGTATTTTTTATAAGGATGGTCTGCCAGAAACAAATTTTCTCCATTTCTGTTTATCTGAGAAAGTATTTGCCTTCAGTTGTAAAAGATAGCTTTGCTGAATATGAGACTGTTATTAGTTAAATTGTGTCCCTCTCAAATTTATATACTGAAGTCTTAACTGCCAGGACCTCAAAATGTGACTGTATTTAGACATAGGACCATTACAATGGGTCCTAACCCAATATGATGGTGTTCTTATAAGAAAAGGAATTCTGGACTCACAAAGAGAAACCAGGGAAACACACACAGAAAGGAAA
The DNA here is from genome assembly GCF_020826845.1 of Diceros bicornis minor. NCBI lineage: Eukaryota > Metazoa > Chordata > Mammalia > Perissodactyla > Rhinocerotidae > Diceros > Diceros bicornis. The sequence continues at coordinate 50,470,583 of NC_080747.1, forward strand.
GACCATGTGAGGACACAGCAAGAAGGTAGCCATCTGCAAGCCAAGGAGAGAAACTTCTGAAGAAATCAAAGCTAGAGACACCTTGATCTTGGACTTTAGCCTTCAGAACTGTAAGAAAATAAATTTATGTTGTTTAAGTCATTCAGTCAATGGTATTTTGTTTTGGTAGCCATAGGAAACTCATATAAGGGTTCTAGGTTTGAAGTTTTCTTCTTTGAGCGTTTTGAATATATTACCCCATTGCCTCTGGTCTCCACTGTTTCTGCTGAGAACTCAACTGTTAATCTTATTGAGGTTCCCTTGTAAGTAATGAGTCATTTTCTCTCACTGCTTTCAAGATTTTGTCTTTGTCTTTGACTATTAAGATTTTTACTATGATGTGTCTATATGTTTCTCTCTTTGTGTTGATCTTGCTTGGGTTTCTATGAGCTTTGCAAATTCGTAGGTTATTGTTTTTCAATAAATTTGAGAAGTTTTCAGCTATTATTTCTTTGAATATTTTTTCTGCTTCCTTGTCTCTCCTCTCCTTCTGGTAATTCTATCAATGCAAATATTGGTATGATTAATAATGTTTCACATTTTTATTTCATTTTTATTTATTCTTTTTTTTTTAAGAAAAAATATATGATGTGGTTTCTTTATGCATACTGGTATAACAGGGAGTACAAATATAGCATACTGCTATTTGTTACTGGGAAAATGCATTTTGTATATTTTCACTATAAGTTTTGCTGTTTTGAGTTTCAATTTTCATTCCTTTTATTTTTTGAGTGGTAACAAAAATCTGTTTGTTTGGAACAAAACGGACAGAAACAGAATTAGGAAACCACTTAAACTGACTAATTCAGCATTTAAAGTTCAAGCATTAGTATCTTTAGCAGTTCTAGTTGCTAAGTGAGCTAACAAGACAAGAAAAAGAGATGTCTCCTGAATTGCTGTATTTCTCACGTTTTCTGCATAGATAACCAGTAAGTGTTTTCTACCCACTGATACTCTGAAGTCTCTTGGAGAGAAATGGATTGTTCCTTGTGAAGCAGCTCAGTGGTGTGATGATTTGATGAGTCAGGCTTTTACACTTGTTAGGCCTAGGTAATACTGATAAGCTTCACATTCTTTTGGTCCAAAATACATCATTTGGGTTGAATTATTACTCTTGAATATTCCCTGAGTCCCTATGTTCTTACCTGTTCTGTGTGGGGTGGCAATATGCTTATTAAATTAACCAATGTTTATTTGGGGTGGCATAAAGTAGTGAATAAGTTTAAAATCAAATGAGTTCACTTTTAGACAATTTCTCATTTCGAGTATCAGTTAAAATGTAAATGTAAAATGTAAAAATCTTTTACAATATTTTGAAATGTACATTCCAAAGTTTCTTAAAATTTTGAGAAAGGTAAGACTTTTCTTTATCTTGAAAATTATAGATATTTGGACAGTTTGGAGATTTACTTTATATTTGAATTTAACAAGCAAAGTGGGATGAACAAGGAAAATAAAATTATTCTAATTATAAAACATCTTGCTTTAAATCAGTATTTATAGAAAATTATCTAAATTTCCATCTACTTATCTATTCACCTTTGCATTTATCTATTTTTCTATCTGTCTATCTGTCTATTCATTGGTTTATTGATCAAACATTTTATCTGTTGGTAGATAATTATTTCATAGATAAAAGCTAAAGTTATAAAATTTAATAACAATTTGCTTCTTAATATTGAAAACTTAGCATACATGTTTTATTTTCCCAAATATATGGTAATTAATCCAGAATTTCAAAGAATAATATCACTTTACTGAGAAAGGACAAGACTTGGAGACATCACACGACTTGGAGACATCACATTTTAGAAAAGGATGTATATCTTAACAAGTATAAAGTTTTGATTATCTATATGGTGGTATGAGTCAATGATCTTAAAATTTGTTTTCCTCTTTAATACCAATTCTCTTCAGTAATACACATCATTTTGTATTGAATACCATAAGATCTCTTTAAGATTCTTAAGGAAATTAGTGAGTCAATTTGATCACCTGATATTTTGAGATATTTTCCTTTTTATAGTAAGTAGTACTGAATTATGAAAACCTAGGATGCAACTGAGATAACCTGGTAAAAGATAAATATTCTCTGATTTGACGTATGTATGTGTATATATATATGTGTGTGTGTGTGTGCATGTATGTGTGTGTAGATGGAAGAGTGGATAGACAGACAGAGATAGACAGGTAGGTAGATTTTACTTCTGAAACTTTTTTTGCTATAGGAATCTTATTTAAAAAACACTTCAGAGACTTATTTTTTGAAACAAAAATCTTCTTATAAGCCATTGTTATTATTTTTCTGGGATTTTAGCTTATTCTGTTTTTTGTTATTTTGTGAACATTTATGTATAAAGAGTTCTTTCCTCCATGATATAAAACATATTTATGCTGAGGTTTCCAAATGTGATAAATGTGTTGGTTATTAAATCAGCCATTTCTAACTTAATGCTTGTAACATTTTAACATTTATGTGGTTATGACTAGTTGCCCTATATTTGTGTTAAATTACTTGCTTTTATTAATCCTTTTATGAATACATATTTTCCCAACTCAGGGGTACGTGAAATAGAAAAAATTGCTAACGTGGCACATAATGTTTATTTTGCAAATATGAAGAAAACAAAGTAGATTTAGGTATTATAAACACATACTTTTAAACTTCTATTAAAAACATCTTTTTTTTACTGTTTGAAAATTGGCCTTTTATTTTGTCCATTGTTTGCTAAAATGTTACTTATGTTTTTAACATGCAGATATGAATTCTTTTGCTTATCTAATTTTATTACATGCATAGATTAAATACACATTTGGAATATAAATACATATTTGTAACTATAACGTCTAGGATAGTACAATTTTTTATAAAAAGTGAATAAATAAATTTTTAATTCTAGCAAAAAATTATTGCAAAAAAAACCCTATGACTAAGTTGTGTTGAATGTTTATTATAGGCTAGATCATGTGCTAAGTATTTTTCAATAGATTATTTCATTGAAATACCGTTCTAATCTTTGACATACTTTGCATCATTACATTTATTTTATAAAAATGAAAATAGGAACTAAGACTAAAGGAACCACCCCATGTCATACAAATTTTCTAGGGGGGAAGCTTGGATTTGATATAAGGCAGTTGACACTAGGGCCCACGGGTCTAACTTTCATAAGGAAGAACAGGAAAGCCTCAGGGAATGACTTTATTCAACCTGTTCCAACCATTTTAAATGAAGGGTGTGTGTCACTTCTCAAATTCTTTGCAACAGACTAGAACAAAGTATTTTATTTCCTGAACTTTATTATTTGGATACTTACTAGAGGTACATTGCTAGTTTATAGCATATTATGAATCTGGAACCATTGGACTTGATCTGTAAACTTCTTTCCAGATCTAAAAGTTTTAAATCACATTGCTGATTCAGCTTTTTCTTAAAACATTGCAACTGAAAATTTCACTTTAATCAAAATTTTACCTTCTTTTAGTGTAGATATGTTCAAGTTCTAAATTTGTGTTTTGCTTCTTCCTGCTTTGTATAATGACATCTAAATTTTCCTTAGGATAATAATAATCAATATATGGGACATGTTAGTTTTTGAAATCATGTCTTATTCCATGATTAAAAATTTGACAAAAAGAGGAATGTGGGACTGTGTTTAAGGAGGGTATTTGAGGTCACAAGTTTGCTCCATACAAAGAAATAGGAATGAATCAAAAGAACCAAAATCAGAAGTTTTGTCTATACATACACACACACAAACATACACAAACACACATTCTAACTCACACTTACACACACATTTATGGAAAACAGATTGTACTCAGGTGAGAATATGTGTAGTTTTGCACTTATTAAAAATTGCCAGCATATGATTCAAGATGTGAGGGTGTCTCACAAATGATTTTTTTGAATCTTTTCTGCAATGATTCCAAATTATTACCCTGTAAAAAAGTATCTTTTGACAAGAAAAACTGATCGAAAAACTACTTTTAATTTCAAAGATGAGGGCTTCATGAAGACATTCCTAGATATCAATAAAAGATACTGTATTTTTTACTTTAATTAACAACCCGATATATACACAGAAAGAAAAAAAATAACTATGGTTAAACAAAGAAGAAAATGGGGATAGGTTAAGCTCAAGTGAGTATGAGAATAGAAACTGTGATGAGGGTACTCTGAAGGCACTATTCCTAGGTAAGGAGTAAGTCTCATTATAATAACTATAATTGGTGGGAAGAGAATTTGGAAGAGCATATTTCCCAATCCACGTGCCCTACTCGCTTGCACCACTCTAATTGAACATTCAACAACAGTGACTTCATTTTTCCACAAATCTGCAATGGGTAAGTCTTTGTACACAACACATGGAGTAGTCACCTTAGGCTACATTTTCCCCTGCATGCTAATACAATGCAGGGTAGGAGAGGCTGTTTGTTTTTGTTTTTCTAAAAGCAATACCTTTAGATAACCCAGAAAGGTCTGCTCATCATATAAACATCTTGTTGGAATAATGATGAGATGCAAGCCATGATTGATATGATTTGAGTAACAAGTCCACCAACTGGACTTCTATCCTATAATGCCAATTGCCTAGGTCAGGTGGAGAAAGAGAATATCTTTCTACCTACCTTGAAGAGAACACAAGAACTTGAGTTTTCATACTTTCTTTTGGATTATATTTTGACTAAGGTTTTTATCTAGATATGTGTCTCTTTTAATAAATATTGATGTTGATGCTAGTTATGTTCACTTTTAACATACAGATTCTTCCTCATAAGAGAAAGTCTTCAGAATTGTGAGTAGCTTGCTTTATTAGGTATCTACTTAATATAGTCTTAAAGAGACCACTCAGTTGGGAAATTTTAAAGTGGGATGAAGTGTCTTCACACTACATAAAAGAACTTGGGCTATTATCTGTCAGGGAAATACTCCCTTTTCTGGAGGTGTTGGTGGAAGTTAAGGGTGGGTTGTCAAAAATATCTGGGGGCGGGTGGGGGAAATGAGTGAAGGTAGTCAAAGGGTACAAACTTCCAGTTAGAAGATGAGTAAGTCCTGGGCATGTAATACACAGCATGGTGATTATAGTTAACAGTATTTTACTATATATTTGGATGTTGCTAAAAGAGCAGATCTTAGAGGTTCACACTACACAAAAAAAACATACAACTCTGTGAAGTGATGGGTGTGCTGACTAACCTTATTGTGATAATTTTTTTGCAATGTATACATATATCAAATCATTATGTACTACATCTTAAACTTACATGACGTTATATGTCAATTATGTCTCAGTAAAGCTGGAAAAAAATATCTGATGTGATCTTATCCAGAAAGGATGCATTAAAGTGTACATTGGGTTGGAGAGCAATTAGAGGGTAAGGTTGTTGTTTATGGGGTGTTGTCTGAGAAGCAGGCCTTGACCTTTAAAAGTGATACAACTGGGGGCCAGCCCTGTGGCATAGTGGTTAAGTGCGCACGCTCCGCTGCTGGCAGACCAGGTTCAGATCCCGGCCACGCACCGATGCACCGCTTGTCAGGCCATGCTGTGGCGGCATCCCACATAAAGTGAAGGAAGATCAGCATGGATGTTAGCTCAGGGTCAGTCTTCTTCAGCAAAAAGAGGAGGATTGGCATGAATGTTAGCTGAGGGCTGATCTTCCTCACCAAAAAAAAAAAAAAAATGTGATACAACTAAAGGGCTGACTGGCCCATTGGCATAGTGGTTAAGTGCATGCGCTCTACTTCAGTGGCCCGGGGTTCGGAATCTAGGCACAAACCTACACACCACTTGTCAAGCCATGCTTTGGCAGTGTCCCATATAAAGTAGAGGAAGATGGACATGGATGTTAGCCCAGGGCCAATCTTCCTCAGCAAAAAGAGGAGAACTGGCAACAGATGTTAGCTCAGGGCTAATCTCCCTCAAAATTAAAAAAAAAAAAAAATGTGATACAACTAAAGACAGCTTATGAGGCACTATTATTGGTAATAATACTAATTTTTTTTGTGAGGAAGATTAGCCCTGAGCTAACATCTATAGCCAATCCTCCTCTTTTTGCTGAGGAAGACTGTCTCTGGGCTACCATCCATGTCCATCTTCTTCTACTTTATATGGGATGCCGCCACAGCATGGCTTGACAAGCGGTGTGTCAATGCGCGCCCCGGATCTGAACCCTGGCTGCTGCAGCAGAGCGCGTGCCCTTAACCGCTACACCACTGGGTCAGCCCACTACTACTTTCATTTTTATCTAAATGTCACAGGGGTAGAAGCCAGAACATTATGAGCCTATGCTTTTTTTTTTTTTAAATAAATTCTTAATGCAATTTTCTTATATCTTGTTTCATACTTATTACAGGCAAATATAAGATACCGTACTATTAACTTGTCACAGTTTTTATCTGATTTGAAATTAAAAATCTCAAATCTTCTTACCAGTGCTTCAGCATTTGATAGTGAGTGATGAATCTTTGTCTAAGTAAACATACTGATTTGTTTTTCTATCTGAATTATGAAATGACAATGGAATTGACAATGATTACAGAATAAAATCATGTAAACATTTTTAGCTTTTATCAACAGCTCTTCTTCAGAGATGAGTTTCTGGATCAAACAGACAATAAATCCACACCCAATAGTTTATGCAGTAGGAAAGTTGAGCAATATTAGAAAGCTTACAGAAGCTTTTGATGGGCAGGAAGAGCCAACGCTCAGCTTGAGTGTTAAGAACAACTCGCAGAATCAAACACAGAACTAGAAGAGATTCTGCTTTTTCCACCAACTCTATTCCATGCTGTGTGTGTAGCAATAAGAAAACGGCTACAACCACAAAGCCCAGATATACACTATCTATGCTTTCACCGAAGTCAACAAAATAGATTACCCATGCCTCACTTTGTCTCACTATCTTTCTTCTTAATCAGAAGCTAACATGCTTGTATTTGATGGACACTCCCTAAACTATATTTTGCAAATGTCAGTACTCTGGTAGAAAGGAAAACTGAGAAATGCATTGCTTTCTTTTGTTTTGTTTTTGTTTTGACAGTACATATCACGATTCGAGTTACAATGTAAGAAACCATTAAAATTTCGAAATGATGGTGTTCAAAATATTTTAGACTGTTATAAATGGGAGGCATCCACTTCATCTGTATCCCCTTAGCTAGCAAAAGTTAACATACACTTTAACGTACATTCCACTCTTAAAAGATTCTGAACAACAAAAACAAAAATATCACACTCTTTCTAAAATGAATACAAATTCATTATATGGGGCTGAGGCTATGGTGAAGTCTAAGAGAGGTGCCTAGGGCACAAAATTTAAGGATGCATTCATTCTTGGGTGTAGGAATGAGCCCTGGTCTTACCAGTTATTTCAAGTTTCAAACACAGTATATTTAGATTATGTTTTCTTCTTGGTTAGACAAATACTTGCCACAACATTCTACCACCTGTGAAATAAATTGCAAAACTTACCACAACTAAGAGAGTATATATTGTAAAGAGAAGGGATAAAATTAAAAAAAGAAAAAGTTCATATGTAAATATAATTATGAAAAAGCAAGAGTGGAAGAAAATGGGTACAGCTATTATAGTTTTTGTCTCCGGATTTGATCATAAGAAAACACTTGGTTATATAACTTCTTTTCTCCCCTACTCATTCCATGCTTCTTTGATCTCTGCTTGCACTTCAGCCATGGAGGCAAAGAAGATAACTGTATTTCCAAAATAAACATCTATTCCAATGAGGACAAACTGCTGTCCCTTGAGTGATGATAGGTGTCAGGTACTCTATTAAGAGATCAGAATAGGTTATATTTTCTGCATTGTTTTTTCCTCTGCAACACTGGGTGTTAGTTGACTGTGTTAGTTGACTGTGTCACTAAGCCTTTGCATGAATTTTGTATTTGACACAAAGGTAACATTTTTTATGAGCCCATTGGGCAAGCCAGGAAAATCTGGGGTAAATCTGATATGTTCTCCACAGTGGGGTTCTTTTATTTTTACTTTTTTCCTAATTACATAGATCTACTAGGATCTTTGTAAGCTGGTCTTTGGGATGCAATAAACAACCAACTATTACTAAAGAGCCTTAAGGGTAAATCCACTCTGCTTGCCACAGGAGTCTGCTTGCTACTTGTGACCCTATGCCCAATCTAACAAGCACGCCATCTTGCACCTGGTTATTAAGTGCTTCTATTTGGCCTTTCACCATATTTGGGGTCCCATTTCAATGATAGAATCTCCCATTTACACCCCTAGCTTACTGAGGACAGTCAGTACAGAGCATTTCCAGGTTACTGCTGTTTTCCTCACCAATGCAGTTTTCCTTGATTTGGTGAAGAGAATGGTCTCCAGCAGCTCTCCAGAGATGTAATTAAAGAAAAGTGAATGGTTCATATATGACATTTTTTTTAACCTACACATCTGTTGGTATTTGGATTATTTCTTTATATCATTCAACATAACTTGAGGCATCTCAACTTATTTTAGGAGAAGCCAACATTGAATGTAAGTTGCAGTCTACCAATTGAACAAACCATTGCTACCATTCCCAGCTGTTCCAGCTACAATGTTCAATATAATTTTCTGGATAAGTGCATACATCTAGCATAAGTTTCTCTATCATACCTCTATTGTAATTCAGTACTGTGTAGAAGTAGAATCTTATTTTCTCCTACATCTGTATATCGCTACAAAAAAATGTGATTCTTCTAGGCAGTCCTAGAGATTTTATGGTTGTTTTAATCTTGTCTGACATAAGAATTAAAAATTGTAAGATTGAAACTTTCTTTCTGTAAGCTTTCTTTAGCAGTTATAAGTAATCAAGAAGCTCATCCGTTCTTAGAAACTTCATAGTCATAATCATAATTTATAATAGTAAATATTCATTCTGCTACGTGAGTTACCTTGTCTTCAATAGACACATAGGTAGAGGTGATCCTTTATCTGTGCAAATTTCAAACAGATGAAAATCCTTATTGTGTCCTGTCATGGCCTTGTCTCTGTGCACATGCATCCCTGGTGTCACTCCTTTACCTGTAAAGACACCAGGCATATTGGATTAGGGCCTTGCCCTTGTTACCTCATTTAACCTTAATTGCCTCTTTAAAGGCCCTATCTCCAAATACAAACACATTCTGAGATATTGGGGGATAGGACTTCAACATTTGAATTTTGAGGGGGTACAATTCAGTCCATAACACTGGTGATCCGGCACTACATGTCTGGGAAAGCTGGACGTGAATGGATTGGTTTCAAGCAAATAGAAAATGGGCAATTCTTCTGGAAAAGCTCTTAAAAGTGGCCTGAGCCAACCAGTAGGTGTTCTTTTAGTCTATTCCCCTTTCCTCCTTTATCAGATATGAATATAGATATAATGCCTGGAGCTGCCAGGACCATCTTTTTATTTATTTATTTTTTATTGCAGTAACATTAGTTTATAACATTATATAAATTTCAGGTGTACATCGTTATACTTCTATTTCTGCATAGATTACATCATGTTCACCACCCAAATACTAATTACAATCCATCACCACACACATGTGCCTAATCATCCCTTTCACTGTCCTCCCACCCCCCTTCCCCTCTCGTAAGCACCTGTCTAATCTCTGTCTCTGTGTTGTTTTTATCTTCTACGTATGAGTGAGATCCTAGGGTACTTGACCTTCTCCCTCTGACTTATTTGTTGTTGAGATGTATGAGTTCTTTATATATTTTGGAGATTAACCTTTTATCAGATATATGGTTGGCAAATATCTTCTCCCAATTGTTAGGTTGTCTTTTGGTTTTGTTGATGGTTTCCTTTGCTGTGCAGAATCTTTTTAGTTTGACATAGTCCCATTTGTTTATTTTTTCTATTGTTTCCCTTGCTCAGTCAGTTATAGTACTTCAAAATATGTTGCTAAGACCAATGTCGAAGAGCATACTGCCTATGTTTTCTTCTAGAAGTTTCATGGTTTCAGGTCTTACATTCAAGTCTTTAATCTATTTTGAGTTAATTTTTGTGTATGGTGTAAGATAATGGTCTACTTTCATTTTTTTGCATATGGCTGTCCAGTTTTCCCAACAGCATTTATTGAAGAGACTTTCCTTTCTCCATTTCATGTTCTTGGCTCCCTTGTTGAAAATTAGCTGTCCATACATGTGTGGGTTCACATCTAAGGACAGGACCATCTTTTGTGCAAAAACAAGATTACTTTGACGGTGGAGCCACAAGCTAAGGAGAGACAATAAATTGCTTAGAACATTGCACACCAATTCCAGATTTTCTACCCTTGGACTTATTTTATACAAAGGGAAAACAAATAAATCCATATTTTTTTTTAAGCCAGAGATTTCCTGATAACTTATAAGCAGAGGCTGGATGAAATATCTAAATGTCACATCTCTTAAAAAGTGAACACAACCTCTACACTTAGAATGAAACTAGTGCTGCATCTTTAAAGAATGTTTTATTTTTTTATCTTTCTCCTCTTTTTACGTTCTTGCATTGAAAATGGAAACTATGAAAGATCAGAGTATTTTTTATTTCATTTTCTCCTCCCATTCCATCTTAAAATTTAACTGTAATCCAATATCTCAGGGTTATTAATCATATTTTAATTCCTCCTGTTTAAAAGATGAAACAGAGAGAAATCTTTTTTTATTTAAGTTCAATAATCAGCCATGTTATTGAACATATTGAAATTTGGGCTTTCAGTGAAATAAAGAATTTCACCGAGGAAAAATGGTCTGATCAAAGGGAGTGATTCTTTGATATTATCTAGAGCAAATAAATTTCAATTATACAAGTATCTATAAGAACTTAGATAGTATTAGCCCATGCATCATCTTTGTTGTTCTTTTTCTTTTCCTTTCCTTCCTTCCTTACTTCTCGCCTTTCTCTTTCTTTTTAATCTCATCCAACTCTTAAAAGAGTTTTAGTCCTGTCTTTAACAGTGGACACCTGGAATGTAAAAGAGTTGGCTATGTTCCAGAAAAATACTTCTTCACTCCTTGGTGCCCTTTTACATTTCTCTTACCCCACTGGGTGTTTCCTTATCCCTAGTCAGAGATTTTTAAGGGTTACAGATACTCCATGCAGAGTAGAGATGCTTCAGTCATGTTAAAATAACTTACACATTTACCAGGACTTTTTTTTTTTCAGTTAATTGAATCAGGATGACTTCTTCCCTAGGACTAAAATGACTTGACCACTTGTAGTACTTTAACTATAAGAGTCAACTCTGTTGAGCAAAGCTATTTGTTATCCAGAACACAAATGAGTTCAGCCTGCATATCATAAACTACCACAGTGCCTCATTAATCCGAATGGATGCCACCATTAGGCAAGTATTTCAAAGCAGTTAGAACCAACCAGATACTTTAAGAAAACAAGTTTCCTTCAAAAGCTAGGCTGTATCACAGAGGGTCATTTTCCCTGATACAGAGAAAAAGATGTCTATAAGTACTCCAGTGAAAGTCACAGAAGGCCAATCCTTGCTCAGGTTAATGAATATGTTGTTTTGAATAGATTTAGAACTGCCAAGGGATGTGATTATTTTGTTAGATGATTCCAAGCTATCAACAACACAGGAAACTCACACATTTTAACCAAGTAACAAACATATCAGAAAAGCAATTATTTTCAAAATATGCCCTCTTAGGAAGGAAAATTTTATATAAACATCCTCAGATACAATTGCAAAAGTTATGACTTTTACTTTTACTCTGAATGAAACTGCGTGTCTCTAAGGTACATAAACAGAAACACAGTCTTGAATATGGATATTAGAACGGCTTTAATCACCATGACAAAAAACAACAAGTATTGGAGAGGATGTGAAGAAACAGGAACCCTCATACAAAGCTGGTGGGAATGCAAACTGGTGCAGCCTCTATGGAAAACGGTATGGAGATTCCTCAAAGAATTAAAAATAGAGATGCCCTATGACCCAGCCATCCCACTACTGGGAATCTATCCAATGAACCTGAAATAAACAATCCAAAGAGGCTTATGCACCCCTATGTTCATTGCAACATTATTCACCATAGCCAAGAAGTGGAAGCAACCTAAGTGTCCCTTGACTGACGATTGGATTAAGAAAATGTGGTATATATATATATACAATGGAATACTACTGAGCCATAAAAAAAGACAAACTTGTCCCATTTGCAACAACATGGATGGGCTTGGAGCGTATTATGTTAAGTGAAATAAGCCAGAAAGACAAACACTGTATGATCTCACTCATATGTAGAATATAAACCAACACATGGACAGAGAAAACTGTACTGTGGTTAGCAGGGGCAGGGGGGGTGGGGGGGTGGGCACAAGGGGTGAAGGGAGTCATATATATGGTGATGGACAAACAAAAATGTACAACCCAAAATTTCACAATGTTAAAAACCATTAAAACATCAATTAAAAAAAAAAAAGATCTTATCTGGGTTTGGATAGACTGAAAAGCACATAGAATAGTCATGTATGTTTATACTTTGTATAAGACATATGTGCACATATGTGCAATGCTTATGCACATATACACTCATAAACACATGCGTATGTCTATTCCTATACCTTGCTTATTTTCATATCTGATTTGAGGTACCTTATGATAACAGCAAAGATAAAATAAGGCAAAAATAAATAGTATCTGACAAATCTAAGTGATGCGTGCCATATAACCTTTCCCTCTTAAAAATGTAAAAAATTAAAATCACTCATGTAACTCTAATAATGAGAGTTGAGCTCTAACTCTACTCTCATTATTCATACAAAAATAGAGACTCAGTATAAACCAGTGCCAGAATATGTAAGAATATCTCAGAGGAGATAACTTCTAGATTTTCCTCAAGAACTCAAACACTAGTTCTTCAATTAAAATTAGGTATATATTCTATAATTATTTCTCTTTGACTCATGGTTCAGCCTCTTTGAAAAGATCAGCAGGATTTCAGAATATATTCCACCAATGAGAGGCATTAACAAAAGCATTGGAGGAAAGAAGAGAATCAAATACTATTCTTGCTTATGCAGATATGGCAAGTCAATGCACAGGCCATGGTACCTGGTGGAAATATGGTTTTGCCAGTGACTTGTGGACATCTTCTATCAAACTGTCCCCATTGACGTTGCAGGGATCTGAGAAAATTGATGGCTACTTCCTATGATAACTGAAAATTTCTGATCTTCACAACGCTACTGTCAGATTTCACTGACATTCACTTCTTGGCTTTCTCAATGAATTTGTAAGAGTTCTGTTTCTAAACTCCTTTAACAAACTCCTTTATGCTTGATGTAGCAACAGTTCTCTATTTTCTTGATCAAAGCAGGACTCATACAGAAAAACCGTAAAATGCAAATTAAATATCTATAATGCAGCACTTTTATAAATAGCAAAGTTATACTGAGCTATATGTGAATATGCTTGTAATTACTGTTTGGATCATAAAAAGATCATTAATCCAAGGACGTGAATTACTACCACTTCGAGAAAATTAACGCTTAGGGAATTAACATAGTGGATTTTCTAACAATTCTTTTCCTTTAATTCACAAGTGGCCTTACTTAGAAATTTTCTTTTATTTTGTTTCAATGTGCCAAATAAAGAAAATTTTGTGTTATAATTTCATTACTTGTATTGCATAATGCACATTCAATTTCCCTACTCATGCTATAGACTACTTCATACCAAACACCAACAGTTGCAAAAATAATTTGGTTTTAATATTATTTACTAAATTAATTATAGTTTTTGAAAGAAGGGCCTCTATCATATTTTCTACTTTAAATTCAAGAAAAAAATAAGTAAAATGAAAAACTAAATATTAAAAGTAGGTGGTTATGCATTTATAATTATTAATCTGCATCATTATTATTCTAAATCTGTTCCAAATTTCTAAATTACTCCTTGACATTGTTCAATTTTATGATTTAATATTAGGATGCATTTTAAATTATTCATTTTGGATCTCAAAGAGATTAAAAAATTATTTAGAAATATGCCATTCATGAAGAATAAATGTGGGTTCAGAGAAGCTGAATAATTCAAGACAGAGGAGTATTTAATTATTCTGGTCTCTTAAATGGCAGCTCAGTATGCTTGTCCCATACCATACTACACCATTTTGTAACACACCAAAAGTATGAATTAACAAACAAAATAAATTGCATTTGAGCCAATTATTTTTCCTTTGATATAAGAATTCAGGTTAGTATATAAATGTTGACTGTTTAAGCAACTTAAATATGTTCTCATTGTTAATTCCAAAATGGTACATCATATGGTTCTCTATGTGAATAAAATATAGGGTTAAAGTGAACACTAAATGCTGAATTGTATCTCTAACTCTCTCTTATAATTATATTTTATGATCAAGTGTTGAAGTATTATTTGAAGATAAATATTAAAATATTAATGAAACAATTTTCCTTGTGAAGTGTTAAAAAAAATAACAGTATGCTCTTGATGTCTGTAGGCATAAATCCTAATGAAAATCAGCGGCAAAGAACAAATCAAGGTTGAAGTGGAAATACTTTAATTATCTGATTCCTAGGGAAAAATTGAAACAATTTACACTTGCACAGTTTGATCACTAAAGAAAGCTCTGCAATTGTCACTTGAAAATTCATATACTAAAACAAAAAGAATGGTTAAAATGAGCTCATATTAATGAAAGACCAAAATGTAATAGAATTGAAGATTATCAGTTCTATATTTTAGGAACTGAGAAACTAAAGCAGACTTTAAAAAGCAGTTAAAGTTATTCTTATTCAAGACATTTAGCAAGTTGGACTACTGTAATGAACATTTATACTAAATGCAGAAAAAAGCTTTGTTCTGCTACTGGTATTACAAAATTTGGGAAAGAGTTTAGATGATGAAAAATAAACATATTAAATATGGTTTTGTTTTGATAATTGGTTGGAAATCTCCCTTTCATTTATTCAAATATTTATTAAGCACTAATTATATGTCAGATACTTTTTCTAGGCACTGGTGATACAGATATAAACAAAACATAATAAAGTATTATTGTTAGCGTGTATTCAAGAGAGACAGAAAATAAACAAAGTAATTAAGTCAATTACATGATATGTCAGAATACGATAATGACTGTAGAGGAAAACAAAACAAGAAAGAGGAAGGAGGATTTCCACATTAAATAAATAGTCAGAGAAGTCTTCAGAGAGAAGATGACATTTGTTCAAATTCTTGTAGTTGACAACGAATAAACCATGAGAAGATCCAGTGTAAGTATCTGTTAGACAGAAAATCCTGCAAAAGCTAATCCCTGTGACAGGAATATGTCTCGTATATCCAAGGAACAACAAAAAGACCAGTTTGATTGGAGCTAATGGAGAGGAAGAGGACTAGAAGATGATGCCAAGGAGGTTGTTGGGGGCAGTCTCTGTTTGATTTCTAGTTATTAGAGTAGCATAAGCCTTCTACTGTCTTACTTGCATTCTCTAAGTGATTTCATCCAAAACTATGCCTTTAATTACTCTGTATATGCCAACAAATCTAAAATGTATAACTCCAACCCTAAGATATCTGCTAACAATAAGAAAAATAACAAACACACAACACAAGACGTCATTTTTGGTTTCTTTCTTTCTGCTGAATAGATCTAGAAACAATGACATGCCAATAGTAATAAGAATCTATGGCATCCTGACTTTGGTTTCTAAATACCATTCCACCAAAAGGCACTAAGTACTTTGGAGAAGTGGACAAATTTAGGACTCAGACAAGAAAAATAAAAAATGAAATTGCAATATCTAGTGCTATAAAATAAGGAAATGCTCAAAAATGATGGGAACATTAAAAGAAAAAAAGGAGCCAGCTTGAGGCAACTAGCCAAATCTAGCACATTTTCATCATAAAAGAATAATGTCAGTAAAGTATTAGTATTATATTCCAATGAATAATGTAAACACACACAGTCTGCATTTATAGAAAGTAGAAATGAAAGAAGGAAAGAAGAGAGAAGGAAGGTAGAAAGGGAGAGGAAGCAAAATATCTTTCTATAGAAGAATGCCAACTAATACGTTTCTAAACTACTGATTAGAAAATCGATAAAATCAGTGAAACATGATTCAAAGAAGCATCACCAATTGGTAGTAAAATAGCAGGTAGAGGAGTGAGGAAGAAGAGATTGCAAAATTTCAAATTATCTTCCTAACAAGATATTTTAATAAAATATAAAGTGTTTAAAAAGAGCAACTTCTCAGCGGAGAGTTTTGATAAATACCACCTCAGCCAAGTGATCAAAATTAACTTCACCGATCATAGGACAAAAGAACATTATGTGTCCCCTGATGCACTTCATTGAGAAAGAAGAAATATTATTTATTGTAACATTTCTGTCACATACGAAGGACTTCAGTTTAATCATGACAAAACAGCAGGCAAATCTAGATGGAAGGTCACATACAATACATATTGTCTGTTCTTCTGGAAAATGTTAACCATGAAAGACAAAGAAAGACTGAGGAAATTTTCCAGATAAAGAAAATGTAAGTGACAAGAGAATTAAATGTAATGAGTGATCCTGGATTGGATTCTGGATCAGGGAACTATGACCATAAAAGACATTATTGGACATTTGGTGAAATTAGATTGTGGATTACATCATAATATTATAAATAATAGATTATAGATCATAGCATTCTAATAGATAATAGTATTATATCAATATTATATTTCCTGAATTTGAAATTTGTACTGGGGTTGTGAATGAGATTGTCTTTGTCCTTTAGAAATACAGGCTGTGAAGTATATAACTTATTCTTTAATGATTCAGAAAAGTCTGTGTGTGTGTAGTGTGTGTAAAGAGGAAGAGAGAGAGATGCAAAGATTACAAAATGTTAGTAATAGCTGGTTCTGGGTAAAGAGTATATGGGAGTTCTTTAATTGGTAATTCTAGGTGAAAAATATATGAGAACTTTTGTACCATTTTTAACCCTTATGTAAGCTTAAAATCTCAAAGTAAAAATTTTTTTTCATGCAGACAAGGATTCAAAACATAGACTGAATATACCTTCTCACCTTAAGCAACAAATAAAACTACAAACGCGTGTTGCCCTTATAGCTCACCACACAAGATGATGATCCCTGAGAGAAGGGAAACAAACAAACGACGTGAGCCCTATGGCTGTCCTGACTTCCTGTGTGGAGACAGGCTGTAGGCTTGCAGTGCCTGGAGTTAGTTTCCTTGGTATGGTTAATGTTGAGATGCTTTTAGTTTTTCAGATTGCAGCTCAAAATTCACCTCCTCAGCGACATCTTCCTTGAACACTATCTCATGATCATATTATGACATCACATGTTGTTCGTAGCACTTATGATCTGAAGTTATCTTGTTCACTTCTTGATTAAATGCTTATTTGTATATATCCATCCAAAGGATTGTAATACTTATGAAAGCATGAACATTTATGAGACAACATATCTGATAATTTATCAGTTTCCTCAATCCTTAGAAAATTCCCTGGAATAAATAACTATATGCTAAATGAGAATGCAATTAATAAATGCAAATGGTACAAAATCACTAATATAAAGATAGAGATGTTAAAAAAAAAGAAAGGAAAACCCTATATTAGCTGTTGTGAATAATATTTACAATTAATCCTCACAACAGCCCAATGAGTTAGTGAATATTATCATTCATATTTCAAATATAAAGAAACCAAAAAATAGCTAGTTTAAATATGTTAGCCATTGTCACACTGTTAATAAGTGGCAAAATCAGTCTGTCTTGAATTCTGGTTTGAATCTCAAGTTCTTAATCATTATGTACTAATATTCACCTACTATATGATATGAATTTACTATATTTCAAAATTATCAAGTAAAGTTTGAGAGTACAAGGAAGTGTAAAGACATATTAAACAAAGAAAATTAAAGAAAAATCAGAAATAACAATATTATGACACGATATCATCAAATTCTGGGCCAATAGTTGAAAATGATGAAACAGAATATCTTTCATAATGATAAAACATATAACCACAAAGATTAAACAGACAACTACTATATATCAAATGCACTGTATATCAAATATCATACAATAAAAATATATACTTTATGAAACAAATATGAAATGGATGCAGAAGTAAGCTGAAATACAAGCTCTTTTCATTTCAAGTTAAAGAACATAAAAAAACAGTTAATGTGTTGCTACATCTGCCATATACTATGCTGAGTTCTCAATATTCAAAGAAGAGTAAAGTATTATTTGTGACTTTTAAACACTTATACACGGATTAACTTCTCTACTTTCCAACATATTTTTATGGGAATCTTAGATATTTAAAAAATATGCTATTATATCTGAGAGCCTATCATGCATCTATTTTTGGCTGATGAGATAATATTGGTAAGAATTTGAAAGGACTAATTTGTAATGATGATTTTCATAGTAGCAAACTACTCCTACTCTTGAGGGGAGTCAGTAGATTATAGCCTTGTGGTGTGATTGTACACTATGTAAGGAGGTATGTTTGCATGTGGATACAGATGACATCATATTGTGAAGAGGAAATTTAAAAAGGGGAAATATTGAGGTAGATTGAAATATTGGCAACATTATTTAAGCTAGGCTGTTTACTGCTAAATTACAAGTCAATTTTTACTTATTTGGCAGAAATTATAATAGCTTTTGGCTTCAAAAATGTGATGAGACTTGGAGGAACATTTTCCAAAATTTTTTAGTTACAGAGTATTCTTTTGGAAGGATTTAAATATATCAACAGTCAGAGGAAATATTTTGAATGTCTCAGGAGTTCTGCTCAGGACTGAATTGTTAAAGGAAGATTTATGTACATACTTGCCCAAAGGTGGGGACCATAGTAAGGCCATAATGATCCTTCTCCTGAAAAATATGTTAGCAACAGCCCCTCACTTCCCCTCTAGGAAAGAAAGATCTCTCTAGTCTCTCTAAGAGTGATATTCTTTTATATCCTGCTCTGAGTGGAAAGTGTTAGCCCGTGAAACAGTCCTACAGGAGAAGAAAGTTAGTGGTGGTTTTAATATTATCCTTCCACTCCCCTTCCTAAAAATCTTCAAATTTTAAAAATAAAGGAGTGTTTTACATTATCAGTCTGGGAATAAATAGCAACATAAAATTCTTGAGGCATTATTCCAGCAATTATTTGAAAATGTCCTAGAAAGCCTATTGCTTTATAGTTAGATTGACTTGCCCTGCCTGACTTTTGGTACTAGTATGGGTGAAAATGAAGCTCTTTAGTTGATAATGATTGTCCAGACCAGGTTTTATTAAAAGAGCAGAATAGATCACATGTTTTAGGATACAGGAACATTTTGTGAATTTCTAAACAGCATAAGGAGGGAGATTCATCTTACAACTCTTTTTTGAGCCATAACATATTCTAATCCCTTTCTATAATCTTTAATTTTTATTTTCAAATCAAAAGTAAAATACAACTCTCCATTTTTTAAAAAACATCTACTTTGTCCCAAAGTACTGCACAGAGACTTTTCCACATGATATCCAACAGAATTTTCTCTAAAGCTCCCCATAAGAATGTTTATATTATTACCATCATTTATCAATGATGAAAAAGAGGTTCAAATAGGATAGGCAAATTGCTTCATGACTGCAGTAATATTTAGTGCCAGGGTTGATATTTAATTCTAAGTTTTTCTGTCACCATGTCCATACAGTTTATTTTTAATATCATCAGGCTTCGTGCAGTACATACACAATGTAAAAATTGAGTTCTTGCAGACTTCACAACATAAAACTTTCACAATATTAAAATAAATAATTCCTAAGTATAAGAACACGTTTATTTAGTTTTGTTATCACCACCTACTGCAACTTAGACAACACTCAGAAAACTCAGAGTCAAAGATTAGTCTAGGCAAGACAATGCATCACAGTAATAGCTATTCAAAGACTGTGATTTTAACCACAGTAGGCATGTCACCTTGCTTATGCCCAGAGATTTCCTTGTAGTTAATAATCTCATAAGGGAAAGTTTCTGGAGCTACTGTCACAGACTGTCTTATTTTAAACCAAGCCTGCCTCTGACGCCTTGGCTTTAAGCTTCCAGCCAATGATTTTGTTTGGACTTAACTCCTGAGCCATCAAGGAAGCTCTTGACAGTGGAATTTTCTCCCTGACCAAAAAGTTAGCTCTTAAAATATTGTTATAAATATATGGAATAAAATAATTTGTAAATTAACAACTTATTGAAACCAGAAATATTATTAGCTTAAGCTACTTATCAATATTTTAAAGAACACACTAGGGAGATTATGAGAAAATTATCAAGAGTAAACATGAGTTTTTTTGTGTGTGTGTGAGGAAGATCAGCCCTGAGCTAACATCTGATGCCAATCCTCCTCGTTTTTTGCCAAAGAAGATTGGCCCTGGGTGACATCTGTGCCCATCTTCCTCTACCGTATATGGGTCGCCGCCACAGCATGGCTTGACAAGCGGTGCATCGGTGCACACCCGGGATCTGAACCTGCGAACCCCAGCCCGCTGAAGAGGAGCGCGCACACTTAACTGCTACGCCACCAGGCCAGCTCCTAAACATGATATTTTTTAAACTAAACTCATTTAAGTAAATACAAAAATAAATTCTTTACTGAGTACCCCCATTGAGTCCAGGAGATACTAGGCATCAAATGAGCTAATTATTAAGTACTGCCCATCAGTGAAATACTCTACTAAATGTCTGTAAGAAGTTGAAGTGATTGAAGTTGAATTTTGCTGTTCCTTATCCTAAATATCGTTTCTTCGTATAAAACACAAAAATCATTTACAATGAAGAGAAGTAATGGTATGTACAAATAGTTTCATAGGAGTAACTATATTATCACATAAAGTTAAGGTAGATTTAGATTTCACAAGATTCAGACTCAAATGTCCAACCAACAGGTTCACTGTAGGATCAAAGCAGGTTTTCATTATTTGATTGCAAGATCAAAGCAGGCTCATTGGATCAAGAATGTCTAAAAGTAGAAGACGCCAAAATAAAGATCTAAAGAACAAAGAATGACCTTTTGTTTTGCAATCAAGAAATAACAGTCAGTAACTAACTAAATCCCCACATAAAATTCCTGCCTGCTAAATCAAGGAATTTTTCCCACAATCTAATATTTCCATCTAATAATATGTAAAATGACTGGAATACAGGATGTCCATACACAAGTCTTGGTTTAAAAGAATGTAGTGTTGTAATTGATAGCAATTCTAGAATCTTTCCCCTACAAAATTATTGACTACAAGGAAATGACTGGGCCTGAACAAGGTGACATGCCTACCGGGGTTAAAATCACAGTCTTTAAACAGCAATTACAGGAATACGTTCACTTGCCTAACTCGTTGGCTCTTTGAGTTGTCTCAGTGTTACTTTCAAGTGCAACCAAGTCTTATTACTTTGTAATTATATGTTAGAAAATAATTTTATGAAGAAAAAAACTTTATGAACACTAAACAGGAAATGAAATAAACAATGCTTTGGTCTCAGATTTGATCAATTTTTAAAACACACTGGTATGTTATAGATATAACATTGTTTCTAATGCCTTCTCCTAGCTTTCCATTTACTCAAATCTTCTCACCACTGAGTACCCCTGCTTCACCTACCATTTCTGTTAATTCAGGCAAAGGCTTCACATCTGCTTGTTGGGGTGGGCAACCCGGGCTCTTCACTTGCACAATGAGAAGAAAGGCTTCAAGTAATAGCTGCTTTACAGAGGATAAAGAAAATATAAGAAAAACCCGGACCCGAACAATAACTTAAAGCCTACCCTAAAGCTCAGCCTAGGTCAACCAAATGCCAGAGACTAGGAAGGGAGTGAGAAAGAAAATGTTTTTCGTTCAGTTGTTTTATTCTGGACGTCATTTTGATTGTGTAACTATTACAAAGCAAAATCCGACAAGTAAGGAATTTTGTACCAAGAAGCATAGAGTAGCAATAATCTAAAATATGTGATGCTGGCTTTGAAAATGGGTAGTGTGTGGGGAGGTAACTTTTCTCGGAGGATGGAAAATGACCATCCATATTACACTGTTAGAAAGCACTTAGCAGACTGTCACCCAAGGAAACCTGGAAAACAGAATATATATTTAATAAACTTTTAACATTGGGATGGGAGATTTTGAATCAAATATTGAAATTATGAGTTATTACTAGCAATTGTTTATTGCTGATAACAGGATTTTAAAAAATACTCCAAGAAAAAGATGAGCTCGGGGGCTGGCCTGGTGGCGTAGTGTTTCAGTTCGCCTGCTCCGCTTCAGCAGCCCAGGGGTTTGCAGGTTCGGATCCCAGGTGCAGACATATGCACCACTTATCAAGCCATGCTGTGGCAAGCATCCCACATGTAAAGTAGAGGAAGAAGGCCATGGATGTTAGCAGAAGGCCAATCTACCTCAGCTAAAAGAGGAGGATTGGCAGGAATGGCAACAGATGTTAGCTCAGGGCTAATCTTCCTCACCAAAAAAAAAAAAAAAGATGAACTTAGAAAAGTAATGACTAGTTTGGTAGATTTTAGGGAAAATAGCCCATAAATTGCAGGTTTAGAAAGAAAAATTTATATTTCCCCAGACAAAGATGTGGCCATTAAAATATGGTCCTAGATATCCTGTGTCCTACTATTAAAATATCACTTCAGAGTAAAGACCAATTCAAAGCATGGTCATCAGGCCCTTTATTAGGATCGGTGAAAGAAATAAGATGACTTCTAGATCCTTACAGCTAGACAGAAGGGTTCCTAAAAGATTAAAAAAATAGTCCAGTAAAATCTGTAGAACCCCAAATGCTCTTTAATTAACCTAGAGTGAGGGACAGCTCTAACAGAAAAGTTGCTCTAAAGTCTGACTTGCAACATATGGAATTGACTGGAAGCAACTCCACACAGAGAAAACCTATAAAAATATCAGAGACTCATATTGGTAAAAAGTGCTACCAGCCTGCTATGAAAGAGTCTGAGTTTCTTTGACATATAAAAATATCTCTGGGCACCAACATTCTATAGACAAAAATCAGGCTACTAGTTATGTTCATCCATATGCCCCTCAAAAAGGCATATTTTAAATGCTCACTTAAGAAGCTGCCAATGAGGAGGATGGAAAACGAAGAACTTCCCAGAGAGTAGAGCAATAGACTGGAGAACCACACAAACAAGAAGAACTAGGTTCCACGTCCTCTATTATGTCCCACTAGTCCCTTTTTAGAATGGAAGTGTTTAGTATGGTTATTCTATCCCTGGTTGGTTGAGTCTGTATGTGGGGGCGGGGTGAGGGGGGCAGGGGTAGAGGGATGGAGACAGAATACTTGTCTTTTTAATTTATAGGTCTCTAAATAATGTGACGTGACATCTGGAGACATAGATTATAAAATCCTGGTATTTGAATTTGGTGTAGTGATTACATGAGACACTTAAGATGAAAGTAAATATATATTTATATGACAAAGACAAGAATATACGCATAAGAAGACAGAGTATGGTAATTAGATTACTCTTCAACAAATATTCACTGCCTCCTCCAACACCTCCATGGGAAGCAGATATCCCCCTGCCCCTTTGATGTTGGGCTTAGCCATGTGATGTTAGTGGGCATGAGGTGAGCAAATTCTTGTGAGGCTGAGTGGGCTCTACTTTCTGCATATCTGCCTTTCAGAATGTAAAAAACATAGATGTTAATCCGATGATGATGAGAGACACATGAAAATACTTAGATCTCAATCCAAGCCCGATACAGAGATCCCAATCCCTGGTCTACATCAGCTCACTCCCAGCAAACTTGCATATACTTGGGGGAAAATACTATTATTACAAC
Source organism: Diceros bicornis minor (assembly GCF_020826845.1). Taxonomy (NCBI): domain Eukaryota; kingdom Metazoa; phylum Chordata; class Mammalia; order Perissodactyla; family Rhinocerotidae; genus Diceros; species Diceros bicornis. Next base: position 50,494,435 of record NC_080747.1, read on the forward strand.
AAACGATATACAACAAATAATTATGGTTGTATGCCCCTGAAATGTTGTGGTTGTTATACAGCAAAATCTGGCTGATGTACCATATAACATTCATACTCCATCCACCCTGAGACTACAGATGGGGCTACATTAAAAGTTAGATGCATACTTATATTCTGTAGCCCCATTACACTCGCCCAAAAAATCAGTTCTCTATTAAGTGCCTCTCATGCATTTATGGATTCCCACATGTTACCAAACTTGCACCCAACAGCCTGTGGCTTAATCAGATGCTGGAAATGCTCCTTCGAGCTCAATTTCCTACCAGGTAATGCTGCACTGTTGTCTCTCTCAAGTTATCTGCAGATTATGTCCATGTCTATCGGTAACCACAATTTTCTAACTAATTGAAAAGACTGGGACTTAAAGATACTAGAACTACATGGGGTACTTTTCCAAAAAAAAAAAGTAATGGGGGAGGACACCTCTATTTGCTTCTATTATACGCACACAAGGGGGATTGAAACAGGGTCATGCCTCTGGCAAAGTCTTTCATATTTAGTAAAACATAAATTTAATATTTGTTTTTGTTTTTGTTTTGTTTTATTTTTGTTTCTTACACCTTCCTTTCCTTTTCAGATCCTCAGGCTTGTGGATCATGCAGACTTAATTGGGAGAAGAAATGTTTCTCCTTTTCAAAAACAATCTTAAAACTAAGTCTTCACAATAAGGTCAGATTCACTATTTGATTCTCTCTTCCCTGAAAATAATTTATTCCAGCAGGACAGAAAGACTCTTAAAGGTTTAAGGATGTGATTGTGTGAAGTCTGAAGAGCCCAAATATGTCTTTAATTCCAAAACTTCCATTAAAAGGATACAACTGCATCAGTTAACAGGCTGCTTAAAGTCAAGTGATGAAAACACTATAAATTCAAATTTCCATTCCTGCCGTTAAATATAATTTATAACATTTTCTATATAATTATTTTTATTTTAATAATATTTATATATTATTTTTAAACCAAGCTATGTACATTCCCTTCAGGTTGTTTGAATGTTGTTTTTATTTCTTCATACATATTTTACCTTTTCTATCTGCAGTCTTCTTTTGAGTAAATAGTAAATGTCTCTTGGCGTATTTATTAATATTCTCTATGTTTATGCACTTTTGCATGCCTATGGTAGTTATATCCGGGCAATATTTATAAGAATAGTGAAATATAAATTAAAATGACAAAGAAACATTTACATGTTAAACACGGGTATAGTTTTTCATGGCTTGAATTTTGCTGGAGTTCTGCAAAGAATGAGCTCTGTTTATAATTTTCTATAATTTCTATTCACCTATTAATCACTTTATTTAAATAGAATGTGACATTAATTAGAGTACTTCATTCACTCTCTCTATCAATAATTCCTAATATTTCACTTGACTTCTTCTTCATAAATAATTCAATGAAAACCTAGACATTAACTTTCCCCCAAATTATCATATATTTGAATTAGGAAAACTCAGTTTAATAAAATTGTATAATACAGTGCTAGTTAAATATAATTTACATTTAAGAATGAATTGTTGACACATAATCGTCATAAGTATTTACTTGTTCTCATCTAAATTGGCAAAGCCATGGGCCAGCCCCATGGCTTAGCAGTTAAGTGCGTGCTCTCCGCTACCGGCGGCCCGGGTTCGGATCCCGGGCGCGCACTGACGCACTGCTTCTCCGGCCATGCTGAGGCTGCGTCCCACATACGGCAACTAGAAGGATGTGCAACTATGACATACAACTATCTACTGGGGCTTTGGGGGAGAAAAAAAAAGGAGGAGGATTGGCAATAGATATTAGCTCAGAGCCGGTCTTCCTCAGCAAAAAGAGGAGGATTAGCATGGATGTTAGCTCAAGGCTGATCTTCCTCACAAAAAAAAAAAAAAAAATTGGCAAAGCCATGAGTTCTCTGACATGCCCATAAATGGGCAAAGCTACTGTTAACTAAACATAACATGATTTTTTTTGTTTTTTGCTTTTCATTTACTAATTAGTTAACTCAGAACACTTGTAAATGATCTCAATGGCAATATCATATTTTTAAACCATCTGTGGTCTATTATGAAAGTTTTAACAAATGAAAGAAATACTTTGATTTAATTGAATTTCCCTGGATGCTTAATTTGGAAAGCAGAAGATGAGTTTTCTTGACAATTTATTATTTCAGATAGTATCACTAGTTATCTAGTGGCAGGAAATAATTGTGAATTTCTTGCTGTAATACAGTGTGTTTAGTGTTCAGGGAATAAGTGCCGTTCATTATTTAGATTTACTTTATTATCCAGCTCTTTAGACTATTTTCACATTTTATGAGGTTAAATGGAACCATTGTAAATGGTATTATTGTGTTCTGATTTATATTTGCCTATAATTAAAATGTGCATTTAATGTGCATTCCACCCATTTTAAGGAAAAAGAACAGTACTTGCATTATCCATTCATGTAGGCATCCTATGGGATTCAGAGAATTTTTTCATTTATTTCTGGCTTAAATTTGTATGGCAATAGATCTTGACAAGGAAATGATGATAATAAAATAGTAGAGACATTTACATTTGCCTATTAATTTTTTCTAGTTAATTTATTATATTATGTATGTAGTTATACTGTGTCAAGAGAATAAATATAAATGTCCATTATACTTCATAACAACATTTAAAAATGTCTACCTAAAACATTTTATCATTTTGCTAAGTAAAAATATAAATATTAATTAACTCATTTAAATTTAAAAATATAGGGGACTTCTGGTTTAATCTTTGACATTTAAAGTGCTTATATGTTAAATGAGGAAGCCATTGGACTGAGGTAGCTCTAATGTCTTGGTAGCCAACACAAGTAAATGAAAACCTAAGACAATAAATTTTGCTCCCTCATCTTCTCTATAAAACCCCTCCCCTAGCTACTGTATGTGGAGTGCTCTTATCCACTTTAGGTTTGGAGCTGTTCAATTCGAATCGACATATGCTCAAACTCTTGAAAATTTGAATGTGTCCTAGTTTATCTTTTAACAGAAGTCAATATCTCAAAACACACACACAAAAATGGACAAACTGAAGTCAATGATTTTTGTTGGACTCATCAGAGAACTGAGATTGAAAGAGAAACTTCTACTCTGAAATCTGAAAAGATAGTCACATTCAGAGAGACACAATTGAGATATGTTGACTTGGAGAAGAATCTCCTGGAGCCATAAACTGGTAGGAACAACTAAGGGGTAATTTTGAAGAATTACCAGGGGCTAAGTGGGGACTAGCATGAAAGTGAGAAATTCCTGGGGGTCAATGTTTAAGGCTTAAGAAAGCATCCACCCCACTATTGGCTTTACATTTAGAAAATCCATCAGGTTATTGGAGAAGATCTAAGAACAATTCCCTGTTGAATCTGGCAAAGGGGAGGGAACATAATCAAGAAATACACCCAGAGTGTTCTCCATAAAAAAGACCTAATCTCCAATTAAAAGTACTTTGCCAGAAATTTATCCAAGCTGGGAAAGAAAGTTCACTCCAGTCCCCCTCCGGTCCTCCTGTCTCACCTAAGGTTACAGGGAGAGGAGCGACATAGTCAAGACGGTCAGAGATCAAAAAGATTGAGAACACTGCAGCTTTTGGTTTCATTGATTTTCTCTATTGATTTCCTGTTTTCAATTTTACTGATTTCTACTCTAATTCTTATTTCTTTTTTTCTGCTTACCTTCAATTTAATTTGCTATTTTATTCTAATTTCCAAAGATGGAAACTCAGATTATTGATTTAAGTATTTCTTCTTTTCTAACATATGCATTCTATGCTATAAATTTTCCTTTACGCACTGCTTTCTCTGCATCCCATAAATTTTGACAAGTTGTGTTTTCATTTTAATTTAGTTCAAAATATTTTTAAATTTCTCTTGAGATTTCTTCTTTGATTTATGTGTTAATTAGGATTATGTTGTTTAATCTCCACATATTTTTGAGTTTTCCAGTTATCTTTCTGTTATTGGTTTCTAATTTAATACCATTGTGATCTGAGAGCAGATATTATATAACTTCAATTCTTTTAAATTTCTGAAGACATATTTTATGGCCCAGAATGTGATCTGTCCTGCAGACTTTTTCATATGAGCTTGAGAAGAAATTGTGTTCTGTGGTTGTTGGATGAAGTAGTCTATAGATGTCAACTATGTAAAATTTATTAACGTTGTTGTTAGTTCAATATGACCTTACTGATTTTCTGCCTGCTGGGTCTATTTCTGAGAGAGGGGCATTGAAGCCTCTAACTACGATTGTGTATTCATCTATTTCTCCTTGCAGTTCTATCAGTTTGTGCTTGACATCATTTGGTGTTCTTCTGTTAGGTGCATACACTTGAAGAATTGTTATGTCTTCTTGAAGAATTGACCCCTTTATCATTATGTAATGCCTTTCTTTATCCGTAATGACATTGTTTACTTTGAAGTTTGCTTTGTCTGCAATTAATATAGCTACTCTGGCTTTCTTAATTAGTGTTAGTATGGTATATTTTTCTCCATCAGTTTTTATTCTTTTTTTCTCCAGCTTTATTGAGATGTAATTGACATATAACCTCTGTAAGTTTCAGGCGTACAATGTGATTAATTTTTACACATATATATTGCAAAATGATTCCCAGAACAAGGTTAGTTAATACCTCCATCACCTCACATAACTACCTTTGTGTGTGTGTGGTGAGAACATTCAAGGTCTGCTCTCTCAGCAAATTTCAAGTGTATACCATAGCATATTTTGAATTAGCATCACCATGCTATCCATTAGATCCCCAGAACGTATTCATCTTGTAATTGATATTTTGTACTCTTTGACCAACACTTCCCCATTTTACTCACCCCCAGTCACTGGCAACCACCATTCCACTCTCTGTTTCTATGAGTTTGGCTTGTTTAGATTCCATGTATAAGTGAGTTCAAACAGTGTTTGTCTATCTCTGTCTGTCTTACTTCACTTAACATAATGCCTTCTTGGTCCATTCACATCATCACAAATGGCAAGATTTCCTTTTTTATGACTGAATAATATTCCATTGCCTGTAGGGGCACCTACATTTTGTAGGTGTTTGGTAAAACTGTGACAGTATGGACCCACGCACATGTGGTTTGAACCCACACACCATGCAGCAGAGGGGAATGGTAAACCACTGCTGCATTTTTCTTTTTCTTAAACTTTTTTTATCTTGAAAACTTTATGATGAGACAAAGTGAACTATGAGATAGTGCTGGAGAATGAAACCCCCAGGTCAGAAGGCACTCAGTTACTGGGGAAAAGCAAAGAACCAGTACGGATAGCACTATTGCTAATGATGCAACTAGACTAAAGCCAGAAGGACATCTAACACCTGAAGTGTGAAAAGGTTGAAAAGTCATTTTTTTTTTTTTTGGAAAGTCCAGTGCTGTACAATACACACAATTGGAACGTGGAACGTGAGAAGCATGAACCAAGGTAAACTAGAAATTGTAAAGCAAGAAATTGAACTTTTAACTATTGCAGTGCTTGGTGTTAGTGAACTAAAATGGACTGGAAGGGCACACTTCAGTCAGACAACTACGAAGTGTTGTACTCTGGAAATGACAAACACGGAAGAAATAGACTGGCTCTAATGCTGAGGCAAGAAGTAGCTCAGGCAGTTAGGGGTTCTAATGCAAGGTCTGACCAAATAATATCAATCAGATTTCTGAGTAAACCTATTAATATAATCATCATCCAAGTCTACGCCCCAACTATGGCTGCTTAAGAAAATGAATTGAAAGTTTTTATACAAGTATCCAAGAAGAAATTGGTCATACATCAAAACAGGACATGCTGATAATTATAGGTGACTGGAATGCAAAAGTGGGAAATAAATTGAAATCAAATGTCCTCAGAAAATTTGGACTAGGGGTAAGAAATGAAGCAGGAGACCAGCTCATGAATATTTGTGAAGCTGACAATCTGTCCATCACAAATACTCACTTCAAGCAACTGAAGAGACAACTGTATTCATGGACATCACCAGATGGCCAATACAGAAATCAGATAGACTGTGTAATTTTAAGCAGGAGATGGAAAAGCTATATTCTCTCTGTCAAAACAATACCAGGAGCAGATTGTGGTACTGACCAGGAACTGTTAATATCAAACGTCAGAGTAAAGCTGCAGAAGAACACTAAAAGAACCATAGTGCCAGGGCCGTCCCTGTAGCCTAGTGGTTAAGTTCACATGCTCCTCTTCAGTGGCCCCAGGTTTGCGGGTTCAGATCCTGGCCGCGGACCTACACCTCTCAACAGCCATGCTGTGGTGGCAACCCACATACAAAATAGACGAAGATTGGCACAGATGTTAGCTCAGGGACAGTCTTCCTCAAGCAAAAAGTGGATGATTGGCAACAGATTTTTAGCTCAGGGCAAATCTTCCTCAGCGATAAAAAAAAAAGAACCATAGTGCCAAAATATAACATAAACAGCATTCCCAATGAATTTAAAGTCCACATAAGAAACATATTTGCATTGTTAAACTGAACTGATTGAGAAGCAGAAGAACTGTGCACTGAAATCAGAAATATTATTAAGGAAGAATGAGAAAAGACATTGCCTGAAATACAAAGTAAAGAAAAATCGAGATGGGTGACAGAAGAAACACTAAAATTTGTTAAGGACAGGCAAGAAGTAAAAGTAAAAGGTGACAAAAGTAGGGTTAAAATCCTGAACACAGTTTTTCAGCAACTGTCACGTAGAGATAAAGAGAATTACTATAAGGACTAATGGAAAGAAACAGAAGAGAACCACAAAAAAGGAAGAGCCAGAGGTCTCTTGTAGAAGATTCAAGAAATCAAAGTGAAATTTATCCTAGATTAGAAGTGCTGAATGACCAAGAGCGAAGCACACTATCTGAGCAGGAGAAAATAAAGAGAAGGTGGAAACAGTATACTGAAGATCTATACAGAAGAGACAAAAGGATGACAAATTCCTTCAAAGAAGATTCTTGTGAGGAAGAACCCATAATTTTAGAAAATGAAGTGAAAGCTGCCCTAAAAGTGCTAGGAAGAAATAAGTCACCACGAATAGATGGCATACTGATAGAACTATTTCAAGCCACAGAGACTGAATCTGTCAAAACCCTAACAAGAATATGTCAACAAATATGGAAAACAAAACAATGGCCTACAGACTGGAAACGTTCAATGTATACTCCAATTTCCAAGAAAGGAGATGCCAAGGAGCGCGGTAACTAGAGGACCATTGCTCTGATTCCCCAGGCAAGTAAAGTGATGCTCAAGGTGCTGCAACAAAGGCCTTTACCTTATATGGAGCAAGAAATGCCTGATGTCCAAGCTGGATTTCAAAAAGGGAGAGGCATAGAAGATCTAATTATGATTATACATTGGCTACTGGAATGCTCCAGAGAATTTTAGAAGAAGGTTAGTGTTTGTTTTATAGACTACAGTAAAGCCTTTGACTGAGTGGAACATGAAAAGCTATGGGCTGCTCTGAAAGAAATGGGCATGCCTCAGCACTTGATTGTCCTGATGTGTAACCTGTATTGTGGACAGGAAGCTACTGTCAGGACAGAATACAGAGAGACAGAATGGTTTCCTATAGGCAAAGGTGTCAGACAAGGGTGCATTTTGTCCCTTATCTGTTTCATCTCTACGCAGAACATATCTTGCAAAAAACTGGGCTAGACTCAGATGAAGGAGGAGAGAAAATTGGTGGAAGAAATATCAACAATCTAAGATATGCTGATGACACCATCTTACTGGGAGAAAGCAGCAATGACTTGAAATGACTTCTGAGAAAAGTGAAAGAAGAAAGTGCCAAAGCAGGGCTGCATTTGAACGTCAAGAATACAGAAATCACGACTACAGAAGAACTACACAACTTTAATGTAGACAATGAAGACATTGAAGATGTTAAAAGATTTTGTTTACCTTAGTTCAGTCATCAATTTAAATGGAGACTGCAATCAAAATCAAGAGAAAACTGAGATTTAGAAGGGCAGCAATGAAAGAATTAGGAAAGGTTATCATGTGTAAGGAAGTCATTAGAGACTAATGTCATTAGAGACTAAGCCAAGATTATCCACACCCTCGTATTCCCAATTACTATGTATGGGCGTGAAAGCTGGAGCTTGAAGAAGGTTGACAGGAAAAAAATTGATTCATTTGAAATTTGGTGTTGGAGTAAAGCTGTACAAATACCCTGGACTGTCAGAAAGATGAACAAATGGGTCCTAGAGAAAATTAAGCCTGAACTATCACTGGAGGCAAAAATGATAAAACTGAGGCCGTCTTACTCTGGGCACATCATGAGAAGGCAGGATTCTTTGGAAAATACAATAATGCTGGGAAAAGTAGTAGACAGCAGGAAAAGAGGAAGAACAAATATATTGACTCCATAAAGGAAGCCATAGGTATGAGTCTACAGGAGCTGAGTAGGGTTGCTGAGGACACGACATTATGGACATCATTCATTCATAGGGTCGCCAGGAGTCAGAGTTGACTAGACAGCATGGAATAACAATAATATTCTGTTATATATTATATATAATTTTATATATAATATTATATATAGCTTTATATATATAAACTTTTATATATACTTAAAAACTTATATATAACTTTTTCTTTACCCATTCATCCTTCAATGTACACTTAGGTTGTTTCCATATCTTGGCTATTGCGAATAATGCTGCAGTGAACATGAGAGTGCAGATATCTCTTTGAGACAATAATTTCATTTCCTTAGGAGAAATACTCTGAAGTGAGAATACTGGATCATACGGTAATTTTATTTTTAATTTTTTGAGGAACCTCCATACTGTTTTCCATAGTTGCTATACCAATATACCTTCCTACCAACAGTGTGCGAGGGTTCCCTTTTCTCCACATGTTTACCAATACTTGTTAGCTCTTGTCTTTTTGATAATAGTCATTCTAACAGGTGTGAGATGATATTTCATTGTGGTTTTGATTTGCATTTTCTTGATGATTACTGATATTGAGCATCTTTTCATATTCCTGTTGACATTTGTATGTCTTCTTTGGAGAAATGTCTATTTGGGCCTCTGCCCATTTTTTAATGAGATTATTTGTGTTTTGCTGTATAAGAAACTCATAAAACTCAACAGCAAAAAAAATTATAATCCATCCATTTACTTTGAATCTATATATGTCCACACATTTAAAGTAAGTTTCTTGTAGACAATATACAGTTGGGTTGTGTTTTTTGATCCACTATGACAATCTGTCTTAATTGGTGCATTTAGGCCATTGCCATTCAAAGCGATTACTGATATATTTGAATTAATATCTACCATATCGGTTACGGCTTTCTATTTGTTGCCCTTGTTCTTTGTTTCTATTTTTGTCTTCCACTCTTTTTCTTCCCTTTGTGATATTAATTGAACATTTTATGTGATTTCATTTTCTTTCCTTTCTTAGCAAATCAGTTATAATATTTTATTTTTACTTTTTTTGGTGGTTGTCCTAGAGTTTGCAATATACATTTAAACTAATCCAAGTCCACTTTCAAATAACACTGTACCAATTTATGGGTAGTATGGGGACCTTATAAAAACAAAGTAATCCTTATTTCTTCCCTCCATCCCTTGTATCATTGCTGTCACTCATTTCACTTATCAATGAGCATACACAAGTGTATATATATGCATAAGCATACGTAATCGAATACATTGTCGGTATTATTACTTTGAACAAATTATTAGTTGTTAGATCAATTAATCACAAGAAAAATAAAAGTTTGTATTTTACCTTCACTTTTCCTTCTGTGTTGCTCTTCGTTTCTCTAAGTAGATGTGAGTTTCTGACCTATACTGTTTTCCTTGTCTCTAAGGAACTTCTTTTAACAGTTCTTTCAAGGCAGGTCTACTCACAACAAATTCTCTCAATTTTTGTTTGTCTGAGAAAGTTTTTATTTCTCTTTTACTTTTAAAGGATAATTGCACATGGTACGGAATTCCAGGTTGGTGGGTTTTTTTCCCTCAATGTTTTAAATATTTCACTCTGCCTTTGTCTCTTTATTCTCCTCTGGTATTCCCATTATGTGTATGTTGCACCTTTTGTAGTTTCCCATAGTCCTTGGATATTCTATTCTGTTTTTTTCAGTCTTTGTTCTCTTTGCTTTTTGGTTTTCAAGGATTCTAGCTCAGAGAGTTTTTCTTTAGCTCTGTTCAGTTTAGCTCAGTTTAATAATAAGCCTATCAAAGGCATTCTTCATTTATGATATGAATTGTTTATCCCTAGTATTTCTTTTTATTTTTTTCTTAGGATTTCTATTTCTTGGCTAACCCTACCTATTTGTACTCGCATACTGTCTACTTTATCCATTAGACCCCTTTGCATATTAATCATAGTTGCTTTAAATTTCCATTCTGATAATTTGAATATCCCTGCCATGTCTTGTTCTGTCTCTTCAGATTGTGTTTTTTGCCTTTTAGTATGCCTTTTTAATTTTTTGTTGATAGCCAACATGATGTATTGAGTAGAAAGAACTGCTGTAAATAGGTTTTTACTAATGTGGTAGTAAGGTATGGGGGAAGGGGAAGTGCTCTATAATCCTATGATTAGGTCTCAGTCTTTTATTTTATTTATTTTTTTGGTGAGGAAGACCAGCTCTGAGCTAACATCCATTGCCAATCCTCCTCTTTTTGCTGAGAAAGACTGGCCCTGGGCTAACATCCGTGCCTGCCCTCCTCTACTTTATATGTGGGATGCCGCCACAGCATGGCTTAATAAGCACTGCTGGGTGCAGCACCTGGGATCCAAACTCATGAACCCTGGGCTGCTGAAGTGGAGTGTGAAAACTTAACCACTACGCCACTGGGCCAGCCCCAGGTCTCACTCTTTTAGTGAGTTTATGCGTCCGGTCTGTGAACTTTACAACTGTTTCTCATTTTTTTTCTCCCCTGCTTAGGTGGGACAGGATGACTAGAGCCAGCTGGAATTGCTTATTTCCCTTCACCAGGTCAGTTAGACTCTGATAATATCCCCCAGGTTAGGTTCTGGTTAGCTAGCTTCCCTGAGGGCAGGAGGTCTTGTTAAGAAGAACAGAGTGCTCTGGTATAACTCAAAATGGTTCCGTATTGGACCAGCCCCTTGGCCTAGTGGTTAAGTTCAGTGTGCTCCACTTTGGTGCCCCAGGTTCAGATCCCAGGCGTGGACCTACACCACTTGTCAGCAGCCATGCTGTGGCAGCAACCCACATACAAAATAGAGGAAGATGGGCACAGATGTTAAATCGGGGCAAATCTTCCTCACCACACACACACACACAAAAGTTCCTTTTCCCTCCCCCCTGCAGAAAGCTGGAGGGATCTTTCTCAGATATTTACTGTGGGAAATTGGTCAAGTTCGTGGAGGTAAATCTTGTAATAGTATGGAGGATTCCCCATGACTGGGTGCCCCTGAAGTCTTAAACTCTCAGAGTTGTCAGCACTGAACTTCCAGCAATTCATCAATTACAGTTCAGATTTTCCCACCCCTGCACTGGTTCAAGTGGTGTATTCTGCTTATGAGTCTCTGCTCAGGTAAGCTCAGACTCCCTCTATTCCCCTGTCTGTGTCTCTGGTCTTTAGGGCAGTTGTTTGTCCTCTGTCCTTCCCTCTCTTATGAATCTAGGAAGAGTTGTTGATTTTTCAGTCTGTTAGCTTTCTGCTTGTTGTTAGGACTGAGTGGTAATTTCTGAGCTCTTACCTGTGGAACCAGAAACCAGAACTTCTTTATCTTTTGATCCTACTCTCTGTGAGTTCTCCTCAACTGAATCTTCCAATGCTTCTATTATTTTTTAAAATTTATTTTATTATGTTTTAAATCCCTGTGGATTTTTGAAATTGCTGTTGTTTTACTGTTTTTCCTTTTTTTCCTGGTATTATCTCATGAGTAGAATATTTCTTCTTATTTCTTTATGATATTAATAGTTTTTTTTGAAGTTTTGCTTTTTTATTCTTCCTGAACTGTTATTATCTTGAATTTTAAAGTTTGTTATTTATTTTTCAATTTTTAATCAAAAGCATTCTTCAAGTGTGGAGCTATATTTGTCTGAGGTCTTAATTTATTTGAGTTAGAGAGTGAAAAAATGATTGGAAACTTTATGTGCGTGGAATATGGTTTCCAAGGTGTAGGCCTCACTATAAAGAATTTGTGGCTGGTAAATTGTTGGAGTCTGGATGTCTTTTCTCTTTGTTGGCTACTTTCTCAGAGAGCAAAGGGGAATCTTTCAAACTTCTTCCTAGACAGTAAAAGCCTGGCTACTGATGTTCTCAAGAGACAACCTAGAGAAGTAGTGTTTGGTATATGCTTTTAATCTCTGTTTTTAAGTAGCATCTCCATCTGCAACTTCATTGGAATCCAGAGACCTCTGATTAAATCATTCCAGAAAACCATAATGAAGTCACATATAATCAGGCAGTGTGAATTTGGGGAAGTGATTTGGAGAACCCTCTAGACAAACAAGTTTGGAAAAGGATGAGGGTGAGTCAAATTCTTAATCAGATTTTATGCCAATCCCCCTGCTCTGTCAGCCCCACCAGGAAAACCACCTGAGAGAAGCCCAATGACTCAAATTCCTGAGACTTTGGAAGCTTTGCAGGGAGAATTTTCTTGCCTCATGATTTCTCTCTCTCCAGAATTTATTTCTACTTCCTGTGGTATGCTAAATTAGATAATGTCCTTTCAGATTCCAAAATTTTACTATTTTGTATACTGTCTTATAATCTTTGACCTGTGGATATATGCTTCTTAATAATCCCTTTTGTGGTATTTTGGGATTCAAACAGGAAAAAGTGGTAAATGCATGTGTTTTAATACATTGAAATAAACAGAAATCCCATTTTCTCCTTCTTAAATAAAAAATTGCTTTCTTAAACAGAATACACTGTCTGCTGCAATGTATTTGACAGCATTTCTCTGATGCCCACTTTTTCTTTGAAGATAAATTTGCAACTTTAATTTATATCTTCTCTGTTTATCCGTGTTCTCTTCTAACCAACTTCATTTGCGTCTACTCTTTAAAAATTCTCTGAAATGTAAAATAGATATATTTATTGTATGTTATATTATTTACATTATATATTATTGTATATATATTTTATATTATATATTAATGTAAAGATCAATAGAATAACATATCAACTGCTTATCAGAGGAGCACTGTTGTTAAAAACCATGTTTATAGTTATGTGGTCTGAATTCATGCCTGAAAACCTATTTATTCACAGTGTAACTATAGCTAAGTTATTTGTCCTCACCACAACTAAGCATTTTTTTTTTCTTTTAATGTAAGGAAAATGTTTGCCTACATTACAGTGACAAAGTATTAGAAACATTATTTAGTGAAGAGTCTGCCTCCATTTTGTCATAAACATTCTGACAGCTTTCAAGCCCCTTCTCCGCCTCCTCCTGCAGGCTGGTAAGCTAATAAGAAAGCCAGGGAACTTCCTTCTTTGGCACTGGTGGTAAGTTCAGACCTCACAGACGTCCAACCTGCACACAGGAACTTTTCTCCTCTTCCTTCCTACAGCTACGATAAAGGCCCAACTCTCTCTGCCTCCCTAAAGCCATATTCAATCTGCTGTCCTCGAAAAGCCTTGTTATCCGAATAACGAGTCCATCCATACGCTCTTGGTGTATTTGGCATCATTAGTCTTGACATCCAATCCAAATTAACTTTTGGGGTTTGTTCCTGCCTTTCTTTAGGCAACCACAACAGTTACATTTCCTAGTTTATTCATTTTTTTCAACTAATATTTATTGAGTCCCTGTTCTCAACTTGTAATTGTTAATGCTGTAATGTACAAGAAAAGAACTAATCTTATCCTGACGGAGCTTATAATAGAGTGAATACTTCAAAATATTGCTGTGAGATTTAAATGAGTCTTAAGATATTCAGCAAATTACCTGAAATGCTTTTTTGGGTCTGTGTAACACTTTTATGATTTGTGCTATGTTAGGTACTGTTACTTTTTGTCCCCTTTGGAATTATTGATGTCTTATTGTTAACGTGCTTAGGCTATTTTTATGTAACTCTCAGTACAATAGGAAAGAGAACCATTTAAACACATAGTCGACCAAATCTCCATGATTTAAACTATCCTAAATTCTACCTAAAACGAGTAGAGTATTCTGTGAGAGCAGAGCTAAATAAAGAAGTCCGCACAGTGGAAAAATATATAAATATTTTGAGCAGAACATCAACATAATTATATGTGTGGTTTAAATGAATTACCTTGGTTGCTATGAGGAAACATAATTAGAGTGGGACAAGGTGGAAACAATGAGACCAGTTAGGAACTTTGTTTTATCTCTTATTTTTCTTTTCTTTTCTTCCTGTTTTTGGGTAACTATATACAGAATAAAATTTGATTCTTAAAGAAAATCATTTCATGAGAGAAAGCTAGAGGCTGAGCAATAAAGAGCAATCATTTCAGTAACAGATGAGAGAGAGAAAAGCAGTTAAAGGATAGAGAAGGGAAACAAACAAAAGCCATCAAAGTTGAAAGAGTAGAGAAGAAGCTAGTGATACAGAGACATCCAGGATAGTGAAGACAGGGTAAATCTATTAGCTGTAAAGATAAGTGATTATATTATATTCATCTAGGCCTTAAATCTTTCAATTTGTTAGTTTTTATAAGGAGACAAGGAGAGTATTTCATTTTGAGTTTCCCACAAAATTGAGCCTAAAACAAGGACTGGTTCCAAATATTTTATTTGGAAAGGCAATTTCAGGAAGCAAGGTTGATGGAATGGGGAAAGGGAAACAGATAAGGAGGAAAAGCTAATACAAGCTGTTTGTGGTCCATGTGGGCTTGATACCTGCAGGACCTCTTGAGAAGCCCACGGAATTGTCCTCAAGTTGTCTGCTTAAAGAACAGGAGACTGGTGCTGTGGCAAGAACTACAACCTAGGGCACCAGCAGCATCTGCTCAATTACAGTAAAAAAATATACTTGGAAAAACATCTAGACATAATCACTAAATTTGAAAGTAAAATTAATAAGACAGAATAAAAGTTCAGAAATGGACATAAATATATATACATATAAGAACATGATAGTTTATGTTTCATCAAGTTGTCATTTCAAGATGCAGAGATGGGTGTATTCTTCAAGAAATATTTACCTCATATTTTATCCTGGGAGGTATTAAACTTATCCCAAACTATAATTTCATAACATGAATACTTTACAAGTTAACAACATTGAATGCTGCCCTGCTGCTCAATTGATTATATAGATTTACTTATATACTGTTTCTCCTTTTAAAAAGTAAATATAAATGTATTTATATTTTTGATATTTCTACTATAAATTCCTTTTTATCATTCTTCTTTAATATCTCTCTTGCCTAAATCAAGAGCTCTTAAATAAAAATGGCTAAGAAAAACAATAAATTTTTATGGACATAAACTAGGTGTTCCATTACAGAAAAGTATTTTGTAGTATATTTTATGCTGTAGACTTGTGGCAGACTTAAAGTTTAAATATTTTATACTTAAGTATTTATGTCTAAACAGCCAAGAAAAACTTGAAGATGGAGTAAATATGTTTACTCACCAATTTCACCAATGAAAGCAACAATAATAAATAATGGATGTTGTAGACTGACTTTAAAAGCTGCTCAAATGCGTAATGTTACTGTGCAGAGGGTACCATCTGCTCATCACAAAACAAAAGCTAATAATCCATCAAAAGGCAAGATTGTGGCAGAGAAAGGGTATTTCATTAAGCAATGAGCTAGCCGATCAGACGATGGTGGACTAGCATTCTAAAGGGGTACAGAATCTGGAAGCAATTATATAGGGCTAGTGGGCTATAGAGGAGGGGTCAAGAATGTTGACCCCCCGGCATTGCAGACTGGGAGTTGCCACATCAGATCTTTCAGTTGTCATTGATGATGGATACCAGTATAGAATTTCTGTCTGGGGGTCATCACATTCCTAGGGAACTTAAAAAAGTTATCATCTTATCGCAGCTGGGAAATATATACACAAGCAGGGCCCATAAATCCATAAAGCATGTAAGTCTCCTGGAGGGTGCATATGCAGCTAGGTTAGTTAATCAGAGGTCATTCAACGTTACAATATAGCTGCTTTTCTACAATATGGCTTCCCTTATGTCAACCTTGTGTTGAGCTGGTATCAATAAGACAATGGGTCAATCATCACGGTGTGACTTACTATTGTTTAGAAGCTAATTTAAACCTCAAGATACCATTTTTCATTTATTCTATTAGAATCCAATGCTTTACATTTTCAGATACTAAATATCACATGCTTTGTTATTCTTTAATTTAAAACCAATTCGTCCCCTCAGCCATTGAGTAAAATTACTCAAATTCACAATTAGATATTTTATTCATATATTTCCAAATTCTTTTATAGTAATTCTTTTTATAATATTCAATTTATTAACATGTTGTTAAATAAAGAGGTAAAATAGAAGTATTTTAGAATAACCTAATCCGTAGCATACACTTTAGGTGATCTGAACTACAGAATATGAATAATAGACAAATTAAATAATAATGCCAGATTTCTCTAGCTACTTTTGATACCTCAATATATTTTTGAAGTTCCATAAAATGACATTTGTCAAAAATTATATTAAAATATTTACTTTGTATTCATAGCTACGATTTTTTCCGCTCATGTGATTAAAATAATTAATAATCATGTATCTTCCATGTCTAAGCAATTATATAGTATAAATCAATTTATAATAATAGCTGTAAATCATTAAGTTTGGTAGCAATTTCATATCGATAAAGAAACAGTTGGGTGGGATGTTTGTTTTAGAAACATCAAATGCAGTTGTGGATGCTTTGATGGCTACATTTTTGTATATTGTTTTTCCCTGATGACATATTACAAATCTATTAGTTGACATTTTGTCACATCACCTTTTCTTTCAGTTTCATATTTATGTAATTGTAAATTTACTCACAGCATGTCAGATTGAATTCCTTTTGGCACTGAGAGTAGGCTAACTTCCTTGTTCAGTTCAGGTTTTTTTTAAGAAAGAGTTGAGCAAAGACAGACCAAAAAAAAAAAATAGGTCTAACCTCAGATCATTTCATTTTTTTCTCCCAGAAGAATTTCAGTGTATGTTTTGGGCAATTTTTTCTTAATCCAAGTTAAAGAAACCCTTCCAAAGAGTGATTAAAAAAAATAACAATACTAGAAATGTGAGGAGTTGATCGTGTTTGTGTGGTCGCCACTATTGCTTGAGATTAATTTCTACTGGTGTTGCTCTACTTTTGTGGCTGTTGCATGTTATTTATCCACATCCTTCCTTGTTTTTTCATTAAATTGAGTGGAAGAGAAATGGAGATATCATCTTCCTCCCAATGCCATCTACTAGCAAGATTGAAACCACACATGAATAAATTATAACAATACAGACAGACAGACAGCAGCAGAGACTTCGTGGCTGCAACAATAAGGTGCAGACATCCATTTGCTTAACATATTGATTTTTTTTCATCCATAACATTTGTTTAAGAAGAATCTCAATAATTATAATACACAAAAGTTTCTCTAGGCGAGTAGCTAATAATTCAATATAACTAAAGCCTTGCATTTGTCTTGTTGGAAATTTCTAAATAAGTATATAAAATTTCACCCAATGGTCAAGATCTTCAACTAGACTCACTGCAAATTCTTAGTTGAGGTACTATTTTCAGAAGCACACAGGTGTTTGAATGCTAGTTAATTAACATAAAACATCCTTTAATTTGTATACTATTATTAGTTCCTATTTAGTTTTATCAAGCAATCTGCTAAGGTAAGATCCTCTTTTTAATACAAATAAATCATTCCAAACATGATAAGTTAATTTTCTTATTTTCCTTTATTCAACAATGGATATTATTATAGAATAACTGATTACTCTGTTGTCTATAATTTATTCATCTCTCTTGTTTTGGTATCATGAAGATAAATTATTTGGCACTATTTAGAATACATGTGACAAATAATACTTTTGTTATTTGCGCACCATTAGTTCATTTTCTACTGCATTCAATCTTAGTTCGTAAAGAAAGGCATGATTCATATTGTGCTAAATGTTAATGAGATGAGAATTTAATTTATTTCAAAATACAAGAAATCTAGAGGAAAGGTTGTTTGACAGAAGCAATGCATTTCAGAAGGGATATGGACAATACTCACAAAAAAAGTAAGGAAGAAATATTAAAGATGCATACATTGGTAATATTGAAATTACTAATAATCATTATAGTCAATGAAGACATAAATTTCTATGCATACATTAGAGTTTTATTTGGTGTCATTTAGGCCATCAGAAAGTCCTTCATTTATTCATTCAGTAATTGATGTATCTTCATACACTATATTTAATACAGGCACCATGGGAACACAAAATCTTGTAGCACAAGTTATAAATAATGGAAATCATGAGCTCAAATGTCTCCTATGCTCATGCATTCTTAGTACTAAAGGGAGACGAAGATTACATATTTAAGAAGCTTAGAATGTAGGATCACCTGAGGTGGGTAAATGGCAGTTTCCATAAAATTCCTTCTTCATAAGAATCATTCTGATTACTTTTTTTTAAAATTCAGATTTCCTCAGTTTTACTTGTAGTCATTAGTGTGTGTGTGTGTATTTAGTTCTCCCCAATTTTAACACGTGTGCATTTTCATGTATCCACCACAACAGACAACATATAGTGTCATCAATACAAGGATCCACCTGTTGCTCTACTAAAACCACATCTGCCTTCCTTCTTCTGCCCTGTTCCTAATCGCTGACTACCCTAATATATTCTCCTTCTAAAAAGTATTATACAGGGGCCGGCTGGTGGCACAAGCAGTTAAGTGCGTGCTCCGCTGAGGCAGCCTGGGGTTCGCTGGTTCAGATCCCGGGCGCTCACCGATGCACTGCTTGTCTAGCCATGCTGTGGCAGCATCCCAGATAAAGTAGAGGAAGATGGGCATGGATGTTGGCTCAGGGCCAAGCTTCCTCAGAAAAAAGAGGAGGACTGGTATCAGATGTTAGTTCAGGGCTGATCTTCCTCACATAAATAAATAAATAAATAAATAAATAAATAAATAAATAAATAACATTATACAAATGGAATCATATGGTTTGTAACTCTTTAGGACTGGCTTTTTTTTTCTCTAGTTCGTAGAGACTTAGATGGCCTATCTAAGTTTTTGTGTATATCAATAGTTTGTTTATATCTTTTAACTGTTGTGTAATATTCCATGAGATTTAAAGAACGTGTATTACACTTTCTTTAATCATTCGCCCATGAAGAACATCTGTGTTGGTTCCAGTTTTGGGTTATGAACATTCATGTACAGGTTTTTGTGTAAACCTGTACACAATGGAAATAGATTTCCATTTCTCTGGGACAATGTCAAGAATGCAGTTTCTGGGTCTTATAGTAGTTTCACATTCAGGTTTAAAAAAATTGAAACCTGCCTAACTGTTTTCCAGAGTGGCAGAACTATTTGACGCTCCCATTGGCAATGCTTGAATGATCTAGTCTCTTCACATCTTCACCAAGATTTTGCAGTGTCATGATTCTTTATTTAAGCTAAATGATAGGAGTGTAGTAGTATCTCATTGTGGTTTTAATTTTCATTTCCATAATGGCAAATGATGTTGTACATATTTTCACGGGATTATTTGCCAACTGTATATTTTCAGTGTAACGTGTTTATATCTTTCTGCCATTTTTTAATTGCAGTGATTGTTTTTTACTATTGAAATTTAAAGTTTGTTTATATGTTTTAAATATTACTCGTTCGCCCAATTGTTGGTTTGCAACCTCCTTGGGAGCTTCCTGGGTGTAATCTGAAACCACCTCCATACACAGAGGGCAGAGAGAGACTGAAGAAAGAGGCAGATCACTCCAGATTGGTAGGTGGCAGATTTAATAGGCAAAGGAACTTACATATGAGGCTTGTCTTGGGCGACTGCAAGATGAGTAGGTGTCTGCATCTGTCTGCCAAATCTTAAAAGTTTGTATAGAGGCCTTAACTGGATTCAGTTGCTGTATACCATTCAGATGGTCTCCCACATTTCTATCTCAAAACTGTATCTTTGGGGCAGCTTCTGGGAATGGGAAAGGCAAAGGAGAAATGAACAAGTTAGGAGAAAAAAAATGTTTTGGATTACACTGTTTCATAGCAGAAAGAAAATTACAGAAAAATATTTTGAAAATTTTAAACATAAAACTGAGATGAGGTTAGTATTTGAATAAGTTACATAGCAGAGAATATTGGTTCCTATAATGATTCCTGCTTGTCAGTCACACAAGGAGCAGCAAGTCTGTGCAATTCCTATTTACTTATTCAAGAAATATTTTATTTAACAATTATCGTAGGCCAGTCACTATTCTGGGTAATGGGGATACAGCAGCTAACAGAATAAAGACCTTGCCTATAGGAAGCTTATATTTCTCTGATCATCACTTCACCACAAATTGGGTGGCTTAAAACAACAAATTTATTCTCTCAGTGTTCTGGAGACTAGAAGTCTGAAATCAAGATATAAGCAGAGCCGTGCTCTCTGAAGGCTCTAGGTAAGACTCTATTTCGTGACTTTCTCTTAGCTTCTTGTGTTGCCAGCAATACTTGTGTTCCTTGGCTTGTAGATGCACCACCCTAATCTCTGCCATGAGGTTCTCCCTGTGTCTTTGTCTCTGTCTCCTTTCTTATAGGGACACCCGTCATATTGGATTAGGGCCCACGCTAATGACCTCATCTTAACTTGACTACATCTGCAAAGACCCTATTTCCAAATAAGGTCACATTCACAGTTACCAGAAGTTAGGACTTCAACATATCTTTTCGAGGGACACAATTCAACCCACAACAAATCTTACCTATTGAGGAACATGCATAGGAATTACAGTAGACTTCTCAGAAATCATGCAGGCAAGGAAAGAGTAGACTGATATACTTAAAATATTAAAAACAAAAACCATACCAACCTTGAATTCCAGATGCAGCCAAATTATCCTTCAAAGAGAATCATAAATAAAGATTTTCTCGGGCAAATTAAGACTGAGGGAATTTATCACCACAGACCAGCCTGTATCTATATAAAGAAAGAAAAGGAGTTCAAGAAAGAATAAGGAAGGTAAAATAAAATCTTCTGTTTTTATTGTTCTTAATTGACCTAAAATACAAATGTTTAGAGTAATAATAGTAACATTCATTGGGTGAGTATAGTAGATAAGTGAAATGAATGACAGCAATGTCAAAAGGGCCTGGAGAAAGCAATTGTGAATATTCTGTCATAAGGTCCTTTCATGACACATGACGGGGTATGAGGTTAGTTGAATGTGGACGTAGATTTGTTGTAAATGTTTATTGCAAACACTCAGACAACCACTAAAAATTTTTAGAAGAAAGTGTAGTCAATATGCTAAGAGAGAAGATAAAATTGAATCATATAAAATGCTCAATTAAAACCAGAAAATGCAAGAAAGAGGCAGGAAGAGAAATAGAACACATGAAAATACAAACAATTAAAAACATGGTAGGAACTAATCCAATTATAAATCATTTTAAATTGAAAATTATAAAGACCAAATGAAAGGACAGAGATTGTTAGCATAGATCAAAAAATAAATACACAAAACCCAACTATCTTGGGGCCGGCCCGGTGGCGCAAGCGGTTAAGTGCGCGCGCTCCGCTGCGGCGGCCCGGGGTTCGCTGGTTCGGATCCCGGGCGCACACCGACGCACTGCTTGGTAAGCCATGCTGTGGCGGCGTCCCATATAAAGTGGAGGAAGATGGGCACCGATGTTAGCCCAGGGCTGTCTTCCTCAGCAAAAAAAAGAGGAGGATTGGCGGATGTTAGCTCAGGGCTGATCTCCTCACAAAAAAAAAAAAAAAAAAAAAACCCAACTATCTTTTCTACAAGAATCCCACTTCAAAGACTGATAAGTTAAAAATAAAGGGAATGGAGAATATATACTATAATAACACTATATCTATACCAATTAATTTCAGACAAAGCCAACTTCAGAATGAGCCAGACTAGTGAAAAAGAGTGGCATTATATAACAATAAATGGGTCAATTCTCCAAGAAGACATAAACATCCTAAACCTATATTTACCTAACAACAGAGTTAATATACATAACACAACAATTGACAGAACTGAGAGGAGGGTAGACAAATCCACTATTTTTAGAGAGTTCAACACCATATTTCAGTAATTGATAGATCAAGCAGGCAGAAAAATCAGTAAGGTTGTAGTTGCTCTGAACAGCACTATCAATAAACTTTATGTAGTTGATATATATAGACTATTCAATCCTACAACAGCAGAACACATTCATCTCATGCTCACATAGAACATTCACTAAGATAGACTACATTCAGGGCCATAAATGACTCTTTAACAAATTTGAAAGAGAGAAATCATACAAATTATGGAATTAAACTAGAATTGATGAAATTAATGGAAACAATGGAATTAAACTAGAATTTAATAACAAAGAGATAACTGGAAATCTCCATATATTTAGAAATTAAGCAACACAACTCTACATAACACATAGGTCAAAGAAGAAGTCTTAAGTGAAATTTAAAAATACCTTGAACTAAATGAAATTGAAAATACAACTTATCACAACTTGTGGGATTCAGTGAAAGCAAGAAAAGTCAGAGCAGGTGAAAATATTTTTCAAAACACACATCTAGTAAAGGACTTGTGTCCAAAATATGCAAATAATTCTTAAAATCGGGCAACTAGAGAATAAACAACACAATTTTAAAGTGGGTAAAATATCTAAAACACCACCCCAAAGAAGATATAACAATGGCAAAAAGCATATGAAAAATGTTCATCATTTGTAGTTGCAAATTAAAACAAACTAAAGATACCACTAAAACTTATTGGAATCATTGAAACAAAATTTTAAAAAACTGGCGACACTGATGGCTTGTGAGGATGTAGATAGACTCTCGTTGCTGGTGGGAATGCAAAATGATATAGCCACTTTAGAAGAAAGTTTGAAAATTTCTTACAGAGCTAAACATAGTCTTATCATAAGATCCATCGATCACACTCACAGGTATTTGCCCAACTGGTTTGAAAATTTATGTCCACACAAAAAAGCACGGAGAAGATAAATGTACATACGTAGATTTATAACAACTTTGTTCATAATAACCAAAAACTGGAAGCAGTCAAGGTCTCCTTCAATACGTGAATGGTTAAAGAAACGGTAGCACATGCATACAATGGGATACCATTCAGCAATTAAAAGGAAGAGCTATCAAGCAACCAAATACATTGATGAGTCTTTAACGCATATTGCTCAGTAAAAGATGCTGGTCTGGTAAGGCAATATAATTTATGATTCTGTTTATATGACATTCTGGAAGAATCAAAGCTATAGAAAGTGTAAAACAAGCAGTGCTTGCTAGGGGTTGGGGACAGGGGCATTTGAATATATGAAGCACTGGGAATCTTTAAGGCACTGAAAGTATTCTGTATTACTATGTATGATTATTTAATGGTGGATCTATGACACTATGCTTCAGTAAAACTCATAGAACTTTACAACACAAAAAGTGAAACAAAGTAAATTTTTAAAAAATCATTGAGGAATGCAAAATGGTACAGCCACTTTGCAAGACAGTTTGTCAGTTTCTTACAAAACTAACCATATTCTTACCATAAAATTCAGCAGGTGCATTCCTTGATATTTACTCAAATGAGATGAAAACTTATGTCCACAAAAAAACCTAACACAGTTGTTCATAGCAGCTGTATTCATACTGCCAAAACTTGGAGGCAACCAAGATGACCTTCAGTAAGTGAATAGACAAACAAGCTATGCTATATCCAAACAATGGAACATTATTCAGTGTTAAAGAAATGAGCCATCAGGCTATGAAAAGACATGGAAGAACCTTAAATGCAAATTACTGAGTGAATGGAGCCAATCTGAAAAGGGTACATACTGTGTGATTCCAACTATATGACGTTCTGGAAAAGTTAAACTATGGGGACAGTAAAAAAGATCAGTGGTTGCCAGGGTTTGGTGGGAAGGAGGGGTGCATAGGCATCCACATAGGATTTTTAGGGCAATGAAACTATTCTATATGATACTATAATTGTGGATATATGCCATTATGCATTTGTCAAACACATAGAATGTACAAGAACCCTAATGTAAATTATGGACTTTGGGAGATGATGTGTCAATGTAGGTTCATGCATTGAAACAAACTCTGGTGCTGAATGTTAACGGTGGTAGCTGTGTGTGGGGGTAGGGAGTAGTGGGTATAAATGAACTCTCTGTAATTCTCAATTTTTCTGTGAACCTAAAACTGCTCTAAAAATAAGGCTCTTAAAAAAAAACATTGACGTTCAGGGGAATGCCAGATGGAAGGCAGCATGTGTACAAAAAAAAAAGCTAACTCTATTACAAATATGTAAAATTAACCTCCCTGAAGGAGGGGGAAAGGTGCTGATCTAAGAAACTTTGGAAATGAGTGGAGTCTGAAAGACTAAACGCAAAAGTAACTGCACATAGCATTGTACTAGAGTTAATAAACTTTCTCCCGGGTACAGGTTAACAGTTCTGATGCTGCTATACATGTATACTGCAATTAAACAATTAAGTAAAAAGATGGCAGATGGTGGAAGCCAGATTTCTCTCTCGCTCCTGGAGTGAGAGTTTGTAGATAAGCAAGGGGAGAAGTTTAGGATTATCCATGTAGTAATGGATTAGACTTAGAGACATCAGTATGAACTCGTGTTTAGCTTAATATAGATAAAGATAGTTACATATAGAAACATTTATAGGTATGTAGACATACATGGGTTGGTAACACAGATACATTCCCTTCCTTTCTCCACTGAGAGGGCCCAGAAGCACTGACACTCAGCAGCAAGGAGCACACTTATCATTCAAATCTTGGTTTCTAATACATTCTTCAATAAAAGGAGCCAGTTGATAACGTGCACCCTTGATACGCTGTGATGAAAACAGACCTTTATCTCTGTGGTCTTCCACGAAAAATATATCTTCCAATATAATCATGAGAAAAACCCTTAGACAAATCCCAATTGAGGGACTTTCTGCAAAATACCTGACAGGTACTCCTCAAAACTATCAAGATCTTCAAAAACAAGGGAAGTTCAAAAACTTGTCACCACCAAGAGTTGCCTAAGGAGACATGATGAGTAAATATATTTTCGTATCCTGAATGGGATCCCAGAACAAAAAAAGAACAATAAGCAACAAATAAGGAAATCAGAATAAATTACGGACTTTAGTTAATAATGTAGGATTGAGTTAATTAAGTGTATCATAATAATAGTAAAATGTTAATGCTAAGGGAAACTGGGTGAGGGATATGTGGGAACTCTATACTATCTTCAAAATTGTTATAAATACAAAAATTCTAAAAATTTTATATAAAAAAGATCTTATTTTGATTATAATATGGAGAATGAATTAGAGAACAGATGGAGAGGACACAAAAGTTCAGAGGCTGTTCTAATAAGCCATTTACTAGATGATGATGATTTGTCCCAGAAAAATAGCAATAGGGATAGAAAATGGTAAATATCTTCCAGAAATATTTAGGAATTAGAGTAAAAGTGACTAATTATTGATTTGGGTATAAAGGTACAGTGTCAAAGAGTCAAGGATTACTCATAGACCTTGATGACTTAACAAGTAGTAGAAGCATTCATATTTTAAGTGAGGTTTTATGCGTCTTGAAAAATTGTTTTAAAAGAAATGCCTTCAAACAGTTGCCTTAACGTTAAGTAAGTTAAGCCAAACAACAGATTAATGTACTTGGCCAAGGTCTTTCGTTTTGTAGTGTGTTTACACTAGATTTACTTCTGTCATGAACACATACTCAAACAATAAGTAATTTGTCAAAACTACTTTCCATCACTGAAACAGTTAGAATATTTTTTAATTGTTTTCCCATCCAAACGTTCATACATGGTTTCAGTGTTTGAAACTTTTAGATAAAAATAAATAAATAAAATTCAAATGGGATACAAAATTTTTTTAATGAGTCCTGCAGACTCTGAGTATTCTTTCTGGACTTTATATGAAATGATAATAATAAATGACTGAAATGTTAAGTCCATTCTACCTTCCCTCAAGTATAAGATTAGATGAAGAAAGCCTGAGGGGGAGATAAAACTAAACTTACCTCCACTATATAAGGGCACATGCCCCAGCTAGAGGTTTAATAAATTAAGTGAATGCTATTTTTTTTTAGTTTTATATATTTATCTGTTTTGAGAGCAAAATGTCTTAAATATTATATTTCATAGACATAAAGTATTTTCTGACGCAAACAAAAACATCAAAACCAATTAGAAAATTATTTTATTATTAAAAAAATGACAATCATTTGAATCTCAAATAATTCCTCCAAAGACACTTTTGTCATTAGACATCTCTGGCACAGAACTAGTGAAAATGCATTAATGTTATGATGGAAAAAAATAAAACCTCCCTTCTTAAGAAGGGAGGCTTCACACTTATGAAGCCGATAGTATCATTAAAGGCATGGCTCTCATTTTCTGAGTTTTAAACTATTTTGTTAACAGTTTTAGTGAAATGGATGCATCAACAGTGCCACATGGATAATTTATATGTCACGATTCTTTGACAATAGCTGGATTTGCAGATGTGTTTCTTGATAATACTACGTTTTTCGCTTTAGGGAGTGATAAGCTCTCACTTGTAAAGCTGATGTCAGCAAACTCGACTACTGTGATCTTCATAAGGTTATGCTTTGAAAATTAATAGGACAGCTACATATGAAATCAAAACCAATTTACTGTTTTCTACAGTGGGGCAAGAATGAATTATCCAATATAAAATGTGAAACAGTATAAAGGCTGCAATCTCATCTCACTATTCTTATGTTTTTTTAATAAACTGCTCATGCTTTTTTCTAGCAGTTTATGACATCAAAGGGACTCTTCTGTAAAATTACAGCAGTAAATTTCACCTTATGCTGGACAGATTTTACTTCTTTTCCCTCTGTCATCTTGTTTTGCAAATAATCAAGACATGACAAAATTGATTAGAGATCTATCTTGCCTTCATGAAATACAATAACTGCCTTACTTAGTTAAAAAATGACAATGTAAAAGCAGACCTAAGTTTAGACCAAGTCAAACATGTGAGCCATATTCAGGTAAACCAAAATAGCTGCCTTTATTATCACTGAATATTTAATTCCCTGTAGTCCAAGATAAAGTGGATTTCTTTATTACTACTGGCATTTGGCAAAAGTTGTTAATCAGTTATAAAAAAAAATGCATTGTTTACTACCATCTGCTGTCACATCTGCTTTACAAATTCATGGCTCCAAAGAGATTATGTATAGGTTGAATATAGAACAGATACTTCCACATATATTTTTAAATACTAAAGAAATTTTTTTTTCAAAATATCTAACATCTGACTTTTCAGGATTTTTGTCAGAATGCCAAAATATATTGTCAATTTTTGCACATAGTTTTGCTATTTTACCTATTACCACTAAGAACACTGACATCTAATCATTTTTATGACTCATTATCTAATTGACTTTTTTCTAAGAATCTACAATAAAATAAAAATAAAAATAAAATAAAAAATAAAATAAAAATTAGTTTCCTCCATGGTTCAGTATTATAGTTCTGTATTTTCCCCATCTCACACATCACTCTTGAGAAGATGATTCTCAAATGCGCATTCCTGTTTGATCTCTTTTTTGTATAATTTTTTCACTTAACTTTCCCTTTACATTTTCCCTGTCAGCTTCTGATATCTCCAAAATAAGCATGTGAATATGAATAACATCTTACCCCTAGAATCAGCTTTCTTTTGTGTTTTCCTGTTTTATTTTTCTTAATTTATTTGAAATTTTTCTTTGTACTCAAGCCAAGAAATAAACCCTCATTTATTCCCCATAACTGTACTGTTATTCAATGTTGATCACTAAATGTTGGTCACTAACTAGTAAAGGCTCATCCTTTATCACACAGTGTTTCTCATTTTCAGTGCTACTGATCCCATTGTCTTGGAATTTTACCTACCTCCTACCTGTTCTCCATGCCTCCTGATTTTTCAGTTCTATAATTCAGTAATTACCACAATCGTGCTAATCTTCATGCTCATAGTTTTATTGTCTCACTCTCCTGCTCCCAAACCTCCAAAAAAAAAACTCAAACTTCTTACTCTTCTACTTAAATTTCTTCATATTATAACTCTACTGTTTATTTCCTTCTAACTTGTCAACCTAACTAAAATTATAAAGAAGATGTACATGTGATATAAAATCTCTCCATACATATAGTTTCAAATTTTCTCTACTGCTTTCTGATAACAATATTTAATTCTCTGTCCTGCAAGAATTCCATTCTCATCCCAACTGTTGACCCTATACAGAGACTGCCCACTTCCTATTCTTCCCGCTCCCTGCGTGTCTTATACCCGTAGTACATGCCCATTTCCTTGAAAATTCCTGCCATGTTTTATATATTGTAGAATTCACCACTAGCGGGAAATTTAATAGAAACCCCCACTCATCCATCACCTAGCGTAGCTTACAATACTTGCTCTACATATGTGCAATATATACCAGCTTTTTTTAAACCTTCATTGTTTAACATGATTTACTTTTGACCAACCTTCTATATATCATAACACTAAATAGAGACTAGCAGTCCTCTGTAATTTATTCTGCCATGAAAGAGCAGGATATTGAAAGCCATGGAGTAATGCATACGCAAGTAAGACAAGAGCTTACTATGCTATGCACACTCTTAAAGGAGACCTATTTCAAAATAGAAACATTAAATTTTGTGAATTGAATCATTTTCCCCAGGATTTAAGAGAGACTCACCTAGTTCTGAGATCTTTAAGTAATACTAAACATATCTCCTAGATAAGCAAACTTCCATAGTTAATCCATACAGTTGGCCTACAAAATCTTATATTATGAGGCCCAGAATTTCTTCCACTCTGTCCTCACCCAACTCCTTCTTTCAAATATTTCTGACTAACCTATATCTCTGCTAAATGTGACTAATTTGTCACTCAAATTCATCCAAACATCCTGTCATAGCCTAAAGCTCTTCTCTACATATTCCCTTTACCCTTTTCGCCTTTTGTCTCTCCTATGAGGATACTGCTTCCTCTCTGGCCCTACCAAATATTGGCTATTTTCCCCTGACTCACTACCTACCACACGTCCTAGAGGTTGGTTGTGGGCCCTCTTTACCCCTCGTTGCTACTTTCACAACACTCGAGGTGAAAAGATAAGAAATAAGGTTACAGTTAAGTTATCTAGAATGAGAATGTCAACGTAATGCAGAAATTAATAATTATCTCTATAAATAGTATTGTACAAAACTAGTGATGGAATAATTCAAATATTATCAAATGTTAATTTGCCCTTAGCAAGAAGTCTTTTTTTTTTTTTTTGTGAGGAAGATCAGCCCTGAGCTAACATCCATGCTAATCCTCCTCTTTTTGCTGAGGAAGACCGGTTCTGAGCTAACACAGCAAGAAGTCTTAAACACAAAAATAAACAGAGCTTTAAGACTGTCTATGAGAATTCTTGCCTATCTATGCCTGTCAACAAAGTCTGAAGAATGGGAAATTTTCATGCCCTCTATTTGGATCCTTCGATGCCTTCAAGGATTGCTACTGAAAGTAATCATTGTGTAACATAGATTTTTCCATTGGTAATAAAAATGTTTGAATGACCTTGATGCTGAAACAGAAAAGCCATGGAATTTAAAACTGGCTTTTTATAATCTAAATATTCAAAGGCCCTCAAATTAAGAACCAATTTAAAATTTGTAGTTCTCTTGAAGTCTTCGGTAGCAGGCAAGTTTGATAAAATGCAGAATGTGATTCGAAAAAGCAGATAAGATTTATGTGTCTGTAAAGCTCATTACAGAAATAGGCTCACAGTATTCCATTAAGAAGCAACACCTGCTTTTGTTTAAGTTCTAGTGTGCAAGAGAGTAAATTTAATCTATTGAGCAACTAATCCAGTAACATGCATTTGTATGAAATATAATACATGGAAACCAATTATGGAAAATGTTGACTCTGAAATATGCATGTATCTGTAAAACTTTTTCATTTTGAAACAAATGTGTTCTTGGTGCAATGCTTATCAAAAAACATATTTCATGATTTTATTTTTTAAAAAAACTTTAAAGCTGTTATCAATTCTCATTTTTATTTTGAAAACCTCTTTTTTTGTTTAAATAATATAAGGTGATGATTTTATGAAGAAAATTGACAGGATTATGCACCACTTTAAAAATGGAGAGAAAAAATGAAAAAAAAAAAAATCCAATAAAGCAACTTGCATTTCAGGATAGTTCCTGAATAATAGTAAGCATTTCTCTCCAAATAAAAATAGGCAGGCATATCTATTTTTAAACGTAGCCGTACTCTATACAGGAATCTGAGTCCATAGAAAATTGAGAAAATTATATATAACTGACAGAATTTTAAGGATTAATGAGACACCTTATTTGTGTGGCTTGGAACATATTTAGTACTTTAAAATCCTCTTTGGTTCCATACTCTGCCCTCCAGGTCCACTAGCGCTGCAGTTTTGCTCCTGTAACTCTGCTGGGCAGGTGTCCTGCCCTCAGGGTTCTGCAAAACAGGGATAGAGCCCCCAGTGGCTTTGGGCAGCTCTGCCCCCACAGCTTTGGGCAGAGGTCTTCTGGCCTGCTGAAAGCAAGGCAATGGCTCCCCCTTTTGAAACAAGGAGGCAGCCCTGAATTGCCTTGGGGTCCTTCTTCTCCTGTCTAGAAGAACAGAGCATGTTTACAGCCAAACAGCTCTATGGTCCTGTCTAGTAAAATCCAAATAGTCTAACAACCTTCCTTCCTTCCTTCCAATCTCCTTCCCATTCAGTTCCAACTGGCAGTTTTCCTGCTGCGGTGTTGATTAAGTACCTGGTTCACACCCACACTAATCTCCTTATCAAATGGTTGCTTGGCCATTCTCCTCATGTTATATTTTGAGCACGCTTTCTCAATTTTTACAATATGGGTAGGCTGAGTATTTTTAAATTTAAGTCCTAGTTCCTTTTTGCTTAATAATTCTATCCTCAAGTTCCTTCTCTCTCCTTACATTTTGCTATAAGCAGTCAGGAGGAACCAAGCGGCTCCTTCAACACTTTGCTTACAAATCTCTTCAGCTAAATATCCAATTTCATTGTTCACAAGTTCTACCTTCCACAAAACATTGGAAAACAGACACAATTCAGCCAAGTTCTTTACCACTTTATAACAAGCATCGCCTTACCTTCAGTTTTAAATAAAAAGCTCCTCATTTCTGTCTGGGACCCCAGCAGAATGTCTCTTAGCATCCACATTTCTACCAACATTCCGTTCATGATTATTTATGTATTCTCTAGGAAGATAGAAGTGTTCTCTAGTGCTTTCCTCTTTTTTTTTCTGAGTTCTAACCAGAATCACCTTTCCAATTCCCTTCACAACAATATTCACTTTTCAAGCATATGCTTTGGTACTCTCCCAGCCTCTACCCATTACCCAGTTCCAAAGCTGCAACCAGATTTTGGGGTATTTTTTACAATAGCATCCCACTTCTGGGTACCAATTTCTGTGTTAGTTGGTTCAGGCTGCTATAACAAATTGCCGTAGACTGACTCAAACAACGAACATTTATTTCTCACAGTTCTGGAGGCTGGGAAGTTCAAGAACAAGGTGCGGGCAGATCGGGTGTCTGGTGAGATCCTGCTTCCTGATTGCAGAATATCGACTTTTTTTTGTATCCTCACAGAGAGGCTAGCTCCTGGCCTCTTCTTATATGGCCACTAATTCCATTCATGAGGGCTCTACTCTCATCAGCTCATTACCACCCAAATGCCCACCTCCAAATACCATCATGTTGGGGATTAGATTTTAACGTATGAATTTGAGGAAGATACAAACATTCAATCCACAGCAATCCCCAAATCTCACCCACCTGTCAATATTTGCTTTTGGCTGTATTCCATGTGTTATTTATTCTGGAACTACATTAAGGGAATCGAATTTCTATCTCGTTTGTGATGCAGAGGAAAAAGTTAATGGTGAAACCACAGGAAGCCTCTTAAAGCTTCTGCTGCAAAACAGCACAGCTCAATTTTCCTTACTTTCTTTGGCTAAAGCAAGTGACCAAAGATGGTCATGCCTCCCTCAATAGGGTATGGAAGTATGTTCCTCCCTCAGTGAGGCATTGCAAGTCACCTGGCAGTGGGTGGGGTGTAATAATCTTTTTCCAGAGAGAGCAGAAAATAAGTTATAATTATATACATTGATTTGAGGAGAACTGATTTTTTTTTGACAACTGAGTCTTCCTATCAAAAATCTAGTACGTTTTAAAATTTGTTCTAGTCTACTTTGTGTATTTTTGGAAGTTTTCTTAGTTATGTTGTAAAAAAATTTGTTACACTTGTAGGTTGTCCTTTTTAATCATTAAATAGGACTTTTCTCTTATTATGTTTTTAATTTGAACCATTTTAAATTTATTTTTCTTATTTACTCTTTAATAAACAAATATTTTTTAAAGATTCCAGTCTGGGAAGCAATATAAAATGTGCAACGTAAATAAGAAAGTGTCCCTGCTCATAAAGAGCTTATAATAATATAAGAGGTAAGACATATTCAGACTGTGGCATTTCTAATGAAATTTAATATAGTAGATGATAAATATATAAAATGGTTTGACTTTGAATGTGATGGATTTAGGACTATGTTGCTCCATTGAACAATTAATTTAATTGAGCTGAGTAGCTTAACACCGTGTAGCTCCTTTTATTCTCTAAATATCTCTCCTGAACCAGAAAATCTCATTCAATAATATACGCATGCATGTGAAAGAAAAATTTTCTCCGTCCAGTGGCATGTTACTTAATATAGATCTTCCGAATAAATTTAAGAAGTAAAGACAAAATATTGCAGAACACAGATGAAAAAGTGATTAATTTGGATTGACATAGTCACTGAAGTTTAAAGCAAAATGTTTTATTTTCAATTTTCTGAAGATAAGCCAAAATTTCAGTCATGTTAGATGATGGATGCACTAAAGCAACAGTGTCTGAGATTATGCCAAAATTGACACATGGTTTAATTTTTCTGGAGTATAGGTGCTTGAATAAAATGGTTATTATTTAAAATTTAAATCTATAGGTTTAGTTAAAATAATGGAAGTCCTTAGAAGTTGATTTTAGTTTAATGGTTGAGAGCCAAAGAAACTGCAGTCCTGCAGAAATATTCTGACAGCAATAACTACTACTGAATGAATTATTCATGTGTCAAACATTTTATTTACTATTTTACATATATCATCTTATTTAACAAACTCTCATGAAGTAGGGCTATCTAGTTCATGTGGCAGACCGGAAATCTGCGGTTTAGAGCATTTATGTAATTGACCCAGAGTCAGAAAGCTAGAAGCGAGTGATTTAACTCTGGTCTTCCTTTTCCAAAGTAGGAGCACTAAGTACTACACTGTGGTTCAGGAAAAAGAATATTTTATGTGGATCTTAAGTGTTGGATAGTTTGGAAGATGAAGGCACTAGAAGTTTGGAAACTGGCTGAGAAGAGATAATAATATTTAAAAGATCATGTGATAATAAGCTGAATTAGAAATTTTCAGTAAGATATTGGTTAAAGCCTTAAAAGTGAGTAAATTTCTGTGTGATGAACCAATGTTAGATACATATAATATTGGTTTTTAGTACTACTGTTGCAAACAGATGCCCAACAGAAGATAAACAAGCAACATTGTATTGTGAAGTTAGAAAATTAGTTAGAAAAGTATGCAAGAAACAAATTGTAGACACAAACATTATGGAATTATAAACATCATGTTAGCAACATGTTAACTTTTTTATGGAGTTGATAGGCTTATATTATATAATTAATATCAAAGAAATCACACTTATTTTCCAATTTTGGCTTTCCCATTTTAATTTTAAATCATTTCTAACTTGTATACATGCTTCCGACTTTACTGGGTTTATAATTACAAAATATGTAAATAAAATAAAAACTGAATCCTATATTTGAATAAAAAGTAAACAGATTGTTAAAGTAAGAGTCCATTGTATAATTTTGTGTTTGAAATAATGGCAATAAGATTTTGAATTAAAAACAAAACAAAATGATCAAGCTTTACTTCAAGTCAAAAAATATTATTCAAGAAACACAAAAAATTAAAAATAACATTGTATGCAATATTATACACAAGATATGGATTAGTATATTAAAATATAACCATTTTAAAAAGAATATTTAAAGTGTGATTAAATAATATATAATATAGCTAATGTTAGCACCATTAAGAACAACATTAAGATAAGAGTAGAAGGGACAGCCCCAGTGGCCTAGTGGTTAAGTTCGGTGCACTCTGCTTCGGTGGCCTGGTTTTGGTTCCTGGGTGTGGACCTATACCGCTTGTCTGTCAGTGGCCATGCTGTGGGGTCAGTCCACCTACAAAAAGAGAAAGATTGGCTTCAGATATTAGCCATAGATTCATAGATTAGACGAATCTTTCTCAACAAAAGAGGAAGATTGGCAACAGGTATTACCTCAGGGTGAATCTTCCTCAGCAAAAAAAAAAAAAAAAAAGTAGTAAAAATTAAGAAAAAATTGATGGCCATATTGGGCATATACATGATTTTTTTTTCTTATTTACATTTTTCCAACCAAGTTTTCTGTCTGTATCTAGCATTGTCTGTGAAAATTCTTTCATTCAGCAACAATTTCAATCAACACATCTTTATTGATATTCTCTTTGCAGACATTACTGTAGATACAGACGCTAGAGATATAATAGTGAACAAAATAGAAAAGAGATTCCTGCTCTCAGGGCTCTTCCATTTTAATATACTATCATTATTCTCATGCATTTATTTATATTACACAAATAAAATTTTATCCTAATTGTTCATTACAAAATAAGAAAAAAATCCTTCCATTTCATTGTGCTTTCATTTGTCTATTAATTATTATTATTGTTATTTTTGTGAGGAAGATCAGCCCTGTGCTAACATCTGCCAATCGTCATCTTTTTTTTGCTGAGGAAGACTGGCCCCCGGCTAACATCTGTGCCCATCTTCGTCCACTTTATATGGGACGCCACCACAGCATGGCTTGCCAAGTGGTGCATCAGTGCGTGCCCGGGATCCGAACCGGCGAACCCCGGGCTGCCTCAGCGGAGCGTGCGGACTTAATTGCTTGCACCACTGGGCTGGCCCCGTCTATTAATTATTTTTTATATTAAATGGGAAATAACTGAAAAAATAGATTCTGTCCATACTCTAGCACCCATCCTCTGAACACTGAGGAAGACCATACACAGCATCAACTATAATAGATGTCTCCTAGATTTTAGGAGACATCTATTCCTTTATCCAACTATGAAAAGAATCTGTAAGATTTAGGCCACTGATGGCTAAGTGAGAACAAAGAAAGGGTAGCAGTTGTGTCAGTCTCCAATGTCTCTTTACTGTCAAGGCAATAGTAATAATCTTTTCAATTTCCTTCAAGAAGATTATGCATAACAATAAATATAATATAGAATTAATGCCTGCCCTTAAAACAATACATAGCTGTACTATGCCTCCATCTTTTGAATACTTCTCTTATTATTTGGTGATATAGGATTTAGTCACAAAATATCAGAACCCACAACATTTTCAACATAACAGCCACACCCTTGACTGAGGTTCTGCTTTTCCTGTTCTTCTGGAAGAAGGAATCCTACTTTTGAACGTCAATTTTTTCCGAGGGCCTTGGGCCAAGTCTGTTACAATTAAATGAATAATTTATCTCTCATGCACTTTTTTCCTTCCTAAGACCCAGGGAAAAATAGAGAAATATTCATTATCTTTTTGTTATCTGAAAGAAAATTTAGTACAAGTAAAGAAAAATAAAATATTTCTCGACCAGATTCTGATGACCAGTGACATTATCTTACTGTGCATTTAAAAAGACCCATATTTGGTACATGCAAAGAGAAATATCATAACAATATTCAGTAAGGAAATTTTCACGCAGAGAGTAACACCTACTTCACAATTTTTTATCTTTCACAATGAAAAAGTAACAGAATATTTTAAGAAATCCCCTCTAAAACTACTTACTTTGTTTTTAAGTTTAAAAAATCTTAACAATAGGACAAAATTTTTTAGCCTACTCTATAGAGAAAGGATACTTCATAATTTGATATTTTACATAATTTGATTGAAGGGAACTTTATTTTTTTAATATCATAAATCAACTGTGTAACACAATGATAATTTTACCATAAACTGGAACATGTTGGATTCACATGTTCCCCCAAGACGTGGTTTTAAATCCATGCTAAGTCTGGGTATTTTTTCCTTAAACCTTTGCAATTGTATACATCTATGTTTGCTTTAAAACTCCCTGAAAAAGTAAGTTTTATGCCTTTCTATCGCCTTAAAATCTAATATCAAAGCCTACTAGTGAAAAAGACTATGTAATAAAACAGATGCTTTTTAAATTTCTATTCATATTTTATTCAAAATGTTTCTGGCATGAAGAATACTAGATGATAAGAAAAAATTGTAAGAATGCATCACTGAGAAAGAAGGAACATAACAAAAACCTCCTTCTCCATACATAAATAATAACCAAGCTGTTGTATCCCACTGTTCCTGATAAAAGGAGAGGTCATTTTTGTACATATTTTCTGACAGAATGAGGACGCTCATGTTATCCCTGATTAGTTGAATAATGTCCCATGGCATTTTCTCCATTGATGCAGCTTAGCAATGACAGCCTCATTTGCTGTTCATCCTGACCTTCCTTTTTTCCTCCTACTGCACCCCTCTCCTCTAACAAGCAGACTTGAAGCGATCAGTATGTTCCAAGCTCTAAAAATAAAATGCAATTTTTTCTGGCTTACAATACAAAAATGAGACCATTCTTATTAACATTCCCACCTAGATTTTGCTTTTAAAAAGTATGTTTTTCTAAAAAAAGGTCATTAATTCTTATGAAAATTAATTATCCACTTAAGTAAGATTTTAGTGTGAAGAAAATGTAATTGAATTTTAAATATACTTTATTTTCATTAAATTTTTGTATATACAAACTGGATCTATGTCCATTAGCTTTTATATTTTAATTATATTTCCTCAATTTAATCTGTAAATAACAAATAAGACTTTGAGGTATATTTGTAAGTGAAAAACATATGAAATCAATATTCATATATTGATAAGCTAAATAACCTGTCCACAACATATCTTTTAATTTTCTATTTGCATCATCTAAAATAATTATCAGGAAGAAAAAAGGCGACTGAGAATCTTACATTTACATAATAAAAATAAATACATTGTTGTCATCAATATGGAAAATATTATTATCTTGAGTTATGATGGAATATAGCTTGTCTTATTGACAACATGTGATGTCCATTTAGAACAAGAGATCTTTCTATATAGTCTTAACAATTGCTAAAAATAGATGATATGGCCACAATTAACAAGGGAAAGATAACATAGTACATTTCTCATAATATGTCACATGGTTCACTAGTTGTATTGAAGGTTTCATGTATGGCATCACAAGTTGTTTTCATTTCTTGGTGAATTTAGAAAGTACTGTATGAACCAAACTTAAATGCATTTCCTTCTACATGATTCAGCAACAATATTGAACATACATTGTGACTCTTCCATATTTCTTAAATTTAATGAACGAGAAAACATCTTTCCCCAGAGCATTCTATGGATCTATTTTTATAACCACATATTTTTTGGAGGAAATAGTAATTTAGTGACTTTTAGGATATTTTAAAATAATAAAGAACAACCAAATAAACTTACACGGAAACTCAGGTAAGAGTACTATAGTTAGCACATAACTCAAATAATAAATTTCCAAGGTAGAAATTGCATATTCTTGTTAAAATGTTTGAAAACACTTCAAAATTACTAGTAACAAGAAAATATGTTTAAAAAAATTGATTGTCAACTTATAACCATCAGATGGCTGTTGCAACTGTCCGTTGACACTCATGGAGCTAGTGACTAAAAGAAGGAAAGAAAAACAACAAGGAAGTCATCTAGAACTCTCTCTCACCGCACACAGTCATGTGAGTGCATCTGTTTGGAAGAATTTAATATGCATTCAGAATCCAATCCAAGAGATGCTTAAAGCTTTCCAGGCTCTGCAGTGAAGGCCACACAGAAAAGAGAGTGGAATGGATGAGGGAGACAATCCATCATATTGAACATACTCAAAAATGACCAAGATTGTGGAAGTTCATTATCAAATACAAATATAATGTATGAAACAGGTATGGGTTGAAATGTCACCCCAAAACTCATATATTAAACTCCTAACCCCCAGAACCTCAAAATATGACCTTATTTGGAGATAGAGTGTTTACAGAGGTAATCAAATTAAAATGAGTTCGTTAGGGCAGCCCTAATCCGATATGACTGGTGTCCTGTTAAAAAAAGGAAATTTGGACACAAAGACATGCATAGAGGGAACATGATTTGAAGAGACAGAGGGAGAAGATGGCCATCTACAAGGAGAGGTCTGGAACAGATCCTTCCATCACAGCTCTCAGAAAGAACCAACCCAGCTAACACCTGGATTTTGACTTCTGGCCTCCAGAACTAAGACAGTAAACATCTGTTGTTTAAGCCACATAGTCTGAGGTACTTTGTTTGGTGGCCCTAGGAAACTAATATGGAAACTCGCATCCCACTTGTTCTTTTGATTATTTTCTTCAGGTCTACATTTTAAGCAAGGACATATCTAACAGTTAATAACATTTTTCTACATCTACCTTAAGAGTTATAATATTTTATAAAACATTTTAATACTTGAAATATAAACAATTTCCCTTTACTATTTTGGATTTCTATGTAAGTCAATTAAATCTAATTGTAAAATATGCATTTTTCTTTTATTAATTAGTTTATTCAGTAGCTACATGTCTAACATCTGCTATGTTCTTGCTAAATTACCAGGTGATTTGTGTATCAAAAAACTGAAATAAAAATTTCTCCCAAACCCCAGGAAACATACAGTCTAATTAAGACAGATTATATGCAAGTAACTAAAATACAATTTAATAAATTTTAAATTCAATGTGAATAATTAAAAATAATATGGTTAAATTTCTATAGCAACAAAGAACATATGATCAATAATAAACTCATTTTTACATACAAAGAAAAATTTTATAAGGATGAAACTTTTCCATTTTTTTTTTTTTTTTTTTTTTTTAAAGATTTTATTTATTTATTTTTTCCCCCCAAAGCCCCAGTAGATAGTTGTGTGTCATAGCTGCACATCCTTCTAGCCGCTGTATGTGGGACGCGGCCTCAGCATGGCCAGAGAAGCAGCGCGTCGGTGCGAGCCCGGGATCCGAACCTGGGTCGCCAGCAGTGGAGCGCGCTCACTTAACCACTAAGCCACGGGGCCGGCCCGAAACTTTTCCATTTTTTAATGTAGCATTGAAGAAGAAATCAATGGTATATCTTGAGTTACCATCACTCACACTGGTGGTATTTTCATAATACCTATACATACTAATGTAGGTAAATTTTTTTTTGAAACTATAAGAGCCTATGAGCCTATTAGTATTATGGTTATTCATAATATATAATTATATTTTACTTATAAATGTTAAGTAATATAAATAATTATATAGTAATTATATTAGTATATTATATATTAATATTACATATATTATATAAATAAATATATTTATAAGTAAATATAAATAATAAAGTTCCTTAATTCATAAAAAATATGTTAGGACAACACTGCATTGCAATGTAACACAATTGCATTGCATTATAAAACCAATCTGAATTACAGATTTAATATATTAGATTCTTTATTTAAATGTATATGTTTTTATCATTTAACACATACTGGGAAATTATACCAAAACTAATTAAAACACACTCAAAAAAGCTCATTCAAATAATCTGCTATATAATAAGGCAATTCATATTAAATTGTATGTGCGTATTTAAATCACAAGTTATCAAACGGTACTTCCATCAATTGAGAATCTAAGATAAGCTTTATAAATACACACACAAATACATACCTTACAATAATTCTTTACTGTCAGTTTAATCTTGGAGGTGAGATTAGGATAATTCCTACCTACATCTATACTGTACACTCAGGACTCTCACTAGAACTCATTTTTCACCAAGTTTGTATATTTAAAGAGCAAGACAAATAAACAAATGACCCACAGATAGATAGTAGACAGATATACTTTTGAAATCATACAGTCCACATAATACCACCGTGAAACAATTCCAATATTTGCTGAATGCTTTTATGATCTCAGAAAGTATTGATTGATAAAATTAAAAATGATAAGATTAAAAGTCATCTTGATAAATCATAAAAAATACTATGACTGGTTTGGGAGATAACTCACTATTGGTGAGTCAAAATAGGCTTTGAAGCTAAACATATACAATGCAAGTTAAAGGTTTGGAAATCCTGGATATATTTTTGATAGTTTATATCCAAGTTTCTCATGAAATTCTTAATAAAGAAAAACAAAACAATCTACTTATGTAATGGAACTGGATATCTGGCAGTATTTAGAATTATTAGCTGAAGTTGTTAAGAATACAAACATTGAGTCCTTACCCTATTATATTGTAATAAGGTGGGTTGAATCAGGCCACTTATCCTTAGCAAATTTCTCAGATGTCGTGTTGCATACTAAAAATTGAGATAAAATGTATTTACAAATAATGTCACCTATGTAATTATATATGCATAAATTTCCAACATTATACATACATTTATGTAATGACTGGCTATAATTTTAGGTATTAAACTTTTAAATACTAATTTCACTAATACACTGGAACTTAAAGATTCCTAAAAGGAAGACTTCCTTCTAGTACTGAGATGGCTGATAAAGATAATCAAAAATTTAAATGTATCAGTAGTTACATTAAATGTAACAGACTCTCCTTCTATCCTCTGAAAGAGATTGTAGAGATATGATATAAATTCTTCCTTAAATGTTTGATAGAATTCACCAGCAAACCCATCTGAGACTTGTGCTTTCTGTTTTAGAAGGTTACTAATTATTGATTCAATTTCTTGAATATAGCCCTATTCATATCATTTATTTCTTCTTGTGTGGGTTTTGGTGAATTATGTCTTTCAAGGAATTGGTCCATCTCATGTAGGTTACCAAATTTGTGGGCATAGAGTTGATTGTAGTATTCCTTTATTATCCTTCTAATGGCCATGTGATCTGTAGACATGTCCCTTTCATTTCTGATATTAGTAAT
Source organism: Diceros bicornis minor (assembly GCF_020826845.1). Taxonomy (NCBI): domain Eukaryota; kingdom Metazoa; phylum Chordata; class Mammalia; order Perissodactyla; family Rhinocerotidae; genus Diceros; species Diceros bicornis. The sequence continues at coordinate 50,535,806 of NC_080747.1, forward strand.
TTGTGTCCTCTCTCTTTTTTTCTTACCTTGCCTTGCTAGAGACTTATTGATTTTATTGATCTTTTCAAAGAATCAGCTTTTGGTTTCATTGATTTTATCTGTTGATTTCCTGTTTTCAATTTCATTGATTTCTGCTCTAATTCTTATTATTTCTTTTCTTCTGCTTACTTTGAATTTAATTTACACTTCCATTTCTAATTTTCTAAAATGGACACTTAGATTACTCATTTCAGATCTTTCTTCTTCTCTACTTTTTTTTGGTGGTTGCTCTAGAGTTTGCAATATACATTTAAACCAATCCAAGTCCTCTTTCAGATAACACTATACCATTTCACAGAGAGTGCGAGTGCCTTATAATAACAAAATAATCCTAATTCCGCTGTTAACTCCCTATATCTTTTCTGTCACTTATTTCATTTATATATAAGCATACATAAGCACATATATATACATATAAGACATTTACATAAGCATGCATAATTGAATGCATTGTTGGTTTTATTTTGAACAAACTCTTACCTGTTGGATCAATTAAGAATAATAAAAATAAAAGTTTTTATTTCACCTTCAGTTGTTCCTTCTTCCTTTCTTTGTGTAGATCCAAGTTCCTGACCTATTATTATTTTCCTTTTCTCTAAAGAATGACTCTTAACATTTCTTGAAAGGCAGGTCTACTGGCAACAAATTCCCTCAATTTCTGTTTTTCTGAGAAAGTCTTTAATTCTCCTTAACGTTCGAAGAATAATTTCACAGTGTACAGCAAAATTCTAGATTGGTGATTTTAAATATCTTGTTCCACTCTGTTCTTGCTTGAGCAGTTTCTGAGTTGAAGTCCAATGTAGTTCTTATCTTTGTTCCTCTATAGGTAAAGTATTTTTTTCCCTTGCTTTTTCAGGATTTTTTCTCTATCTTTGATTTCCTGTAGTTTGAAAATGATATCTCCAGGTGTCTTTTTTTTTTTGGCATTTATCTTTCTTAGTCTTCTCTGAGCTTCCTGGATCTGTGGTTTGGTGACTGATATTAATTTGGGGGAAATTCTCAGTCATTAGTGTTTCAAATATTCATTCTGTTCCTTTTACTCTTTCTTCTTCTGGTATTCCTGTTACATGTATATTAGACTTTTCGTAGTGGTTCCACAATCCTTGGATATTCTATTCTGTCTTCTAATTCTTTGTTCGCTTTGCTTTTTTAGTTTTGGAGATTTCTATTGAGATATCCTCAATCTCAGGCATTTTTTCCTCGGAAGCATCCAGTCCACTCATAAGCCCATCAAAGGCCTTTTTCATTTCTGTTACAGTGGTTTATATCTCTAGCATTTTTTTTTGCCTTTTTTCTTACAAGTTCCATTGCTCTGTTTACAATGCCCATCTGTTCTTGCATGTTGTCTACTTTATCCATTAGAGCCAACTATAGTTGTTTTAAATTCTCAGTTTGATGACAGTTTCAATATCCCTGCCATGTCTGCTTCTCATGCCTGCTCTGTCTCTTCAGATTGTGTTTTTTGCCTTTTAGCGTGACTGGGAATTTTCTTGGTAGCCCGACATGATGTACCCTGTAAAAGGAACTGTTGTAAATAGGACTTTAAATAATGTGTTGGTAAGATGAGGGAGTAGAGAATGCGTTCTATAGTCCTATGAATAGGGCCTAATCTTTTAGTGAGTCATTTTCTAGACTGTGAACATCATAAGTGCTTTCAGTCATTTTTTTTTCTCCCCTAAGTTCTCCCTTCCCGCAGGTCAGTTAGGTTCTGATAATACCCCAGCAGATTAGGTTATATTTAATTAGTTTCTCCTGAAGGCAGGCTCTGTTTTCTTTTTTTTTTTTAAAAAAAGAGTATTCTGGCATATTTCCAAGTAGTGACTTTCTCCCTGTCCCTGCCAGAAGCAAGAGGAGATTTTTATCAGATATTTGCTGTGTGTTCCTGGTTGATGTCCTGGAGGTGAATCTCACAATATTGTGGGGGGGGGGGGTCTCCATGACTGGGTACCCCTGGAATTTTTAACTCTCAGACTTGTCCACTCTGAGCCTCCAACAGTTCATCAATTATATTTCAGGTTATCCTACCCTGACGCTGGTTTCCATGGTGATTTCTCCTTGTAAGTTTCTGCCCCAGCAAACCATGACTCCCTATATTCACCTGTGTGTCCAATCTTGAGGGCAACCATTTGTCCTGTGTTCTCACTTCTCTTACAAATCCAAGAGAGTTGTTGCTTTTTCAGTCTGTTAGGGCTTTTTACTTCTTGTTGGGACTGAGTATCAACTCTAAGCTCCTTACATGTAGAACTGGAACCTCCTTTTAATCTATTTTTGTCTTTATATTTAAAGTGGGTCTTCTATAGGATCCGTATAATTGAGTCTTCATTTTCATCCAATATGGCAATTTCTTCATTTTAATTGGGATTTTCTTTTATAGGTCATATGATTATTGGTATGGTTAAGTTTAAATCTACTGCCCCACTATGTTTTTTCATTTGTCCCCTCCATACTTTGTTAAATTGGTAGAAAGGGAGGGCAATTAAAATGTCACGAAAAAACAATAAAAGTATAGGCTAAAGTATGAAAATTTAATTGATCTAAGACTACATGATATAGAGTCAGCTCATTGAGGCTATTAGGAAACTCTAATAAGTATTTAACTAATTTTAATTAATAGAACTGTGTTAACTTTACAAACAATGAGAAATAAGACTTTGACATCATATTGTAACACTGATCATAAGGAGAAAGTTGCATACAGTTTCATATAGTCTATTGACCTCTACCCATTGTAATCTAAATGGATTTTTCAAACGTTGTTCATATCGTGCCATGTAAAATATTTTATTTGTTTATTTATGCAATTAGCTGTGCTTCAAATTGTCCTGGAAAAGAGAATATTATTTTTAACCTAATGCTCAATTATTTAGGATAATATGATTATATTAACCTTTGAATGTTGGTTTTCTTTTGAGATCATTTCTTTTCAAACTGTATTCTCATTTTTATTTCAAAATTTAATGTTTTGCATTAATTTCTACTGCACTTAAAACTTGCCTTTCACACTCTCATGGTAGAAACTTTAACTGAGAAATTAGATATTCCAATTAAATTTTCTTTAAATTACACAACTTAGTCTTATAATCATTTACGCATTTAATGAACTCACTATATCTTGACAAAAAAGAATAAAAACAAGCTATGAATACAATTATGAACAGCATTTATATTGTATACTTCAGGGGCCAAAACATAGAAGGCAAATACCGTTAAACAATTGGAAATATGTTGCTATTAAGAGTACAAATTAACAAAAAGTCAATATATTTGTGTGCGTGCATAATATTTTCATGTATCAGTGATACATATGTTGATAAAAAAGTGATATCTAATATCTTATTGCATATTAAAATAGAAACACATAGAAAATGTTTTCCTTCAGACTTTGACTATTTTTTTCAACTCAGTCAGTTGAGTCCAAGATGGTGATTTTATTCTCATGGTCTTCTTTAAATATTCAGTTGCAGAGTATTTTAAAAAGCTATGAATATAGTTATGTAATATTTATGTGTTATTCTGAGAATTTATATAAGTGATGGCATGTAAAATTTACATATTTCACCTATCAAAGGTCTTACAGATACTATCAATTTGGAGGAACAAAAAACACACATTTTAATACAAAAAAGGAAACAAATCTAATGTTGTTCAAGTCATATCATGAAGATTTTAAAGTGGAAAAATGCATATTTGCATAAATGGCCTGGACTCTTTCAATCACAGAAGCCTTGGAGACTCTATGATGACTTTTCTGCTTTCTGGTACAACAGTGTAACATATGCTATACTTTCTGTGATGGTTGGGTAATTTTATTTCAAGGTAATTCATAGCTTTATATACGTCTTGTTAAAATTTAATTCCAACTTTAACAGCCCAGTGAAGAACCTTAACTTACTCACATCCTACTTACACATCAGTTCTTTTCTTGCCTAACATAAAGTAAATTACTTGCTGGGCTTTTTTTTTTTTCCTTAAATTTCACTAAAAATATAAAAGGAAAAGAAAAAGAATAGACTATTTCTACTCTTATTTTCAGTGTGTTTCCTTGAGTCACATAATGAATAATTTTTGTTGGTATTAAATATTGCTTCAAAACTCCATAAACTCTTATGCTGTAGAACTTTCTTAATGATTCTTATATGTCATCCTATTTGGTAAAAGAGTTCATTTACCTGAGTATAAAACAAAAATCTCTTACCTCCCCTTTGTTTTTCTATTTTGGAAATATTTGTCTCTGTGTATTAAAGATGTCAAACATTTTATGTATCTTAAAGTTTTGTACTCTGTTCCCATTCTTTCTTTTAGAAAATCTACACATACTCTCTTCTCAGATAATCTTTTCTTTTTTTGTGTGTGTGAGGAAGATCAGCCCTGAGCTAACATCTGCCAATCCTCCTCTCTTTGCTGAGGAAGATTGGCCCTGGGCTAACATCTGTGCCCATCTTCCTCCACTTTATATGGGACACCACCATAGCATGGCTTGCCAAGCAGCGCGTCGTGCGCGCCTAGGATCCGAACCGGTGAACCCTGGGCCACCGCAGCAGAGCCCGTGCACTTAACCGCTTGCACCACCGGGTCAGCCCTGATAAGATAATCTTTTCTTATATCTCTTGTATGTAAGACAGTAAGTGATGCTATTCTACCCACTGTAATCAATCGGACTACAAATAAACCCATGATTGCAAGTGATTCAAAAATATTTTCTAATCAGTACAGGATATTATGATCTAGGATTCTCAATTCTATACTTTAAATAAAAACTAACAAAGATCTGTATTTAGTTCATTTGAAAATTCAATTGGAGACAAAAAATTAAAAAAATAAAATAAAGAATGTAAGCACAAACTAGCAGATATGATTTATCACTTGACCATGGAGAGGTGGTAAGATTAATTTGTTATTAAGTCACTCAAGAATCAAAGTTATACTCCTTACACCTGAGGTGAAAGGAAGACCTCTATATTCTTCCGACAGACTCCATCATTTCTTAAAAAATAAAGATAGCTAAAGTGATTTTTATTCCTGGAAAATAATTTTTTCCTGAATATATCTGCCAGAATTCAAATATGCTTCTCAGGCAATGTGCTTCTCTCAAGCTCATTCTTGTTTCCCCGCATTTCATTCATAAAATTATACCTTTATTTTAATTACAATCATGTCTTTAATTTTATAAGCTACCTTCTCACTATTTCCTGGATAAAAAGAAGACAAAGTGAAACATTCATTTAAATAAATATAGTCAAATGTGAAATTCTTAACTGTAACAACTGAAGAAAACTATAATAAATGATTTGGAATTCAAAAAGAACATTATTCCTGCCAAAAAAGCTCTTTAATTCAATAGTTATACATCTATGATCATCATCTCTTTTATGCCTTAGGTGGTTTTCTTTATTAAATAACAAAGCAATCTATAAAAGTGTTTTTGATACTTTAGAGATTCATACAACACTGAAAATTAGGACTGAAAAAATGAAAAATAAACACATATGTTAACCAGTGTGTTGTTATTTCCTTAACCAACTAAAAATGCATCGTTTTCCTCATTCAGTAAAATATTCAGCTTTATAATCTCCTTTAAAAAAAAACAACACTGCGAGGCCGGCCCGGTGGCACAAGGGTTGGGTGTGCGCGCTCCACTGTGGTGGCCCGGGGTTTGCTGGTTCGGATCCTGGGCGAGCACTGACGCACTGCTTGGCAAGCCATGCTGTGGCGGCATTTCATGTATGGTGGGGGAAGATGGGCATGGATGTTAGCCCAGGGCCAGTCTTCCTTGGCAAAAGAAGAGGAGGATTGGCAGATATTAGCTCAGGGCTGATCTCCTCACCAAAAAAAAAAAAAAAAAAAACGACAACATTGCAGCATGCCATTAAGTAGACAGTTTAACAAGTATAATAGTCAAAAAAGAAATATAGAATAGGGAATTATAGAATTTTAATATTACAGAATAATACAAAAAATAATTCTCATATGATTATCTTGAATCTCGGCTTCTAGAAGATTTAACTGGCTGCAGTAAAGAATATATGAAAATAAACATAATAATGGATGCTAAGTCAAGCAATTTTTGTATGATAAACTTTATTATAAATTATATTTTACTCACATTTAAAAACTTACAGATAAGCAATCTCAATGTTATCTGATTTAAAGATCCTTGGAAGTTTATAATATTTTGTTATTAAATTGACAAAAATATTGAGGACAATTTCAATTTGTCTTACTCTTTCTATTAACATCACTATATTTTGGTTCTGTCTACATATTTACTACAATACTAAAGAGATTTATTTAACTTTATATATTACATTTCTCATACATTTACCTTTGATGCAGAGATGTTTGGTTTTTGTTTTGCTTTGTTGGTTCACTGTGTCTCTCTACACACATCTCATTCCCCTGACCTGTTCTGGGCAATTGATCTTGATAAAGTGGTATCTATACCATTATGCATTTTCTTTGCTCATGAAATCATTGAAAAAATGGTTAGAGGTACTTCTGGGGAGCAATATGAGGAGGTATAGTTTTTGAATTTCCTTCTCTCTTCAGGGATATAATCTCCATACATCTACATCATACATATATCCTGTGTTCCTGGATCTGAATAATTAATATTGTTAAAATATCCATAGTTTCCAAAGCCATTTATAGATTCAATGCAATCCCTATCAAAATACTGTGACATTTGTCATAGAAATAGAACAAACAATCCACAAATTGTGTAGAACAAAATACCCTGAATAGTAAAAGCAATCTTGAGAAGGAAGAAAAAAACCAGGAGACATTAACATTTCCTGATTTAAAACTATATTACAAAACTTTAGTAATCGAAACAGTATGGCACTGGCATAAAAATATACACATAGACCAATGGAACAAAATTGAGAACCCAAAAGTAAACCCTAGCATATCCAGTCAACTAATAGTTTACCAGGGAGCCAAGAATATTCAATGGGAAGAAGATAGCCTCTTCAGTAAATTGTGCTGGTAAAACTGGATAATCATATGCAGAAGGATGAAATTATATCTCTATCTTACACCACTCTCATAAAAATTAACTAGAAATGGATTAAAGACTTGAAAACATAAGACCTGAAACTATAAAACTTCTAGAAGAAAATAGGAAAAAGTCTCCTTGACATTAATCTTGGCAATGACTTTTTTGACATAATGCCAAAAGCAAAGCGACAAAAGCAAAAATAATGAGAGTATATCAAATTAAAAAGCTTCTGCACAGTAAACTAAACAATCAACAAAATGAAAAGGCAATCTATGGAAAAGACAGAAAATATTTGCAAGCCATCTAGCTGATAAGAGGTTAAGATCAAAAATATATTAGGAACACATACAAGTCAATAGCAAAAAAAAAAAAAAAAGAAAGACAATCCAATTAAAAAGTGGCAGAGGACCTGAGTAGATGTTTTTCCAAAGAAGGCATGCACATGGCCAACAGGCATGTGAAAAGATACTCAACCAATGTCACTAATTATCAGGAAAATGCAAACCAAAACCACAATGAAATCTAACCTCATACCTATTACAATGGCTGTTATCAAAAAGACAAGAGATAACAAGTGTTGGCAAGGATGTGGAGAAAAGAACTCCTGCGCACTCTTGGTGGAAATGTAAATTGGTACTACTACTGAGAAAACCAGCATGGACGTTCCTAAAACAATTAAAAATACAACTGCCGTATCCAGCAATCTCACTTCTGGGTATATATCCAAAGGAAATGAAATCAGGATCTTGAAGGGATATCTGCACTTCCACGTTCATTGCAGCTTTGTTCACAATAGGCAAAATATGGAAACAACTTAAATGTCCATCTACAGATGAATGGACGAAGAAGTTGTGGAATATACATATACAATGGAATATTATGAAACCATAAAAATGAGGAAATCCTGCCATTTGTGACAACATGGATGGACCTTGAAGGCATTATGCTAAGTGAAATAAGCCAGACAGAGAAGGACAAATACTATATGATCTCACTTATACTTGGACTCTAAAAAAGATGAACTCACACACACACGTTTGTTATTGTTGCTTTTATTCCTAAGAGATTTAGTCATTTATTGCCAGAAGAAGATCGTTTGCATGGACCATTTGCATTAGAGACATTAATGATCAGAAACCATAGATTTATGCAAATAAAAGATAAATGAGGTCCCAGGATAAAGCATTATGTAATGTGTGGATCCTTAGCATTAGAGAATTAGCTACCTTTGCTTTCTTATCTGCATTTTTTTTTTCAAGAAAGAGCAGAAGTTTATACAAGAGGAAAAGCAAAGTACAAATTTAGATGCTAACAGTCTATGGATTCCAGGGGAATTCCTACTTTGATCTCAAATGCATTATTTCAATAACTAATTTATTTTAATTAAAAGGAACAAACTATTCCTGTCAAACAAAAGATGATTGACTATTTTCACATTTGTAAAGCCATTCAAGAAAAATACTAAATCCTCGTGCATTGCAAGGAATGGATGATGATTCTTGTCCAAATTATTACAATCTTGGTGGCCAAAATGATGATTTTCTAATTCCATTACCCTTCAACATTTATTATTTGTATTTTTTCCTCTAAGGGATAATCTTCCTTTTTTCCTTTCCTCCTCTCTCTCTCCTTCCCTTTCTTTCATCAGTATGGTCTACAGATTCTTATTTATTCAATGGATTATAATTCATTATTATTAATACTAATTCTGCCGTTATCCCCGATTTGGCCAACTGGATTATCCCAGATTTGGCCAACTCGATATCATGTCATTTTGACATGCCTCTATAATTCTTTTGGTACATCCTACTTTCTAACACAAAATGTTTCAGGCTCATCTTTTACATTCTCAATCTGAGCCCTGGCATTAGCCATTTCTCCAAGTATCTCTGATTTTCTTTTGAAATAAAGATATGGATGCTAGTTGAGCTCATTGTAACTGGGATGTCATTGCCTCTAAGCCCGTTCAGTAGACAGGGGTAGGAAATACATAATATACACTTATGTCTTAGTTGGTTCTGGCTGCTATAACAGAATACCACAGACAGAGTGATTGACAAACAAGAAAAATTTATTTCTCACAATCTGGAGGCTAGAAAGTCTAGTATCATGGTGCTAGCATGGTCGAGTTCTGGTGAGGGCCTGCTCTCTGCTTCACAGAGTCTTTTTGCTGTGTCCTTCCATGGTGGAAGGAACAGGGATCTCTCTGGGGTCTCTTTCATAAAGGCTAATCCCATTCATGAGGGATCTGCCCACATGACCTAAGTACCTCCCAGAGTCCCCACCTCCAGATATCATCACATTTAGGACTATGTTTCAACACATGAATTTTGGAGGTGGGGGTGGGCACAAACATTCAGTCTATGGCAATACATATGTAGTCGTAACTTTTTTCTCTGATAGTGAGAAACCTGGCTCCCACTATCCACAGTATCCACTATATATATATATTTCCAATTATAGAATGCTTCGAATATTGTTTCTGAATTGCTCAATACTGTGTTCCAGAAGTTACTTTGGTTTAATCTTTGTTGTTTCCTCTCTTTAGAGTAGTATACTTATTCATTTGAAATACTGCTTGGTTCATTTCTTTCTGTTGTATTTCATTTTAGGTTTTTGCCTCCATCCTGGTTGACTTTGTTTTTGTGAGGGGGAGGGTTGTGGATGTGAAACATCAACAAAGTTCCAAAAGTTAAAAAGAAACAAGATGTTTCAGACAAGTGTTAATCCTTCTCAATTATTTCTATAATATCCCTAACCTCCATTGCTTCCATCCACTCTCAACCATTCCTTTAATTGACAGTCAGCTTTTGGCACAAGGACTGACTAATGGACCAGTGTTACAGAATAGTGAGTCCAGAAGCAGGAATACATAGACACATATGAAAGCATGTGCATGCACACACATATATTTGATCATTTGCTTTATTAGAGAGTTTCTGCTTGAGGGCAGTAGGAAAATGGTGCTATTTTTATTAAATAGTGGTAAGTCCATTGAATATCCTTATGGAATAAATCAATGAACCTGATCTCTACTTAACATCAGTATAAAAAGATTACAAATGATTGCAGCTCTAAGTGAGACAGGTACAACAAAGCAAGACTTAAAATATAAAATAGAAGTATATCTTAATAATTTGAGTGAGGAAAAGCTGTTTTCTACTATAAAAAGCACTAACCATATAAAATTGATAAATTTGGCTTCTCAATATTTTTAACTTTTGTTTATCATATATACCATGAGAGCATGTAAAAGCAAGCCATCAATTAGGGAATTATTTCTGCAGTACATACATTCAAGAAGACATTGAAACCAGAATACATATTTAATGAACTTCCACAAATGAAAGAGTATATAACTGAATGCCCTCATCCTCAGTCCACCATAGACAGGATATTTTAAAAGGCACTTTTAAATTTAAAATAAGATACAAAATGTCCAATAAAGATATATACGTGTACTCAAAATTGATAGGCATAAGAGAAATACAAATTAAATGAAATATGACACAGAAAATTAACTCAAATCAAAAAAACTAAAAATCAATCAAGATTTAGAAAGCATGCAGAATAATTGTGCTTACATACAGTGAAATGGGAGTGTAAGTTGCTACAATTACTTTGGGAAATGATTGCCCCTAATTAGGAAAGCAGAAAAGACTTTGTGACCCACAGTACTGAAATACCCCAAGTTGCCATTAACAGTAGAATAGATACATTTTTACACTGGACTATTATGCCAATAAAAATGACTAAATTACTGCAACAATAAACAATATGTTTACATCTCTCAGAAAAATGTGTGAGCAAATGATGTCTGACACAAAATCCTATCCAGTATGATTCATCCTTTATAAAAATTTTGAAAACAGGCAAATCTAATAAATGATGATAGAAACTTGAAGAACAATTTAGAAGCAGGAAATGACACAATCCAGGCTTCTGAGATGTGGGTAATATTTGGTATCTTGATCCGTGGGATGGTTATAAGAGTATTTTCACTCTGTAAAACTTCATTGAATGTAACTAATGATTCATGCAGTTTTCTGTAGGTATGTTTCAATATTTTACTTAAAAAATAAATTCATGAGACAAAGCTAAATCAAAACAGATAAAATAATTTTATATAAATTTAACAGGAATCAAATGAGGTTATAAATTAATGAGCTGAACAGTCAACTCAGAAAATTGGATAAAGAGTATCTCAGGAAGTTGAAAATAAGGAGAAAACAAGGCTAAAGAAAAAAACATGAATAAGTGAAACAGAGAAGAGAAAAAAAATGAAGACATTTAATAAAACAAAATTCAAGATCTTTGAAAAGATTGGTAATACAGACATATCCTTGGCATGACCTAATAAGAAAAAAACATTGGCAATAAACATGTGGTATAATTTGTACTATCATTCAATAGGAGAACAAGAAAGGTTTATTATATATGATGCTGGGAAGAATGGCTAAAAATAAGGAGAAAAACCAAACAAAAGCTCTAAATGCCTTCAGAAGACCATATACATAAATGCATATGAATTAAACGTAGATCCTAAATGTGAAAATAAAAAAAGGAAAATGTAGGAGAATATTTTTTATATAGATGTGCAAAAGGACTTCATAAGTAATTCCTTATAAACATAACAGTCACGGCAAAAAAAAAGATGAAGGATTTGGTTACAACAAACTTTATGGAAGGACACAGTTAAAAGAGTTAATGAACATATGACAGATTGAGAAGATAATTGTAATGTATGAAAATGACAAGGGAGCAATGAAAATAGTAAAGTGACGTAAAGACAACAGAATGGAATCAAATACATAAAGGACTTCAAAAGTTTTCAACAAAAGAAAACAAGCTAAAAATAATATGAAGCCATGCTTAAACCAATTAGTCATCAGAAAAATGTGAGAATAAAATATCACTTGTCGTGGTGGAAAAAAAGAGATAGAGGAACAATTAATGCCAACTGAGAGCATACAGCACAAATATACATTTCCTGAAGCAGCTTCTAAAGATGTAGTCCAGAGGGAAGGAAGATAATCCTGAACGATAATTTAAGAAGCAAGAAGGAATGAAGAAAAATTAAATAGCATTCATATATGTTTATTTAAATGACACACTGTATAAAATGATAATAGTAAATTTGTCTAATTTGGAGGTGAGGAACTTAAGTTCTGGAAGAAATGAGCATGTAACTGAGGGGGATAATAAAAATTGTTCTAATGTGTTCTAAGGTGATTTTATTATTTATGAGAGGAATCAAGAAATCATTTCCCTTTACAGTGGTTATTTGTAAAATTCTTGGCAAAATTTCAAATTTAAACATTACAAAAAAAAGCGTGCAGAGTATAAATTTCAAACTAGAAAAAGAAAAATTTGAATAAAAAGAAATCAAAATAAACCTCCAAACTTGAACAATAACTCGTTATAAAAAGAAAATATGTAAATAGAGCACAAAATTGAACATAAAATTAAGATGATGGAAAAATTCCAAATATATTAATAAGCTCTATAGTTGCAAATGCGTTAAATGCAAAATATGCATAAAAGTAAAGGCAATCATTGTTTATTGAAAAAAAATCCAGCTATGTTCTGGCTATCACACACACATGCCTCTAAAGATAAGAGTCCTGAAAAGTTAAAAATAAAACTATTTAAGGATATTCTAGGCAAATATTAATAAAAATAAAGCTTAGATGACTATATTAGTATCATAAATATTTACTTCTAAACACAAAACGTTATTAATGATAGATGGAGTTAGTAGGTAAGGGAAAAAATAATTCAACAGGAAGATAGAGCAGTATAAACTTGTATGTTCTTAACATGATTGCTTTATTTTTTATTTTAATTTTTTGTTTATTGCAGTAACATTGGCTTATTGCTTTAAATATTTATAAAGCAAAAATTGATGTAGAGAGCTATTCAGCTTCTAATATGGGTGAATAAATGCTTAGCTGACCAACTATCCCTCACAGAGCAATTCCTAGTCTGGATTAAATACAAAGCCAATTAGAACTACCTTGAGATTTTGGAGAGTGACCCAAAACTGACAATTTCTGGAAGACTGTCAAAACTTCAGAGGGATGAAGAATGACTGTTAATAGATACAGGAGATTCTTTTCAGGATGATGAAATATTCTAAACTTAGTTGGTGCTGATGACTGCCCAACTCTGTGAGTATAGTAGAGATTGCTGAATTATGTACTTTAAAAGGTAAACATTATGGATTGTGAATTATTTCTCAATAAAGCTGTTATACATATATTAAAAAAATTTTTCAAAGACAGGAGCAGCATGGGGTGAATTTCTATTTTCCTTTGATTTATAGCCTGAAGTTAGACCTCAGCTATAGTACCATAGGAGCAGATAAAACTCTGATATTTTGCAGTCTTTCTGGCCTAAGAACAGAAGACAGAATTCAGGTAACAACAGCCCCTGGGAAGTAAGTATGTTTTGGAAAGGAAAGCCGTAGATGTTGAGCCCACAGTCTGCTTATAAACTCTGCCCAAGTTTCTAATTGATTCCTGAAATATGCAAGCACGGAGCATACAACAATGAGCCTATTGAAGGGAAAAAGAAAAAGCAAAAACTGAGATTTGAGCCAAAATATCAACCAAGAATTAAGGGGAAATAAAGACATTTTCAGATGAAAGGAAATTAAGAGACTTCATCACTAGCAGATGTGCACTATAAGAAATGATGAGGACGTTCTTCAAATGAAGAGAAATCATACCAGAGGGAAAATTGAATCTCCAGGAATAAATAAAGAGCATCAGAAATAGCATGTATTCTGGTAGACATAAAAGATTTGTTTTCTCCTCTTAGTTCCAATAATATTTGTATATCCTTTCAAAGCAAATTTAATAGCATAGTACATATGGATGTAATACATATGACCAAGGTGGCATCGAGGGCAGTGAGATGGGAAAATGAATCTATACAGTGGCAAGGTATCTATATTTCACATAAAATAGAATAACTTAACTCTAAGTACATTATGAAAAGTTAAAGATGCATATTGTAATACCTAGAGCAACCAATAATAATAATTATAATAATAATAAGCAAATAGGTACAGTTAAAAAAACAAACTAAAAAAGGAACTCTAAAATATATTAGTAATAATCACAAAAAAGGCAGGAAAAGAGGAACAGAGCAACCAAAAATAGAGGGTATAAACAAAGGAAATTAAAAAATGGTGGATGTAAATCTAACCATATCAATAATTACATTTAATGTTAATGAAATAAAAATAGATTGGACAAAACAATTTCCAACTATGTGATGTGTATGAGAAATACCTTTTAAATATAAAGAAACAGATGTATTGAAAATAAATAGAAGGAAAATGTCATACCAGGCAAACCAAAGAATAAGAATAATATCAGATAAACTTCAACACAAACAAGCAGTTCCTGAGATAAAGAAGAACACTGTTTACAATGATAAAAGAAACAGTACTAGGAGAAACTGATCAGACTTACGCTACCTGACCTTAAGTCTTATTATAAATCTGTATTAATCGAGACACAGAATGGTATTGGCATAAAGACTGATAAATAAATCAATAGGCTAGAATAGAAAGCCCAGAAATAGATTCTCACTTTACAATCATCTAATTTTTAACAAAGGCATCGAATCAATCCTGTGGAGAAAGGAACATCTTTTTAACAACTCTGCTGGCATAATTGGATGCCCACGGAGAAGACAACAAAAACAAATAAAACAAAAGTTTGACCCTACCTCATACTATACACAAAAAATAATTTGAAGTTGATTTAACCATAAATTAACCATAAAGTTTTTAAAGGAAAACATACAATCTTTGTGATTTGGAGGTATGTAAAGTTTTCCTAGAGAAATTACAGAAGCAAATACTCATGTCTATATACCTATATATAGAGAGATATATAAAGTGATAAATTAGATCTCATTAAAATTAAAACCTTCTGGTTCATCAAACTACACCATTTAAGAAATTTTAAAAAGCGAACCACATACTGGTTAAAGATATCTATAGAGTATATATCTGACAAATATTTACGATATATAGTTATACTGATTTACAGCACATCATTAGAAAATGTTCAAGTCAATAATATCAATAGAAACAACCCAATAAAATAAGTGAAATTTTAACAGACACTTCATCATAGAAGATACAAATGTGCAGTAAGCACATGCAAAATTACTCAACAAAATTAGACAATACCAATTAAGACCATAATGAAAGACCAGCTTAGGCCCACCAGAATTACTAAAATGGTGAGGATGTGAAGCAACTGGGTATTTTATAGCTTGTTGGTGGATAGAAATTACCATATCTTTAGGAAAGTTTTAACCATTTTTTATAAAACTTAACATAAACATTTAAACATTTTACACGTTTCTTAAGAAACTTAACCGATGACCCAGCAATTCTACTGTCAGGTAGTTACCCAAGAAAATGGAAAATGTATTCTACAATAGATTTGTACAGGAATGTTTACAGAAGCTTTACATTAGTAGCCAAAAACCGGGAACAACTTTGGTATCCATCAATAGGAGATTGGAAGTGTGCTTAAGTGGAAAAAACACACAGCAAACTAAATGACACTCAAAACCGTGTGCTAACTAATATAAGCCTTTTGTATGGAGCAAATATTGTATGTTTCCATTTATATGAAGTTCTTAAAATGGATATATATGTAATACATGAGTGTAGCTAAATGTTGCTGATAAATCAAGGGGATGAGTATACATCTGCTCACTGTAAAATTCTTTCAACTTTAGTAAATGCTTGAATATTTTTATAGTAAAAAATCTTATAAATTGATAGAAAAAGAAACAAATTTTCTATAAGAACTAGAGATTTCTATCCCGATATGTCACATAGAGATTGCCAAGCAGATAAAACAGACTATTTGTTTAGTTCTCATCATTAATCTTACTTTATCTATAAGCAGCATTTAACATTGACAAGCACTCTTAGCTGATATACTTTTTTTACTTGGCTTTTGAGAAACCACATGCTCTCTCTTTTTTTTTTTTTTTGTCTCATTTTATTAAGCCCTTCTTAATTTTCTTTGCTAAATCATCTCATGTTTTTGACCATCATTGGAGTGTCCAAAATTAAGAGGTCCTCTTCTGTCTTCCATTTACAAATATTATTTTGGTGAACTCATTTGGTCTCTTGCTATAAAATACCATCTATATATTTTCAATTTGCAGTTGTGTATCTCTTGACCATACCTTTCTTCTAAACTCCAGATTTTTCCTACTCAATATCTCTCTTTGGAAATCCAATTGTCATCAAAACTTACAATATCCAATACTGATCCACTGATGTTTTCCAAAACATTCTACATCTGGAGTCCTACCTTACTTAGTTTATTACAATATCACCCTTACAGTTGGTCAAGCCAAAAATATTAGAGTCCTACTTTACTACTCTCTTTCTTTTTCTCTCATACCTGGTCCTCTCCACAGAATATTTTATTAACTCTGTCTTCTAAATATATTCAAAACCTGGCCACTCATCTCTATGTCCATTTCTGGGACCCTAGTTCTAGTCACCATCATTTCTTCCTGGATTCCTGCACTTGCCTCATATCTGCCTTCTTCCACCACATCCATTGTCAATAGAGCATAATAATCCCATAAAAATAGAAAGCAGATCATGTCATAACTCACCATTTCACGTGAGTAAAAGCCAAAAATCTTACAAAACGGTCTAGCTCCATGTTTCTTCTCTGACTTCATCTGATATTACTCTCTCTCAGGTTTGATTACGTCCCTCTAGTCACAGGGTCTTGCTTACTATTTTTCACAATGGCCAGGGATACTCCCAAATAAGAGAATTAACATTGGCTGTTTCCTGTGACTGGAAAGAATATCTATCTGGCTCCCTCCCTCACATCTATGATATCTGTGTACAGAAGTTGCCTTTCAATGAGTACAATCTTCATCACATTATATAGTGTTGCAATCCATCAACTCCATCACACCAGTAAACATTAATGATATCCATTGCCTCATTTCCTCCCTTATGTAATCTATCATCTCTAATTTATATTTATTTATTTCGTTATTTAATTAGTTATTATGTTAATCGTTCCTTATCTATCTTTATAGAATACAAATTCATTGGGAGCTGGGATTTTTTTCTATTTTCTTCATTCACATTTCTCAAGCACGAAGAACAAGGTTCAGGATATAAAAAGTACCAATAAATATTTCTTTAATGACTAAGTTTAAATAGATTAATTAACATAATTGATCTAATGTGTCTATGTATTAACAAAATGAAAATACTAGAAGCTGTGCTATGAGGGAACTTTACAATTCTGAATACTTATATTTGTAAATATCTTATGGTTCAAAGAAGAAACAATAATCAAATTTTAAATAATTTGAGCTCTTCTATGAGGAAATTTATAATTTTGAGTGCTAGTATCAAAAAATTAGAAAGACTAGAAATGTATTTTTAAATTTACTTGTTAGGAAGTTACAAAAAGAATGAGAAAATTTAAAAATGTGGCAGATGTTATTTTCCAAATCTGGTTGAAGAAATATGTGCTGTTTCAACAATGTGACTGACTCTCCTCCCAACAAGAGGTGTGGTCTTCATTTCCCCCCATTGAATTTTTGCGGAAGCTTGTGACTATTCATTTTAGTAGGGGATGGCAGAATGATGCTAAGTCAGTTCTGAAGCTTGGTTGTAAAAAGCATAGATCTTCCACTTGACTTCTCCCTCTCTTATGAAAGATGCCACAGGAAACCTGAGCTGACATGTAAAAAGTCCAGATATTGTGAAGCCTCTATGCTGAAGAGATCACATGTACAGGCCACATAAAAGAAAGATACCTAAAGAGCTTTAGCTGTCCTAGCTCTTAGCTTTTTGAGTTTTTCAAGCACCACCCACCAGACTTATAAGTGGATATATTTTGAGATGATTCCATCTCCGGGCCTTCAAACCACAACAGAAGATGCCAAGTAAAGCAGAAACAAATCTTTCTTGCTGTGTCCTGTCCAAATTTCTGACGCACAGAATCTGTAAGCATAATAAATAGTTGTCAACTTAGCTAAAACTGGAAACTATATTTCCCATATTCCTCTTTCACATTTATTTCTGAGTTAGAGTTGACCAAAATAAAAAAGTGGATAAGAAATTAAAGTTGGAAATAAAGAAGAAGCCATTACTTTTCAAAGATCTCAGGAGCTGATCAGGTTCAGAGAGAGACATGGAGCTGTCCAGTGGAGTCCAGAATCCAGGCAGTCTGTCAGACTACTGGCCCCAGCAGGCAATAGTGGACCCAAGTCAATAGCCAAGCCCTTCACTGAAGTTGCTTCAAAGACAGCAAATTCCACAGATTTCTCCACCAGTTTTCCCTTCCTGGTTTCACTTTGACAGTCGACATGAGCAATTTCTAGGATTTTCCTTAAAGCTCAAATCGGCTCAACTACTTCAGTGACTCTGGCTGTTGTTGACAGTGGTTGTACCTTATTTTCCAATTATCTTTCTGACTTTCACTTAGCCAATGCCTTTCACATTTGTGTAAATCCTAATTTCTATAGCAAACTTTTTAGCCCTATACATTTTTAGTAGTTCTACTGTCTTAATTAAAATTTGACTAAAACAACTATGAATTTATCACTTATTATATAAAAATATCTATGACAAATATAAACCTGTTTTTAACTCTCTAGCTTATATGAGAGGCTATATCATTGGATAAGAGATCTTGAACACAAGAAATCTGCGAAGAAAACAACATAAATTTAACCTTCAATGATTTTCATACATCTAGAATGGGGTTGGCAGACTTTTTTTGTACAGGGTCAGATAATGAAATTTTTTAGAATTGGTAGGCCTTATAGTCTTTGTTGTGACTACTCAACTCCGCAGGTGCAGTATTAAGTCAGCCGTAGACAATACGTAGATAAATAATTGTCTTTGTGTTCCAATAAAACTTTATTTACCAAAAAATTGTTGGTGGTACAGAATTGGTCCATGGACCAGTTTGCTGAACCATGGTTTACAGAATCATGTTGAAACAATTAAAAAGAGAAAAATTCAAGAATCTATTCTACTCAATTTCAATTTATAAAACTATGTACAAAAACATGTTTTATTACACTTTCCTGCCTTACTCATTCATTACTTCCTAACTTCTATCACACATGCATCATCCTTCTGATACTAAATAGGTTAGATACTATACCTCTGCTTTTGAAATACTCAGCCTATTTCCAATTAAAGTCTAATTCCACATATCAGTTGACAAATCACATTGACTTAAACTCTCACAATCTCTTGTGTACCAGCTCATTATATGCTCCAAATATCCTCCCATATTTGTTACGGAAAACTGGTAAATGTGTGGGATCCCCCTATGGTAAAATGTCAAGGGAAATAGTGGTGCATGAAATTCAAATTAATGGAGCCCCACAGTACTGAACTTTAGCTTGTCAAACAAATGTGGGGAATTATTCCCTTTGCTCCATGCTAGTAATATAGCACTTAAGGAGTGAAAAATAGAAAGAATAAATGAAACTAGTGTTCAAAGTGCCTGAAGAATTTGTTAACATTCACATCTTGTGGACGTCACTTCTTTTAGGCAATGAAATCTCAGATTTATTTGGTTACCCTTAGAAGAAAACAAATTACTGTGACATTCCCGAAACATTTGTAATTCTATCCACAGGCAGCTTTAGAGCCTCTCCTTCATTAAGACTCTGCATTCTCTAGCTGCTGTTGTCTGTTAAAGTCCCAGTAAACACTGCTGACAACCAGCTGTTCCTTTCTTATACCACAACCGAGCTGCTTAAAGTAGATCATTACTTGGCTTCAATCCACACACATTATGTATGCCACTCAAACAATGAAAATATTCATCTGAAATATTCTTAATGTGACTTTTGAGTAATATGACATATTTCTCTGAGAGAATTACATTTCAAGTTACAAAATCCATTCTTAATTATACACGAGATTTAAAATACTATTGAATATTTATATCACTATGATTTGACTTTAAACAGTGGTTAAGAGGATTTGGTCCATGTGACACGGCATTATTAAAAATTTTATAGCACTATCAGTCAACTACAGCTGTTGGTTGTTCAATTACACTGAGCTTAAATTTTAGGCATTTAAAGTGAATGTCATCCTTCTTCCTAAGTAAATAATGATATTTTCATCTATGAATTTAATTCAGGAAGTATTTTTAATCTGAGGTTCACTGAGATACATGGATATATTTTAGCATGCTTAAATCCTCTGATGTTATATGCACAATTGTGCATTTGATTTTTTTTCTTGTGGAAAAAAAGGTCTATAGATATCAGTAGATTATAAAATGAAACCATGAGCCAAAATGATCATTAATAGAAAAATGATTGCTATGACATTAAGATTGAAAATATACCTTTTTTCCATTTTTCTTACTTCATACAATAATAACAAAGCAAGAACATTTGTTTTAGCTTGATTTTGGTAACAGACTCTAAAAATTACTCTCTTTCTGGATTGAAAGCCTTTCACATTTCAAGACAGACAATTTTCATATCACATGAAGAAAGGTATTTAATAAGATTTAAAAGAAATAACAGCAGAATCATGCCTTTTGCATGAAATCAATCAATAAATAGCATTATATGACAAATTAATATGTTGTAAACCAGAATTTTTCATTATGCTTCTAATAATTCCATGTGACCCTGTGATATAAGACAGCTACAAGAACTTTTCAGGGTTACCATGTAATCAAGCTTTTCAAAGGTCTGTGCCAGGGCACCAACTGTTCTTTACTATATGACATTCGTAAAAGCCCAAACAAGTTTTTGTTGGTTGCTTGATTGATTTTTTGTTTAGATGGCCTTCTCCTTCAAAGTATTTTTAAACCAAAAAATCAAGCCTTTGGAGCATGTTCATCTAGCAAATAGGTCTGGGCTAGGCTAGAAGAGAGCTAATAGGGTATATTTCTGATTATCCTTATATAACATTCAAGTTAAAATAGAATCCAGTTTCAGAAGAGTGAAAAAATAAAAGATATGTAACTTTCCTGTGTCTTTAGTTTTATCATTTGTAAAATCTCTTCTAGCTTAAAAATGCTGTGATTTCAGTTTTAAGAAAAGTCTAGCAAATGAACCATAAAAACAATACTGCATTGGTTAGGATAATGGATTGAATAGAATATAATGAGTAGGTGATTCTCTCTAAGAGGAATCAAGCTATTAAACACCTAAGGTCAATTTCAGCCATCAGCTACTCAGATATTTTCACTTCAGCTACCAGGTAAATTTACTTGAGTAGAATCTAGGCCTGTGTACTTGAATCAATAAGGTTGTACGACGAACACACTTAGGTACAGTGTCTCATGCTAATGAGGCAGACAACCCATCTTGTCCTCTAGGTTTCTTGGATTGACCTAAGAACAACACTTGTTAAATATTACAGTTGGCGGGATGATCTACTCTTCAAAGCCATAGAGCAAAAGAAGAAATAGACTCCAATAGAGGCAGATCAGAGACGTGAATCTTCTGAAGTGAAATAAATATGTGAGTGCTTCCAAACTGAGACAGTCTGCTGAAAAAGAATAACAAAATATCTCATATTTTTTAACCATATTGAAACACTTGGCTGTGTATTCAATAGAGAAATGTGTAGAAAGTTTGGTTATGGAAGTTCACTTTCCTTTTATTTACAGGATTATACCAGAAGAACTGACCCCTCCTATTTCAGTGAAATGGCACAAATTATTGCTCATATTTAGAAACATAATATTCAACTACAACTGTCAACATTTTTAAAGCAAGTTCAAGGAAGCTAATGAGAAGTTTCCTCCATCAAAATATATTTAAAAATAAACATGAGCAATTGAGATTAAGAAATACAAACATAATACAAAGCACCTGGGGGGAAACAATGACAAATGTAAGAGAAATAACTACAACATACCTTCTCTTTACCATTATTTATGGTCGGTTAGAATGTACTTTTAGATCACCTTTACTGAAATAACTATATCTAAGATTTTTTTTTGTCTTAATACTAGTCTTTTATTTAAGACCTTTGAACATCATGGTTTTATTTTGTGAGGTAGAAGGTAGGAGCATTGATCAGATAAATGAATATATAAATTTAACATCTAAGCTGATTTACATTTTTATTATTTTATTTATGTATTTATTTTTTTCCCCCAAAGCCCCAGTAGATAGTTGTATGTCATAGATGCACATCCTTCTACTTGCTGTATGTGGGACGTGGCCTCAGCATGGCTGGAGAAACGGTGCGTCGGTGCGCACCCAGGATCCGAACCTGGGCCGCTAGCAGCAGAGTGCACGCACCTAACCGCTAAGCCACAGGGCCGGCCCTGATTTACATTTTAAAATCACATATCTATTGAAGAAAATGGCAGATCTAGAATATGGGAAAAAGTGAAGGTAAAATTGATATTTTTGTGACATCAGCTAACATTATAAATAAGCCTTTGGAAAAAAAATGCATGAAAAGGATATAAGGGTGCTTTTGCTTTCCGTTGTGAAATGCAATTCTCCCTTTTGTGTCTTTTCAGGGGAATAGAGAATATTTTAAATATTTTACAATACTTTTTAGATATCAAAGTGTTTTTTTAAATAGAAAACCAAGAAAAACTGTCCCTATAACTACATAGTTTTGTTCAAATTACTAAGAGTAGCATAAGATTTTGTTTGGAAAAAAAATTCAATTTTTAAAAATAACTGATTTAGTTCAAAAGTCTCACTTTATTTATTAGAAAACAGATGCGATAATTAAATGTCTTATTGAAGGGCAATACTATTTTACTGAAATAAAAATTCTGCCTTCTGGGGGCCGGCCTGTGGTGTAGCAGTTCAGTGCGCACTCCACTTCAGGGCCCAGGGTTCTCAGGTTTGGATCCCAGGCGCGCACCGATGCACCGCTTGTCAGGCCATGCTGTGGTGGCATCCCATATAAAGTGAGGAAGATGGGCACGAATGTTAGCGCAGGGCCAGTCTTCGTCAGCAAAAAGAGGAGGATTGGCAACATATGTTGGCTCAGGGCTCCTCTTCCTAACACCAACACCAAAAACACTCTGCCTTCCATTTCAGTGCTTTTCTCTAATATCAGAGTGCCCTTTGATTGAGAATCTGATGATTAGACAGGAAATAGAAAGTGTCATAGTCTAAAGTACGACATCCTTCAAATCCAAGCTAAATTACCTTGATTCTTTTCTTATAAGACAGAATCACCTTGAAATACAAATATTTTTGACATAAAAAAGATTTATTTTCAAGGTTTTCTTTTGGAGACAGCAAATCAATTCATTCAGACCAGGTGGACTTAGTTGTGTAGCTTACTAGGTTCTCTTGGCAGAGGAATGGAAGAACACGGAAGTCGAAGGTTTGGGTCTATAGAGATACTTATTAAGTGCTGCATTGCACTGTAGATTCTAGATATTCTATTTGGTTACCTTAATAATCTATCAGCATTTGGACACGGAATTGAAGGTCCCCAGCAATATGACTCTAATAAATACTTTTCTTAACACCAAATAGGCTGCACATTCAGGCAGGACTTCAAGACCAAAAGAAAATGAATACAAAGCGTGAATAAAGGTGATGTTCATCAAGTGATTTAGGGACAGGATGTGAAAGTTAAGGGGAAAGAGTGAAACTTACTAGACTAAAGCCCTGGGAATTTATCAATTGTCAGACTGAAGTGGGGATGAATTAAAAAAGTAACTAGTATTAATGAATGCTTACTATGTGGCAGGTGCATCATGCATGTAGTGTTTCATTTAATCTAATAATTTTACCATAAATTTGATATCTTAATTCTCATTTTTATAAATAAAAAATTAAAAATATTAATTTAAAGATTCTATATGCTGATAAGGATGAGGACACTTAAAATCTCATTCATGGATCAACTTTGGTAGAAGATGTAAATCTAACTTCTTCTGCAACTGAGCATGTTTGGGGAAAACAAAAATGACTACCATATTCCAACTTAAGAAAAGTTTTAAAATGAGTTTTCTTTAAATCATAGACCTTATCTTCTTGGCAGGCACACCCTTTCTTCTTCAAATAAAAATCAACTCTGAAGCACAAAATCTGTGTAAATTAAAGATTCAGTTTCCATGTAATGTTGAAAAAACTTGAAAACCTCAAGTATATTAAGATATCTTGAGAGGTTTCAGAAGTTTCACTTGGAACTGGAAATATGCAAAAATATTCTAGTAAAATTATTTCAAAATTAAAGAAGACTAGCAACTACTCATAAATGTAAACTTTGAGCATACAGAATCTCATTTTCAAAGATTTATGTGTGTGTGTGAAATCATTAGTTATGAAAACATAGATGTGTTTACTTTTCTGTGTAGCTCTATTTAGAAGACTCATTGGGCCCAAATTTTATATTAATAAAATTGATGGCTGGCAAAATAAATATGTATATATTTCTGTAACAAGTGTCTTTTTTGGTTATTTTAATTTAAATGAGATTTTGGCTGCAATAGTAGTAAAATGTATACAGCCTTGAAATGATGAAAAGACATTAAATTCTCAGCAGAGAAAAAGAAACTATAAAAAAAACTATATGGAAATTTTAAGATTTGAAAAACAAATACTTCAAGCTTAATAAATAATTTACAGGAGGGGTTAAAGAGCAAAATGGAGAACTGATGAGAAAGAAAGTAATTGGAAAGATAGCTCAATAAACATTATCCAATCTTAAAAATGGAAAGTAAAGATATTTTAAAAATGAACCAAGACTCAAGGACCTGTGAGACAATGTCAAATGGTCTCACATTCATGTCACTGTAGGCCTCAGAAGAGATTTCTCAGAAAAGAAAGACATTTGACAGCAACCAAGTCCCAAATTTGGTAAAAGACAAATGTACAGATTCAACAACCTCAATAAACTACAAATGGACAAATAAAAAAAAAAAAATCATACAAAGACATATTATACAAAGCTGCTGAAAACCAAAAATAAGAAAAATCTTGAAATCAGGCAAAGAAAAATAAAATATTGCATATGGTAAACAACAATTCAAATGACTGTAGATATCATTAGAAACATGGAAGGCAGGAAAAAAGCACTTTAAAATACTTTAAAAAATTATATATATATACACATACATACATACATATGACATTCTATACCCCAAAATGAAAAGAAAACAAAATAAATAGTGAATATCTGAGTACATATAAAAGACTAATGTTCTTTTGATTGTTTTTAAAAATATATGTCACTTTAACACAAAATTAGAATACTATCTGGTAGAGTTTTGACTGTATATAGATGCAGTATACATGACACCAATAACATAAAGAGGGTATTGAAGGGACTTACAGAGCTTGAAAGGATTTTATATTTTACTTGAAACAATAACACAACTCTAAATAGATTGTCGAAATTTAGTTGCACATATTGTAATCCTTACAGTATACGTAAAAACAAACAAAAAAAACCCTGGAACATTCCTCTATATGAAAGCTGGGTGTGGATCTGCTGCTTGGCCACAGATTCTTCTTCTTTATTAGGAGAAACCTTTCCCCTGTTCTGGGTATACTGTGAACTTCTTTGTATTGCTTAAGAGTGTGCATTACGTGGCCCTTGGCCAGTCATACAGGTCTACCCGCCCCCTGCAGGAAGGAAACAGGCTCTTCACCCGCATCACAAGAGGAGTGTATGTAGCCCATCACCCTGAGTCAGCTATCAGGCAGGACCTGCTGGCTACGGGAGACCTGCGCACACTACAGACGCTGACATTGTTGTATCTCTTCTTGTCTCTGTGAGTAAATCATTGTTCTACCAGTGACTTGTGTGTTGAGTCTTCCTTGGAGACTCTGAACCTGTAGAATATGCAGTAGACCGATGTCTGTGGGCTCCTACTTCTAGGGGTTGGCATCGTTATAATTTTTGCCATATGCCACGCAATGGGAATCTTCTCTTGGGATTGGTAGCTGGATCTTCCTCCTCAGTAGATAGAGTGTCCTGTCATATGTCTGTTAGATCCAGTTGGCTTGTTGTGTTGTTCAAGTCCTGTATTTTCTTACTTCTCTTGTGTCTGGTTGCTCTATTCATTGTTAAAAATAGGATATTGAAATCTCTATTATTGTAGAAATATCTATTTCTCCCTTCAATTCTGTATATGTTTGCTTCATATATTTTGATGGTTTGTTATTAGGGACATAAATGTTTATAATTGCTGTATCTTCATATATTGAACCTTTTATTAATATATAATGTCTTTTTATGTCTCTTGTAAACTTTTTTGATTTAACATCTATTTTGTCTTATATTAGTGTACCCACCTCTGGTCTCTTTTTGCAGGGAATATCTTTTCCAACCTTTCACTTTCAACCTATTTGTGTCTTTGGCTCTAAAGTGAGTTTCTTGTAGATAGCATATGGTTGGATGATGGTTTTTTATCCATCCTGCCAATCTCTGTCTTTTGATTTGAAAATTTAATCCATGTGTATTTAAATTAATTATTGATAAGGAGGGGCTTACTTTTGTCATTTTGCTGTTTGTTTTCTATATGCCTCATAGCTTTTTTTGTCCCACATTTCCTTCATTACTCTCTTTTGTGTTCAGCTGATTTTTTATAGTGAAATGTTTTCATTCCCTTCTCATTTCCCTTAGTGTATATTCCATAACTATTTTCTTTCTGATTACCCCGGGGATCACGTTTAATATCCTAACACTGTAACACTCTACTTTGAATTTATACCAGCTTAATTTCAATAACATACAAAAACTCTGCTCATTTACAGCTCTATTCCCACTCTTTTCAGTTATTGATGTCACAAAATTACGTCTTTGCACGTTGTGTGTCCAAAATCATAAAGTAATAATTTTTAATGCATAAGTCTCTTAAATTATTTAGAAAACAAAACAAGGAGTTACAAATCAAAGTTATAATAATACTAACTTTTAGACTAATAGTTTTTGTAATGTATTGATCTCTCAAGTCATGAAAAAAACAAAAAATGGAGTTATAAAGCATTGTTACAATAATGCTAGCTTTTATAATTGCCCATGTATTTACCTTTAATGAGATTTTTATTTCTTCATATGGCTTTGAGTTATCATCTAGTGTTTTTTCATTACAGCCTGCGGGAATCCCTTTAAAATTTCTTTCATGACAGACCTAGTGGTATCAAACTCTCTCAGCTTTTGGTCATCTAAGAAAGTCTTAATTTCTCTCTCATTTTTGAAGGACAGTTTTACCAGATATAACATTCTTGGTTGGAAGATTTTTTTCTTATAGCACTTTGAATGTATCAACCCACTGCCTTCTGGCTTCCAAAGTTCTTGATGAAAAATGTACTGATGATATTATTGAAGGTCTTTGGTATGTGATGAGTTACTTTTCTCTTGCTGCTTTCAAGATTCTCTCTTTGTCTTGGTCTTTCTGCAATATATTGATTATATTTGATTATAATGCATCTTGGTGTGAGTCTTTTTAAGGTCATCTACGTGGAGTTTGTTGAGCTTCTTGGATGTTCATATCCAAGTCTTTCATCATATTTTTTAATTAAATTCATATTAGAAGATGCTCCTTTTTTAATTGCAATTCTTTCATGATTCATAAGACTAAATACATTTTCATTTATCTCTTATAAATATTCTCTTGATTTTTAAGATAGTCTTCCTGTACTTCAGAGAATCCATGTGATTCACAGAACTAAAGGGAGAACTAATCAATCTTAAGTATATAGTTTCTAATGCACATGTTTTGCCAATAAAGCCATGCATGAATTCTACCTTTATTTCCACCGTCATCCTTTGGGAGAAAAAAATAATCAACTAACACTTCCATGAAATAGAAACTCAAAAAGACTCAGAAAAATACACAATGCAAGTAATACTCCAAAAATGGAACATGTTATTTTAGTCAGTGGTAGATTAGAAATATCCATAGATTCATTTAACCTTTCAATTCCATATCACTGGTTTCTGAAGCTGAATGTTGAATTGGCAACTGAATTGAAGTTTAATTTTTATTTAATGCTACCTAGCCTTTTCATTAAATACCACAAACATTTATTACTATTTTTGCAAATTGTAGCCACCTGCCTAGTATAGTCCCAGCCCATTCATGTATATAATCAATCAAAGAAATCAAAGAACCCCATAAAAGACTGTTCTCCTTTTTCTTCTTTATTTTCTCTTGATGCTGTAATTTTTTCCTGTT
This sequence comes from Diceros bicornis minor, assembly GCF_020826845.1. Lineage (NCBI taxonomy): Eukaryota > Metazoa > Chordata > Mammalia > Perissodactyla > Rhinocerotidae > Diceros > Diceros bicornis. Next base: position 50,564,033 of record NC_080747.1, read on the forward strand.
ATAAATTGTCTGTAGATTGTATATGTCAACAAGATATTTGAATGCTCTGAGAAATAAAATTGTATTTCCATTTTCAAAATATTTCTAAAAAATAATCTCAGTGCTTCTCAGGGGCAAACTTCTTGTCATCATGTTTTATAATGCATTATTCACAGATAATAGTGTGGAAGCAATGTGATCATCCACTATACTCACTCTAGCAATGCAAAATATTAAGATTTTTTTCCTCACATGATACATTTTTATAGTCATCAAAACATAAAATTTCTTGCTTTGCTCAGCATTTCCCAGTAGCTTGTTGAACGTGTCCAGATTTACTGTTCTTATGTGCACTGAGTTCAATTAAATGGAAGTGACAATTTTCCCCAAATACTTGACAGTCCAGTTGTCAGTGTTTTAAAACTGGACTTTTCCCCATGTAGCAGTTGCCAGAAAAAATAATTCATCTGAATTATACTATTGTAGAACAGAAACTGACTTCACATTAGCAACTCTAGAACATTCCCAACTGAAAGAAAGAGAGAAAGAAAAAAAGAAAGAGCCTTAAAATGGAACTCTTACAACTGTGTCTTCTATAGATTGAAGCCATGCTATAGACTTCTTGAATCATTGCTTATCATTGCAGATATAAGGATGATGAAGGCTTGATTCCTACCTTCAAGAAATGCATAGAATATAATATCTATTAAGGTAGGAAGGTAAGTAGTACATATAACATGATATATGGTATATAAACTGCTATAATAGAGTATATTTGAGTATAATAAAGTATAATCAGAATATTTGGGAGCTCATGAGAAATAACAACCAGAACCTGCCAGTAGAGAAGAGAAAAAGAAAGGGCAGGTTGTGGAAAGTTTCACAGAGAAGTTGTCAGTTCAGTTTATCTTTAAATATGATTTCATAACTTTATGGTTTTGCCCCTTTTGGGATAAACACACATGTATATATGTATGTGTACACACAAAGACACACATACACAGAGTTAATTGTAATGAAGATGAAGGCTGGTGAAAGTTGTATTAGACAAACACCTTCAAGTGACATTTTGAATATTAAAATCGGGCTGCATATTGTTCTGTTCAGTTGGCTCAGAGGCTGGTACTACCAGAAAGCAGAGCCTTATTTTCGCTTACATTTAAATAACCTTAAATCCACATGTTAATTGAGTTGTAGGTGTGTAATAAATAGTGACAAGTAGTTATAATCAGAGTCTTAACATTTAAAAGTATATATGTACCTATTCACCTCTAATTAATCACAGGTGTGAAGAATCAGTTGGCAGGAAGAAACAACTATTTAAAACAAAATATGTATAATAGTAAAATAGCTCAAAGAATAGTTTGCTTTTATTCTTTTTTTTTCTTTTGTGAAACTTTGTTGGGTAGTAATCAAGTTACTTTATTTAGAGAGAGTATATGTATTCAAATGCTAAAAATGCACAAACGAATCAATAAACAAGATTTTCTGAAACAACAGGGGATACACTGGCGAGACATATGGAAATGCTCTAGTAGATACAAGAGCCTAGAGTGCAAGAACAACAGGGTAGATTCTAATCAAGATCTGCTGCTGCTGTGGGATGACTTTAGATACTGGGCTCTCATTCTCCAGCACAGAAATAAAAATTAGTTTAGCAGGATAGTCTATAAAAATCTGGAAAGTAGCCTGAGAATGGCGTAAGTTATAGGTATGTAAAAGAACTTTTTGTTCATGGAGTAAAAAACCAAAGTGAAATTGTACAGTGGTACCAACACAGAATGTCCTTTTCACTGAATCCTCGTGATATGCCTATTGATAGAACTTATGAATTATACAGTTAGAGGAGTTTTTACAAATGAAAAATTCATGTAGACTTATATCTTTTTCCTCCTTGAAATTCTAAACACAATTTTTGACATAGTTTTGCATGACTATTAAATACTGATAGAAAAATATTTTTAAGTCTATAACGATTGCATGCTTTTTTTTCTTATATGCCCTGTGATTAATTTCAGGACAGTTGGAACCAGTTTACTGGTTTATAATTTTCAAATTGTTATCTTTATAGTATTTAAAGTCTAAATTTGGTCAATGCTAAATATAGTTTTAAAAACTAATTTAGTGTTTAATACTAACTTAAACACTAATTTAGTATATATTAGATTTAGTATTTATATCTAAATTTCCAAATCATAATTCCTATAGTACCTAATATTTTACAGTAGCTTAATATCAAAACCACACCCTTACAAGCTCTACAAGATAGTTATAAGATAAGTTTATTGGAGTAAATTAGCATGTCTGTGTCTTGCAGAAGAAGAAACTAAGTTATACATAAGCAAATTAACCTACATTTAGACAGTTATTGAATGAGAACAAGTAAGCTATTATTTTGGTTCCCCAAAATTGTTTATATCACTGACTTCTGTTCTCTATTTAGTTCTTATTTGGACTATACTTAAGTATGTCTTTGCCACAGTTATTTAGCCTGTTGTTATTTGTTTCTCCTTCTATGGCAATTACCACTGACATGTATACAGAGAGAACTAAAGCCTACAATTGGTTTTAGTCCTTGGGCAGTAAGAGAATAATATTAAAAAAAATTACAGGGGCCAACCCAGTGACATAGTGGTTGGGTTCACACACTCCGCTGTGGCAGTCCAGGGTTCACGGGATCAGATCCTGGGTGTAGACCTACACACTGCTTATCAAGCCATGCTGTGGCGGTATCCCACACATACAGTAAAGGAAGATGGGCACAGGTGTTAGCTCAGTGACAATCTTCCTCACATGCAAAAGTATATATTATATAGACCCACATTTGTTTATTTGTGTAATTACTTATGTATTTGTTTAATTATTTTTAACCCACCTAATTCCAAAGACTATTTAACAATATAATAATTCAAAAATGGTATTAGTCACATAATGTTACTAAATAAAAATATCAGTGGGAGTTTAAAAGTCATCCTGAGTTAAAATTGAATTGTTAATGACAACCTTTAACAAGTGAATTGTAATATATAAGAAAGACCCATGAAGCAAGTGTACTGGAAAAGTAACTAAAATGTACATTCTTATTTATCACATTAATCCAGTCGAGTAAGTATTATTATTCCTTCATTACATATGAGAAATACACCTTTACTTAGTTAATTTATTTTTGTCCTTAAATATGTAGTCCTTACATCACTTTCTTTTCAAGCCTGTAACTTTTTTCCCTTCTTACAGAATTACCTAAAGAGTCAATATTTGTAAATAACTACAACCAAACTGTACTGTAATTATTTTTTACAGAGGCTATTTGCCTCTAATATTTGCAAACAAAGAAGGAGAAGGTTAAAATTCACATGTGAGAACATTACAGAGAGAAAAACTCATTGATTATTTAAACATTTGTTGAGTAACCATTCCATATATTGTGCTAGAGTTTAGAGATAGGTAGCTGAAAATCACATCATCCCTGTTCTAAAATATATGCAAACTAGTACCTGAAAGAATACTTTAATGAGATTAATAATATATTTTCCAATAGTAATAAAACTAGTAAAGCTATCATCTGTTTATTGCAGACCAGGAATTGGGCTAAACTCATTAGCTTACTGTGATTTGAAAAAGAATTTCTGTAGATGATAGACATTGAGCTAGGTCTTGAATATTAAGTCAGAAAAAGTTGGGATGAGATAAAGAGTGTTACAACAAGGACAATGTATGAACGAAAGAAGACATATTAGAAATAGTATATTATGATCAAGGAAATATAAGTGATTGTTCTGGCTGGGCAGGAAATTGAGATAGTTATAATCTGATTATGGACAGACCTGCATACCAAAGTACCCAGCTTGCTTATATATTTAAAAGTTGCTAAGACAGCAGATCTTAAATATTCTCAGTGTGAAAAAAAAAGTTATTATGTGAAATGATAGGTGTATTAACTAACCTTATTGTGGTAAGCACTTCACAAAATATATGTGTATCAAATCACTGTTGTACACCTTAAACTTACACAATTTTATATGTCAATTTTATCTCAATAAAGCTTGAAAAAAAACACAAAAAAACAAAGAAATAAAAACCCAACAAAGTAACCAACTTGGTCCTAATTCCAATATTGATGGAGAACCACTTAATGACTTTAAATAGGGGAGACATATGTCCAGATTACCCTTTGAAATGTGTCACTCTATCCATTTTGTTGCAAAAATGTCTACGGCAACTAGGAGTGGTTTTAATAATGTCACAGAATGTGAAAATTAATAACCACAAAAGAATATAGAGAAAAGAGCAATTTATGACATACTTTTAAGAATTCATTTTGAGATAGATTTTGAACCAATAATATACATCTCCTATGAAAAAGTTGATTCTAGTGCTACTAATTACTGACAGTGTGATTGTGGACAAGTTATCCATCCAGCAATTCTCAGTATTGGGACTACTAATATTTTTAAATGGATAATTTCTTATTGTGTGTGACTATATTGTGTGTATAGTTTTTCTGGTGAAATTTGAAGCCTCTGAATGATCCTATTAAATAAAGGGATGGTAATTAGATGAATGCAAATAAGTCATAAATGTAGGGGTACTTATAATCATAATTGAATAGATAATCAAGGAAGTAAGAGGGTAGCTGTTGGAGCAGGAAAAGACATGCCAGGAAGAGAAAGGTGCTGTAGTTCTCTAACATAAGCGACCCTCCACATTGTCATTTTGCGTCTCCGCTAGACTGTAGCTGATAATGACCTACTGTCAAAGAAATGGAGCCACAAATGGTGATACACTAAAAGAAACTCTTCTTATGTCTATACTCCCTTGTTGTTGGAAAGGATAACTATATGTATGATGGCTGGGAAATAATCCCTCTGGTAGAATTTCGGTGTGTTAGTTAGTTCAGGCTGCTATAACAAAACACCATAGATTGGGTGCCTTAGAAAAAAAACAAAAATTTTTTTCTCACAATTTTGGAGGCTGGAAGTCCAGGATCAGGGTGCCAGCACAGTTGGGTTCTGGTCCTCCTGCAGACTCTCAACTTCTTGATGTATTCTCATGTGGTAGAAAGAGGTCAGACAGCTCTCCGGGGTCTCTTTTATAAGGGCACTAATCCTATTCATGAGGGCTCCACCTTCATGATCTAATCACCTCCCAAAGTCCCACATCCTAATACCATCACTTTGTGGGTTAGGATTTCAATATGTGAATTTGGTGAGGGACACAAACATTCAGTGCATCACATTCAGCCTTGGTCAAAATTATTAAAATTAAGTGATGTTTTGAAAATTTCCTGTTTTATATATTTAGTATTGTGGGGGATCAGAATAGGCCACCCCAAAATGTGTCTTTTTCACATGAGGATTATTTTGTGGTAATGAGGATTATTATTTTTAAAAACTGTAGCCATGGGAGAAGCTCATAAAAGTAGAATTTACCTTTTGCAAGAGACATTTACATTTGTAAGGGAAATCTCCATCTGTAAAGGCATCACCCTTTTTCTACCAAGAAGGAGAGGGGATGACCTTATCTCTAGAAGCTCTTATCAGTGTAGAAGACAAGGACTTAAATCTGCATATTAACCTTACTCTTGTTTACTGTGCTTTTCTGGTAATCTCTCATAGCTGACTCCCCGACCCCCAGCATCCTCCTTTGTCTTTACCTGAAGATGCTATTTAAGATGAGAATTTCTGCCATTTTGGCAAGTTACCCAGTTTCCTGGATCTCTCCCATGTATACATGTTATAAAGCTTTGTTTGATTTTCTCCTCTTATTCTGTCTCACGTCAATTTAATTTGTACCCCAGCCAGAAGGACTCAGAGTGGGTAGAGGACATATTTTCCTCCTCTACAGTATATACTTGATATGTTAGCTATTCTTAACTTTATAAAGATTTACCTGTAACATGAATGGTCTTTATTAATAAAATTCATAGATGATTATATCTTATTTTATATAATTTATAAAAATTCTAAGTATTATATATGTGTGTATATAGTTATATTTTTCAAAGATGCTAATTCCAAAATTAAAAAAATAAAAATGATTTCTATCCAGAAACCACAGAGATAAAGAAGAAATTCATAGTTTTGCATCATAAAATACTAATACTTTCTGAGTATGGAGTTCTAAAACAGTTATAAACATGAAAAGGATGTATACTCATTGCACACACAAGTACGCACACACACACACACACACACACACACAGAAACTTTTATTTTTATATGCCAAAATCTTGGTTAATTCTTGGTTTTAATCAGTGAGCCTCTGCATGGGAGGCAAACTGCTCTTTTCAGCATATGGAGAATGTTTTAAGAAGTCCCTGGCTCAGGAGAGATGTTGTTGCTGTAATGGCCTTTGCATATACGCTGTGTGGCCTAGAGATTACTGAATGCCTGAATTCCCCATAAAGCTGACAAATGATATCAAAAAGCTGATGTTTAATTTTCAGTTGCAAAATATGTTGTAGATTTTAGCGCTGTTTGTAACTTAAGTCCTAGACTCATTGGAAAAAAAGAATAACACAAAATAAATATTATGAATATATTTCTCTAAATTTTGGTAATCAAATTCTTACATATGAATTAATATTCATAAGCTAATGCTCCTTTGTAGTTCTAGGGTGCCAAGTCTTTCTGAGACTTTAAGAATGGATTAGGATTGTTAATCCTCTTGCCTGTACGAATTACAAATTTATCCACTCTCCCATTAAAAGTAAAAACTAAACTCAAGATCAAGTACTTCACACATTTAAAGGACAAACTCCAAAAATAAAACCTGCTATATTGTCAATGAAGAGAAAAACAATCCCATCAGTTTTATTTGGTTCAATTTTCCCTTGACTCTTGTTGATTTTATCCTGTACTTGGAAGTTCATATTGTTATTTAGGAAAAAAGTATCTCCTCTACAGTGATATCACTTTGAATAGCCAATACAAATCCTTAATAAATTTCCGTCTAAAAATCATTTTTTATTCTATGCATACTTCAAAAATTCCTCCACTTCATCATTTTTTGCTAACCAAATTGTCCTGCTCATTCTGTAACTTTCCTTCATATCCCAAACAAAGGCCTCATTTCAAATGACCTTCGTGTTTCTTTTCATTTCTATTGGGAAAACCAAAAGAGATTAGCATTATAATTTTAGTTATACACCAGAAAATTAAAACTTTATCTTAGTTCATCTCCATGATTGTGTAAAGCGTAAATTACTGTGCTATTATATACATAAGGAAAATGAGCCTTATAGATATTACCAAAATAAATCCATGTTTCGAAATACTCAATTGTGGAATTTGTAGGAGATGCTGTTGCAGATATTTGAGTGCATCATAAGAGCAATAGCATTTCCTACTGAAATTTGAATTTTTTTCCATAATATAAATTTTCACTACTATGTGCAAATAAGCCAATGTTAATTGCTTATGATGATATATATCAATAATGTATTGTGCATTTTAAAATATAGATAGAACTAAAATTCATGAAAGTCTAGTGAGCTAATATAAAATGTGCACACATTAAAAAATTGATATCTTTTCAAGTGGACAAGAATTTACCAAATTAGACTGTATGCTATGTCATAAAGTCTCAACACATTTCAAAAGTAAAATAAAATAAGGAAAAAGAAATCACATAAAAACATATCTAAAAAACAAGGCCAAATTCTTAGAAGCTAAAAGCTCACTTTTAAATAATCCATGGGCTAAACAAGAAATAAAAACAAAAATTGGAATATATTTTTACTAAAATGTAAAATAATAATGAATGCATGATGTATCAAAACTTCTGGGATACATCAAAAGCCATGTTTATTGGAACATTTATTATAAAATTTAAAATGCTGAAAATCAATTATTTGAGCTCCATTCTGAGGAAGCTAGAAAAAAGAAGAGCAAATAAAACCTAACAAAAATAAAGGAAGAGAAAAAAAAATGGGATTATTACAATAGATGGAGAAATCATTTGAGAAAATTCAATGCTCTTTTGTCATAAAAACTTAGCAAGCTGGGTATAGAAGGAATATTCCATAATCTGATGAGGAATATCTACAAAAACCTAAGGGAAACCTTATAATCATGATATAATATTGAACATGTTTCTCTCTCTCTTTTTTTTTTTTTTCTGAGGAAGATCAGCCCTGAGCTAACATCCATGCTAATCCTCCTCTTTTTGCTGAGGAAGACCGGCTCTGAGCTAACATATATATATATTGCCAATCCTCCTCCTTTTTTTTCTCCTCAAAGCCCCAGTACATAGTTGTATGTCATAGTTGCACATCCTTCTAGTTGCTGTATGTGGGATGCGGCCTCAGCATGCCCGGAGAAGCGGTGCATCGGTGCACGCCCGCAATCCGAACCCGGGTCGCCAGTAGCGGAGCGGATACACTTAACCGCTAAGCCACAGGGCCAGCACTGAAAATGTTTCTCTTAAGTAAGAATGACAAAGAATGCTCTCTCATTATTTTATATAATATTCTAGTGAGATATATATATACACACAGATATATACACATATGCACATATATCTAATCATTGAAAGTGGCAAATATTACAAATATTTGTACATGATTACGTGCCTAGAAAATCCAAAATAATTCCCAGAAAACTGTTAGAAATAAAAAATAAATACAATATATTTTTAAAGTTAATAAGAATTTTTTCAAATTTTTGACAAGTAGAAATTAAATGAAACAAATTAAAAGATACAATTTAAAATAGTGATGAAAATCAAATTATGTTAAAAAAATCTAATAAAATATATGAAGACCTCTACATGGAAATCTAAACAATTTTATTGATAGAAAGTAAAGACCATCTAAATAAATAGAGAACTTGTGGATTATAAGACCCAATATTGCAAAGATCGGTTCTCCTTGAATTAATCTATAGATTCGATATAATTCCCATGTAAATCACAAGAGATTTTTTTTTTTAATTAACAAAGCAATTCTAAAATTCAAATAAAAATACAATGGCCAAATTTAACCAAAGCAATCTTAACGAAGATGAAGAAAAATGAAGTGAGAAGACGTGTGCTACCAGGAAACAAGACTAAATTAGGACATAGTGGGCTTGGTGCAAGGTTAAACCCAAAACAAAGCAAAAAAAACCATGAAAACAACAAAAGCCTAACTGATGGAATAGAATTGTGAATTCCTAAAGCAGACTCTCACATATACAGTCCCCTGATTTATGGTGCTACAGTGCAATGGGCAATTTTTTGTCTTTATACGTAGTTCTAAGGCATTGGCTATCTATACAACAAAAATGTTATCTCGGCCTCTATCTTACTCTGAACACAAAAACATCAGTTCCAGACAGATTGCCAATCTAAATGTATAAAATATTAAAGTTTTTAGCTGAAAACATAGGTGACCATATTTGTGAGCTTAGAGTAGACAAAGAACATTTTAGAAAGACACAAAACACCATAGTTACCAGAGGGGTGACTCTCTTCAAAGAGATGATTAGGAACATGTGTGTGGTGATGGATTGTAATTAGTATTTGGGTGGTGAACAAGATGTCATCTATGCAGAAATATAAGTATAATGATGTACCCCTGAAATTTACACAGTGTTATAAACCAATGTGACCACAATAAAATAAAAATAATAAAAAATAAATAAAACAATAATTATAAAAGAAAAATGATTAAACTATATTAATGTTAATAATTACTATTAATCAAAATATGCCAAGAGGAACTAGAAAAGTAACTCAGAATAAAAAAGTATATTTTTTAGATTGATAGATCCGTAGACAAATAGATGAAAGAGACTCGAGAGAGAGAAAATCTATAGATATAAAAGGAACTCATAACTTGAATACATAAAGATTTCCTACATTTCAATGAGGAAGAAAAAATCAATAGCTTTTTTGATAAAAGCAAACAGCAATTTACAAAAGAGGATACCTGCAGAACTATTAAGCACATGAAAAGATGCTCAATTTCATTAACCATTAGGAAAATGCAAATTAAATGCATAGTGATATATCAGTACCTATCCAACCAGATACACAATGAAAAATACTGTGTTTTGGAGTAACTGTGTGGTAGTACCTACTAAAGCCAAAAAATAATCATACCCATGACACAGCTATTCAACTAAGTACATACTCAATAGACAAGTGTATATATGGTCATCAAAAAAATGTACTAATATGTTCAGAGCTGCACTATTTGTAATAACCCAAAGTTGGAATCTACTGAAATGCCCATCAAAATTAGAACTGATGAAAATATCAAAGGAGATGAAGGTATCTCATACACAATTATAAAAATAATATGCAAAACTACATGTAATAATATTTATTCATCTTGTATGCTTGATAAAAAAGAAGAAAACAGACACAGGAATAAATCACAAAAATTGCAGAATTAATCTATGCTATTAGAAGTCACACTAGTTTTACTTTTGGGGAGGTTAATAACTGCAAGATAGCATGAGATGGGTGGCAGGGAAGGGGCGTCTGGGATGCTGATAATACTCTTTCTGAAATAATCTGAGTATACCTAGTTTAAAAAATTCACTTGTACATAGAATAATGTATACTTTTTGGTACATATTTTATATGTAAAGGTGAATTTCAATATAAAGTAAAAAAACAAACCCACCTTTAAGTAAGTTCATATTGTAAAATGAACGTATGCAGAAACTTAGCCATATACAATCATATGAAAATTTCAATACATTTTAAGTTGATCAGTTATTTTTTGAAAATAGGGAATATGATAAAATATGGCTAGGGATGACACTAGAGAAAAAATTCAGGATCCAGTCCATAAAGGGTCTGCTGTGTTTAATAAATTTTTTAAAAAATTTATAATGAAATAGAATATACTTGTACATGGAAAACAATTTAGAAAGCATAGAACAGTAGAAAGAAAAACAGTCATTTTTAATCATCCTAGCCCAAAACAATTGTGAATATTTTGATGCCATCATTTGTGGTATTTTTGCTTTTACATTATGATTTAATCTATAAATAAGTTTGCCTTTGTCTTCTTTGGTAGGTTTTTTTTTTTTTTTTAACTTTAGTGATGTGACATACCTACAGGCTTGGATAAAGTGTTTATCCATTTTTACATTCTATTTTATTTATTTAATCTTTCATATGAGGATTGAGTTATGCCAATTAAAATTCATAAAATATATATTTTAAAGGCTAACTAGTACTCTGTGACTTAGTTATAGCATGAATTGATTTATTAGATCCGTTACCCGCTTAGTCCACTTAGTTCAAATCATATAAAAACCAAGCTCATAGATACAGAGAACAGAATGATGGTTGCCAGAGGCAGGGGGTTGGGAGTGGGAGAAATGGGGGAAGGTGTTCAAAAGGTACAAACTTCCAGTTACAAAATAAATAAGTCATGGGGATATAATGTACAGCATGGTGACTGTAGTTAATAACACTGTGTTGTGTATTTGAAAGTTACTAAGAATAGATCTTAAAAGTTCTCATCACAAGAAAAAAATAATTTTTGTAACTATATAAGGTGACAGATGTTAAGTAGACTTATTGTGGTGATCATTTTGCAGTATATACAAATATCAGATCATTATGTTGTACACCTGAAACTAATATAATGTATGTCAATTATATCTCAATTAAAAAAATAAAACTAAAATTATAAAAGTACATCAGATCACATTATATCATTTATTACCCTGCATAATATTTTTCTTTCAGTTAGAATAAAATCTAAATTCAAATCTAAATTCTCTACTATTCTCTTGGAAATTATCTTGACACAATTTCTTATGGTCTCCTCCAAGTACTTGTTTTCTTGTATTCTGTAGCAGAATTGAATATTCTAAAATAATTCATCAAAGTAACGTTAGATCTAGACTGGGCTAAGAGCCGTGCATGACATGTCCTCTTAACATCTCCAAACTTAGCACTCATGACTCTTTCTCTTACTCAGTACATTCCAACTATCCTGGGTGGCTTACCAAGGGTTCATGTCTCAATGCCTTATATACATCAATTTCATTTGTCTATCATGTCCTTCCTGCAACTCTTCACCTACTAAATACTTTACAAGTGTCAACTGAAAGCTTATTCCTTTGGAGAGGAAATTCATGATCACACTGTCTGCCTCATCCTATCCCTCATATTGCTAGTTACTCTGTCATAGCACAAAATTATTTCCTTATAGCATTGATCAGTCTAAAACTACTTTGCCACTCATTTATTTAATTGTTATATTTTCATTATCTACCTCAAATGGAAAGCTCCAAGAGAAAAGAAACCCTGTTTACTTTATTCAGGAATGCTCAGACCTGTTTTTCAGATACCAAACACTAATAAATATTTTAGTAAATTAGTAGAAATTATGTTATTTAAAAACTAAATACTGGTCATATAACTCAAACATGGATTTTATAATTTTAATTTTAGAAGCAATGAGAATTGACAATTATTTGAATCAAAACCAGTTTTTTATAGAATATATATGGAAAAATATTATAGGTTACTTACCTCAAACATCTCATTTTATAGATAAGAAAACTTGTATCTAAACAGGTAAACAAACTTAACAGGTAAACAAACTTAGCCAGTGTCGGATATTTTAAAATAATAATTCCTAAATGACTTATTTTTAAATTTTATAAAGTCTTCTTAAAGTTACAATACTTGGATTTTTTTAAAAAGTCCTTACTGGGATTATGTACCCTATTGCATTCTTTGTTGAATTAGTCAATAGGTGATTAATTCTCTTTCTTCGGAGATTCTGCCGGGAAATATGAGAGAGATTTGGAAAATAAACCGTCTGGTGAATGGACAGCAAGTAGGAGATCATTAATAGAAGAAGAATGAATTATAAGTAAGAATTTATTGAAGAAATAACATTGATTTCCAGGCCAGTAGAACAACAGGATAGACAGGAAATTAAGCTTTGTGATTGTTGTGAATATTTCTTATATTTGATGTAAATAATAAAATTTTCCAGGCACCAGTCTTAACAGGATTTCATTTCTCAAACAGCCAAATAGTATGAAAATACGCCTTCCATATTCTCAAGAAAATAAATTCGGGATGATTATAGATTCATTTTTTGAAATATTTCTGAGCATATTTTTTTCTCACGTTTTAAGCACTATTATCAAACTACAGTTAAAAATCACAATCCCATTTTAGCAGGGAACTTCTGCCTCTGGAAATGCTTTCGTATATTTCCATGACCAACCTCTGAAGGGAGTGTAATTATAGGCTTCAATATGCACCTGGGTGAAAATTAACTTTTAAGCAGCCTTTAAAATAAGCGTTTTTTAATTATTATCATTATGCAAAAGCTGCATAAATGCCTTTAATTGTACTTATAAAGTAACATTTGCTATAATCACCTCTAATATCCAGGAGCAACCACAAGCGTTTTCTTTTCTTTTCTTTTTTTATTAAAAATAGAAAGAATCCTCATTATTGATTCACAGGTCATTTTATTTTATGAGCACAAATGTTATTGAAATACATCAACTGCTAAAATTTAACATGTACTGAATGCTAGTTACTCAAAGTGAACTTAAAACATCTTGAAAATGTGTTTAATTACTGAAAGAAGTTTAAAGGTCAATAAACAAGATATTCAACCATAATGTTGAATTTTGTGACTTGATTAGGCTTGGATATTGGGCATAACATTTTAAAAGAGAATTAAGATTGAATATTCACATTTTAAAAATAAGAATGTGTTGCATTTGAAGCTTCCTTATTTTTACTGTCTCTTAAGAAATGATATTGCTTAAAATTGCTATGTGTGTGTGTGTCTGCATATGAGTCAGAGAATAACTTTTGTTTCCACAAATTGTTACCAAAAGACAAAATGAACCACAGGTCTATTTTTATTCAAAAATAAAATAAAAATTTGAAACAAAAAATGTTTCAAAAACTCATGCAAACAAACCAAAAACGCCTATAAAATAGCAGCTTGAGGTAGAAATGGTGAAGGGGCGGGGAAGAGAGGCGTACACTGTGATAATGCGGAGGGGTGGTAGCAGCTGCTTCAACTTTGGTTTTTTTGTTTTTCTTTTGATTTTTTCCCTCTCCAGCTACTTTCTATAAGAAACATGTGGGAGATGAAGATGCGGTATTTCAAAAACAGTTTTTATTTTGGGATAGAAAACGTATTATTCCAGACAATTATTCAAAAAGTAGCCATTAATGATTAGATTAAACGAACTATGATGTTTGTTTTTAATACTATATGTAATCATAAATCTAGTATCAGTCAGAAAATTCTGATGTTAATTTATGGAATTTCATATGCTTAATTATGTTCATAAAATTTAAATATTTACATTATTGGCTGTGGTTTTTAACAAACTTCAAACTGCAAAGTTATAGCTCGGTGAGAATAATAATAATTAGTTTAGTTGCATTAAAGGATTTAGAGATAGAAGCTGAGATCTGCGATTATGTTTTTCCACTCTGCTTAGGATTATTTCCAGCCTTTCTTTAGAATGGAGCCTTTATTAGTGAAGGCATAGTAAGTTCTATTTTCATGGGAGACAGGTTCATGTGGGACTCATTCCCCAACCTGGTCCAGTCTACTTTGATTAATTCCATCCTCCTAAAACAGATTCATTTCTAGATATGAAGAAGAGAGTTACTAAACGCCAAGTAAACCAATGGATAACCCAATCTATGAAAAGATCATTGAACATGAATTCACAGATCTATGCATTTCTCAGAAGAAAGATTTGTAACCTGTAATGATATACTTTTAGTCTTTAGAGTTTTTATAAATGGCATATTTTACAAAGGGTATGTTCTGCAAACTTGAAAGAAATGGAGAGCAAATGAGTTCTTTATTCTTTATTATAAGATATTACAATAAAGAAATGGCTTGAGAGAAGACTGATCATGTGAATCAGATTCATAATTTCATAATTTTTTTTTTTTTTTTGTGAGGAGATCAGCCCTGAGCTAACATCCGCCAATCCTCCTCTTTTTTCGCTGAGGAAGACGGCCCTGGGCTAACATCGGTGCCTATCTTCCTCCACTTTATATGGGACGCCACCACAGCATGGCTTACCAAGCAGTGCGTTGGTGCGCGCCCGGGATCCGAACCAGCGAACCCCGGGCCGCCGCAGCGGAGCGCGCGCACTTAACCGCTTGCGCCACCGGGCCGGCCCCATAATTTCATAATTTTTAACAGGCATTTACAGGATGAGATAATGTCCATTCCCTTATATCCCATGTAGCCCAAGGAATAAAAGAATGAAAACATAAAGAAAACTTAATATTGCTTTTAATACATGTATTTTAATTAATTTCAGTTAATTCTGAAGACTCTTATTTTTATGAATTATGTTGTTTCCTAAATAATTAAACAATCTAGAAAGCAGAACCTGCATTATTCCCTTTTCTCCTCTTGCCCACAGCCGACATTCAGTTCCTTTAACAAATCCATCAATAAATGAAGTATGAAAACTTGGATGTGAAGTGGCAGCATTTTAGGACAATTTCCTAGTTGATATGGCTCATGATAGATAAACTTGTTCCTTCCCCAAACTATAAAACCTCTTCTTTACCAATCCCATATCACTTATCATATATATACATATTTCACTCAAATTAGAAATGAGGTCTATTTGTCTTTCTTTCTTGAAAGCATGGAATTTATGAGTTAATATCATCATACTCTTTACCTTAACATAAAAATCACAGTTGTTGACAATACACACACAAGAATTTTAGAATTTGATGATGTAAGTGTATCTTATCCGTAAGATGAAAGTATTGACACTTTGGGGGAATATAGTATAATGAAGCATATTTAGGACAGCAAATTATGTCAACAAACAATTATGATTTTATTTAAGGATGTCCATAATTTTGCTTTAGATGCCTTAAACCAGAAAATGGACTACATTTATTTGGCAAAATTATACATCACTTTGGAATTTTCATGAAAATATCACTTAGGATGCCATTTTTATGTTGTTTTTATTAATCATGAAGAGCTAATAGATAATTTTTATTGCTATGTCAATAGAGAGCAAATATTGATTTTACAAGTTTTGATTTTTCAGATATAGAATTAAAAAACACAGACTTTGTGCCCGTACAGGAGGTTCTTTTCTTTTCAGTTCTTCTTTGAGTAAACTTTTAGCTACCGGAACATCCCATTTGTACAGCACCCATTTGTTGCGTCATCATACCCACTCACCATTGAGTAGACTTGAGCAACAAAAATGTGACTGCTAAGCTACTGACTCACGTAGAATAAATATTATTCTTGTCCTTTAAGGACAAATCCTATAGCCTGCTTGGAAATCCTAGGCTACCCAGGAAGGGAAGCCCAAGTATTAGATGCCTGAAGTCCACGCTGCATGCTCGCAGCTCTATTCTTATAATAGTACAAAGGGATTATGTCCTTGATGCTATGATGATGGTAAGTGGAAAAATCTCACCCTGTTGAAAGCCCAGCAGCTATTTTAAGCATCTTCACTCACAGAATTTGGTCAAAAGAACTAAGAGTATCAGAAAAGCTGATGTAGAAGAAGAGTTCATGGGCTTGTTACTTTTATGTGTTTGGCATTTGCCAATACTGGAAGGGCCTCAAAATAAAATCAGGGATATGTTTTCAGAAAAACGTAAATTATATTTTTTTCGTAAACTTTTTTATTAAGAGACACTTCTTTGAGCAATTTTATAGTCAATCTATCTAATGTATGTATATATATTTTTTTTTTCCTGAACTTAAATTTTTCACTAACACTTTTCTTCTGTTTTCTGTGAATATGATCAAATTGTGACATCTACCTTAGACAAAATGTGTCACATTTTGTTTTTGGCTTTAACTTTATATGTAATTCTCAATTTTCTGAACCATCTCCAGCAACGCCCCCTTTTAAACACACAGACTTTTAAACAAAATCAAGACACCTATAACTGATCTATGCAATGTTGAATGTTATTTCTGAAAAAGACCCTATAAGCTGAAATTGTTGCCTGACATTAAATTACCTGGGTATGTGCCAAAGGAACACGCAAGTGACTGAGATTCTCATTTAGATTTGCTTTGCACTAAAAGAGATATACAATTTCTTAAATAGCAACACAAACTCATTATTTATGTAATTTTTATATCATGTATTCAGTTAGAGAGTTCCATTATAGTTTTTAAAGAGTGACCTTGGATGTGTATCAGAGTCGAGAATTTGAAGACAACTGGAGTAAATAAATTGGGGACAGCAGCCTTGGCTACACAGATGAATAGGAGGAAGAGGAAATATATAAGAAATCACAGAAATTGTACGTGTGTATGTTTTCACATATATGTACTTAGACATAGTGACTCTTAAAATCTATAAATAAGGATTAGGCTGAAATGAATATATGGCTGCTGCAGATCATACTTGCAATATTAATTTTGATAACAAGATGATGTTGGTCAGATTCTCTCTTTTGATGGGTTAACAATGAGACCCTCACCAAATAAAAATAAGAAATAATAATGGTAATAAACAGTTCATAATTGAGGTACCTATTAACTATGGTATTTCTACTAACTGTAAGGGAATGATTGATATGTGACAGATATGGTGGGAGCAACAGGGATAAGGGAATGTAGCACAATGGGAAGAGAAATGCCTGTCCTATGTATCCCATCCTTCCTTGCTGCATCGAAGATCTCCTTCTAGTCCTGCAATAATGTGCAAACTTCTTGGGTTGATATCAGTCAGGATCCAGTTAAGAAAATAGAAACTACTCTTTGTCTTTCACAAAAAGGATATTTATCACAAGTTGTTGATTACATAATTGGATTAGGTGTGTATGGTTTAATGCATTAGCACTTTCTTTTAAGAACATTGCATGATTCAATGCTATTTTACTGAAGTGGTATTAGGAAGTTAAAGTTTGTCGTTGTCTTTCCTTGAGATATTTTAATACTATACGTTTGAGAATGATAACAAAACGTTTATTTATTTATTTTTTTGTGAGGAAGATCAGCCTTGAGCTAACATCCATGCTAATCCTTATGTTTTTGCTGAGGAAGACCGGCTCTGAGCTAACATCTATTGCCCATCCCCCTCCTTTTGTTTCCCTTTTTCTACCCAAGGCCCCAGTAGATAGTTGTATGTCATAGTTGCACATCCTTCTAGTTGCTGTATGTGGGACGCGGCCTCAGCATGGCTGGACAAGCGGTGCATCGGTGCGCGCCTGGGATCCGAACCCCAGGCCGCCAGTCGCGGAGCAAGAGCACTTAGCCACTAAGCCACAGGGCGGCCCCAACAAAACTTTTAAAGCCGATGCTTTTGTTGTTTCTTGAATGATCGACCACATATACTAATAATAAACACTGACAGCATGCATATAGACCTACTGTTACCAAAAATATTTTGTGCATATGTATATAATCTAAGAGCTTTCATGAATGAGGATGTTTTTATATATACTCACACATGAATTAGAAAGGCTCTAGAAATCAGCCAATCTTAAGAATCCCAATATAAAAATGAAGAAACTGAGAATTTCTTTTAAATATTTTAACCAATGTGTACTTTGATTTTTGTAATATCTGTCACCTCCTTGTCAAAATATATATGCATATTCACATACACATGCACATAGTCTTTGAGAGGACATAGAAATTTAAAAGCGTAAAACTAAAGCAAAAAATCTTCCCACTTTAAATCTCAAAAATCTCCAATATACTCTCTCTTCGTCATCAAATATAATCTATTTGAAATATATTCCAAAATATATATATTTGTATATAAACATAATTATATATAAATATGAATAAACAATATATTTCAATCTATAATATATAATTTGAAAGATTTAACAAATAACATCTAGAAAATATTTTAATTGTTATAATTTCAGAATGATAGCATACAATGTATATATCATGAATAAATAAGATACATAGCTAATTACAAGTATTTCACTTTTAATATAAGCAGGATTTCACAAGAAATTAAACTAATAACATAAGAGATTTGATACTTCTCAATAACACATTGAACAATAAAGAAAAAAATTAAATTACTATCAAAATGTGTAAAATTCAAGTGATTTAAATGTCAAAACTTTTAAAAATATTTACTTTAGAATTCAGATATTTTCATTGTCTTAGACAAATAATGTTACGAAATATTTAATGAAGTAAGAAAATCTTGTTTAAGGACCAAAATTTACAATCCCTTGCAAATATAATGAATGCTATTTTTCATTAGTCATATCTTTAATTTCTACTTTTCATTTGCCTCAATTTATTACTCTAAGTTTAGCTAGATTCTAACATTTTATATTTTTACTCAGTAGAAATACTTTTCTTTATCAATTCCTGGAACATAATAGTCAATCATCCTTGATTAAGTCTAATTTAGTGAGTTGATATACTGTTTTTCTATATATGAAATAAGATCACTTATTTTTTCTTACAGAATAAATGGTATCATTGCTGATTTCCTACGCATATAAGAATTGAATTTCTTCAGATAAACCTTATGTTTCTTTTGTGCCCACAAAGACATCTGGATAGTCATCAGAAGTGTAAAAATCCCAACTAGAAGAAAAAAGAAATAATTATCCTTTCTTTCTTATTTCTATGATGGTTATAGTAACTTATGTCAGAAAAAAAACTATCATATATAGCTCTTAAAATATTTTTCAAACGTTGCATATTTCTCTATCAATTTTCTTTACTCATATTCATTGCCTAGCATAATATATGTTTAATCAATATTTGCCACACGGATGAATAAACACGGAAAACACATAGCAGAGATCAAAATAAATCCACATTTTTTATATCTCACTGCCACAAAATATTCCCAAATAAGGAATTTTTTAATCTCTTTGAATTTTTCAATAATAGTTTTCCATATGCATATAATATACCTGTACATACATGACAAACCTTATTAATTATTATTCAAAATTTTTGTACAGTGAAACAAAAATTGGATGAAATGGATATTATGCACATCCCTTCTAATACATTGAGTTCATTGCAATTCAACTTCCTTGTGTGTGTTAAAATGCCCAGCAGTCAAGACAGTACACTCACGCTCCCAGACTCCCTTTCACAGACACTCACGGACACTTGAAGACACAGCACACACACATGTCTATATACGTGCACAAGAGATAGTTTTATTACCATTATTTATTAGCATTATTACTACTACTACTTCTGTAAAATCTTGTCGCTTAATAAATATATTCGGATGACATTTCCTAGCTGGAATTAAGTTGCAATTAAAATATCCAAAATAAAAATAAAAATGAAAGCATAAAATCCTTTTGCAAACATGCAAAACTTACTACTATTGCAACTTGCTCCCAGAAACTACTTCTCCTAAAGGTGCATTGACTTCAATTAATTATCAACAAACCCAGATCTTACCTGGCAGTGTTTGTGTCATGACTGTGAAACTAATCCATGACCCAATCTGTTAGATTAAAACATAAATTAACAAATATCTATGGTTAATCTAGTAATTTGTTCATTGGTGGCGTTAAATAGGTAATTTGAAAGCTTACAACACAATGGAAAATTATAAGTAGAAATAAATTTCCCCAAAATAACAATTTTACTGTTAAATATGATAAAGGTATAAAAATCCCATAAAACAGTATCATAGTCATAGGAAAATGGAGAACAATGTTCCAAAAACTTTGATAAAAATTAAAATCCCGAAATATCTCAAGACATTTTATACGAAGATTATAAAAATGTCTTTAAATATAGATACATATATTTGCAAATATTTCCTTTTCTGCAGGGAAAATTGTGGTTAACATGTTCCAATTTCCTATGCCTATAACTTGAATTGAAATCTATATCATAATCTATATCTCTATCTATACCTTTATCTACAGATAAAACCTATATATATATATAAATCTATAATACATATAAAAACATAAACACATGCATGTAATACATCATCAAATAAAGTTCAATTATTTACAAGCATAAATAGTGTACCTCATAGGTGTAGTTAGGACATGAAACCAGGAAAAACATCCATGTGAAGGGATTATAATTTGGACTTGGAAAACAGGCATTATTTCCTTTTAGAAAGGAGAGCGGAATGTCAATGATGCTACATATTGCAAATTTGATCATATACTTTTTATATAATTCTAAATTCCCTAGAGCAATTATATACTATATGAAATGTCATCATATATTTATAGAAACCTATTTCACAAATTTCTCAGAAGAGACCCAGTTTCAAACGTTATGACCTTTTGACTCAAATAGAATATCTGCCATTTTCTGACCATGTCTACAGCTATGTTGCTGTAAGATTACAGAATACATCATGATAATCATTTCCTTAAGATTTTAAATAACACAAAATATGTGTTATTTTGCATATCATAATATTTGCAGCAATATTGCATACTGAGATTAATAAATGCATTTTAACAATTGCATGCCTCTTCCTATTCTCCTTTAGTGTCAAAAAAGATATTTTTGGTGGAGATTATTAAATACCTCACACGTCTCTTTCTATTAAACTAGTGAAAATCCAAAGGAAATTTTATAACAATGTCATTTATATCAAAAAAGTGTGAAAATCTCTCATAAAAGGATTACAATGAATATCAGTATAGTTAATATTTAGAAATACCACATAAATTATTTCTGCTCAGCAATCAGGATAGTTCTTTACAGCTCTCGTTATACTTAGCATATTGTCACTTGATTGTTGTTAATTTTCCAACTTTCAAATTTTTTCAAGAAACATTTAGATAAATTTACACTGATTTCAAGTTGCACTCTGAGCTGTGACATTTGTAAAAGTAAATATGAATTATAAAATTACTGTCTATTCTCTTCAGCAAGATTTAATCAGATAACACATCAACTAATCTCTTTTAGTTATAATTCTAAAGTCATAATGAAATGTCAATATGTTGTTTTCAACATTGTAACTATTGTTGAAATATCAAAGTAAAAAATATACTAGGTGTTGTGCAGATTTCATGCACTGCTCCTTTCAAGATAAGGATAAATATGTAAGCCATTTAATATTACCAATTCTCTTGGTAACATTTATGCAAACACCTCTGTGTAATCTTCATATATTCCTCAAAAGAAGGATAATTGAGGAACCAACCCACGTTATAGTAACAGAGGTGGAAGATGTACACAAGATAATCTGGGTTAAAGCCTCTGGTTTATAACTGTTCAGCCCCTGGAGGAAGTGGAATGATCAGGGCCCGCAAATACACATTTCTTCCAGATTCAGTTCGTAGATTAAATAGCCAATATGTCTGTGACACAGAAAAACATCTGCAGATAAATATTGTCTCAACTGTACATAGTTGCTGTTAATTGTAATAATATGTAAGTTTTGGTGTTACTAATTTAAGACTTACATTCCCATGATATGTTTTCTCAACCTATAGTTACTATTTATAATAGAGCTTCTATTAAAAAAAAGTCTGAAGGCTTTTTACATTACAATATTGTACCATCCAAATTCTACTTCATGCATAAAGTGTTTGTTCCACAGCTTCAAGGAGTATTGCTGGCAGAGAACCTTCGACCCTCAGCACCCCCCTATGAAGATTACCTGGCTGAAGGGAGCAACCGTTTCCAAGGTCACACTCACTTTTTGGTTTAGTCTTAATCTAATATTTGATTAATATGGCAAATTGATGAGACTCAACTCAGAACAACAGTGATTGTTCATCCCAGCTTTCTTTTTTCCCATCTAAAAAGTCACTCCCAAACAAACTTCCTAAATGCTAATCTCTATCTCAGCATCTGCATCCTAGAAAACTGAACCTACAGTAGTTGACACCAAGAATGGCCCAAGAAGCAGATGCTGGAGTGATATTTTAGAGTTGAATGAGCTCCTGAAGAGCCTGCCATGAGTACCCATCATTGATGGTAGGTGCACAACAGATAGTTGCTGGTACAAGGTAGCAGTGCAAATGTAAAAGCTTTTACCAGTGGTGTACTGGTATGTTTTACTGGTGGAAGAGAATGCCTTATCAGGTTCAGTGGAATTAAGTGGTAATTACTATCAATGTTCTTGACAAAGACAGCTAAAACTGAAACTAATAATTGACAATTAAAGGCCAAGTGTGAAAACTAGAGGATCTCTTTGGTAGCATTCAAAGAAGTTCCTCCTGCAATGAGAGAAAGGCAGAGAAAGCTGAAGACCAGGCCCAGGACTTAATTGCAAGAGTAGCCAAGCTCCAAAGAATATACAACTTCAGTCTAAAGCAGATCTGCTAAGCCGAGGTCATTGTCTACAAAATCTTGGAATATATAGATTTTCACGAACTCCCTTAGCGTACAGAAGAGGCCTACTCCTCCTTATTTAAAGCTTAGCACACTTCCTCGCTTAAAGGTAATACAGAGGCCTTTGTGTTCTAAGAAAATCCCCTCTAGGATCTTCCCAATGTCCCCTCTTAACCCCTATGCTATAGTTAAGATTATATCACGATATAAACTACCTGAGGTTGTTCTGGTCCTGATAAGGAAAAAAGGAATTATGCCCCAATGAAGCTGTAGGACCCAGCCAACATGCACAAGAAAATTATAGGAGAATACCTATGTGATGATTGGGTTCTGAGGGTGTTTGATAAGAGGGGCAAAATATAAAATTGGATAACAGTAGGTTTATGTTGTTGGAGCACTGTCCTGGATATAGAATTTAATGCCCTGCTAAGATAGTACAAACATACTAACATGCATCTGGAAGCACGAACAAGGCAATGGCCCACAGTGAGTGAGGAAGAAATGTTAGAATCCCTACAGCAGGCAGAGAAAGAAGGTATTAAATGGCTCAGATAAGTGGGGATCCTAGAGTAGACAGTCTATATGAGGCTGAAAAGGGAAGCCCCCTTTCCACGAGAGGCAATTTTTTCCATGCTCCATATTTCCATGTTCTTTCCCATGTTACATGGAAGCATCTAGAGGATACACCATTTTCCAAAGCTTTAAGGAATGTGTTAATGAAAGGGCACCACCATCACTAAGATTAGTGTTGGCTGTCTGCAGTTCCAGGCTGACTGTTAAGTGATGTCATCTTAGAACTGGGCTGACTAGCAGTGATTAGGATTAAAGGATCCCTCCCTCTCTCCCAAATCAAAGCCAATTCTAGTTGCACTTAATTGTCATAAGCCAGAATGAGTGGTAAATTCATAAGGGTTTCATCCACAGAAAAGCCGATCAAAAGAACACAATGTTTCTGGAGGCTAGATTGATACATATTCCGCAATGCTATTTCTGAATTTAGGCAAACAAAATAAATTAGAAATGAATAGTGCAGAGACTTTGGGCAGCTAGCTCAATATAAAATTCACTATTCCTTTCCCAGTTTTTGGACTTGAACCAGTTGTAAGACACTAAACTCACTGACAGAAGAACAGTCTGGAACCCCAGGAAGAAATACCCTGAAACACCAAAATAAGTAACATGATAATGATTCTCACATTCCTTTGCTAAAGAACTTCACTAAATGATATAAGGTCATTTGTTTGGAGAATTGTATACTAGTGGAAGTAGAACATCCCTACATTGCAAGGACTGTTAGACACAGTGCGTCCACCAGGTCCAAAGTGGTCATCTCCGCAGACACTGAATGAATAATTGGACTACACATACTTTGTAGTCTGCGCAACCTCCATATTGATTTCTTGGCCTTTGGAGAAAGAGCTATTGCAGGTGGGACAGGCAAGTGGAAGTCTCTGAAATTTCACACGTTCTTCTGTATATATAAGACAATACTATATCCTAGGGAGAGATTAGTGCCACACTTAAGATCTAAAGTATGCTTGGGTGATGTTCTCCATTATATCACCACTTAATCTAGGCCCTGCAAAAGCAAGATGTATTTTGGAAGATGACAGTGAGACCTGCAAATTTGATCAAACATTATCCACCATTGCAATTGATTACCAGATATGGTATCTTTGCTAAAGCAGATTAACCCAGGCTGAGGTATATGGATATAGCCACTGAATGACAAATGTGTTATTTTCATCTCTATTGGAAAAGAATAGTTTACTTTTCCTTAAAATAGACAATGGTATACATTTTCAATATTTTTCTAGGACTATTTTAATACTGAGCCTCTCTCATAAAATAACTCAAGGAGACCCAGACTGGTTGGACGTCTCGCTGAAAATCACACTTTTGCACCACATCAACAACATTATGCTATTCATATTGGATGAGTAAGGAGTGACTAGCATGTTGGCAGCTTTATTAAGACACGCGTGGTAGGGCTAATATTAAGACACAGGACGTGGTGGGGCTAATAAACACTACAAAGTTTTAGAGGCATCAGTAAAATGTTTTGAGGCCAAATGATTGTGGGCATCACCTTCAAAACAGGGGAAATGTATTGCAATTTGTACCTCCTACCATTAAGAAGAAAGCAAAATGCCTTGTAGGACTCTTTCCATTAGAAAGGTATCATTTTACACAGCAGAGAAATCTGCTTTGAACCATACACCACGTAGCACAAAAAGCTACAATAGTTTAGTAGGGCTTGAGGCAGAAACTTGCAGCAGGCTCAAGTTTTAGTGCAAGCACTCCTGCATTTGGGCCTTAAAATTAGGTAGACACTCTATATTAAACCTATCAGTGGTGGGAAAAAATGTGTAGAATTTATGGCAAGCCCCAGGGGGATAATCACAATGCTGAACCCTGGAATTCTGGAGCAAGGCCAGACCATTTGTAGTGGAGAATTATATAGTTCTTTGAGAAAATAGTCCTGGCATGCTATTGAATCCTGATAAAGATTAAGACCCTATTCTAGGGACACCAATGACCATGTGCATCATAAGCTGAGTTCTGTTAGACATAGCAAGTCATAGGTCGAGTGAGACCAGCAATAGTCCATTGTAAGATGGAAGTGGTATATTCAGAATGAAACATAAGTAGGAAATAAGGTACAAGAAGCTGCATTAGCAGGTAGTCTAGAAAACCATGTTATCCGCCATTGTTGAACCACTGTGTCTCCTTTGACTCACCCATATGGCCACTTCAGAGATCCATTAAGGCCAGCTGAAAAATGAGGAAGAGCCTGAGGATGGTTTAGAGATGAGTTGGCTAGTATGTTGGTATAAGCCAATGGCAGCTGCATTATAGTCACATTCAGGGGTCTCCTTAAAAGACAATAGTTGGGGGGGGGGCAGTGATTCTCCCAATGGGCAGAGTTTTTGGAGTTGAAAGAGATGTATTGAAGTCTACAGTGTACACAGAATCACAGGCAGTGTCAAATGGACATACAAGTCAGGAATGTCCATGAATATAAGAGTGGACATGAAGTGTGAAGATCTTTGTATCACATTAATGCCCAACAGGGATCGTCTACGATGGAAGAGACAATAAACAACAGGTAGAAAAGATGACTCAATGTCAGCCAGCCTCTGTAATGGACTATTCCATTGCTGGAAAATGGGTGATTGAGGGGAGTATGGTGGCAGGAATGGAAGCTATGCTTGACTCCATAGCATGAACTCGCACTTACCAGGGCAGATCTACTACTGCTGCTGCCAAATGTTCAAACTGCTAGCAATAAAGAACAACAAGGAGACCATAACAAGGCACCATTGCTCATGGAGACTAACCAGTAACCTGATGGCAAGGTGATTTATTGGACTCCATCTGATCTGAAAGGGGGCAGCAATTCATATTTGCAGGAAAAGACACATTGTGAATAGTTTTTCTGTTCTTTCCTTGGGGTCCTAAGTCAGTCCTATTATCCAAGGGCTTACATAATACATGATCAATTAACATATCCTCCATTACATACTGCTAGTTTAAGGAATCCACTTTTCAAAAAGGAGGTACAGGAGTGGGTCCATAACCATGGGAACTTCTCATATCAAATCCAACGTCATCAAGAAGTTGCCAACCTGACAGATTGATGGACTGATCTGTTGAAAGTGATGGTGCTCAGGGCAAGCTACCCCAGGAGGCACCACTCTGGTATGTGGATTATTTCAAGCTGAAGACAATAAGGACTCAGAGAACTCAGGAATAATATTTGAGTTTCCCCTCCCAAACTGCCTAAAGAATTTAAAACAAAAGATCTGTTTCAGGAAGGAGTTATTATCATGATGGCTGTAAAGATAATGTAGGATAAATGTTACAATAGGAAAGGCACCAAGCCCCTTTTATCAAAAAAAAACTCTGTCTCTCCCTGACCACATTATCTATAGACGACCCTGAAAAGAATTGTCTTCCTGCCCTCTGAAGTCCCAGACACTACCCACCTCCAACACGTTCCTCGCCTTTAGCTGCAATACTTAAGCAAGCAGCTTAGACAGAGGGACGAGTTGCTCGTTTCTCTCATGTATACATGTTATTAAACTTGGTATTATTTTCTCCTGCTAACCTGTCTTGTTAATTATTTGGCCAGCCATAAGAACCTTAAGGAAAAGGGCAGAGGGAGATTCTCCCTCTCTCCCGACAAAAGCATAGCTACAGTGCTGACTTAGGGGCAATGTACATCTTTAAATCAACGATAAACTGTAGCCCATAGTTGGATGGGGATCTTCCTGCATCCCATGACAGAACATTCCCCATTTAGGGACAAGGATCTGAAAACCTGAAGACCTTAGAGTTGTAAGGATGGAAGAACTACTGTTGACAGGGTAATTGACCCTGATCACGAAGAGAGGCACGCCTGCTGTTATGCAATGGGGTAAGGAGAATATATTTTGCCTCTAGTACTTGGATACCCCTTGGTACTCCTTTGACCCATGGACAAGGGCCACTTCCATGTCCTTATAAGGACATGGAGACAGAATCTCAGACTTTCAAGATGAAGGTCTATGTCATACCAACAGACAATCCCTGAGATGTTAAGTGTGCCAGTTGAGGGTGAAAGAAATCTAGAAATTGTGGAGGAGGAAAACAGTGCAAATCAGTTGTTATACCAAGACCACGTGCAGTGGTGAAAACTGTGTAATTTCCCACTAACATGTCTCTTTCAAATTTCCCCCAGAAAGAAAGGCCCAGTAGCATCCTGGTGGAGTTGCTCCCAGAAAGTACACAAAAAAATGGATCTGTGAACTAAAAGAGTGGACTGTGATAGATGCTGCAATATGCTGCCTAGATCACCATCAAGAATGATGGATTTCTTCCATAACCGCTGGGAGTGCTGGTAGCAGAAAGCTTTCAACTGCCAGACCTTCTGAGAGGATGGCCTTGACTGAAGAGAGCTCTCTTATCCCAGGCCATTCACATTTTTCAGGGAGACTCAAATCCAAATTACCGTTTCTCTAGTCATTCCAACTTAGGGCAACTCTAAAGAGTTATCCTACCTTCAGATACCCCTGTAGAATTGACTGAGGCCACTCTTGAGACAACATCATAAACTCAATCTCCCACTCAGCACAATTCTCCTGCCTTCTTTCTTCTCCATACTCTGTAATAAGCTTCTTTTAAACTTATTCTATATCAAATTATGTCTCCTGGGGAACACATTTTGTGACACCTTGTTTAAACAATCTATTAAATGGTCTCCCTATACATAACTCATGCCTAAAGCACAACTAAGAGACAGATATTCCTACAGACGTCAATTAATATGTAAGTGGGGAGATAAAAATCCAAGAGTAGCAGAGACTCATTTAGAGCTGACACAGAAACTGATAGTTGGACAAGGATTTTACATAAGGAAAGAGAATGTATCGAGTGTGTAGGTATCTAGAATTCATGATCAAAAGAAGAGAGTCGACCTTGAGAAAAGGTCTGAGGCCTGATATGTCAGAACACTGGATGTGGAGAACTGAAATAAAACAATTTGAAAATAGTGAGGTCAGAGGTTTTTGTTCTAGAAGGCACTGCTTCTGAGAGAGAAAACAGTAGTATAGGAAGGCAGCTCAGATGGGGAAGACATTGCTTGGAGGCTTACAGGGGAAGAGAAAGAAGGAAATGGTTCTGGGAATTAAGCCATTTAGAAAAACAAAAGAGTGTTTAGAGAGTCAAAAAACACAATGAAACCCCCATTCCTTCCAGAGCACACTCAATTTTTTAGAGACATCACTGTCACTTCAATCACCCCATCTGTAAAAACATTGGTTATTTTTCTTCAAGGACAATCTACGTACTTAAAAATGAAAATAAGTTGATCAGCATTCATATAAGGTTTCTATGTGAATAAAATAGAAAGTGAAAATCTTTTTTTGCTACTAATATAATTAACCACCCAAAAAGGAAGCAGAAAAACAAGAGAAAAAATTTAATATAAGATGTCAAAGAACATAACCATTAGGAAATGCCCAAACTCAAAATAGATATGGACAAAACGGAAGAAAGAAACTGAGTGTTGGTTGTACTCAAGAAAGAAATTGTAGAAAAGGAAAAAATTATCTCAGTAACATGGAACATACTTCAATTTGCCTAAGGGTGGAATGTTCAATAGAATAGAGGATTTTAAGTCAATGAACAAAAAAAGAAAAAAAAAAAAGAAGAAAGAACAAACAGAGCTAAAAGTAGAGAGAAAGTGATAGATATATAAGATAGAGGCACATGTAACATATGTATAATTTAACCCCCTATCACTCCGCAATGTAATGAAATGAATTTTAAAACTGTAATAAAACTTTCTGGAACTAAAAAAGACATGAATCCACCTACTTGAAGATTACATCATGTCCCTGGGAAAATTGATCTGAGATTATCAACTCTAAGACATATGCTACAAAATGAACAGACTTTAATGATGAAAAAGTCTTCTGAGTCTCCAGGCAAAAAGAAAAAAAAAGCCAATTAACAAAGGAGAGGAGTAGATTGTCATCTGATTTCTCAAGAGCACCATACAAAGCAAGATAAACACTGGAGTAAACACACACACACACAGTATTTCTCACATGAATAATTTCAAAGTCATGTTTAACTTAAAATTTTCATTTTCAAAAAATGACACCTTCCAGATAAATAAATAAACTTGAGCAAGGTCATATTGTTAGAGGGTAAGAGTCAAGACTAAAATTTGTGACATTCATAACTTTGGCAATGTTAGCATTTTTATAGGATTGTATTGTGTTTTGCTTCTGCACTAAAAATAAATCAGACTGTCGGAAGTTTTTCATCCGGGTTTCACATACCTCCAAAGAGAATTCAGTGGATCTGTGAATTTGGATCAGATAAAAATGGCCTCCAATCTCTTAATGAAATGCATGTTTTACTTCAATACAAATGCAGACAACAAACCACAAAAGCATTTGATTAATCTGTTAACTTTTTTCAGCAAGAGAAATTACAGATATTTTCAAATTATATTCCAGTTATTTCAGATATTGATATATATAGTTTATGGTCATCAGTACTCAAAAGCTTTAGTTATCACAGTGTTATTTAATAAGAAATATATTATTATATTACAACATTTTTCATATGTTCAAAAATATTCTAACATAATAAATTTCCTTTGTAATTCTATGTATTTTATTATAAGAAAAAATTATTCTGGAAAGTGTTTCATATGCTTCAGCAGCCTGTCAGAAATGTACAAGGCAAGAAAATGTTAAGAAATTCAGGTAGACATTAAAACACACTTGAAGAGACAAATGCACCTTTATATTTTCAACTGGATTGATAACAACATGAAGTCCAAATGTTGAACATTGCCTTTTGAAATGTATGATTAAAATATGTAGCATTTATAATAATCAGCTATGAATCCCTACCTATAATTGAGCCTGAATGAGAAGATTGATTTACCTAAATATCTTTAAAAGATTTGGACACTAATTTTTTTCAAATACTTTTAACTAATGACCAAATTTCAAATGCTTTCCCAGGCATTGCTTGTATTAATTATTGTGCAAATTAGATCAAAATTGAACTCTAACCTAAGTAATTTGGATACTCATTGACGGATTTCATACTGCTTTACTTCCTAACCATATGTTTATTTTTTCACATATTTAAGTGAGATTGTTGTTTGGGGTGTGTTGGAGGTGAGTGTGGGTGTGCACATGCATACCTCATTTTATAAAAACTATTATTAGGACTTATGATTTGGTTTAAATATCTGGAAAGTTTAAGGATAAAAGGGTAAGGATTGGGGCATAGTTTCTTAAATGTTCTCAACTATGCTATTTCCCCTTTAAAAAATTTTTGACTTAAGGCTTTTTAAAATAATAATTAACATAATTCACTCTAGAGAAGATTAAAAGGAAAAGACTAACCTGTGTGATTGGGATGAGCCAATACGACATTGATGAAATGATTTCCAGCTTCACAAATCTGCAAAACATTTTAACCTTTTCAGTGTGATATACCTATGCCTGTTAAAAATGTATTCTGTATATAAATATCCATGTAATATATCAATTCCAAAGATTATAACTCAAATTGTAAGGAGAGGAAATTTTGTATGTAACAATGAAAGAAGCCATTTGTGGGCATATATAGAATCAAAATAATGAGTCATATTGAGTTAGAAATTCTGAAGATACTCCTGACCCCATTTGACAACTGGGTTCAAATTGCCTGGTTAATCAGGTTGTGCTGATTATCTGTTTTGTACTTGTTATAGTGGGTCAATTTTCATGCCATGAAGAGAAAAGTCATGTTGCTGTAGATAGACTTGGCATAGGTTTACATATTCTAAGTGTATTAACAGAGTAGCAACCCTTCTACTGCAAGGTTGGTAGTTTGGTTTCCAGCTGGTTTCTGCTCAGTTTAGAAAACCTATTGTAAGTAATACTGTCCCACATAGACAATTGCTGCTTGTCCGTCATCTGACCCCTTGATCATGTACACTCCACTGGTTGTGCCTGTTAGCAGGCCGCTATGAACTTCTAAGAAGCTCAAGCTTTACCAGCATTTCCTGGGGCTGTTAATGCTCCCAATCTGCGACATGTGTCCTCAGAAGGTAAGACCTTTTAACCTTCGTCTGCCATATATACCTTGTCTGGTTTAACACAAAGTATGTTTTCAACATATAAATACTATGCTATTAATGCTTATAATTATAAGATTAGGTTATCCAAAATCTTTACTGTTGAGAGTCATTCCATTTTTCACTATAATATATTCCCATAAGCTGAACACCCTTTTAATGTGGTGCCTTTAATGCTATTAATCTCTTAAAATATATTTTATTTTTTTCTTTTCAACAAATTTGGTATGCATATAACAATATTCCTATAATTGTACAAGAGGGTCCTAGTTTCTCAAGTTATCATTAGGAATGCAAAGCTGAATTTTGCATTTTCAGATAATAATTTTACAGTTGAAATGATTTACACGTGAATGTGGTTAAGAGTGTCGGTTTTTGGTTGGATGGACTTGTGTTCAAATTCTGCATCTTTCACTTACTCCTTGTTACAGATTAAGTGATTTAGATACTTGGAATTTCATTTCTTCACCTAAATGCAAATATTAATTCCTACCTCATAAGTATTTTATGATGATTAAATGAAATCAAGTGTCTGACATGAACTGCTCAATAATGTTATTATGATAATTTTAGTTACCAATGTCATCAATAAAAACTTCTCCAAAGAATTATCCTACATTGATCTCATTCCTCTAACTTTCTATCTCACACATGTCAACACTATAAAACACTTAATTACCAAATTAATGATTTATTATATGTCTATTTGGTCTTCATATCTTCTGCTCATCTTTCAGTCCAGACACTTGTGTCCTACTTATTTCATCACTTACAGTGCCAAACACAAAATGGGATATATGATAAAAATATTTATCAATAAGCAAATTAACTTACCAAATCTTTGTGAATAAATCATATTTTAGAAATTATAGTTTTTCTTCTGGTGAAACATATTTACTTTGTGATTATCAGTATTTTTATACTTATTCAACCATCAAAATATTTTCTTTTTCCTACTTATCACAACAAAACTAAATATTAAAACATTGATCATCTACCCATAGTATGGACTATGAATCAAATGGCATTTTGGTTTCAGTTATACCAGAAGAGTAACCTTATACTAATGCCATAATTTATCATTAGGTGCCCCTTCCCCAACCCAATACACTGATGAAATGTTCATCTATATACATTCTGGGAGTGGGGAGAAAAAAATCACCAACTATATCTATGTGCTTAGAGATGCTTAGTTTATCGTCAACTAAGCAACCCCCTAATGGATTTTGAAGAGCAATTGTGACTATCTGTAATTATCAGCTTAAGCTTTGGCTTTAAAACTCCAGGGAATAAGTGAATCCAATACAGTTTGCAGTAGTAATTGACCTAGATAAAAGTCTTTGATACAATCTCCTTTTGGGTCAGGGCTGAGTAAGATTAGAAAATTCAGTCAGTGCTATAAAACTCAATATACGGTTCTATCATTGATTAAAATTTCAGCAGCACATTAAATGCGAAACTCTGGAACATTTCTCAGTATGATTTATACATTTCTTCTGGGTTGATTCTTATCCAAATTATTTGTCTTCATTTGGCATATTATATGTTAAAAAACAATTTAATACATAAAATTTGGGGCAGTTACTATCATTAGATTTAATTTTACATTATTTAAATTTTAAATTATTTTTGATAAAACATGTGGATGCTATCTACTACTAACTATGTATAGTCTCTATGTAACACAGATGGTACAGACATTGTAGACAATAAGTATACAGAAATGTAAAAAAAATACTAAGAAAACGTTGTCCAGATATCTTAAAAAAGAAATAATACTGAAATATTATATGTAAGAACCATTTTTCTGCATTACTGTGGTGGAACAAATGAATTTGAAGTTATTTCATTTGGTTTGCTCATATACAAATTGATAGTTTCCAACAATTTCACTTTTTTCCCAAAAAGTTTAACCTAACAAAAAGGAGACTATACTTCCAAACACACTCACAGAGAGATAAGCAACTCTGAGACATTGCCAGAACAGCCTTAGTTGTAAAGAACAGCCTTAATTGTAAAGAACAAGATGGCTTAAATTTAAAAAGTCGCTAGGTGTCTGTTGCATTACAGTGTGAATAAACTTAACATTACTGACCTATACACTAAAAGTGGTTAAGACATATAATAACATACAAGAATAACATAAAGACACATCATAATAACATAAAATGCTAAATTTTATGTTGTTTTACAATTAAAAATAAAAAAATCACTGGGTATAAGTGTTTTAAATGAAAGTGAGCTTTAGAATGGTAAATAATGAAAATTCAAATCGACTTCACATTTGAATGCATAGGTGTGGCTTAAACTAAATTTAAAAAAATATTCATTTGTGCTTCTTTTAGACAATCTTTATCGAATAATTTGACTACTTGTTGCCTCACACTGGCATTCATTTGAATAATATCAGGATGTTAATGATTCAGTAGTCCATTCTGGATTCCTCATTGTAATCTTTATATGAATAAATAAGAAATATGAAATTGTCAGCTAATATAATTGAAAGAATCACAGTGTTTACATGCAAATATCATCTTTTCTTAAATGCTTTGATTTAGAAAGTAAATGGAACTACTCAGTTTTTTCAGCACCCTTTTTACTCTCAGTTCTCTGACATTTCAATTTTATTTTTAATCAGTACGACTAAATATTTAAAAATGTACAGTGTAGAAAGTGTCAAATTAATAGCCTGCAAAGGACTTTAGTTAATATATTAGAAGTGATTTATCATACATCACATTGTGCTCTACAATTTTTACTGAAAATATCCCCCATTAAAGCCCACTGTACCCAGATTGAAAGATACGATTGGATCAGAATATATGGAATTTCAGTAGTAAAGATGCTTATTGTTAACTGCTAGGTACTGTGCCTTGGTCAGTAGCACGTTGTCATGTGGCAAAGATGCCAATGACTAATGACCAAAACAAGAGATGGAGGGAAGCCAACCTGAAGACATCCACTTTTACATAATTACTGTATTATTTTTCCTTACAAAATTTATCAAGTTAAGCTTTCTCTCCTTTAAATAAGTGAAAGTGATGTTTCCATAGAACAACATTCAAACACCCTAATATGGAATTTGTAGCCATCAAGGCTCTATCATTTTGTCTTAGTGAAATCCTTTTGGTTTCCACAGGAAAAACAAGTAAGCTTTACTATATGATCTCATAATATTTTTACAGGAGTGAAAATGATCTATCTAATTTCTGTATATATCTGTTCCCCCTGAGTTTTATATGCATTATTATTATTATTAATTATTGGCAGACCCAATATCTTATAATTTTATCATTTGAGCAATGTGGTAATCATTTTATTAATTTCTTTGAAATATAGAATCTGCTATAATGTTTCTAACACTCATAATCTGGTTTGTTTTGAGTTTCCGCTACTTTTATTTTCTCTATTTATAATAATAATAACAACAATTATAACTTTTGTTTTATTTACTTTGCCTTAATCAATATTTCAAGAATAATGAAAATCGTGGCTAACCACCTGAATACAGAAAGGTTCACCAGTGAAATGCATCAACTATGCTGATCTTGGGAAGTCAGTTTCTACTTTAAAGGATAAGGCGTATTCACCTAGACTGATATAATATTTGATAATATAAGCCAATATTACATTGTATTAATATTCATAATTCTAACATAATTTATATTACCATGCTCATAAAATTATAGAACTTTATTCTATTCGTAATCTCTACTTATTTATTATGAAACCCACTTATATACGTTTCTATTAAAAAATAATAAGGATAACATGCATTCTGTTTCAGAATAAATATATTCAATATGTTAATAAAGGTTTAAGAGAAAATATATACACTAAACCGTACATTTTTTTCATTAGGACTTTATTTTTATATAGTTCACAGCAAAATTGAGAGGAAGGTACAGAGATTTCCTGTATATCCTTTGCCACCATACACGCTTAGCCTCTCCCATTATCAAGATCTCCACCAGAGTGGTCGATTTGTTACATTTGAGAAACCTACATTGACACATCATAATCACCCAAAGTCCTAGTTTGCATTATGGTTCACTCTTAGTATAGTACATTCTATGGGTTTGGACAAATATATAATGTGCATCTATCATTATGGTAGCATAGTATTTTCATTGCCCTAAAAATCCTCTGTGTTCCTCCTGTTCATCCCTCTTCCCTCAACCCATAGCAATCATTGATTTTTTGTTTGAACTAACAGCTGTGCCAATCTTCCTCTACTTTGCATGTGGGACGCTGCCACAGCATGGCTTGATGAGTGGTGTGTAGTTCCGCTCCTGGGATCCAAACCTGTGAACCCCAGGCCGCTGAGGCAGAGCACACAAACTTAACCACTACACCATCTGGCTGGCCCTCACTGATATTTTTTACAGTCTCCACAGTTTTGTGTTTTCCAGAATGTGATATAGTTGGAATCATACAGTATGTAGCCTTGTCAGATTGGCTTATTTGACTTATTAATATACATTTAAAGTTCCTCCATATCTACTCATGGCTCAATAGCTCATTTTTCTTTAGCACTGAGTCATATCCCATTGTCTGGATGTGCCACAGTTTATTTATCCATTCACCTACTAAAGGACATCTTGGTTGCTTCCAGTTTTGGCCATTATGAATAAAGCTGCTATAAATATCCACGTGCAGGATTTTCTGTAGACATAAGTTTTTAATTCCGTTGGGTAAATACCAAGGAGTGTGATTGCTGGATCATATGGTAAGAGTATGTTTAGTTCTGCAAGAAACCACCAAACTCCTTTCAAACTGACCATAACCTTTTGCACTCCCACCAGCAATGAATGAGAGTTCCTGTTGCTCCACATCCTCTCCAGCATTTGGTGTTGTCAGTGTTCTGGATTTTGTCCATTCTAATTGGTGTGTAGAGGTATCTCATTGTTGTTTTAATTTTCATTTACCCGATGACTCACGATGCAGAGCGTCTTTCCATATGTTTATTTTCCATCTGCATATCTTCTTTGGTAAAATAGCTGATAAAGTCTTGGTCTATTTTTTAATCGAATTGTTTGTCTTCTTATTTTTGAGTTTTAAGAGTTCTTTATATATTTTGGATAACACTCCTTTATTAACTGTGTCTTTTGCAAATATTTTTTTCCCTTGTCTTCTCATTCTCTTGACATTGTCTTCCATAGGGCGATTTTTAATTTTAATGAAGTAGCTTATCAATTATTGCTTTCATGGATAGTGTCTTTGGTGTTGTATGTAAAAAGTCATTGCCATAACTGAAGTCATTAGGATTTCTCCTGTGTTATCTTCTAACAGCTTTACAGTGTTGAGTTTTACATTTAGGCCTGTGATCCATTTTGTGTTAATTTTTGTGAAGGATGTAAGGTCTGTGTCTAGATTCCTTTTTTTGAATGTGGATGTCTAGTCATTCCAGCACCATTTATTATGACGTTCTTTGCTCTATTTTATTGTCTTTGCTTTAACCAATACTTTTTACTTTTGAAAATGAGTAATTGTAGGATTTTAAGTAAAAGTTCAAATATTGCATTTACATTATCGCATGACATGAAAAATAAATTTTTAATAGTTCTTTTATGAATTTA
Organism: Diceros bicornis minor; assembly: GCF_020826845.1. NCBI lineage: Eukaryota > Metazoa > Chordata > Mammalia > Perissodactyla > Rhinocerotidae > Diceros > Diceros bicornis. The sequence continues at coordinate 50,601,453 of NC_080747.1, forward strand.
TTTGTTGCATAAAACTAATATTTTATTGTATAAACTTTGCTATAGGAGATGATATTTTCACTCAATAAATTGTAACTCAAACTATTTGCTTTTGGAATTGATTTAATGTTTAAAATAGTTTATCTTAAAAAATAAATAAATAAATAAAATTTAAAAAAAAGGGCCGGCCCCGTGGCTTTGTGGTTAAGTGCGTGCGCTCCACTGCTGGCGGCCTGGGTTCGGATCCCGGGCGCTTACAGACACACCGCTTCTCCGGCCATGCTGAGGCCACGTCCCACATACAGCAACTAGAAGGATGTGCAGCTATGCCATACAACTATCTACTGGGGCTTTGGGGGAAAAATAAATAAATAAATAAAATTAAAATAGTTTATCTTTATATCTGTGGTCTACCTCATTACCACAATTTTGGAAATACCTGAATTATTTTTTTAATCCATAGATCTTTCATGAACTATTATATAATACAAGAATGTGCATTTACAGTGCAAAAATACAGTATAAGAATGGCACCAAACAATATAATTAAAAAATAAAGAAAAATACTTTACATATACTAATTCTGCAGTTATTATTAAAAAACACATTTGTAGTGATTGTCTTTCCAGCAATTATTTTTATATAAGCTTTGATATTATATATTTTAACAATGATAATTTCTTTGGTTATAATAGCTGCTGATTTTAATTGAAAGCATCACTACATTAGTAGTAACTCAGTTTTAGCTGAAAAACCAATGATAATTATAACAAATTATAATAAAATAATAAAATATAATATCTGCATTAACTTTACATCATTGATTTTTTAAAACTAGTTTTCCAAATAAATTAAGAAGCAGTGACTCCAACCAAATTTAGGTATAAAAGTTAATTCTTATGTATATTATTATTTATAAGCAGATACTTCAGGGGATTTGAGAGGAAACTAAAATGGCAAATGATGAGAAAACATCGAGTCCTAGATTTTAAGTTTTCAATGAAAAGTAAATGTAAATCTTTTTATTGGTGTCTATCAGTAGTAGGCGAAGGATCAGAAAAAAATTGTCACAGCCAAACCTGAGCAGACTGCTGGGAATGGAAACACTTAAATTTGGCACACTTCTCTTCCTTCGTTCATCTCATCCACAAATACCAAATATTCACAAGCATTTCCCTAGCCTTTCTGTGGTTTCCACAGCAGAGCCCCACTCTCCTCTACCTTTATTAAATGTTATAGCATATTGTCCCCAGCATCCTCTCCCTTAATCAAAAACAACTGTTCTATGCCCAAGATCCTTCTCAGCTAAATGTTACAAGAGAAGGTGTGACCACTTGATAAGAACATAATTTATTACTTTCCAAGAATATCTGCATTTTAGTAAAAAAATTTAACCTAAATGAGTGGATAACTAATGGTGAGACTGAAGACACAGAGGCAAAACCAGGGAGAAGAGTTATTTTCAGTACTTTGCAAATCATGTCTTACAAGTTATTATCTATTCCTCCCATTTCCTACATTATTGTGGACAGTAAGAAAGGCAAGGAAAAAATTCTTTTTGGGTGAAATGCTCATTATACAGAGAAATGACAAACCATAATTGCTTCTGGAGAGTAAAAATAAGGTTGAGAGGAAGAGTAGATAAAGAAAACAGGATTGTTATTAATAAAATAACAAATTATTAAAAATTATATATTTGTTTTGCAATTGTGATGGTGTTTTTATTTGTTGCTTTGTGGATGGAGTTGAGTTCAGAGGATGAAGAGGGGTCATAGAAATATGAAGAGGCTGGATTCTAGTGTGTCTCCACAATATTTACAGCAGAAAAACAAAGTTGTATGTAAAAGTTGTAGGGAAAGATATTCTGATGTCTTTATAAATTTGCCTACTATATTTAATTCTACTTGTTTGATTTTTTTCCTTGTAGATTTTGTGATACCAGAACATATTTGAGAGAATAGAGTTGTGTTTGAAATCAGAAAGAATTTACAGAAAGGGAGAGGTGATACAATACTTTTCAGAATATAGTATAAACATGGCAAAACTCACCAAAAGAAAAGATGTTCCACAAGGAATTATTACCTAACTTTGGAATACATTAGGTATGCATTGTAAAGTGTATTGTTTTGCCTACAGGATATTTTGTTTAGAGTAGTAGGAAACTCAGAATAGCAGGAGAAAGAAAACACAGGGAGCAGAAGAGAAAATTATAATTGTTAACGGTTAGTCCAGAAAGTAGATGATTCATAAAAAATTAAGAGTTAACTATAATCACATTTAACATGGTTCTAATATATAATCTTCTTACCAGGTGATAATCTCTCTCTACATAACAACTTTTTTTTTGAAGTAGGTCAGTTCTTTTCAATGGTAAGGATGAGAATGATGTTCCTTCCAACTCTGTGTCCCTTAATGAAAGGCAGAGGTGCTTCAGGAAGTGTGGTTTTCTGTGTAGTTTTTTATTTTTTCAATGAAAAGAGAACCTTCTAACAAAGTACTCAACATAAATCAAAGGGGTAAAAAAACCAGAGTGCTGTAGACTAGGGTCCCAGCTGAATGCATTTTATGTTACACCAAAACACTCAAGTCTGAGGTTGAAATGTTTAGCAATTGCTTTGCTCAATTTAGAGAAACTCATGCCCATTGGTTTTGACGGTTGGATTAAATGCCACATACAACAAAAGAGTTTGCTCCTCTACAATGTTGAGAGGGGTCTCTCTGGAGCTCATTTCTTCTGCTTGAAGTAAATGAGATGTCCTTGTACAACAGATGTGCGCAGATCACCCCAAATGTGTCTGCTTCCTCAAAGGGCTTTTAGTGAGACTGGCTATCCCTTAGAAGTGATGAGAAAACACAGGGATAATTGTGCTATTTAATTCTCTACATTTTTTCATTTAACAAGCAACTCTAAAATTTTTACTTTGATTTTATTTTATGGTCCACATTTAAATAAAATTAAATTTATATGAGAAGGATGCTGATTGAATTGTTAATTATGATTGCCTCTACGGATGGAATTTTGCATTATTTAAAATTTGTATACCATTTTATGTTGCTTGGAATTTCTAGCTATTATTTCTATGATTAAAAAAGTAAATGGGCTAGCCTAGTGGTATAGTGGTTGGGTTTGCGGGCTCTGCTTTGGTGGCCCAGGTTTCACGGGTTCAGATCCCGGGCACAGACTATGCACCGCTTAGCAAGCCATGCGGTGGCAGATGTCCCACATATAAAGTAGAGGAAGATGGACATGGATGTCGGCCTAGGGTTAATCTTACTCAGCTAAAAAAAAAGAGGAGGATTGGAAACAGATGTTAGCTCAGGGCTAATCTTCCTAACCAAAAAAAAAAATAAAGAAAATTAAAAATTAAATAAAGCTATTTCATTATGGGAAAACAATCCAGTGCATCCTTTGAGGCCTACTTTATATGTACATTCTCCAGGAAACTTTCTTTGATTGACTCTCCATTCTACCCTCAGACTGGAATGGGAGCCCCGCCTCCTTTATAGCTCTTGGCATCTCACTATCTTTGTCATCCTCTTAAACTTCTGGTCTTTCTTTCTTTTTTTTTCTTTTGTTGGTCAGTAATTACTGAGCTAAACCAACTTTAAATGAATTGTGCTTTTTCTTCTTATGCTGGGTACATAGATCAATAAATGAAGAGTAAGAAGCTTTGCAAACATAGCATTTTAATAGCAGAAAAATTAGCAGTTGCAATTAAAATAGACACTTTCTGGTTGAATTTTATATGATTGACTCATGAATTTCCCCTTTGTTCCCTCTATATAATAATTGATTCTACTATACACTGGTAATTTTGATATAAAATAATTGAAAATGCATTGGATTTAAAAGCAGGTTGCTTATTCTTTCCAAATCATTTGCACATGTATTATTTGTGATAAACCTCAAAGGTAAACACTTATGAATTCAGCTATTATGAATGAAAAAAAATTAACCTTGAAATATAGGATGTTACGCTCACAATGGTATGGTACGCATCTTCAATTTAGGTGATTATACACAAACTCGATCAACTCATTAGCTCTTAAACTCTGTATTAGGATCAATTCCCTAAAACTTATATCTTAATATCATTATTATTTGTAAAAATTGTGTGATCTGCCTACATCGATTATTATTAAGGAATTCCAGGGCTAGCAGGCCTTTTTAATTTGTCATCACAATTTACAATTTTAAGAGTCACAGTGGCCCTTCTGTCTAATTTCTAAATTTCTATTTGCAATGGAATATAATTACATTCAAAATTTTGACTTTTAAATAAGCTTTTTCCATATATTCAATACAATTTATAATTAAAAGCACAGGTTATTCTTTTTATCTTAATTTAAGTCTATGACTGAAACAGACAATGTTTTTTATATGCTTAGAGATGTGGAATTAAAGTTATCACATTTCCCTACCATGTCTATATTGGACATAGTCTATGCTGCTATTTATCAGTATTTGCATAGTTTGGCATCTTGGCTCTTACAAGACAGCAACTGTGATAAAATTTTACTAGTCACTTAATTCTTCTTATTATTATTATTATTAATTTTTCCCCTGGGGAATGTATAAAATAGCATTAATTAATGAAGGCATGTGTGAAGAGGACGCATTAGTAGCTGAATAAGAAGGCAGAGTTTTTAAAAGTCTTTGGGGGAAAAATATGTATTGCAAACTATTAGAATTTTGCTTGTTTTCAATTATGCTTCTTTTCACTTTTTAAGAAAAATATTATAGCTATTATGACACATAATGTTTTAAAAAGGTACAACTTTTCTTAAAATTTTTATTTTATTCTAGAGTCATGGATTCATAGCCATACGACATTTGACAAAATGAAAGAAATCAAGAATATTATATAAAACAGGAGCTGTGTAAATATTTACACAGAAATAAATAACAGTAAACAAGTTGCCAAAAAAGTAGTGGTTAATAAGTAAGAGAAAAATGAGAGAAACAATCAGATATTAATCTAAAAATGTATCTAAATAAAGATCAAATATGTGGTTACTATTTTGTTAATCCATAAATTCATTTTTCCATGTGCTCAAATTAACTGAGTAGTTAATATACAGAGAACATTAGACTTGGTACAACATAAGTTAGCAATAAAGACACCAAAAGAAATAACTGCAGGCTTGCTGTCTATGAACAATATATCCATATGGAAAACTAAAATGTGGTGATATATTTACAACATATTCGCTTAAAATATTCTAAATAAGGAAATGATTTTTGTTATTCATTCAAGTGAATAGTGAGCTCCTACTATGCACAAAACTAGGTGCTAAAAAAACTAAAGGATGACCTGCCCCCATCACAGCCAACACATAGACGATATTATTAAGTAAACTATTAATTAAATATATATATTTATATAAATATATTATACATTTATATATATAATAATTATATATTATATATAATAATTATATATTGTATAGTATAATATATTTATATATTAATATATAAATATATTAATATAATATATTTAGTAATATAATATTAATAATATATATTTATATAAAATATATATATACACACACGCACACACGCAAGAGAGGTTCATATGAGAGCTTTTTCAAAGAAGTGTGGTGTGTAATTTTGCCTTGTATGAAATTGTTCAATACAAACTTCACAAAGTATGTGGACTTGTTCATGAATCAGTGTATCAGGGGCAGGAATCATGGGACAGAAATGAGAGAAGAACATAAAGAATGAGAGCATGAAATTGTGTGGTGTATGAGGCTAAACGTGTTTAATGAAATAATTCATGTATTTCAGAAATAATAAAGAATCTGTTGTACATAGTTTGATTTGGACCCAATTCAAATACTGCATATGTGAAGTTAAATAGAATCATCTAAAGAGCTGGATGGAGAACAATTAGGAAAGAGCCAGGTTTCATTAAAAAAATCAGACTTTGTTTTCACCCAGAATTAGTTAAATTAACAATTATGCAGAAGTGCTTTTTGGATGTCCATCTGTTAGACTTGTAAAACTTCTTGCTGTTAGAGGTTTGTAAGTTGGTAAATATGAACACAATAGGAAGAATTAGAGTATAATTTTTTCAAATTTTACTGTATTTCACATAACTCGAATCATCCTTTATAGAGGAGAACAGCATTTTGATTAAAAGATTTAGAAAACTAATGGCTTGATTATGGGAAGTTATTTGATTTATTTCATTAAATACCATTATGTATATGATATAAAAATAGATCATATTTTCTACATGGCAAATCCTCAAATGCAATCTGTCTTGCATTCTTAGTAATACCACAGAGCATGAATAACATAAATAATACATACCAGAAAATTGATAGCAGACACTATGACTTGCCTGTTTCCAAACGCTAGAAAGTAGGAAAAGAAGATGTTATGCAAACACTCATATTTTAGATTGTCACTGTAGAAATAATTTGGGCAAGGTTTATTGGATATCACTAGCCTCTAATCAAAAGTTCTATGTGGTATGTAATTGATCTTTTGGGAAGATACTTTTGCGATTTAAAGAAATGAAAATATTTTTGCTTTCCCTATATACTTTTCTTTTAGTAACCTAATGATATTCAGAATACAAATGAAATCCATTTTTAGTTTGTATTATTAAACTCTTTGAAAGCAGATTTAATCTATTTTGTTTTTCACTTTAAAAGCACATTAATATGGTGTAGCATATAATGGTACCCAATAATATCTTGTTTTTTAATATTTAAGAATAAAAAGAAAAATACTAATAATTTTTATTTCTGCATTGATGTTTTGTAACAGGTAATATTTTAAGTGTTTTATATTTTTTCATCATAAAAAAATACATGAGGCAAGTATTATTGTTCTCATCTTAAAATAAAGAAAAATATAGGTTATATAATTTCCCAAATCTTATCAAGAGTAATAGACAAGGTAGAATTAAAAACAGTGTCCCAAAGTCATCTTGTTCCTGTTGGAGAAGCTGGAATACACAAAAGTATTCAAAACTAGAATTATCTGGTAAGTTCATCATCAGTATGAATAGTTCCTTTCTTTTCTTCTAGTTATATGTGTATGTACCTGTATTTATATAAACACATCTACAAATAAAAATTAATATAATGTCTCAGTTTGAATATTGCATTTTTATTTAAGAATATATTTAAAGACTTTTCCAATATTGTTAAGCATTCACTGTTAAAACTATAATAGAATCTGCATCATAATGTATGATGTGGTTGGTACTTGAAACATTAAATATTATCCAGTTGCTGCAATTAGGATCACTTTAATTTTATGTATGACAGATAATACTGCCTCAAACATCTTTAAATCTTTTACTGAAGTTCTATTTCTATGGGCTAGAAATTTAAAAGTATAATTTAGTTAACAGTTACATAAGTATTTATGCTTATATATATGTATAAAGTACATGTATAAAACACGTGCTTGTATTGGAAGTTTTTCTTTTATAAAGTGCATTTATCTAATTATAAAATAAAATACATTAATGGAGAAAATTTGAGATATGTATGAAAGTATAAAGGGAAAATAAAATGCCTTAAAAATCCCATCATCCATGGAAAACCAGTTAAAATTCAGATTTTGCCTTTGGAAATATACTTTATTTGCTATATACTTTTTATAATATTTGATAGAACAATTTTATAATCATCTTTTCCCTTAACACTATGTTATACACATTTTGCCATATAATTAAACATTCTTCTCTAGCTAAATCATAATAATTAGGTGGTATTTATCCCTATCAACCATAATTTTTTTATTGGTGCCTACATCTGGACAAAACTTTACTCATTCAATGATAGTTATTAGGAATTTACATGACAGCACTACACGGTGTTCTTTTGATTAATTAATTACGAACAAAGCCAAATGCAACCCTTATCTTAATAGAATTTACTTTCTGACAATGAAACAACTACTAATCACATGTTAACATATGGAAGTTTGCAACTTTGATAAGTGGTACTAAGAAGGATCTATGTAGTATTTAATGTAAGAGCGAAAAAGAAGGATTTGTTGTAATCAGGAAGATCAGGGAGGGCTCTCTGAGTACATGATTGAGTTTTGATCTAAAAAATGAATAAGTATTAACACAGAGAACAGAGAGGTTCAGAACTTTTCTTGCAGCGGGATGGTGAAGATATGCCTTGTTTTCATTTTTTTAATGAGAATAAATAATGATGGGATAAAATAGGTACTGGGCCAAAGAGTATACTTTTGAAATGTTTTTAATATTTATTTCTAAAAATCAAAGTTACAGATAATATAATTTAAAAAAAACTTTCTAGAAAAAAAATTAGCCATCCTTAAAACTTGCTATAATATTTTTATAATTTGTATAATATTTCACATTTTGATGTGTTAAAAGAATAGGTCACTTTTCCTTGACTATTTTTGATACTAAACATTATGTATTAAGTTTTCTGAACATACTTACCCTGGTTTGTGGTTAATGGAATATTCCTGCCATAGGGAAGTTTTCAATTATGATAGAGTGTTTTGTTTATTTACTTTTAAGTGTTGTTCAAGAAGTATGGAAAATGACCTCCTTAATGGTATAAGTGTTGGAAATATACACCAATGTATTATTTTTCATTTGTGTAAATGTACATATGGTATTAATTTTGTGCATTCAAATCTGTTTCGAAGAGGACTATGAAAAAGATGAAACTGTTAGCATGGAGAATACAGAAAGAGGTGAAAAAAAAACAGTTGATGCAAAGGACAAAGAACAACAGTGTAAACTATGACAATATAAAAAGAACAGAAAAATAATAATCAGAGCTACAATGTAAGAAAAAATATCCTGAATTAAAGACTTGAGTATGTAAGTTGAAGGACCACATATAAAGTGACAGCACAAAAAAATGTGATGGAAAAATCAAACATACATAAAATCCAACCACTGTTAGTTTCCTTTTTCCAATTTTGAGGGTAAAATGAAGGAAAATTATGTTGTAAGCATGCAGATTTTAAAGAAAATTTTCAAAGGAAACAATGGAAAAAGTGGCTCAATTGTCTATTCTGCAACTCTAAGCACGTGAATTTAATACAGCACACTATTGGAGTAAAACGTTTTAAAACAAAGGAATTTCTAAACTGTTTAATTAGTATGTTTGTTTCATTTTCCTTAAATATGATTATCTAATGAGATTATCACTATCTCACTGAAAACAGTTTTAATATGGACTGTTTCCTCTTTTGTCACTTTATCATGGTCTTCTGTAATATTATTTTTACTTTTAGATTCAATACTTATTTAGGAATGTGTTTTTAAGTATCTAGTTTAAAAATTTTAGATTAAAAATAATTTTTTTGTACTTAACTATGCTTAAAGTTTGTTTCATCTCATCTAAAGATAATGTAGTTTGTACTATTTCTACTTCGGAGGGATAGCATTGAATATTTATGATCTAATATATGATCCATTTTTAAAAATAAAAACATTAAATCTATGAATTTTAATCAAAGAGTTATAAAGGGGAAGGAACAATTTTTAAAAATCTTAGGAAGAGATAAAAAATGCAAGCGAAGATCTTTTGGTAGCATAGCTACCAAAAAGAAAAGTGAAATTCTTAGAAAAAATAAAACCTAAGAAATGTCATAAGCATATGACATTAGATCTGTTGAATCCTATTATTTGCCTATAATATGGGATAATTGTCCTAGGCCCACATTACTATTGCTGTGTACTGAAAGGTGTCCCACAAAATTTATACGTTGAAGACCTAACCATCGACATGATGGTATTGGGAGATGGGGCCTTTAGGAAGTAATTAGGTTTAGATGAGGTCATGAGAATAGGGATCTCATGATGGGATTAGTGCCTTTATAAGAAGCGACACCAAAGATCTTGCTTCCTCTCTCTCTCTCCACCATGTGAGGACACAGTGAGGAGGCAGCCATGTGCAAGTCAGGAGGAGAGTCCTCACCAGGGAACAGAATCTGCCAGCATCTTGATCTTGGACTTCCCTACCTCCACAACTGTGAGAGATAAATTCCTCTTGTTTAAGCCACCCATTCTGTGGTATTTTGTTATAGCACCCAAAGCTGACTTAGACAGCTATCAATTTAAGAAATAGAAGTTTCTCCTGCTTAGATCAAAATGCAAGACCAAGTTGATGTGCTCTTTTTTTTTTGGCTCCATGATAATGTCTATCCAGAATTTATTTGTTTGGCCAACTGGGAGATGGCTAGCCTTTTGCTCAGATTACGGCTTTCTGTGTCCAAACTGCAGATTCTGTTCGGTATTTGTTGGCTGTGAGCGAATTGAATAACGGGTGTGCAGTTACCAATCACCATCAGATGTCACTGATCACGACGTACACCTGTTATTTATAGAGTGCTATGTGGACGGAACAGCTAGCTGCAAAGTTTGTACTTTATGCAATTGCAATTAACATATGTGATTACTGAGATTTGAAGCTTGGTTTTGGGGCTGGTACTATTTAACTAAACCGTGAAAATTGAAATCCATGCATATCAGACCATGTAAAGGGCAGACTGCCTATACAAGATATTTACTTTCCACTTGGTATCAGCTTTGAAATGCTATATATATTTTCACAGAAATTGAGTCGTACTTATATCTTATGCATTTAAAAGTCTTGAGCACAGTGAAATTAATTTTTAAGGCCTCATTTTCCTAATCTATAGTGGAGAATATTGACACCTACATAATGATGTTTATAATTATAAAAGAAATAGCAATTTTACAGTTCTTGACAAATATTGTTTTCAATAAATGTTTTGCATATATTAACACAATCAACCTTTATTATTTTGTATCAGATATGTGAATGTAGCATTTTTCAGAGGCTCTTCTTCTTAAACATACCATGGAGGAAAATATCTATTCATTTGTTTATGTTCTGAAGTTAAAAAGTACATCTTCTGATAAAATATTTAAAAAATCAGTTAGAGTTATATGAGATAAAAACTTTTTTTCTTTCAATATTCTTAATTAATTCTTAGTATTTAGAAGAGTTAAAGCTTCGAACAGTGCAGTTAGTTACTCTTAACCTAGCATGCTTAACTAGATTCGCTGATCTTAGCAAAGACCTTGAACAATGTAATTCTCTGTATTGGTACTTCAGGCGAAAAAAATTGTCAGTTTAAATTATTTTATAAAATCTAAGATAAAGCTTGAATATATCATTCATTTCCATTTATTTCAAACTTTATAAACACCAGAAATAGACCACAAAAAATAATTGTCAATTAAATGTGAAGCCTCAACCTTTGCAGCACTAGGGCTCTGCTGTGAGTGCCTTGTGGGCTGCAGCAAAAGCTGGAGAGAACAGTCCACAATGAATACAAGAAATGGAATTCTTTAATCAGGACAGGTATTTTTTCCCCAAGATTAGGAAGAGAGGATTTAGGTTTGGTCCCGTGAGCTTTCCGCCAAATTGCTTCATTTGAGTCACGGGCCAAGGGCACTTAATAAAGTTATAAATAAGAAACAGTATGTCACAGAAAAAAAATGCCTCTATTTTTTCTCATGGAATCATATTTAAAAGAACAATTATTTATTGTTTATTTTTAAAATATCTGGTAGCTGATTGTATGTGATTATGTGATGATATATAATTTTTCTTTTTGTTTCACTGTTTCATTTTACTATCTGTCATTTTGAAGGTTTACAAACAACTCATATTTTTGCTGGGGCTCTTATAGAGAGAAAATAAATCAAAATATGTCAGTCAGATCTGGTTTTTTAAGCCTACAAAAAATTTAATGGAATATGATATGGAAACAATTTAAAATGGACATTTTTTCATTACTTGCTTATTCCTTTAAGTGTGCCATGTTGTTCATCATTTCTATGTAGTTTAGAAAGAGTTTTGATGTTGGCAAATTAGTATGGAGTTAGTTAAGAAGAAATCTTACATACATGGTGGTGTATACCGTGGGTGATTAATATAGTAGGCCATCCAAGAAGTGAATCCCCAGTAAAAGGCACAGCCCTACAAATAACACAAAATAAAAGTTAAGTAATATATATAATATATATCACATCATTTTAAACCACCCCATAGATTTATATGCCACACTGCAGTAGTTTTGTATAAAAAATGATATAAATTTTCTAAACTGGATAAATGGAATGCTTCTTCAGCCAATAAAGTAGCATTTACTGGGTGAAGTTTTTGATATCACTAAAGAAATGCATTCCTTTACTCGACCCTCACTAATTTAATGGGTATTCAAGATATAGAGCAAATGTAACACTGTTTTAGAAAGACTTTTCAAGAATGGTTTTTGAAAATCAGGTAATAAATATGAATGAAACAACAAATAATAAATTTTCTATTGCATTAAATGTACTAATAATCATTTTCCAACAGTAAATGAATAAGATGATGAATTATTTGCTCATCAGTAGTAATGTGTCTTAGTTGATTATAAACAGCAATGGCCTAGTTTTAGAAGTCCTACTCTATAACGCTGATCTTGTACTGATCTGAAAAATTTTAATACCTTCTGTCAAAAGAGAAGCTAGCAAAATGATTTCTGAGTTTTCTCCGAGATCTAGAGTTTACTGTTTCATTACAATGGCGATAGAATGGCTGCCTTGTTGAAATTTTCAGAAAACAAATATTTGCCAAAAAATCAGGAAAATTTTAGTAAGAAGATAGTTCCTATTGAAAATAAATTTTAAATTGAAAAGTAAATTTAAATAAATTTTAATTGGAATTGCAAAATTGAATTGCAGCATGTTACCTCACATACATTTCCACTTCCATGTTTCAGAAAATTCCTCATTTTCTTAGTAGTTATTTGATGGTGAATAACTGTTGCATTCACCATTTTTATGAAGAGCAAAGACACTGTCATCACACTGTCAATTGTCATAAATGTGGGGTATAGTATCATCTTTTTAATCACACAGATATTTATTTATAGGAGGGTTCATATACGAGATTCCTCCTCTTCAATTGGCACTTAAAGAATCTGAATTCTAAGTATTTTCATGCTAAGCATTTTCAAAATTAAAAGGTGCCTGAGCTTATCTAGCTTGTAACATAAGAGCTTAGAAAATTTTTCTATGTAGAGTTATAGGTTGAGGGCAGCTCCAGTGAAATAGGTCATCCAGGAAATGACATTTCAGGAACAGAATGTTTAAGACAGACTGATACAGTTGAACAGAAAAATCTAGGCTTGAGAGAAATAAACATAATTGAATTATTTTACAGATGATCCAATAAACAAAATTTCTCGGTAATAATTAAAATACAAAACATATCAATTCCCACCTTTATCAAATTTTTCAAAGGTGTATGTCCTGCAGAAACTTTGTGTACAAAGAAGGTTTCCAGAAGATATCGGATGTAGTGTATGCAGTGACAGAAGCAGGCCAAGCTAGAAGAAAATAAAATATGGAACACATTACACTCCCTCCTAAAAACCTGGCTTGCCTTATGCATAAGATGTTTTATTTAATTTCTTTTTAGTTTACTGCAAGATTCTATTTATTAAGAAATATTGTTTTCAGTAAACAAAACACAAGTGTTTGTTTTAATATTTTTATTCTAGAAATTTTCTAAATTTATTTAATAACAAAAGTACTGTTACAACAGTCTCTGTAAATTTACTTCTGATGACACTAGAAATATTTCATAAATTATATGCTCACACCTGCTTCAAGAATATATATAAATATAATAATTGCAAATGTGCTCATATCAAAATGTCTCCAGATTGAAGCAGACAATTTAAAAATATCCAAAACCTACTTAGAATGCATTTGACATTTTATAATATTCAGAATAACTTTTTCATTGTCTACTTGTCCTTTAGCAAGTACCATAGACTGAAAAAGTTTGAATTTCATTTTCTATGGAATCAATACAGCTTTTGTTTTGTTTAGTCTTATGTTTGATTTTTGCCTACCTAGCATATTGCAATATTTTGTTTGTCTCTTTGTGTATTTGTTTTTATTGCTATTGTTCTAAGTTACCACCTCTTCTTGTCATTTATACAACTACTATCTCAAGCTCAATGTCAAATGTGATTTACAGAAGTATGTTTTCCTTTTATACTCAAGAAAAAATATTTTCCATTAAGATCTGTACCTATTTTGTTACAAATAAAAATGTAAAATTTCAAAAACTTTGGCTACTATTCAAGAAAATCAATATGAATCAAAGATTGCATAATTAAACCAATGAAGATTGAGCATAAAAATCAGCATGCGATTTACTCTACGTAAAATAAAACATTGAGTTTCCACTGGGAGTTTGTTTTAATAAAACTGAATTAATGATTTCTGGTTTTAATAATAGTGACTTTAGGGGAGACAAACAAATAATCAAACAAACACAAGGCAACCTGGCTAAATCATCAGGGAATTTAACATTATTCATTAATTCATAAATATGTAATTGTGCACCTATTATGAGAGAGACATGTTCTGTGTGATGTATATATCTGTGAACAATAGACAATTTCTGAAAGATGTGAAAAAACAAAGAGTGTGGATATCTGGGGACAGAGCTTTCTAGACAATAAGACAAGCAAAAGTAAAGATCCTGATATAGGAGGTTGCCTTGGGGGTCAAAGAGATGGTGATTGGTGTCTCTCCTAACTTATTAGTTCTTTTGTAGAAGTGTTTATATAAATATCTGATTAATGAAATTTTCCATTTTGTAAGAAATCAGAAAAATTAGGTTGTGTCCAGCAACGCAGCAGAGCCCTAAATGAGAAATTTTAGTTCAAGCTATGATACTTCCAAATTAGTTCACTTATTTATTTTATACCATACATAAGAGGGCATAGAGACCAGCATAGCATTTACTGCTATGCCTTAATATTTGGATATATGCCACTTTGCCCATTTTTGTTGTCACTTACCAAGTTTTATTTCATTTCAAGATATTCCTATTTTATTTAATTTTGATTGACTTCTCTTCAAATACCAACTCTTGCTCTATCCTGTGCTAAACTAACTGAACATCCATAAACAAGCTTGTGCCCAATTCTTTTTCTAATCATGATATTTGAAAATATCTTTTATCAAGTAAGTTTCAAGGTATGAGGGCTGTGGAAGAAGACACAGTCTCAACGTTATAGAACTGCAAGGGAGGCTGTGTATCAGGATTCTGTTGAGGAGGAATTTGAAGGCAATGTTCAGATGACAGGTTGGAGATTTAAGCGGTTTTGCTAATTGCAGAGGACACAGTTGAAGGATTCCAGGAGTTGGAGAGGACTCAGGGAAGGCAATATTGGAGGATTGTAGAGTTTATTAAGATGGAGTGTGTGAAATGAGGGATGACCTGAAAGTGTGGGGGTAATGATCTAAATAGGGATATAGTGCCCAAATATCTAAAGTAGTCTCTTCATTTAAGGCAGATAGTCTAACTGTGAATGTTGAGTGCAGGAAAGGTTTCTCTGGCTACTTTTCCATCCCTCATGATGCAGTTAGAAGCCCCAAGGAGATGTGGCCTTAGCCACAGTGCAGCTGGTTCACTGGATCCCTCTGGTGGGAGAGCCTGGGATACTTTTGAGTATGTATGCTCTATCTTAAATACTGTTGATTGAATGAAGAACATCTGCATTACACCAAGCTGTGGACTGCCTTTTCGCTACTTGATGGGCATAGAGATCCTGCAGGAGATTCGGCCTTAGTCCTAGTGTGCAGAGGTTTCTAAGAGATTTAAAGAATTTTCTGGCAGGTCAGTCACATATAGATCTGAACCTCGCAGAAAAATACTTTCGACTCTGTGATGTGATTCAAAGCAGTTTTGGGCAATTAACATTGTAGTATGTGGTAAATGGATACGACATTTGAAAGTTGATCTTCTTAACTTGAACAATAACACCATCCATCCTGAAATTGAGTTGCCTTAGAAGCCTTGTGATTATTTTATAGATCTCTACTATGACACTTAAATTTCATAAGTCGCTTGTGTGTATCTGCTCTGAAATGACTTCATATGAACTTAACATATTTGCTATTTTGGAATAATGTGGCACAAATACCTTTATCAGTGAGATGTTATAAAACATGTTTGAGTTTAAGAATAGTAACCATCTGTCAGTCAATTCCTTTGAGAATGTCATTAGGAAAAAAAGTGTTCTTTTTTCATGCTGTGCTATATATCTGGTACATGTTTTATGTTTGTTCTAAAAAACAAGTGCACTTACTTCCCTTATAAACTCTCCACCCCAGACGCTTTCTAAATAAAATGGGCATTCCCTTCTCTTAAGAAAAAGGACGGATGTTAATGTTCCAAAAGACCCTGAACAACTTGCCCTATACTGACCTGACCATCGTCCCTGAGAGCCAATCTCTGCTTCCTCTCTGTGTCTCTGCTCCACTAACTTTCTTTCTGCCCCTACAGAGCACCAAACTGCTTTGTACCGGAAACAATTTCCATATGAAGATTCCTTAAATTTACTAGTTAAGATCTGACTCATCTCTATAGAAAACAAAGAAAAAAGTTCAAATGCAACTTTAATCTTAGAGAAGCCATCTTGCAACTCCTATCCAGGTCAGGTTCCTTTCTTTTATACTCTAAAAGTGCCCAATGTATAATAAATGTGCAATTGGTTCATCTATTAATTCATTCAAAACTTTTTTATTGAGTATGTCCTGTAAATCAGGTAATGTGTTACACAGTGAAGATGGACTGAACATCAAAGTACGTCCATTATAGAACTTGAACTCTACAGAGGGAAAGACACAAACAAATGATTATGTGAATATATAATTTTAAAATAATAAGTTGTGTAAGGGAAAAATATTTTAGTACCATATTTATCATGGAAGGAATAGGAATGACTACCTCAGTAAGAAATATTGAGCTTCTAAGAGAAAGGTGACGAAGATGGAGGAAGAGAGATGGCATGTGTAAATGCCCCATGTGAAAGGGAACGTGTAGGTATCAGGACAAGAAAGGAGGCCAGTGTGCTCGAGTACAGACATTAAGGAGAAGGGAAAGATTAATTTGAGATGAGAAAACCAGGAGTCAAATCATTCTCTATCTTCTAGTATCCATATGACCTAAATTTTGCTTCTTAATTCACTTAGAGTTTAGTCATATAATCAGGTTCTTTTTTAAAAAAACAAAGTGCTAACCCTACATCTCAACGTAGCATCTTGAATAATTATTTTCTTTCTCCTTAATTTGTTATGCCGAGAGAGAGAGAGAGAGAGAGAGAGAGAGAGAGAGAGAGAGAGAGAGAGAGAGACAGAGAGAGAGAGAGAGAGAGACAGAGAGAGACAGAGAGAGAGAGAGAGAGAGAGAGAGAGACATTATTTCCACAATATGCTAAATACCATAGTTATATATTCTGCTGCGATAACTGTCCTGGTATTTTTTTTTTCCTGTCTTCAAAGGAAAATTTAATTTTGGATTTTGACTTACCAAAGACAACTTGTAAAAACTTTTTTATTAGTTAGGTCATTATTTCTTTCCCTTGCAATGTTACCCATGTTTTTAAAGAAGTGTTTGTATTTTGAGCCCTGTATATGGTGCTCAACTTGATAATTTTAAGATTCTTTTGATATTTTTAAATTTCCAGATTTCTCTTATTAATTATGATCATTATTAAATTACCTCTACTCTAAAGTATATTTAACAGTTATTGTTTATAAATTTGCAAGTTGGCATGTGTACATTGTTTATGGTAACCTAAAATATATTTCCCTAAAATTGAATCCACTTTAATTAGGTTTATAAGCAAGCTTTATTAAGATAATATCTATGTACTAGTTCATCTCTTCCTTAATCTATAGGTACTGTGTGTATTACTTACTGTACCACTGGGTGGCGTAATCTTCTAGAGCTCTCTTTCACGTCATATATATATGGGATCCTCAAATAAAAGAGGAGATATATTAGCAGAGGTCCTGTGTATTCAGCCAAAAATACCTGAAAATAAGAAGGTGATTTAGATTAAGGAAATTTTTATAGATGTTACTAAGGTTTACTTATAACTATAAGCATGTCCCCAGACTTAGCCTACTGGAAGAACTGGTGAAATGGACAAGTGAGCATCTATTCTCCAAAAAGAATTACATTAGGTGCAAATAACAAGTCTTACTTGGAAGAACTATTCGAGAGTTAAGGAAAATGAAAATTATAAATACTTGATTTAAAATAAAAATGAAAATTGAACCTAATACAATGATTTTTTCATAAATAGTTCAAAGGAATTTTTATTTAACTAACCAAACTTTCCAAATAACCAAATATTTTTTTATGTCTCCCTAGCCCCATATACATTCCATCTTCTATGTGAACTGTTCTTGTCACTGAATGGAATGGGCTATAGTGCCTATCTGTTTTTGTTTTTCTTTCGTATTTTTTCATGGCCACGTCATCTTGAACTCAATTGATTTGACCCTGATTCAAATTGAAATAACATAGTTCTCTGTTTTGGAAATTTTAGACTTTAATTCTAATGAGTCTGAGTGGGTATTTAAAAGGATTGCCTTCTGAATTCCAGAGCTGAGGGACAACCACATATGTGGAGAGAGAGATCCAATCTATAGAAAGACAATTTAAGATTGGAAAGATAATTGGAAACAGACCTTGTGATTGCAGAAAGATTAATTGGCTGATTGGTTTTCTGAACCTGGTGACTGTCCATTATTTGACTTTGTTTTGATACTAAAACCAGGTTAAAAGTCACACTGGAATTTTCAGACAGAAAGGGATAATAATTTTCCTCTAAGTGTTCAAAGAGAAGAGAAAGGATACAGACATGACAATGATAAATTCAACTGCCATTACTACTTTGCTTTGTCTTTGCCAATTTTCATCATTTTCTAAGGATGAAAACTTAAAGCTGCACATGTTTTACTCCAAGATGCAGGTGGGGACATTGATTAGAAATTGTGTTCTTATCTCTGGTGAGAATTTTGTATAGCTACATGGGTTAGAATATATGATATGCATGTTTTTATGTGTATATGCACATATAATAAATACAT
This sequence comes from Diceros bicornis minor, assembly GCF_020826845.1. NCBI lineage: Eukaryota > Metazoa > Chordata > Mammalia > Perissodactyla > Rhinocerotidae > Diceros > Diceros bicornis. Next base: position 50,620,379 of record NC_080747.1, read on the forward strand.
ATACATATAAATATGTATACATACACATATATATACATGCATATAATACACATATAAATAACTATTCATATATGTAGTTTTCTTCAGTTATAATTTTTCTTTTTAACAATTATTATCATCTCATGAGCCAAGAAAGACTTTTATGTGAAAGTAAAAACAATGCAACATCTGATAAATTCAATATAAAAGCAAGATTTCTACTGAGAGACTATATTAATTTATGGCATACAACATGCCTGATTACTCAGATATAAAGAAAAAATATTTACCACTTTTGAATGTCTGATAATAGAGTCTAGTTAATACTCTAGAACAATGAGGAGAGTGATTGTCTTATTACAACAAAAAGTTTAAATTATTTATTTTAATGCCATCTGATCTAGTGAGGTCAAATTTGAGTAAATTCTCTAGTAATATATCAGAAATGAAAACTGTTGTGAATAATAGTTAACCTGGACCAAATGTCACTCTTTATTAAGTCAATAAAAAATCTATCACAAATATGAAGTTTCTTTGGATCAGAGGAAATTAAACCACAATCTTATCTCCATCATCTCCTAAAAATAAATTAGGAGAACCTGTTAGCTTATGGTAATATGTTCTAGGTGGCCCAATATTTTATCACAAATATCGTTCATGCTGAAACATGGGAGTTAAAACAATACCAACATATGAAAGATAGATCCTGAACTGACAGCAGTGGAGAATGATAAGAAATAACCTTTGTACAATGCATCTTTCAAAAAAAAAGTCTTTTTGTGTGCAAATAGAAGAAAGGAGGAGAGATGTTTTATTAAACTTAGAAAGTAATCAGAAAATAGTTTCAGAATAAATAAAAACTAGAGCCAGATCGATAAATACTAATAAGACTGCCTTCTGAAACAGGAATTGCTCTTGTTCTAAAAGGGAAAGAGTAAAGACAAAACTAAAACCAAAATAAACAAACAAATATGCACAGGTATACAGCCTAAGCAAATCAGATGAATTTACAAAGCCTAGGAACTCCACTGTAATCCAAAAGTTTAGTATTCTATATTCAAAATAGGTAGATATATTTTCTTTTTACTTTGAAGTTATATACTACCTTTAAATTCCAATATCAAATTATTTTCTTGCTTTTCTTTTATAAAAGTTCTCTGTATTAAACTAATGTGTTGCTTTAAATGTAAAACACACTACTTCTACTAGGCAAGCTAGGTAGTTGGGATTTTTTGGAACTTCTGTGGAGTAGTCAACTTAGTATATGTCTAAATGGAAAAGGGAAGAAGGCAATAAGCTGTTTTAGAAAATATAAGTGAAACACGTGGCTGCAATTGTTGTGAACTGATTAGGACCCTTGTGCTTAGACTGTGCGTAATACATTTCACCCTCTCTCAAAAAGAAAAAACAAAACTTTTTAGTCCTGTCGTTATTACCGTGGTGGCTTTACTTGTTTTTTAAAATTGCAATTGACAGTTGAAAACAAAACAAATTGCACATTTCACAGTTGTTGAAAATTACTGACAAAAATAAAGCAGTGCCAACTTTAATCTTCTAAAGATAGGAGAGCTACTATTTAAAATTTCGAGAGTCTTTCCCAGTAGTAATATCACTTTGTACTCAATGAGTACTACTGAAGCTAATATGATACTAGAAGAAGCTGTTTTTTGATTTTTGAATTTAACTATTATATGAATAACATATAATGGAGAATTCTATTCCAGGTTATTCAAACAAACAATCCTAATGAGATCAGCGAGAAAAATTGATTAAAATGTTTTTCAGGCTTCAAAGAGGTACTGAGTCATTGAAGAATTAGAAGGTCAAGATTTTTTTAAAAGGGGCTCCAGAGTAGTGATCAAATCTGGCATATGAAGCCTGATAAGAAGACCAAATCTTTTGAGGGTGCCTGAGAATAGAATGACAAAATTGTTGCTTGGTGTCTTTCAAGAATGAAGACTTTAGAAAACTTCCAGGATTTGGGTTAGTGACAGAGTTACACCCTATGAGTGTAGATGAGGCAGAAATAGATCTGTCCACACAGGTACTGAGGCTCAGCCTGAACTCATTTCAATCATTGATTGGATTAAAGTGACCTGGACCCATTAGTGCTGCTAGTCCTCTGCAGAAAAATAAATTATCTTTGAAAGAAGATAACATCATCCTAGGCCTCAAGTTATCATAAAAATTTTTTCATGTTAAGTTTTTCTGAATTAAGTTATAAATATGCATGTATACAAGGAGTGAAGATATTGTGACCAAAACCAGGAAGAAACAGTAGACATTGACTACAGATAAACTGAAGATTCACATAACAGAATTATCAGATATATGCTTTTAAAAAACTATCTTTTAATGTTCAAAGAAATAAAAGACAAGGTTGAGAATTTCAGCAGATATTTGAAAACTCTGAAAAGAAAAATATGGAAATGCAATATGAATCCCAGAAGGAGACTAGAAAGAGAATAATGGAGAATCAAAGGATGAAGAGAGTATGCTAATTTTTCAAATTTAATATATATATCAAATCATAGACTCAGATAACACTATAAACTCAAAGCAGGATAAATAGAAACATAATCATAACTGTGAGCACCCAAGTCAAACTGCTGATAATCAAACAAAAGAAAAATTTAAAATAAGCCAGAGAAAAGACATTAATTTCAAAGCAGTATAGACGACTTTTCAACAGAAACAGTGGGAGCCAGAAATCAAAATAATGAAATTTTGTGAAGTGAACACAAAAATAACTGCCAAGATGATATTATTTCTTTCAGCAAAAATATTCTTCAAGAATAAAAATTAAATAAATACACTTTAACATGAATAAGAATTGAGAGAATTCATTAATGATACAACTAGAATAGAGCACTAAAGGTGTTCTTCAGGAAGAAGAATAATGATACCAGATTAGCTCAGCATTAGAAAGAAGAACTAAATTGCAGTAGAAAGGATAAATCTAAATAAATATTGGCTGTATAAAATTATAGGAGTGGATTTTGGCTTTAAAATTTATAGACAATTAAAATGTACCACAACAATAGCAGATAAGTCAGAAGGAACTCAAATATCTTAAAGTCATTTAACCATCTATGAAGTATCTTCACACTGGTAGACTTAAACAATTTATATCAGTGTTTAATATTTTAAAGACGTACATTGTAATCTCTTGAGTGACCACTAGAGTTAGTTAAAAAGAAGATATATAGGGGCCGGCCCGGTGGCGCAAGCGGTTAAGTACGCGCACTCCTCTGCGGCGGCCCGGGGTTCGCTGGTTCGGATCCCGGGCGCGCACCCACGCACTGCTTGGCAAGCCATGCTGTGGCGGCGTCCCATATAAAGTGGAGGAAGATGGGCACAGATGTTAGCCCAGGGCCGTCTTCCTCAGCAAAAAAAGAGGAGGATTGGCGGATGTTAGCACAGGGCTGATCTTCTCACAAAAAAAAAAAAAAGAAGAAGATATAACTACCAAAATAATAGAGAGGCTAATAGAAAAGAAAGTATGCCGATTAATGCAAAGGGAGCAAGAAAAAAACACAGACAATGAATTATAGAACACATGAAGCAAAATGAAACAAAATATTCCTTGCTAATAAAAAATAGATAATTCTCTATGATAAAAATAGACTATGATTAAAATGTAAAATGTAAACTATTGAACTATTAAAAGAAATCATAGGAAAAATACTCCTGGACTTAGAGCTTGACAGAGAGTTCTTACATATGACATATGACAGCGAAGGCGAGATCCTTAAAAGAAAACATTGATAAATTAGGCTACGTTAAAACTGAAAACTTTTTGCACAGCAAAAAAAAAAAAAAATCCTGTTAAGAAGATGAAAACGCAAGTTAAAAACAGAGAGAAAATATTTGCAAACTACATATCAGAGAAAGCACTTATCTGGAATATAAAAGGTACTCTTAAAACTCAACCTTGTGTACTAGGTAAAAACTTATGTTCACATAAAAGCACAGATAGATAACAGCTTTATTTGTAATAGCAAAATTCTGAAAACCACCCAAATGTCTGACAATGGGTGAATGGGTAAACAAACTCTATTACATCCATACAAAGGAATACTACTAACCAATAAAAAGGGAACTGAGTATTGATGCATGCAACAACCAGGATGGATCCCAAAGCTACTATGTTTAGAGAAAAGTATATAACAATCTCAAAAAACTATTTGATTCTGTTTATATACCATTTGCCACATTTCAAAAATATAGAGATGAACAGATTGGTGGTGGTCCCAGAATAGGTGAGAGAGTATGTGGATATAGAGGAGTAACAGGAGGCAGTTCCTTTGTGGGAATGGACCGTTTCTTTATCTAATTTTGGTAGTAGATACATGAATCTATGCAAGAGATAAACTGCACAGAACTACAGGCACATACAGATGAATGTAAAAACCGTGAAAATGGAATACGATCTTCAGTCTAATTAATAGGATTTATATAATGAGGATTATTATGTTACTATATTAACCCTTTCTCCTAAGTCTTACAATAAGTTCAATGAGACAAGAATTTTCTCAATATTCTGTGACAATATAGTCTTACTTCATGAAAAATATTATTAAAACCTTAATTATGACCTTGCTAAATTAAAGAGATTATTATTTTTCTTTAAAACCTATGATAAAACTTTTATTATAAGAGCACATTTTAATATTTTATAAATGTACAAGAATGTTATGTGTGGTAAAATATTGCTTTTATTGTATAATTTAGTTGATATAAAGTGAGTGTGATTGGAATATAATCTGTATATTTTTAGCATTTAATAGAAGTGACTCATTCGGAGCAAAAGGGCGTTTGAACCATAGAATTGATTTAAAAATATCCAGCCTATTTCCAGAGCTCTCTTTGTCACCTAAGTGACTTTCCTCTCAAACAAGCTAAAATTTTCTAGTACAATTGTCATAGAATTCCACCTTAGCACTTTTTCTCCTCAGTGCTTATCCAAATGATGCAGCTGGAATTTCTAATGAACGTACAGTTAATGCCGCTCACCCTGACACAACTTCTGTAGACGACTTCCCTTTTCGCCATAAATGTGGACAAAGACTGAATATTTTAACCTTTGAAGATCAAAATCTGCTTGTCTAAAAATCTCTTTTAGCAAAGGTCTGTAGATATCACATTTAAGTATTAAACCCTGTACTTACACAATGCCCACATTAACAGGTTTTTTTTATAAACATTATAATACACTTCACAAGGATTCAGAATATTCTAACCTCAGATTTTAGTGCAACAAATTAGTACTCAAAAGCTCAGCCAACTTTGGAAACTAAAGCAACTATTTAACCAAAAACACTAAAATATAAATAATTATCTAAATATGGGAAGATAATATATGTTAAAGAAGAGATTGCTAGAAAAATAAAGGATGTGACAATATTTTAATTAATGAATATAAGCTTCAATTTCTCTTTTTGAGAATTAAATAATAACGTATAAATTATCCTCTGTTTGTAATAATTTTGAAAATTCATTAAGTATAAAGGGAAAACTCAAAGCACTATGGATGATAATGATTGTTAATGCTGGCAAAAAGGAAAGCCATTTTGAACAGAAAATGTTAAAAGAGTAATCATATCACAAATATGCAATGGAATGTAATCAGAAAAAAAACCTTTGAAAAACTAAACAAGATAAATAAAATAAGTTTAATTGGAAAATAGAATAATTGCACTATTTGTATATCAGTATCAAAATTATTTACCAAATTAACTCTTTCACTGCCTGTCACTAAATATCACACAGTATTTCCTCTTGCTACTGAAGCTATCCCATCTATCTGTTTCTTTACTCATGAATAGTTCAGTACTTGTGAAATAGTGTCAAGCATTATCTCTGTGTTTTAGTCCCCCATGTCTTTTAATGTAGTCTTCATTCTTCTAATGCCATTGGATTCAGTTGCCAACACTTTGAAAGCTCCTCGTCCAAGGCAATCCAAAAGAACACCCCTCTCCCCAAACTCAAAGAAGTCTCACTACTTCATTCTCAGTTTCCAAAATGTCCTCCCTCAGCCTTGGAACAGTTTTTATTGAATATTCTATTTCCCCTCTTTCCAATGTCAAAAGGGTCTTCATTATCCCCAGGATCCTAGAAGGAAAAGCTGAAGAAATATTGTATTACTGACAAGGCATAGGAGAAGCAGAAATGGGGCCATCAGTCATAGGACAGGTTGATATATAAAAAGGAATTTATCTTCCTTCTTTCAACTGTGTATTTACATTGCTCCAATTCTTGAGTGGAATTTTGGCCACTAATCATAGCAAGAATGGAAAACTTAAAATATCATTCAGTACAATATTTTGTTTCACTATGAATTTATTTGATAGAAATTGTCCTTCTGTCAACAAATTATTCTCATCAAAATATGTAACATGTATATTGCATTTCAAATTGTTACTTACTGTAGTCCAGCTGACCTGTTGACCTAGATCTGTAAAATAGAGTGTGACAATGGAGGAGGCCGCAACACTTTGAATGGTTATGTAGTCCTTCAAAAAAGGCCCACCTTAAATAATAAAGAAATATTATTTTAATACAATTTCAAAGCATAATGAGAAATAATTTTTTAATGTGAAACCAGTGAAAGCTAAGGAAGTATTTTACATAGAAATTTCAATGTACAATAAATCTTTAAGGTAAAATAAAATATGAATAAACATATTTTATAAAATATATCTATCTAAAATTTTCAAACGCACAATGGTTTCCCAATGCTATCTAAAAGTACAAATTACCACTAGCTACCATCCTATTATGTTCTGAAAAAATGTAATATTACATAATATCATAATCAAATATGCTACAAGGTATTTTTAAAGTATAATTTTGAGTGTCATAGACATAGATCTCAACTGTTCTCTAAATGATTTTATTATAGGGTAAATTGGCTGGAGTAGATGAATTTCAATGGTCACTGCAGAGCACCAGGGGAATGGCATGACCTACCTTTTTAAAAGATCACTATGGATGCTGTGTGGAAAACGGAAAGCAAGGAGATTACTTAGGAGAAACTCAAAATTTGTCAAACAAGGTCTGATGTTTTGATTAAGGCAGCACTGGTGGAAATGTTAAAAATGCATCGATTCTGGATATATTTTGAACATAGAGCAGGTTCAACTTGAAAGGAGAGGATTCAGTGAGATAAAGGCATTATAATCTCCTTAACTGACATAAAGAAGACTGAGGAAAGAGCAGGAGTTGGGGGTAAAAATTAAGATTTCGGTTAGAGTGTGTTGAGTATGCGTGTGATATCTATTAGCCATTCAGGTAGGCGCTGTCAAGTAAGCGGTTTGGTAGATGTGTCTGTAAGTATTTGAAAGTCATTAATGTTTAAAGCCATGGGGCTTGATGAGATTCTTATACGTATTGAGATTGAAAAGAGGAGAATGGAAACTGAGACTGAGCTTTCTAGCACTTCAAGGTTTCCAAGTAATAAGAGAAACAACAAATACTGAGAAGGAGTTTCTCAGGAAATAGGAGGAAAATAAACAGAATTGATGTCTTAGAAGACACATACAGGAAATGTTCCATTCTTAAAAATAAACACTAGATAAGTCTGGCATGAGTGCACTGGAAGATACGTACAAAGATGTCCTTTTTAGCATTATTAGTAACAGCAAAAAAAATTTGTAAAAATCTTAAATGTTCATAAATGAGATAATGAATAAATAAATTTTGTTTCATTCAAACAAAAGTATACCATACAGACAGAAAAATGAGTGGACTAGAGCTACATGTACCAACACGGATGAATCTCACAAGCATAATGCTATTACTGTTGCTTGTCGTTGTTCTTGTTTTATTTATATTACACTTTATGCTAATCTATTTGTGATTTATATTATCCCCAATCATGAAATTTGTCATTCCATTCTCTATTTTTGAAAGAAATAGTAAAGTGTTAATTTATGATGATTATTAGATGATTTTCAGAATCCAAGACATCATTTTATAATTATAGATAAATTAAATTTAAATTAATTTAAAGTAATATAAAAATATATAATTGTTATCTATTAATACTGAAGATAGTAATTTGATAAATCCAATATGAATATCATAGGCTACTACTTCCTTGATTAAGTTATATGGCTTCAAAAGAGAGAATATCCAAGTGGGCCTAATAACGAGTTCTTTAAATCTGCATGAAGAGGTCAGAAAGACGAATTCAGAGATTCAATGTATTAGAAAGATTCACTGTATCATTGCTGGCTTGAAGATGGAAAGGGCCCCATGGCAAGTAGTAATGCAAGTGGCCCCTAGAAACTGAGAAAGGCCTTTAGGAACTGAGAGCCAGTGAGGAAACAGGGACTTCTGTCATACAACCACAGCAAGGTGAATTGTGCTAACAACAAGAATGAAGATGGAAGTGCGATCGTCTCAAGAATCTTCAGACAACGAATTGAGCTCAGCCAATATCTTGATTCCAGCCTTGTGATGCTCTGAGCAGAGAATCCAGCCATACTGTGTCTTCAAGCTTATAAACAAGCATTGTTTTAAGCTGCTAGTTTGTGGTAATGTGTTACACAGCAAATGCAAATATAACATGGAAGCTAATGCAACATGGACCGAGCTAAAGACTTTGACATCTGGATGGTCAGTAATGTCATCGTGACAACATGTATAACAATGAGAAATGTTAATAAGGACAAAATTTCTGATAGCTTTGTACCACTTAAATGTGTGCTGAAAATGTTCCAACGTACAGCTATTGACACATTTGGGGAGGGAATTCGTTTCTACTCCTATATCACCCTTGCTAACTTCAAGGAAGAGAGCATTGGCATTGTGTTTTTAAAATGTGATCCCATCAATATGACACTGGATAAAACAACCTGACAGAACCCAGACATATCACTAATCATACCACTCTTAGACTCGGTTCAGGGACCCCGTCATTGGTCTTCCGTGCCTCTGTCCTTTTTCAAATGGAGAGAAATATGTAGGGCCAAGAGAACATGCCTAACAGGAGCCCATGCCATCTCTTTCTATATCTTGCTCCAGCCATTTAAGGCCCCTGAATTTCCTGCCCAAACTAACTTAAGCAAAACATCTTACTTGGGTATTTCCTTCCAACAATGAGCCAGACACTAGGATGCATACCTCTAAACCTAGGGGTTTGTCAAGACTGTTGCATAAAAGGTGTGGATGGTTGGAACCAGTGATGGGAAGAGAAGGCCCACCTCTACCTATTCTTTGCCTTTCTATTATAGAAATCCAATGATTTTAAGAATTAGAACTTCAACCCTGTACTTCCAGGACGTTATGAAGTATATTAATCATGGTAGAATGTAAGAACAGATTTTAGTTACCAGTTTGTATGACGGATTTATTGCAATAATGGCTCTGAAATTCTTCACCATTCTCATATCACACCATTTACAATATGACTTTTAATTCCTCCCATTAAGAATTGGTGTATATTTCCCCACCCCTTGAATATGGGCTAGCTTAGTGACTTGCTTTGGCCAACAGAATGTGGGGACAAGGGATTATATGCCAGTTCCAAACCTGGGCCACAAGAATTCTTGAGTCCTTATGCTTATTTGCTCTACCCCTGATTCCACCATAAGAACAAGCCCAGGATATTCTGCTGAAGCATGGGAGACCACATGGAACAGAGAGGAGTGGCTGCAGTTATGGCCATCCAACAATCCACCACCCGAGTGCAGCTGCATGAGTGAGCCCAGCCAAGGAAGGCCAAGCCCAGCCCAGCTCAGCAGAACCACTGAGCTAAATGAATGTTTTTTACCCATAAAAATCAATGTTTGCTATTTTATGTTTTAATGCTGTCTTTTTGTGTGAGGAAACTGTTAAAAACTCCAAATTCACACGATGTCATTACTCATAGTACAATCATTCTAGCAAATATATTCTGGCAGCAAATATATGTAAATATTCGGGCTTTGCTTTTCTTTTGGTCTTGAGTCTTTTTTCCTTACTATTCATAGTTATAACTATGATTGATGAAGCATCTACCCTGTGCCAATCATTATAGTGCTTTATAAACATAATCTTATTCAACACTTACAAAAAAATAAAAAAAACAAACACAAAAACAAACCATGAATTAGATTCTTTATTGGCTCCACTTTACAGAAGAAGACTCTATAGATAGATAAGTAAAAGGATCAGGTCTAAAATTCTGAGCTACTCCAAATAACCCTTTCTTTGCACCATACCCTGCTGACCTCGCTAAATTAATTGACTTTTTTCCAAATACATCATTACATGCCTATCCAAGGACACCAACAGGGCTATACTTTATTCAGACCACACCTTGGTACACTCAACCAGGTAAATAAATGTGAGAGGAAAGTAAAAAGTTACATTCACCAGAAAGGTTGAACTAACAGAAATTCCCTAGTCATTTATCATGTGCTTCAAATTGCAATTACATTTGGCATTGATGCCTGTGGCATTCTCAGAGTCTTCTTTATATGAGTCAAGTGCAAAAAAACAACACCACTATTTCATTTTATGTTATTTCAGCATCCATGTGTTGAAAAGGCATTTATGTACCTGGTACATACTAAGCCCTGTGGAGGCTAAAATAAACAAGATAATGATTCTTCTCTTTTAAACTTTAGCCAGATGGGAATTTTTTCTTGAACATCTGAGCTTGAAAGAATTTGAGACCATCAAGAAAGTGTGACTTCTATGAATGCCATGGATTCCTATGGTTTCAACACAGAAGTCTCAGAGAAAGACGGAGTGTTTAAGATAGAAATTTGAGAACAAACACAACATCTATACAGATCCAAGGAAATCATCATTTGTCCTTAAGTGAATGTGATATCTGAGAAATGACAGCCTGAATATTAGCCAAAGCACCAGAAAAAAATGCAGTTCACCATTGTATGAAAAATGTAGAGATTGAAATTCCTTAAAAGATTCCTCTCATAGATTTACTGTTATGGACTTTGACTAAGTATTCCTCCAAAATTTACATTCTACCCCCAGCTTTTGCTTAACAAGTCCAAATTTAAGGTTAAGTTGATGTAATGTCAATAACAATGATTCTTAGCAGGACACATTTTTAAGTGTATCTATTTATAAATTTTCTGAATGGAGAATAATTTGAAATTTTGAGAAACTTGAGGCTTAATAGTGGATATAATGCTTCTCCCTAAAATTCATTCATTTCTGCTCCTCCTTACCTCACTCATTTTGCTCTACAACTGCAAAAAAAAGGAAGAAAGAACTAAGTTGTATCCCTGAGAATAAATTAGGAGTCAGTAGAATGAGGAAATACAGCAGTAAAAGCTTTAGAGACAGAAAAATGTTAGTTCAGATCCTGCCTCCAATACTTACTGACAGTGAATGTGTGAAAATTATCTCTTTAAGGCTAAAATTCCTCATCCATAAAAGTGGAGCACTAGCTTGCTGGGATGATCAAATGAGATGATATATTTAGAGCCACTTATTACAGTGCCTGCCATTTTAGTAAGAGATAAATGAATATTAGCAATTGACGACAGAAAAGGGATTCCAAATTAAATAAATAGACCAGTGAATATTGGTTCTTACCACGTTCTAGCTGCAGGCCAACTCGGGAAGGGTACCACTTTGGACCTATTCAACGAAAAATAATAACATTTAATTGTCAGCACAAGTGTAAACACACTTTAAAGTCTAGTAGTTTCCATTGGAAGACAGATTAGATCCTAAGAAGCGAATGAAATGGTTATTCAATGTCAGAAAAGGAGATAGCGGTTACCCTCAGCAGGGTGCCCAGGAGCAATGGTAGATAGTTCTGAAAGAAAGCATAACAGGAGCTTTAGGAGTTGTGATTTTCTGCTTTTTGATCTGGGGACTGGTTACGTAGATGGGTTTGATTTGTGGATACGTGCCATGCTATGTGACCTATGACTTGTGCACGTTATGTAAGTTATTCTTCAATAAAAAGTTTAAACATCTTCATTTAAAACTAGAGAACTTTGATCTCATCTAAAATTTATAATATTGGCATGTGAAAGTGGGTTATTCTGTATCAGGAGTAAGGCACTCTATCAGAGTAATATGTATTATTGACTTTTAATATTATGGGTGTATTGATCATAGCAGAAACATCATTAATATCTTCTACTTATACTACCATTAGCAATAAAAAGTTACTAAAGAATTCTATCTGGATAGGCAAATCAAAACATCTTTATTATATATTGCCAAAACAAAAAATTTGGTTCACAATTTCCTGAATATAATTCTTTTCTTAATAAAATTCATTGTATGTTATTATTTTAAAGTCTCTATTGAAAATTTAATTCTTAACTTTGAGGTCCAATTTTAAGCATATTAACTTAATAAATAATAAATTAAAAGAAGAGCATTGTCAAAGGAATATTCCACAATTTTGTTTTCAAATATTTTGTTTTCAAAACCTTGCTTTTTAAAGTGTCACTGAGTGATGATAGTGTGACATAACTAGACTACTGCAATCATTTATCTCTAAATTTACTTCAAAAAGACAACTTATACATGCAAGTTTTCATGGAGAAATAACTCATAAGTCAAAAAGTGTAATCACAAGTTAAAAGCTATTTAAGACTATATCTAAACAAAATTTAGTAATAGCATGGCAAACGAGGAAGGCACAAGTATTTAATTCTGACATTTGATACTTTTAACTAGAAAATATGCAGGTAAAGACTATTTTTCTTTTGTTTTGGTATTTACTAATACAATTATGATTATTTATATAGCCATTTGTTGGTCTGGAATATATGCTAACATTATTTGTTGAAAAATATTCAGAAATAGCTGTCCTTATTACCCAAAGTGAAAATCTGCTGCCAAAGAAGACATGATGCAAATGAATGCAACAGAGACTTCTACAGTTTTAATTGAGTTTCCAGTTATGGGTATTGGAGAAAATACAAACCTTACGAGAATCCATCTGTATTTGACAAATAGTCATTGAGCACCTATAATGAGTGTGCATAAGCTGTCAAATTCTGTCAATTTTAATAATATTCATGTAAGACATCACTTCCAATAGCACTTTATGATGCCTCTGACAGTAGAAATGTCAATACAAAACTAACTCTATCATTCTAAGCGAATAGATCTGTCTATGAATTTGAGGAGTGAATACTGGCTGAAGTCACAATGATGAATCAGAGAAGTTAGAAGCTCTGAACACCTTCAGGGAAATCCATGTCCTTCCAACTCTCCCATTGTGGATAAACTATTAATCTACTTATGAAATAAACTTGGCATCTATAAGTTGTGACCTTTGAACACTGTCCTAGTGAAAGAGAGTTATTAACTGCCTATATAAGCCTTTACATGAGTTTCAGTCATCTTTTCAAAGAATAAAACACACGTTTGCTGAAATGCTCTGTGCTTGTAGGGGTGAGGTAGATTAGGCTAGAAGAGTGACAGAAAAAAGACAGTTTATAAAGGATAAAGGACATATGTTGCATAAGGATTTTTAACATGTAGCAACAGTCTAGAAGATTATTTATAATGCAGAGTACACTGAACTTGGACAACTGGCTCACAGCTGAATTATGACTATGTAATAAATCTAAGGCATCTGCCAGTATCTTAAATTATCTAAGATGTTCAAATTTGTATAGCTCCTATCATATTCTAACCATGCCTTGCAATTCTTTGCTTGATAATTGGAAGAGTTCGTATCATTATGTAATAACATTCTAAATAAGTAATGTCTGCATGTAATTCAAATATATTTATTTTAATAAGGTAGTGTTTTCCAAACTGCTGGTTGTAACCCATCAGTAAGTTGAAAAATGGAATTACTGTGTTATTCTCAGAATTGTAGAGAGGAATAGAAGAGAATAGAAATAAACTGAATTGAATAGAGGAGAAATGGATTGTCATGGTACTAGATACAATATATAGGAATAAATTATAGATAGACAAGTTAAGTATTGTTTTTTGAATTTTAGTTTCAATAGTTTAAATTGTATAAATACGTTTGTGTTTTTATAAGACTAATATGCATTTCTTATTCTGAATCATAGTCAAAAAAGCTTGAAATCCCTGGGTCTAAAAATATATATATATTTAATTTCCTAAAACTATGCATTATAGAGCTTTCACATAAAAATTGGTTTTAGCAGGTCCAGCCCAGTGGCGCAAGTGGTTAAGTGCACGCCTTCCACTGCAGCGGCCCAGGGTTCACTGGTTCGGATCCCGGACATGCATTGATGCACTGCTTGTCTAGCCATGCTGTGGCGGCGTCCCATATAAAGTGGAGGAAGATGGGCACGGATGTTGGCTCAGGGCCAGTCTTCCTCGGGCGGGGGGGGTGGGGGCGGAGAGGAGGATTGGCATCAGATGTTAGCTCAGGGCTGGTCTTCCTCACCAAAAAAAAAAAAAAATTGGCATTAGCTATTGAATTAAATCCTATTAAGATAAAACAGATGGAAGGGTTTAAATATTTTACTTCTTCAAAAAGATTTTTTTTTCTAATTTTGAATGATTAAGGAAGAGGGCAATAATATAAATTACATTGTTTATAAATCATCTAAAATATGTTATAAACCATATTCACTCAAGTACATATGCCAAATGCCGGCCCTTGCTTTCTTTTAACCTGAGAACATGTTAATTGCCATCATTTTTATTATGATTAGAATTTCTCCTATAGGATATTGGTCAACAGTATAAATTTTAACTAAAATGCACCACTTGTGTTTCCAGAGATTCAATTTTAGTAATGATAAAAGTCAGCAATAGACAAGTGAAATGTTTTATTCTTGACCTACTGGTGGCATACATTCTATCTTTGCGTATATGAAAATATAGAGCCAATCGGTAGTCAGGACATACAGACTAAAGCATATATAGATTAAGTTATTTAGAATGGTTTAGTTTGTAAGACATTAAAAATTATTATTGATAGTTCTTGATTGCAAATGATATTAAATACTTAACTGAAACCTATGTGCCATGTTATTACTAAAAGAAGAGAACTTTAGAAGAAAAAATACTGGAGAAATTTTTTCAGAAATAATTAGTATCATTTATGATCTAGAACTTTGACTTCCTCATTTAAAATTCTAGGTAAAACTTGTCTCCTAACCCCTGCCTTTTCTTGATGTCACCAATCCTACCAGGAAGGAGAAGTTCTGAGAGCAGTTAAGGATTAAATTAAAGAAACTTAATTAATGTCATGGAATCTTCATAATGGACCATGGAGATTTCAGTGAGAAAGAAAATGGTGATGAAGTTTTGTTGTTTACATCCTGGTTCTCTGTGGCTGGTGTGGTAAGATGGGATGAAGAGTAAATAGAAACAGAATAGAAGTATGCTATGCAGAGCTGGCTCTGTTCAAGCGTTTAGTGGAAAAAAAGGTAAAACAATGTTCTACAAGTTTCTACATGGCTCAGTTCAGTTCCTCAAGATTCCAGAACTTCATGTAGGAGAACATAAATATATTTGTTCACTGAGAACTGCCACTAGAAACAAGTGTGGCACTCAAGGCTAATCTGGGAGATAACAGTTCCAGAGATGAAGAAGCAAAGAAGGCCCACGTTTTCTAAATAATTGATATATACAAGATATTAGGAAATAGATTCTAAATGATCAGAAAGATAAATATGGTACTTGTCAACAAAACCTTTAGGTAGTAAAGCCTCAAAAAATAAATTGAAATAAATTTAAGGTATATCAATTATTATTTCCAATAACCAATTTGAAAAGAAAAAGTGAACAATTTGTATATATATTATATATATATAATACATGTTTATATATAGTATACATAGTCACTTTTTCTTTTCAAATATATGTGTGTGTGTGTATATATATATATATATATGAGGATATACATGTATATATAAGATTGTAGCTTCATCTTAATGTTAAAAGGTAAAAACTGGAAAAAGAACATATATAGATGAATGCATAATCAGATATTATACAAAAGAATCATTTATATCTTAGAATTGCGTTAAGAATAATAAAGTCTAACATAAACTGAATGTGTACAAAAAGTTAATATAATGCAAAATCTCTTAATTGCATTCACTGTATGAAAATGAATAAAAGAAGGCTATCACCAATAGTTGATGAAGAAGTTTTGATAGTAAATTGTGAAGCAAAGACAGTGCATCTCAACTTCAGTAGGCTTTTTTCTTACCAAACGAAATGTCACTAATAATATAAATGTTAAAATAAACATAGTGATGCTATAGCCAATTAGACCAGTCAGAAGAGAGAATTATGCAATTGGAAGATGGACCAGAGGAAATTACTCAGAAACTAGAAACAAGAGGATAAAGAAAATATAAAAAACAGATTAAAAGAAATAGGGGCTAAAATTGAATGATATAACATATATTAGGCATCCAAAAGTACAAGCAAATAATTCCATTAACTGCATGGTAAACTATGTATTCCACCCCATACCTCCTATTGAAGACAACGAAAAAAGTACGGCCAAATATTTTATCAAAATCGCCATAGAGTGATTAAGAAAATGAAGAATTATGAAGCCAAGATCTGGGAGGAGGGGAAGCCCAGAAAGCAGAGCCCAGCAACTAGAGCCACACTCCCCTAGGGATACCTGCTGATATTGGAAGAGACAGCTGAGCAAGGCTTTCCACAGACTCACAAGCCTAAGGGAACACAAAAAGCACACTTTATGCCCAATCAAGGAGAAGCACTGGGAAAAGCCTAATGTTTCAATTTGTATCACAAAAGAAGGACAAACCAGTAATAGACCAGTTCTTATAAGGAGTGAAGCCAAATTTTGAATTATCTCAACACCCACTTGTATTACAGTGATCTGTAATCTCCAAAGTCCAGCCCTACTGCTCAAGGAAGCAAAAGTAAATCTTCTCTGAAGAGAAAAAACTTCATCCAGAGTCTTTAATTGCATCTACATTTTCATGTTTTCAGGTTTTCATGAATGGCAATTAGACTGTTAGCAGATTTCTAAATAACAACAATAAATGGTATTGGCCAAATAGCTTCTAAATGGAGTATCTTTTAAAGAAAATGTAATACAAGGACGTTATTAGACTGACAACTCTTACACTCAACAGAAACTTTGTATTAGTAGATGAACATCTAAAGGATCAACTTGGAGAAAAAGAAATTGATTCCAGGACTAACAGATGAAATAAACAATATTGAGCAAAGAAACTAGCATATATGTGGATAATTTTATATAAAATAGCAGACTATGTATATAATTTGATTATAATAATAATGATAAAGATAATAACAACAATTTATGTGCATATGTGATAATAATTTATATACATATACAAAAAGATAAAATACTGGACAATAGTAATATACAAAATGGAATGTATTCTTTGGATTTAAAGCATTCTGAATAACTTGTATAATTTAGGAAAAATATAGAAATATTGATTAATCTCAGATGTTGATTAAAGGATTTTTTTAAAAAATTCTTAAACAGTGTTTTATTAGTAAAACTTCATACTTCTATGGAGTCATATTTTTCCTTAATAACTTCCACCTATTTTCCTTGTTCTGGCATCTAAAGATGTGCACAACTTTCTCGTTTCTTGCCAGGCAAAAGCCCTGCTCCACTGGGAAGTTCTCATGTGTACAAAACAATATTAGGGGGCAGGAAATGTCAACCAGGGAATGGAATGCTACATAGGAAACGTGATGGCATGACAGAATATCCTGTGTTCATGGCATTATCACATTGGTTATATTGCTTTATTACTTAGTACTGTTATAACCTTTCCAAACGGTAGAAGACTACAAGTCTGAACAAAAAAACTAGGCACATGAATTTTGTTTCCTTTTCATAAGAAATAAACATCAAGTATTATTATCCAAAACTCTTCCTTGATGGACTAAAATACTGGCTACTGACTTACTACTAAATGATTCATTCAGTACAGTACCTCACTAGAACTAAATGAGCCGTTTTATTCCCTGTAAACCATTTCTTTGCAGACTTATAAATGCCGCCTACATAATTAAGTGATCAAGCTAAAATGGAATCAAGGGAGCCAGTAAGAAATGATATGTGTGATAGTGCTTCTGTATCTGAAAAATAAGAGAACCGTTTCCTATCTCATCCTCAACAACAACAAAAAGTTTTAACACTCAAACCAGCAACAACTAATGTGTATCATTTTGCTGACCTTGAAAAGAAAATGCATCTGTTAGAAAGTTTGCTGTTACAAAGTGCTCAAGTAAGAAAGACAGAGTGCTATAACACTGTATCATCTGCAATCGCAAAGCAAGGCTTCTGTAGGAAAACAGACATGGTTCTAAAAATGGAAAATTTAAAAGCTGCCTAAACAAATATTCAGAATTATAAAATAAAAAAGTATGAAAGCAAGAGGCATGAAGCAACAAGCCAATTCCACAGTGAAATGCAAGGCACAATGTAAGAATAATGTGGAACAGGATGAAGAGCACACAGAGTACAACCAAACTACTTTATCCTCACTGGCTTACGTTTATAACCAGTGTTAATCAGTTTGTTCACCTAATTACCCACCATACTTCTAAGGAACTACCAGGATTCATCATCATGCCTACATTCCCACTTACATTAGATACCACTAGCTATTCAAGTCTCCCAGAGCATCCAGGAACACAATGTCACTTCTCCCAATTTTGCTTTGCACAACCACTAAGCAGACCTGATCATTCACCTCTCCATGCCCTCTTAGAGTACTTTAGGGCACTCATGGTCTGTCATCAGAAAAACTTCTAGATAATCAACTTCCACTCAAAAAAATCCCTCCATCTTCTTGCTTTAACATGAAACTTCTCTGCATATTGTTTCAACTGGTATTTATTCTTCACAGCAAGCCCATCAAATTGGGGGCATGAAAATATATTAGGAATCCTCCTTGCTGATAAATGCTCTTCCAAAATATTTTTTATCCACTCTCATTGTGGAATGCATATCCTCAGAGTTTACTATCTAATGTTATTTCGTCTTGTTGCCATCTATGTTGGACTGGTCTTTCCACCTAAACCACTGATGATTTAGGTGGAATCACAGCTCAAACATTCTCTCCACTATTACTCACTTATCGTTGTTGGTGATTTTAATATCACTTTAATTTTCTGTCCTTTGGTTCCATGATCTACTCAAATCCAAATATCTTTATCTACTCTCTCACTCTTTTCCAGAGTCTTATGTTCATCAATAAATGTGCCACTACCAACGTACAAATTTCAAGCATCCTATTTTCTCATCACCGCCACGTTTCCTTCCTACTTACTTAAGCTAGTATTTCTTGTTCCAAATAATCTTTGACTCTTTAAGGATTTTCCAACAATTATCTTACTGTTTTCACTATGATAAGTTCCTTATTTCTCCCACATTTTCTTTCTTGTCTAGGCTCAATTCTAGGATTCATAGCAGTAATCACACGCCAAACAATGATCTTAACTGCTTTGTACAGCTTTCCCTCTGTCTCACTACTTGGCAAACATTAAACGTTGTTATACTCAAATATTTCATTCTCCGTGTCTGAACCTGAGTTTCTGAATGACTCCCATACAGGGAGAATTACCCTGATACTCTCAGATGGAGCAGATCCCCGTATTACTTCCCAGGTATTTTTTCCCCATTACCTTGTTTTTGATCTTCCTATCTGAAATTATTTTATGTACCTATTAAGATGGTACAACTTACTTTTCTCTTTACTGTTGTGCAACCTCCATGAGAACAGGTAGCCATGATCGTATTTATTACCACCATATAGGCAGTGATTAGAATGACACAGAGGAATGTGTGTTTTTATGAGATTTGAATAAATATACAGCTTCTTATTGAATAAGAATTGATAGAAGTTATATATACGCTATGCTTTTAATCAAAGGTGAGATTAGTTAGTTATAATAAATTCTTTCCCTTTACAAAGAATCTGTTTTATTGCTAGCTAGCTGCAAAGTCTGTGGACATTGACTGTCTAGGCCTAAATCCTGGGACTATAATCTACTAGTTGTCTTATTTATTTTGTGCAAATTACCTGTTTGAATCTTATTTTATTTTCATCTGATAAGCAAAAAAATGTTTTTTAAAAAAGAGGATGTATAACAAAGATATCTAACCATTAGGGATGTTGTGAGACTTAAAGGAGATAATGAGTGCAAATTACTAAAAGCTATTAAGAACACATTAAAAATGTATTAACTTTAGTTTTAAAACAAAACAATACAAAACATTTTATTCATTTGTATAGCTACAAGAATTTCTGCAAAATAACACTTTGAAAATAAAAGGGATTGAGAAAAAACAAAGTTAGGGGCAGATTATCTAAAATTTGTACAACCCTGTATTGTGATCACAAAGAAAAACAGTAATAATCATAATAAAATACTAGTACGGTTAAAAAGGTGCTTTTAATAAATAAATACCACAGAAAACATAGGGCTTTCTCTTCTTTACAAAAAGTAAAAGAAACGTTGATGGGATTGTGTGTAAGAAAGAATTGTGACTGCTGATATTAACAAAGATGAGGGGGAAATAGACAATAAACATGTCCAAGGCAAATCACATGGGCAAATTGAGCCAGGTAAGAAATAGATATCATGGTATAGTGTCTATTCATCTATGCCTTCATGTGTTCATGTTACGTATTTTGCATTCAGCTGCCGTTCCTTGACAGTGCAAAATGATACCATGCTCAGAAAAAAAATATGTATGAACAGTTGCAAATTCCACATTATGCTAACATTGTTCCCCTATTTATCAATCATATATGAACTAATTAGTGTTATAGAAACAAATAGAGCAAATAAATAGTCAAGTAGGAATAATCTCACAATCAAAATACAGTTGCTGTTCAACAGGAACAAAACCAAGGAACCAGTCCACACCCCACACTTCAAATTATCTATTAAATAGATTTTTATTTGCTGCCACCAAGATACACACACACACACACATTTGAGGGCCCCCTATGCCATAAGGAGCTTGAACTTGATGCTGGAGGTAGTAGCGAGAGGATAAAATACTAGAGCAGGTCGATATACGAGAAAATGTTCCAACAGGAGACTGTTATGGGTATCTAGATGAAAAATTACAAAGACTTGAACTGTGGTTGTGAGAATTAAGGTAATGTGCAGATTTCAGATATACCAATGGCATAGAGTTAGTAAACCAAGAGGATAATTGGATATGAAGGAGACAGTGGTGTTTATAATGACCTGCAGATTTCAAAATTGAGTAACTGAACTGAATTATCATTCACTGAATTAGGAAAAATAAGAAGAACAAGTTTGAGAAAGCATAATGATATGTTTAATTTTGAACATGTTGGAAGCTGCAAAACATACAAAATATGGACTGTTTAATATATAGTCAAAAGTTCTGAGAAATACACAGTTTTGATTTCATTCCTTCATTAGTGGTATTTTCTAAACTGTGGTAATTTTGAGAGCACACAAAAAGAGAAAACGTAGAATTAAAAGGGAAGAATGCTGAAGATAGAACCTGAGACGTACTAACGTTTAAGAAGCCAAAGAATGATGATAAGTCCCCAAAGGAGTCTGAGAATGAGAGGTCACAGAAGACAGAGAAAGTATAAATAACATCTTAGAATCACGTAGGCAAAGAGTTAAAATCAAGCAAACAAATAAAAGGAGTCAAAGACAAGAGTGGTGTACCATGTCAGATGCAATGGAGAGTTCAAATTACACATGACTAAAACTGATCCACTGCTTTAGCAAAAAAGAAACTGCCAGTGACCTTGGGTTTGGCATGCTGCTATCCAAGTGATGGATAGAGGAAGGAATGACGATATTGCTATAAGTGGTTTGTAAGTTGGGAAATTCTTTATAAAAGAAAAAGAGGAAGCATTAGAAGATATAGAAAAAAATGAAACTTAAAGGAGTAAATCTTCTAAGAGTCTGGAGACAGGATTGCATAGTGGAGCTAAGAGTCTGATATGGATCAATCAATAAGAGAGCAGTTTAGATAAAGTACAAAATAAAGTTTTAAACTAGATAACAAATCAGCAAAAAAGGTGATGTTCTAGAGACTATATACCTCTGTGATGTTCCAGAAACTAGGAGTCCTGGAGCAGAAGAGTAAGACATTAAGAATGATAGATGTTCAAGTGGCTTTGTTGAGAGTTTCAAATATTAAAATTCAATTATAACTCATGGCAATTCTCATGGTGTGGATAAGTGAGTAAAGAGCTAAAGTGGAGTGGAAGTGACAATTCCAGAAAAGCAAGTAATTTTGATGTTACCATATTGGATGTTTATCATTTTAGATGTAATTTTCAATGTAATTGAAATTGGGCTTAGAACGAAGGAGAAACCTATAATCCAGATTCTAGAGCCCTCAAAGAAAATAGAGAAAAGTTGGGTAGGTAAGTACAAAAAAATAAGAATGAAAGATAATATACTAGAATGACATGAATCTTATAGTAGGTGGAGTTGTTATGTAAGATAAAACTGAATGACTTAAATTTTAAACGTAAACTAGATGAATGATGTACTGTGGATTGTGACAAAAATATATCGATTTCACTTGATAAACATTCAATCAACCTCAAAATACTATAGAAATGCCTATCTAAAATATTCTGCCTAGATTAAATCTTCTACTCTTTTACATTATTTAGCTATACCTTGGAAATGACTGACATAAGCTTTTAGACTCAAAAGATACTGTAAAATGGAATTAAGATATTCTATTGTTAATAATATACAGCTGTAACAAGTTTCAACATGTTAATCATAAAATATTTGTAATATATACATTGTTTGGAGTTTCTGAAAATGTTTTCTGTACACTAAAGAAAGTTAGCCAGGAAAAATTTCTTAATTCATATAGATGCATTTGATAATTTTCTGAAAACAAACTTTAGATCATCTCTATATTTTCTCAGCTCTATAGTAGAAAAGGTAAATATTTTACTACGTAACTATACATTCATTTTATGACAATGCCCTACCATATAATCACACACACACACGCATATACACACACACATACACGTACACATGTCTGAGGTCTGGTTATTAAAAAGGACGCAATTACCTATATAATACCACACAATACTACTCTATTATCTTTTAGATGATACTATGACTAAAAGCTTTGTCAATGTGGAGTTGTCCTATGAATACTTTAACCTATTTCAAGAGAGAACTAGTGCTTATTAAAATAAATGGTGGAAAGATAATGCTGTACAGGATCATATTTGGTAACTATTGGAAAATGAAATATAATGGTATTATAAAAATATTTGGATTATAATATTTGAAAAATATCATGTCCCTGAAATTTGGAATTCAAATTTATGGAAGCCTAAAAAATAAATGAAAAAGATGTCAAGAAGTTATCAAAATGATCAACAAAAGAATAGAGAAATCATGAAACAAAATAAATGACCAATAAAACATTTTGAAAGTAGAATTAATTCTCTAAGATTTAGATATTGTTTAAAAAAGCAAAGAAAATAATAAATATATCTAAAAAAGAAAAAATAGCTGTATAAATTTATTAATAATCATATATGATTAGAATGTAAAATGATAAAAATGAAAATGATACTTAAATGGTGAGACTCCTGAACTGCAGCCCTTGTGCCAGGATAAATTCCAGATATTAAAAAATTCTTATGTAAAAAATAAAACTATAACTTACAAGTGTGAGAATGAAACATGTCAACATTTTTAAAGATTAAATAGGCCACACAAAACAGAAAATATAAAATAAATAATTGATTAATTTGGATCTACAAAATTTATTTTTTCCAGCAAAAATGGAAAAAAGCATCTGTGACTTGCACACTAATTCATAAAGACCTTATATATTATTAATACAATGAAAATATCCAAACAGACAAAGATGTGGGTAAAGACCATGAACTGGCAATTTTCAGAAAAGTATATATAAATCACAAATAGAAATATAAAAATATTAATTCACTTGTGATCCAATAAACGGAATCTAATGCTAAATAAATTTTTTCCACTCTTTAATTATCAAAAATTAATAAGTTGTTAATATCCAATGTTATTGTGGAAAGGGAAAAATGACATTCTTAAGTACTGTACTGTTTTGAGTCTGTAAATTAGGAGAAAAAATTTGGCAATACATGTTAGGTTTTCAAATGAGCTTATTCCTTATAACACCTTTTATTTTTATTGCTATTATTCTTACAAATATGACTAAAGTTCAGAAACATGAATTATCCCGATGAGTACGCCAATGCATGGTACATGGTAAATGTTCAATAAATATTTGTCAACCTTCAGCAAATATTGTTGAATAAATAAGCATAATATTGCTTTATTATAAAAGCAATTAGAATGTGTATCCAGAAAATGTATTTTACACATCCAATCAAAAGTGTAATATATCTCCAGTAATAGTGATCACATAAATCAATATGTATTTACACAAAAATATATCTAAAAAATATGTTAAGAAAAGCTAATAGAGAATAATGTGTAAAATATGTAAAATTGTGTTTATAGGCATAGAGAGGTATCTCTCGCCTTTAGTGAAAATGTTAATAATAGGTGGATAATGCTTTATTCTTTGTAAGTTTTTGTATTTTTAGAAATTAATCTTCTATACTCATCATTTTATTATAGTAAAAAAATGAAGCTATTATTATCTGCAAAAATAATTTCATTTATCGAATCTGACATTTTGCCAACAAAGTATATACAAACCAAACAAAAATGTTGTACATGAAAACAATGCATTGGCACGCTATTATCTCATGGGATTATAGAAAATACTATGATACAATTTTGCACATCTGGATTTAGCAATGAGATTATTTATGTTTTCAAGAGATTTATAACAGGATTTGAGTAACTATTTGAATATGACCTGTTTTATGAAATCTGAAAAATGAAAGATATTTTTAACCAACTAGATGAGAAAATGTATATGAACAAATAACCCACTTTATGACATTTTCTTGCAATAATGCAGTATCATTAATAAAGCATTTAAAATGCTCACGCGCTTGTTTTTAGATTGTTAACATAGAATTCCACTGGGATGCATTTCACGTTTTTCTGAAAAGTTCCTTAAGGAAGACAATCCCAGGGAAGAGAGAAGACTAGTGCTGCTTCAAGCTATGTCTTAATAGGCTGTCTTGCTTTATTATATTACTCATCATACAGTATTTCATAACCCTGTTAACAAATGCAATTTAATGAGGAGCAGTAGCTGCCAAAAAGCAAAAAAAGTAAAAGAAAGAAAAAGAAAGTAGAAGAAAAAAGGAAAAGAAAATTGCACGTTCATTAAAATTTAAGAGGTGATCCTTGACCTTGTACCAGTGGATTTAGTGCTCTGTGTGCTTTCTGGATTCGTATTATTGAAAGCATTTCTTTTTAGAGCGTAACCAGTTTCTCACTGTCCAGATATCTGCCTCCCTTGGAAATTTAAATGTTCTCACACAGTGTCATATTCAAACGTAAATAGGAAATTGATCATTTGCTATAGATAAACTATCTCTTCTAATATTTGGTGCATCTATAACGTAGGTACATCCTCCAGTCCAAATATTGCCAACCCAAACATTATGATGCTTGGGGATTGTAAAACAAAATTATTTTATCATATCAGACTTGGGAAACTTCGGAAAGTCATGAAAGATGAATCAAAATAACCCTGACATTGCACAGCAATACACAGGTTTAAATGTACCATAAGGAGAGGCAAAACAATTTACAGACAGGATCACACCTCATGCACTTTAGGAATTGTCATTAGTTATGACAGTTTTATTACATGAGCCTTGACTGGCAAAACAGCCATCCCTTCCTAACAGTTTGATCTCCTAAGACTGTGCGAACAATCATATATCACATAGGTAAATAGAATTCTCAACACATGTGAGTGTCCAGTGCCGTTAAGTATACACAGCAAAGTAAATTTTACCAATATTTTAAAGTGGTCCCAGTGAGAAGAGGTCCATTTTCAATACCTGGAACATCAATATGTGCCAGTGGGTTATATTGCGGTTTAGATTCAAACCACAAAGAAAACACTGGCTTAAGTAAGAAATTTGAGAGATGTACTTATAGCAAGAAATCATGTTTTGAACAATACACTATTACAATTTGTGATTTATAGTACATATATAGCATAATGAGATAGATTTGAATTGTAATTTTTTCTCAAAATGTTATCTCAATATGTTTGCAGCTTTTAATATCATGTTGGGGAATGATATATTCTTTGTTTTGTTTACTTTAAGAGCAAATGAATCATCAATTTCCCTGAAATTTCAAGTTTAGGGAAGCCATCTTCCTCCCACATTACTTCTTTTTTAAGATTTGATATTTCTCTCCATTAATATATGTAAGTTGTTGAACTATTTCGAACTATGCTTAGGAAAAAGAAAGTTGGAAATATCCTGTCAACTAGTTTTAACAACCAAGAGAACATCTGTGACTATACAGAGAAATATTGATTAACATTAATGTAAAATAAAATTTCATGATTTTTAACTAATAGATTCAACAGTAATCAATTCTAGAATGTCATTCAATGTGTGTGTGTGTGTGTGTGTGTCTGTGTGTACTTTCATTTTTCTGTATGCCAGAAAATCTTAATGGCTATACCATGAATATTCTAAATATTCTTCTTTTAGTAGTACAGCACAGTACCTGATGATTTTACTTGATTATTTGTTGAATTAAGTTGAATTAAATAATTAATTTTTGCTACTCATACTCAAGTAGCAAAAAAAAGATTTTTTAAAGAAAAAAATGAAAATACGAAGAATTTAAATTATTATATTGTGAGATAATCATGTGGAAATCTATAAAATATTTTCTGTAAAATAAAATTTTGTAATTTACTGAATATTATTGGGCTTTCAAAATTATAATAATCCTTTCTCTAAAACTGAAGAAAAATTAACAATATGTGGCATAAAATTGTTAAATGATGTATATAGGATGCTGAGTTAAGAAGAGATATTTTGAAAATTCTATTTAATTTTAAATGGGTGAAATATGATTCATGAAATTTCACTCTTTTTCATAAAATATTTTGTCTGAAGTCCATCAAGGATGCAGCTAACTGATGGATCTCTTTTGTTGTTTCCAGCTGAGATGCATTCACATAATCCAGTTTCTTTGTGTCCAGTGGGCATATTCATTAAAATTTCTTCAATAACTAGAACACTAACACTAACAGGTTTTATGATCTCAATCTTGAAATCTACAGGTAATATGAAAAAATTTATGAGGGGCCGGCCTGGTGGCGCAAGCGGTTAAGTGCGCACGCTCCGCTGCCATGGCCTGGGGTTTGCCGGTTCAGATCCTGGGCACGCACCGACACACTGCTGGTTGAGCCATGCTGTGGCGGCGTCCCATATAAAGTGGAGGAAGACGGGCACGGATGTTAGCCCAGGGCCAGTCTTCCTCAGCAAAAAGAGGGGGATTGGCAGATGTTAGCTCAGGGCTGGTCCTCCTCACAGGAAAAAAAAAAAAATTTATGATATTGCTGCCCACTAGTAAAAGGGCCTTATTGAACCTCAGTGATTAAATTCCTAGAAGGTGAATAGGCACTTAACTCCCACAGCTTTCACAAAATGTAACCTTGACTGTTGACAAAGAATAAATAACCTGCCAAATTAGTCCATTTCTCCACCTAAATTATTGACCAGGCTCATAATTCTTTTCGCCAAGGAAACCATTAGAGAAAGAATGTTAGCTACTTTTTGAGTTAGCAGTGGAGGGCTTTTTTAAGAAAAGCATTCTGCCACTTCTTTCCTTGGTTGCATTTATCATTTTTTAGCTTCTTTTTGTTGAGAGATCAGGGAATTCTACAGCTTTGTCCGGGAGGTTCCTTTCAGATTGCCTAGAGAATACTCATCATTCTATACTATATGTGATAAATCCTTCCGCTGTGCTATCTTTGTTTTGAGTTACTCTCCTTGAACCTTTCAAAGTTTAGCATTGTTTATATCCCCCTGGCCTTCTGGCAAAGATTTATATGCATTTCAACTGTCACAATAAATTATATATCCCTTCATGTGGCTGAAACTACAATTGGTCTGCTAATTCCATTGTTCCTTCTCTTGCATTTTTCCCAGGGCTTTTTCTGGGAACTGCAGAGATAACTAGTCCAATAGATTATAAACATCATTGAAACTTTTTATGGTGTTGTCAACTAGTAGTGTGCAGGTCAGGGGCAAAATGATTTTCCTTTTCTTTCAGAAACCTCTTTTATAACACAGAGTCTGTGCACAAATTACACTTCAGCTGATTGTTATTCATTTTTTACTTCAGTTCATATACTACTAATTCTTAGATCAATTTCACAGGAGAAAATTCCATTAGCACTTTCAAGCCATATTTGCATTCTTTACTTCTACTCATATTAAATGTTGTTTTGAATTTAATAGTTGATCTTATAGTGCCATATGACATTAGACAGGGATTTTAGTTATTATAACCAATTGTGAACTATGCTTAGATTGAGAGCACTATTATTCGTTACATAATTTCCAAAACTAACTTTCAACTTAGTTCCCTGTTTGCAAATGGGGACTAATGATAGCCTTTCCCAAGTAAAATAAACAGGTATTATTTGGATTTCTGCCTGAAGAAATTAATGAAAAATATGACTCAGTAAATTAGAGGCAATGGAGACCAGTGGTTAGAGTACAGGGTACAGAATCATATTCCCTGAGTTTAAATTCCAGCACTGCCACTTAGCTAAGTGACCTTGGGTAAGTTATCTAATCTTTTTTTTAAAGACTTTCATCTGTAACATGAAAATTATCCTACTACTAGATGATTATAGAGTTACTGTGAGTATTTTAAAAAGTTTGCTACATGGAAATATCTTAGGAGATTCATGACACAGAGTGAGTACTTGATAAAAGTTGACTATATTTTTATCATTACAAATGTTAATGCAAGGTAGCTAGAGTAGGACATGCAAAGATTTTAAAAGGCACAATATTTGATAGCAAGTGCTCAACTTTGACATTGGCTATAATTTTTTAATTTAAAAAAATGGGAGTACAGATAGGAGAAATCAGAGAAAATCTCACAGAGAACAAAAAGGCATTTATGTCTTGATAATTTACTGAAATTTTTTAAAGATAGAAGGATTATTTTAACTAGTGTAAAAAGGTGTGAGCAAACACAGAGGAAGGAATAGGAATACTCTGCCTAAAAAAGACATTTAAACTTAATGAGCAATTTTAAAGAAGTGATTCAAATGTCGATGAAAAAGGAAAAAAAGTGATGCTATAATCATTGGAAGAAAAGATGGAATTTAACAAAGAAAGACTTACTTGAAGGAAGAATATAGATTTTAAGGATCAAGGGACAATTATGTAGAGATAAATCTTGTAGGTTTTGGAAATAGATTCTACAATAAAAGTAAATTTCTCCAGCCCAGGGATGCTAAATAAGGTTAGGAGAGTTATGTTTCTGAGGGATAATGTTTGAGGAGCACAAAGATACTAATAATTAGAGGCACCTAGATTTGAGGAAAGAAGGGAGAAAAATAACAAGACAAACGTCACAAAGAAAGAGCTTTTAGTTTTCTTTCCTCTTCATGGTTTCCTCTAATTTCTCAAACACAAATGTTTACCAATTTTGACAAATATGTTACTAGTTCATACAAAACTGTGAGTAGAAAAATTCCATAGAATACCATTCTAATTTCATGGTGGTATTATTTCTGATTTTTTAAAAAATTTAAGCGTTTATTATGGGTTCTGCACCCAATTCCAATGTGTGTGTGTGTATATGGAGGGTTTCCCTCCACACCAACCAGAAATGATTAAAACACTAGCTGGGTATTGATAAGAAATTTTCACATTTTGAGGTCTATGGGGTAGCTATTCTGCTTTAAACCTGGTTTGGCCTGAACTAAAGAAACCTGACTTATGGCCTGTCAAACATACATTTTACATGTGCTTTAACCATTAAAGCATGTATTAAACATTATCACAAAGTGAAAGAATGTACTCTTTGAAGACAAGGATGCATACTTCCTTTCCTATGATGCCAGTATCCTTAACCCCAATATCAGTACTCCTGAAGGTGTTTCCTTTCCCAGACATCAGGGTCATGTTGACCTGCTAAGCCGCAACTGAATACTCTTTGAAACTTTGACAAAATATATCTTGGGCATAGTTAATGTTTCTTCTTTGTTCTAAAAAGGTGTGAAACTGTACAGAGAGCCATGCTTCTCTGGAACGCCGTCTTCCTTTGTGGAGACTGCCGTCCCGGGCTAGTCCTCAGCTTGGCTCAGGTCAATCTCACCTTCTCTCTTTTCTCTGTAGAATGGTTATTGGCTGAGTGCATCAACAGTATCCTACAGTCTCTGAGTTCAGTTCTTACACTATTTACCTGATGATAGCATCAGATTCCTCAGATTAAGTGTTCAGTCCTACAAGACTGCTGCCCCCTCCTCCTTCAGATGCCCGTTGCAAGTCCAGGTTGTCACTTGTGCTTGTGACCAACTGGCTATAAATCAGAGGTTTCCATGACCCCCTCTCCTTGGGTTTGATTAATTTGCTAGAGTTGCTCACAGAAGTCAGGTAAACATTTTACTTACTAGATCACCAGTTTATTATGAAAGGGTATAACTCAGGAACACCTGATGGAACCGATGCATAGGGCAAGGTATGGGGAAAGGTTGCAGAGCTTCCACACTCTCTCTGAGCGTGCCACTCTCCCTGAATCTCCACCTGTTAACCAACTCAGAAGTTGTCTCAACCCAGTCCTTTTGAGTTTTTATGGAGGCTTCATTACATAGACATGATTGATTAAATCATTAGCCATTGGCAATTGATTCCACCTCTAACCTCTCTCTCCTCCCCTGAGGCCAGAGGCTGGTGATGGAACTGAAAATTCCAATCCTCTAATTGTATGGTTGGTTCTCCTGGCAACCAGCCCCCATCCTCAGGTACGGTTGGAAAAGTCACCTCATTAACATTACAAAAGGCACCTTCATAATTCTTATCATTTAGGAAATTCCAAGAGTTTTAGGAGCTCTGTGCCAGAAAAGGGGACAAAGACAAAATATATATTTCTTATTATAAATCACAATATGGCAGTATTGTAATTTATTTTGATAATTTAAAAAGAAACAAAATCTAAAAACACTAAAAAGCATTTACTGCTTAAACATTTCTAAAAAAAAAAGTATTAAAACTTTAATCTCAAATAAGGATCTAAACTATTTACGATGAATTATCTAGAAAGAAACTATTCATCAAATGTTTGGTGTATATGTTTACCTGAATCAAAATGTCACATGATTAATCTTATCAGTTATGTACAGGCTTTGATATGAGCTTTGAAAATATGTTTTGATATAACATTGAAAATATTTAGTAAATGTTACATGATTTGTTACAACATCAAGACTGAATCTCATTCAATATTCTTCAAACATTCATTGGATTTTATATCTAACCTAATTTTAAAACTGTGATTTTAATTATAATTATAATATTTTCCTCCATTAGATATTCATAAAAGTGGTCATTTATAATTACTGGCTGGTGGCCAGTTTCTTTGTAGAGATTATGTGTGATATTAGAATGCCATTCAGGGCACCTTACCTTGTGATCACAAACCACCTTTAGGCACAAGACCAATAGAAGTTATAAAAAATTAGAAAAAAGGTTTTGTTTTTTTAACTATTTAGAAGAAATACTACCTTTATACAACTCCGTACAACAACGATATTTTCCAATTTTGATTAGAGATCCCTTGGCTTACGACAAGTAATAATACAGTTTTTTAAGAGGATATTCACTAGACTTTTGCTTTGAGAATTCTTTAAATTGTTGTTATTAATATATCTTCTATTTCATCGGAGTGAACTATTGCATCCATCCTTCTTCCATAGAGGTCCAGACTATAGGAATTTAAATAATTTTGAATATAATAAAACATAACGAACCTTTAACATTCAGGCAGAATTTTTTCACTGGAATTTATTTGTTATTCTGGTAAACATTTTGATTACTGATTAATCAAATCCACAAAATAGAATATATCATTATAGATTTAAATTCATATATACACAGTTGATTGTGGCTTTGTGTAAGTTCTATTGTTTTCCAAAAATATTAACGATTATTATTCTAATAAAGTTACATTGTATCCCAAGAGAGGAATAAATTACCTTTAAAATAAAGAATAGTTGTTGAATTGAATAACATGAAATAGGATAATGCTTCTCAGCTAGAATAAGTAGTAGTATACATACATGGAGTTTTTTTTAAAAAGTCTCTTGAAATCTTAGAAAATATTCACATAGTTTCAGTCAGAGTGTTACCCGGACTTGTATAATTCTTAACGTTTCAGCTTGGTTTTTACAAGAAGTTTTAATTCCTCTGTGCAACCTTTGTGAGAAGGTGAGAGTGAATAGAGCATGATATATAGAGACATAAGTGTGAAGACAGCAGAAGCTCTCCAGGAAAGACTTCGAGATACAAGCAAGAGCAATAATGACAAATGCTACTGAATAAATGGACGGAGATAAAGAAAGATCAGTGGAGTATTGCAGCTGAGGGCATTTCATGCGTTTTTGGTACATTAAAAAAGAAGAGGAGAAATAGGTGAAAGTGTATGTGTGTGTATATGCGTGCATACATACAATGTATAGTTTTGTAGATATCTCTTTTTCATGAAAACCCGTGCTCTTTCACCTTAACAGCTAACCATGTAATCGTAGTTTCCTCCCCTTTCTATTTCTTCACCAGTCTGATTGCTGTGGCGTCATCAGGGTAATCTATAAGATGACTCTTATAACAAAGAAAAACAGAAAAATTATGAACCTTAGAAGAGCATAAGATAGTCATTTTACAGGACAAGGAAACTCACAGTAAAGAAAATTCTAAAATAGAACTAAGAAAAATGTAAAGCTGACACGTCAGAGAAATAGTAGCAAGACAAGAAATCAAGATCACTCCTAATATCTAAGAGAACAAAGGATACAGATAAGAGACCTGCAAGGAGAATTCTCCACTCAGGAAAACTGGTCTTCTGATAAGAGTTTTTTTTTTCTTTACAAGATTAACAATTCCTATTATAACTCTAGGGCTTGAAAATAAACAGCATTAGAAATGTCATAATAAATACATGATATTGTGTCAGAAGGTAAAGAAGTAAGTTTGTAAAAATCTAACAATTATAGTTATATGTAAATGATTATTGTTCTTTGAATATATTTATGAAATTGATTAAAGTATTCAATGTTACCTGCTTTTAAAGTATGCTAGACAGATAAAACATTAAGGCATTCAGCACATAACTCGTTTTTTTGCCATTGTACATATAGTCACATGTTGTGATTGTTAGCAACATTTTCTTTGCTGCCTTTTACTATTTGGCAAATATATTAAACATAATGTCCAATTTAATTGACTTCTAGATACTTTTCTGTAATTTAATATAAGAAAAAATGTTTTTGTGTTTCTGTACTCTGTAAAATTTGAAGTCCAGTAAGTTTTTGAAATATGGTATAATAAATGCAAAATTGCCTGAATATTATTTTTAAGTGATGGATATACTTTCAAAGTAAGGGTAATTTTGAAAAAATGGAAAAGGTTAAAATTTATGTTAAGTTGTTAAAGATTATAACTGTACTTAGGAAATTGAATAAAATAATAGATGTCAAGAAATCTTTGTCTTGATATAGCTATTACAACTAACCATATTATTGTCATATTTTCAATTGTCCCGTTCCGAAACTGGATATTTCTGAGATTTTCCACAAGCTGCTTAACTTCACTTTCCTAATTACTAGATATAGGATCTGGAACACATAAATACAGAACCTTGGGCTCTAAAATTTTAAGATTCCATGTAATTGTTATGTATGTCTACATGTAATACAAACTATCATAAAAGCAGTCATAGTCTGCACATCAAGGTGACTGCACATTCTTTCCACACATACATTAGCCTTTGATTCATTTCCTCATTTCCAGACAATAATAGAAATAATATATTTATTATACTGTCATTATTAATTTAAATGCAATCATTTTCTTTCATCTTTCTACTTTATAGTAAAAAAAGTCATTTTCAAATGTCTTCTCACTTAACTACTACAATCTAAACTTTCTGAAACCACTTTATTAGATAAAATTGATCTGTCTTTCCTAAGGTGGCAACTCAATTACTAGTTTAACGAGATCCCTATGTCATATGAAGGTAGGAATAACTCAAAACAAATGCATTCAGAATGAAAATAAACTGGAAATGTCGCCAAGTAGGTGTCTGGAGAAACTCAAAGGTGGGTTTGGAAGCAATTAACTATTTTTCCAAGTTGTTTCTTTTCCTTTTGTGTGTTAAGGAGATGTAACCACCAACCATCCTGAAACTGACCAAGCCTTACCACAAGAGCTATGCCTATGACCTTTGCCTTGTTTTTAATGCAAAGATTTCTCCAGGAGGAGCTTAGGCCTCATCATTTGGAAGCATCTTCTCTAGCTGAGCCTGTACAAGCGAATATCCGCCTCTCCCTCTTGAATATTCATTCCCCAACCAAATAAAAGTTCCTGCTCCCCTTTGTTCTGGGACACCATGACTTTGGAAATGATTCCTCATGGCCTCCTATTTGCTGCAAATACACTTTACTTTGTGAGACAACTTCCACTGGTGTAGAGTCTTATTTAACTCACCAGGAGGCAAGCCACTTGATTTGGTTACAGAAATATTTGTGTAAATAACTAGGGTAAAATGGTTCACATAGACTTTGTAATAAGATACAAATTTGGAGTTCAAAAACTTTCAATAACTTAGAAAATATTGGCATAAATATACAGACAATTTGCTTATCATGCTAAAATTAGAGAATTAATCCATGACAGATCTCAGCACTTCTCTTTTTTGTTCTTTTTTCCTTACTACAATGCCTTTCTGATTCTATTCTGCATACCTAAATCCTACCTGTCTTTATGATAAAATATTTGAACTCACCTTCCTCAAGAATTTTTAACTAGTGAATCATATTTCAAATTATTCTATTCCATCTTGTATATGCTATCTGTTCCTATTAAAAATTCTAAAAAGATTTTTCTCATAAATGTTTATAAATTTTAGGTACATTGACTGCTTGGGTTTTATTTTTATATTCATGTCTTCCTCATGATACTAATTTTTGAAGACTGACATCTTCTACCCTCATTTAGTCATTGTGCCTAGTTTAATGTCATATTTACAGAAAGTAGTCAGTAAATATTCTATTTTTTTCTAAAAAAAATAATGAAATAGTTCTACCTAGCTTACTCTCAGATATTATTAAACAGTTTAACGTATTAAATTGTGAATTTTAAAAATATTTTCAAAAAAGAAATATTGTTCAACTGAATCCAAAAGATTGAAAATTCTCCCTAGCAAAACCCATAGAATGTACAATACCAAGAATGAACTCTATGTAAACTATGAACTTTGGGAAATAATAATGTGTCAATGTAGGTTAATGAATTGTAACAAAGGTACCACTCTGACAGAGAATGTTCAGAGACCATATGCATGTGTGAAGGCAGGGGGTGAATAGGTACTCTGTGTATTTTCTGCTCAATTTTGCTATGAATCTAAAACTGCTCTAAAATTAAAATCTACAAAAAACTGCTCCCTAGTAATTATAGACATTTTCACTATGTTTGTTGTGGATAAGCTTTATTGAAAAGTTTTAAAAAGAAAAATCTAAACAAACTTCATATAAATATTTCCAAGAAAATAATAATAGGAGATCACTTAATAAGGTAAATTTAGCTATTAATAAAATTAATCAGTGTAATTTCAATGTATTGTATAAAGAATTCCTATGTGGAAGAGATTTGACCAGTATAAATACAGGGAGTAAAACTTTTGCTTAAATATGAAGAAATACTTTGTATCAATTGATGTCTTTCATATATTAGACGTTTCCTATTAGAATGAAAAATGTTCAGATATGAACTAGAAAGGAATTTCATGAAAAACTAAAAGAATGTTGTAGATTAAAGAATCAATTAGAAAGATATGAGAATGTTCATGGTCAAGAAGTATTTATCATAGTATTATTTCTTAGTTCCATGTAAAAATATGGTTTCTGTATACTCTTTTCATCATAATATTGAACTTATTCTTACAGATAAATTTGAACCAATTTAAGAAAAAAAAGACTGTAATATAAATTCTAAATTATATACAAAACTTACATGCTTTGTGAAATTTTTGTTTAACATCATGAATAGTAGATGTTTGCATCACCTGAAACAGAAAAGAAAATAGAGAGAATTATAAGGAAAAAGTGTTTATTTGTTTGCTATATATTTGTTTAAGAAGAAAATATAATTTAATATGTTTAAAGTGTAAAATTACAGCCAGTTTGCTTTGTTTAGCTTTTCAGTCACTACTGCTTTGACAACCTTGAAACATTGCATCAATATACCTTTTTCTAAAATGTTATATTTATATGTAGCACTGATGGTGTTATTATGGGGGTTCACCCAAAGTTTTATCTCTAAAATATATTTTTGAATTTTCTCTGGCCATAATATTCAATTTCTGGTTGCCAAACTGGTGAGACTATCAACTAAAAGTTTGAGTAATTGCACAAGATAGATAGAAGGTAAAACAGTGTCTAGCAGAGGAGCCTGAGTATATGAGATTGATTTATATGGACAAAGAGGAAAATGTTACTTCAGAGCATCATGAGAAAAAAATATTCCATCTAAGCCCTCTAGTTAGTTATGTTATTAAAATTCCCATCCAAGAATGCTATAGGTCTATCAAAATCCACCTTAGATATATTATTTGCATTTTTAAAGTGTATAATGGTTTGACCAATTATTTGTTCCTAATCTACTAAAATTAACTCTTTATAACATTGGCTAAATGAATAAAAGAAATGTTTCTTCATCGAAACTGGAAAATTCATGAGGTTACGAGTTCTATCCAAATACCTCAAGCCATCACAATACTTTTTGACTTTCTAACTTTGTTCATGTCAAACTCACAAACTGAAATTCCCTTCCAATTCTGATCGCTGTCGTTGGCTTATGAAAAACCCAATAATCCTTCAAAGTCTACAACAAAAATCATTTTTATAATCATGCAAGAAAAATATATTACCTTTCGTTAAACATGTATAGAATATTGTGCCCATGATTTATTTTATTATATTGCTACACTAAAATCTTCTTATAGCTATTTTGGGAGGTTGAAATGAAAAAAAATGCATAAAGGGATGACACATAATAATACCCCAGGCAGTTCTTATTAACATTATTATATTATGTTTAACATTTTATTGTATCTTAAAAGTATAACAATGAATACATTTTTTTTTTACCATATTCCCCTCCCTGTTTAACAGAACTATAACCAACAGTGGGCTATACCATTTAGAAAAAGTGTTTTTTTGATTTCTTCTACAGACATATGATTTACCAAATAAGAAAGTTCTAAGATTTAAGCACTGAAGAATGATATTAATTCCCATTTGTGTTATACTCTAAATAACAAAAGGAACCTAAAGTGTTCTGTTGGTATAACATTTTCAAATATTTCATGGCATTGCTCTTCTCTGGAAGATGTTAGGAAATATTTGAAAAACAGCTTTTAGAGAGAGTAATATATATACACTTGAACATATATGCATTTTAATTTTCATTATTGAAGTTTGATATTTGAATTATATTTTTAAAATGCAATGGTCTGTTTTAACACTGTTCCTTGTTTTACCTCACTGTTACTTAATCACAAAACACATTTATATGTTGCTTCCTCTGATAGGGATGCCTAAAATCCACACGCTATTCTCTAGAGTAGCAAATATTTGTCCATTAGTCATTTCAAGGACCATCTAATTTGGAAAAACAAGTAATATTCATGATCAATAACTCCTCAGTTAGGGTTTGCTGTGTGCTTCACTTTATGAAGTCGTATTATCTTCAAACAATCTTTGAGGTCCTTGAGGGCAAACACCTAGTATTACTGTAGTTTCTATTTCTACATGTACGCAATATAGCATATAATAAAGTTTTTGTGTGTGTGTGTGTGTGAGGTAGATTAGCCCTGAGCTAACATCTGTTGCCAATCCTCCTTGTTTTTTTTCTGAGGAAGATTGGCCCTGGGCTAACATCTGTGCCCATCTTCCTCTACTTTATACGGGATGCCACCACAGCATGGCTTGATGAACAGTGAGTAGGTCTGCGCCAGGGATGTGAACCTGCAAACCCTGGGCCACCAAAGTGGAGTGCGCAAACTTAATCGCTACGCCACCGGGCCAGCCCTAGCATATAATAAAGTGTTAAGTCACTTTTGTTGAAGTCAAAAATAAAGTTATGAGTGCAAAGACATGAAAACAAATGAAGTTCCTTAATCTGATATGAAAATTTTTTCACAAGCAGATTTCTCTGGAAAAGCTGTATGCTTTTCTTCAATCTAGAATAATTTAAATGACAATCTTCTAATTTGACATATGCATGTTCTTCTCTGAATTTCCACTTTCAAGACTAAGATTATATTCCCCTGAAAGAAACCTGCATGTGGAAGTGGGCTGTTATTACAAGCTTTTTTTTTTTTTTTTTTGTGAGGAAGATCTGCCCTGAGCTAACATCTGCCAATCCTCCTCTTTTTGCTGAGGAAGACTGGCCGTTGGCTAACATCCATGCCCATCTTCCTCTACTTTATATGGGATGCCGCCACAACATTGCTTGACAAGTGGTGTGTCAGTGCGCGTCTGGGATCCGAACTGGTGAACGCCGGGCCGCCGCTGCAGAGCGCGTGCATTTAACTGCTTGTGCCTCAGGCCGGCCTCATGTTATTACAAGCTTTTAACAAGGTTTTTAATTTATTTTTACTTTTTAAAATTACATTTGACTTTCGCATGTTAGAAAAGTGCTGATTTTGAATAGATCTTTGAGAACTGCCCTTTCTGGAGCAATTTTAGTCAAATACAACAGAAAAAAAATAATTAACCATTAAATGATTCAGCCAGCATTGCTCAATTAGCCACAAGACTGTGCTTGATCAACTCTTCCAGTCCTTTAGTTGTACTCAGAGCACAAAAAGAAGAAAAGATGATAATTAACAGAGCATATAAGACTTTCTGATTACTAAGTTGATGTCTCTGTAGTTTCATCAAGAATTTTATTCATAATAACTTCTACTTTTTAGCCAGTTTTACAATCTCTTAAAAAGGACAAGCTATCATCACAATAATGTATTCATTTTTATGGATCACAATTAATTGTGCAGATGGGAGAGATAAGTGTTCCTACATCTGAATTCCTGAAATTCTCTTCATTAATGTCTCTTTCTCACCAGAGAAAATTAATTTTAAAATGCTAAGTAGACAAGGTAAATGATTTTTGTTTCTTGAACCAAAAATTTACTTCTAAATTTCAACTGATAATAGTTAAGTTTTGGGATATTATTATTTTATCCAACTTTTAAGTTGATGGATTTAGAAAAACCTTTTTACATTCAAGTGAAATCTAGGATTTGCCTGTATTTGCCCCATACAAAGACTCTTGAGTATTTCACAAAAAAACTTTTTTGTCCTGTTGCTACTATTTTATACTATACTATAGCCACTTTCTCAGGAATTCTTCGCAATGAATAGATGTTTCCAGAATACTGTTTGTCCTGCATAGAGAAATAAAAATTAAGTGGTAAGGCAAAACAACAACCACTTGAAATTTCATTGACAGAGTAATTACAATGTGCAAACCAAAAATTGTCAGTAAACTTTGTCTACCAGTAAAGATACGGAAAGAAACGGAATAAAAGATAAGTCGGATAGAAATTATTAGATATAGAGCTGTAAAAATACACACTCACACACACACAAACAAATACAAAATATTCAGTGCAGGGTTCCTAACTGCCACGGGCTTTTTCTTCCTGCTTTTTTTGAGATGCAACGGAGAGTACTAGCCTAGAGAATCATATTTTAAAATTGACTACTTCAGGAAAGTTCAAAAAATAGCTCTAAAAATTTCCCTTAGAAGGTTTTATGGTTACAAATAGAATATGTAGTTGCATATATTTTACTCAGAATGGACAGTGAGTTTTCTGAGTAAACAAATATTATTTTATTAGTAAGTGATCTTCAGATTGTAACTAAAATATCAATAAGGGGGGCCCAGCCCAGTGGCATAGCAGTTAAGTTCCTGCACTCCGTTCTGGTGGCCTGGGGTTCACAGGGTCAGACTCGGGCACAACCCATGCACCACTTATCAAGCCTTTTTGTGGCCGCGTCCTATATAAAGTAGAGGGAGATGGGCAAGGATGTTAGCCCAGGGCCAGTCTTCCTCAGCAAAGAAATAGAGGAAGATTGGCAACAGATGTTAGCTTAGGGCTAATCTTCCTCAAAAAAAAAAAAAAATATATATATATATATATAAAAATAAGTGGGAGAGGCTCCAAGATTGTGGGTAGGAAGATCCCCAGTTCACCTCCTCCCTACATATTGATCATTTCCCTTTGAAAAAGATCTGAAAACTAGGTGAACTGCTCTCCACAACAAAGGATAAAAGGACCACATCAAGATGGGTAGGAGAGGCAGAGACAGAGCCTCGCATAAAAAACCCACCCCCAGCGTGGCGACATGCAATAAGGAGGGATCGCACAGACAGGTGCTTCTCTCAGAGGAGCAAGGAGTTGGTGCCCCACATCAGGCACCCTGACTTCTGGGATCTACACCAGAGAGAAGAGCCCTCAAAACATCTGGCTTGAAAAAACAACAGGGCTGACGTCCAAGGGACTCCAGGTGCTATAGGAAACCGAGGTAACCCACTTAAAGAGTTCATATGTTGTCTTGCTCACCCAAGACCCAGAGAAAAAACAGCAGTTTGAGAAGAGCCTAGACTGTATGTGAAGGAGATTCATTTGCTGAACTAGGTGCCTCAGCTGGAGGGGCAAGAGACAGTTGAGGTGTTCCCCAGAAACCAAGGAACTGGGGGATGCTAGTGTTGCGCTCTCTGCCTAGGCTGCTGGCTCAGGTGCATGGGCTCAGACACGGCTCCCTCTTGCCGCCTAGCTAAGACTGTTGCGACTGGGGGTGAGCAGTCACAATGCTATCCCACTGTCTTACTCAAACCAGAGTGCCGGTGGTTACAACACTCCCCCATTCCCTGGCCAGAGCAGGAAAGCGTAAATGGTTGGGGGCATTTTTGAGCTCCCTAGCTAAAGACTACAAGCCTGTAGATTGTGAAGCCGTCAGGGTGTTCTCCTACTCCTAGGCTAAAGCCAGTGCACAAAAAGGCACTGCATTTCTCAATGCTACAGGTGGGCGCAGTCAAGACATTTTCTTGCTGCCTTCCTGAAGTCAGCAAGTGTATCCCACACCCTACACTCCCCAGATGCCTTGCTGAAGCTCGTAGGTTCAAACCTTCCACACAAAGGACACCTCTTGATTGCCTGACCCTGGTGGTTAAGGTTGGTTGGCTGTACATGAGCTCCACAGGACTGTAACAATAGGGAAGACAGTTCTTGGCAGACCACCACTGCCAGGACACTACAAAGACAGGGGACTAAAAC
Organism: Diceros bicornis minor; assembly: GCF_020826845.1. Lineage (NCBI taxonomy): Eukaryota > Metazoa > Chordata > Mammalia > Perissodactyla > Rhinocerotidae > Diceros > Diceros bicornis. Next base: position 50,661,830 of record NC_080747.1, read on the forward strand.
ACAAACCCAGTCTTCCTGTGAAAAAGGCCTATTTACTTACCATGGAACCTCAACCTGACAGAAAGGTTTCAAGTTTCTCACATACCTAGAGGCTAAGGAGGAGCTCCCAGGGAACATAAGCAGGGAGACACCATTTTTGCACACTCCTCTTGCTCTCACTACTGATTGATGAGATTTCGCCGAAAGGAGATTATACACTTATCTGGAGCTCTGCGTTTTGCAATGGTTGCCCAGGAGACACCTTCGGATTTCCCGGTCAGGAAGCCAGCAGGGATAACAGTTGTAGCCCCACAGGACTGTATTTGTTAGCATACCTTAAAAGCTGCTGCTTGAAGATCTGGCTCCCAGTCAGCCTGCAACTAGATGCTAAGTGAGATTCCTCCTCTTGGAACACTGACAGATCTTGGTATACCCTCAACAATGGGGGCATACCAAGAATAAATCATACAGTCTGGACAATCACATGGGTTCAAGGGACAACCAAGACCTAGGGCAAGGTTGAACAAGAAGGATCATCACCTACATACACAAAGCCACTCCTTCAAGACTGAGAAAGTTAGCCATTTCTAATACATAGAAACAAACACAGAAAGTCAAGCAAAATGAGGAGACAGAGGAATATGTTCCAAATGAGACAAATCCGCAAAAGAAGACATAAAGGATACAGAGATAGGTAATATACCTGATAAAGAATTCAAAGCAATGGTCATAAAAATGTTCACCAAACTAAGGAGAAGAATGGATGAATACAGTGAGAACTTCAACAAAGAGATTGAAAGTATAAGGAAGTTTCAAACAGAAGTAACAGATCTGAAGAATACAAAAACTTAACTGAAAAATACACTAGAGGGGTTCAACAGCAGACTGGGTGAAGTAGAAGGAAAGATCAGTAAGCTGGAAGACAAAGCAGTAGAACACACCCAAACAGATTAGCAAAAAGAAAAAAGAACTTTAAAAAATGAAGATAACTTAGGGGACCCATGGAACAACATCATGTGGAGTAACATTTGCATCATAGGGGTCCCAGAAAGAGAAGAGAGGAAGGAACAGAAAACTTACTTGAAGAAATAATGGCTGAAAACTTCCCTAATCTGGGGAAGGAAACATCATCCAAGTACAAGAAGCCCAGATTGTTCCAAATAAGATGAACCCAAAGAGCTCTACACCAAGGCATATAATTAAAATATCAAAAGTTAAACATGTAGAGAGAATCTTGAAGCAGCAAGAGAGAAAAAAATTGTTACAGATAAGGGAAACCCTGATACTGGCTCAAAACAAGGTTGACATAAGGGAAGGCATATTGTAAAAAAGAAACCATGCTGTAACTATGAATGACCTCTGATTAACTGACATGCTCTGTGAATTTTATGGTCCCTCCCAGCTGCAATGAGTTGATAACTTTGTTCTTTTGAGTTCCTTAGGAATGTGATGAGCCCCGGGCAGAGAGTCTATGCTGATAGCCATCATCAAGGACAACTAAAAGATCAGGGTAGAGGATGTTGCTCTGGTCTCTGATGCATATCCAGTAAAAAAAAAAAAAAAAGAAAACACTATCAGGAACTAAGAACAGATGTCTGTCTCCATCCTGAGACCAGATGCCTCCCCCAGTCAGAGACCAGCCCCCTATAAAACTCGCCTGTAGTCTTTGTTCTGTAAGATGGTTCTTTCGGACATGAGTCAACCACCTTCCCTCTTGCTAGCAAGCTATAATAAAGCTCTCTCTCTCTCCTACCACCTTGCCTCTAGACCATTGCCATGTGTTGCGGTGGGCAGAAGACCCCCCCTTAGGCAGTAACAAACCCATAAGGCTATCAGCAGATTTCTCAGCAGAAACTTTGCAGGCCAGAAGGGAAAGGCATGACAGATTCAAACTACTGAAAGAAAAAAACTTTCCACCAAGAATATTCTACCCAGCAAGGTTATCATTCAGATTTGAAGGAGAGATAAGGAGTTTTCCTGACAAGCAAAAGCTAAAGGAGTTTATCACCACTAAACTGGCTTTATAAGAAATATTAAAGGGACCCCTTTAAGATAAAAAGAAATGGCATTAATTAATAACAAGAAAACATGTGAAAGTAAAAATCTCACTAGAGAATGTAAGTATATAGTAAAGGTAGTGGATTAATCACTTATAAAACTAAATAACTAGTTTAGGGATACATAAAATAAAAAGATATAAAAGATGACATCAGAAACATAAAATGGTGGGAGGGGAGTAAAAATGTAGAGTTTTGGAATGTGTTCAAATTAAATTGTTATCAACTTATATATGTTATATACATATATATGCAAATATGATGGTTATATACATAGGATGATATATGTGAACCTCACAACCGCAAAACAAAAACTGATAGTAACTATAAAAAAGAAAATGAGAAAGGAATAAAAACATAACACTAAAGAAAGTCATCAAACCACTAGAGAAAAGAGAAAGAGAAGATGAAAGAACCAGAGAACTACAAAAAACAGTCAGAAAACAATTAATGAAATGACAATAAGTACATACCTATCAATAATTACTTTAAATGTAAATGGACTAAATTATCCAATCAAAAGACATAGAGTGGTTGAATGAATAAAAAAATAAGACCCATCCACATACTGCCTACAAGACACTCAATTCAGAAGTAAGGGTGTACATAGACAGAAAGTGAAGGAATAGAAAAAGATACTCCATGCAAAGGGAAACAAAAAGAAAGCTGGTGTAGCTATACTCATAACAGACAAAATTGACTTTAAAATGACTGTATAAAAGGACAAAGAAGGACACTAATATATATATATATAATACATTAAAAAATTATATATATAATATATATATTTATAAATATATATGCACCCAGTACAGGAGCACCAAAATATATAAAGCAAATATTATCAGACCTAAAGGGAGAAATTGACAGCAACATAATAATAGCAGGGGACTTTAGTACCCCACTGACATCAATGGATAGATCATCCAGACAGGAAATCAGTAAGAAAACATCAGTCTTAAACAACACATTCAACAGATGAATCGAATAAATATATATAGAACATTCCATCCCAAAATAGCAGAATACACATCTTTCTCAAGTGCACATGGAACATTCTCCAAGATAAAACACATATTAGGCCACAAAACAAATCTCAATAAATTAAAGAACACTGAAATCATATCAAGCATCTTTTCTGACCATAATGGTGTGAAACTAGAAAACAATTGCAAGAAGAGAAGTAGAAACATTACAAACACATGGAGATTAAAAAACATGTTACTGAACAAATACTGGCTCATGGAAGAAATTAAAGGAGAAATTTAAAAAACACCTAGAGACAAACAAAAAAAAAAATATGACATAACAAAATCTATGGAATGTAGCAAAAGCAGTTCTACGAGGGAAATTCACAGCAATACACTCCTACCTCAATAAACAAGAAAAATCTCAAACAAACAGTTTAAATTTGCACTTAAAGGAATTAGTGAAAGAAGAACAAATGAAGCCCAAAGTTAGTAGATGGAAGGAAATAATAAAGATCAAAGTGGAAATAAATAAAATAGAAACTAGAAGAACAATAGAAAAGATCAATGAAACTAAGAGCTGGTTATTTGAAAAGGTAAATAAAATTGACAAACCTTTATCTAGACTCACCAAGAAAAAAAAAAGAAGGCTCAAATAAATAAAATGAGAAATGAAAGAGGAGAAATTACAACTGCTACCACAGAAATACAAAAGATCGTAAGAGGTTGCTGTGAACAGTTATACAACAACAAATTGGACAAACTAGAAGAAATGGATAAATTGCCAAGATTGAATCATGAAGAACTAGAAATCTGAATAGACCAATTACTAGTAAAGAGAATGAATTAGTAATCAAAAACCTCCCAACAAACAAAAATCCAGGACCAGACGGCTTCACTGGTAAATTCTACGAAAGATTCAAAGAAGATTTAACACCTATCTTTCTCAAACTCTTCCAAAAAATTGAAGAAGAGAAAAAGCTTCCAAACTCATTTTGTGAGGCCAAGATTGTTCTAATGCCAAAACCAGACAAGGACACCAGAGAAAAAGAAAACTACAAGCTAATATCCCTGATGAACATAGATGAAAAATTCCTCAACAAATATTAGCAAACCAAATTCAACAAAGGATTATACATCACAATCAAGTGAGATTTATTCCAGGGATGCAAGGATGATTCAACATCCCCAAATCAATTAATGATGCACTACATTAACAAAATGGAAGCTAAAAATCATATGATCATCTAGATAGATGCAGAAAAAGCATTTGACAAAATTCAACATCCATTTATGAGAAAAACTCTCAATAAAATGGGTACAGAAGAAAAATATCTCAACATAATAAAGCCCATATATGACAAACCCACAGCTAATATCATACTCAATGGTGAAAAACTGTAAGTGTTTCCTTTCAGATCAGGAACAAGACAAGGATGCTCCCTCTCCCCACTTTTATTCAACATAGTATTGGAAGTCTTAGGCACAGCAATTAGGCAAGAAAAAGAAATAAAAGGCAAAAAAATTGGAAAGGAAGAAGTAAAACTGTCACTATTTGCAGATGACATGATACTATATGTAGAAAACCCTAAAGACTTCACCAAAAATCTGTATGATTTTTGGGTACCTAAGTTTATCAAATTTAATTTTTGCATAGTTTTTATATTATTTTAACATTGCAGACATAAATAAAGACAATTTTAATAGCTACTCTAATATTTGATTTTTGTAATCCTTCAATAAAATTAACAGTCCTTTATTGACTAGCATATTTATTTATAGTATTTACTACCAAGCCATTTCATCTTTATTTAATATGAAAGTAGTAAGTCTTTATATGTTATTTATTGAAATGGCTATTCCTATATGCTTGTTTTCTATCTTATAGCTTGAAATCAAAACATATTGAAAATATGAATGAAAATTTAAAACTGAAATGAGAGTTTGATATACTAACAAAATACAAAAAAAAAGAAATGTTTTAAAATTAAAAAATAAATTATATTTTAAGAACGCAAAACTTTCCATGATGAATACTCTTTCTAGAATACTTTTAGAATATATGTTTTACAGCCAATCTAGGTTGTAGAATATTTTAGGACTGAAGGGGATGATAAAGAGCACAGAGTTAAAAGTATATTTTTAAGAATAAAATAGAGCCTAGTGAAATTAATCTTTATGATTACCTCTTAGACTTCTTAATATTTATGATTACTTGCTTTCCTATTGCAAGTTTGTGAAGCCTAGAAAATAATCCTTGCACTCAAGAAGGTTTACATTTAATATGATATTAATGAAATAACGAAGCCCAAGCCATGTTTAAATGAAATGGTTTCTGTATCGATCCTGAAGGACCATTTTAAATAAAATAATATCATGTATGAGCAAACTAAGAAGTAATCATTTAAAGAAATCTGTTAAAAATGCTAGTGATCAAAGGCAGCCATTTTCCTTTCCAAATAGCCGCAAGTATTATTACGTGAAAATCGACTGCTATGTGAAGAAAGTAGTTAACAAATGAATGATATTCTATTACCATTTGATTAATCATTGAGCTTCATGATCATAAGAAAAAGACTTAAGTGTGTATGCATAATCCATATTAATTTATAATCATTTCTTTGAAAAAGGTCATTTTTCCATAATACAATTCTTCATCAATAATACAGTTCATTAAAACGTAAATGCAGATAAAAATGGAGGGAGAAAAAGTCCATATAGTATATTTTAAATCTAGATTGAATTTTCTTAATTACAATGTGTAAAATATGTCAGGGTCCATATTAAGTGACATAATTGCCTAATGATGACCAGAATAGAAAGACTTTCTCAGAATAAGTAAGGATTTACAGTCTGTTGAAAAATTACTGATTAAAAAATAATTGGTTTCCACTTGTTGATTTGCAATGACAATGAGAGGGACATTTACCAAAGTCACTTTGTCTTCAGTTGTAAAAGGGAATATTTATCAGTAATAAAAGTGTACTTATTCTATGCTGTTGTGGTGATTGCAAAAATAGCCACAATATTTTGCAGATCCTCCTGTCAAGAGGTAGAGTTTATTTCCCCAGACCTTAAATTTAGGCTAGCCTGGTGATTTGCTTTAATCAAAAGTATGTGTTAAAAGTGAGGTTGTACAAGTTGCAAATCTAAGACTCAGGAGGCTGTGCATTTCCATTCTTTCTGATAATACCCTTGATGGCCCCAAGTAAAGAAGCCAGAGGTAGCTTCCCAAGTGATGACAGACACATGGCCCCATTGTTCCCTTTCATCCAGCTCGCTCTTGGATCAGAGTCATCCAGCTACCTGGCAGCTGGTTGCAAGTACTTGAGTAAGCCCCGCAGAAGACAGCAGATCTGCTGAGCAGCAGTAAGCTAAATCACCAATAACAGAATAATGAGATAAATAAATGGCCTTTGTTTTAAACTAAGTATTTGGGTAGTTTGTTGTCAAGTAGTAAAGAAGTATTAAAAATATTGATCATTTAGAGAGGAAAAGAAATATATAGCTCAGTCATTTCATTGTATAGATTACAAAGAAATTCAGAAGGGTGATGTTTACTTTTTAAAATTTTACATCAAGATTGGAAATCACCTGAGGTGTTAACTCTGTTGTATAATTAATTTGTTTACCTTTTTTCCTACTGATGATATCAAAAGGATATGTTGATTACCTTTAACCTGAAAAAACACATTCAAATTTCAAAATCTATATTTAAAAATGAAACTAACATGGTACCATGTAAAATATTTCATGTATTTAGTTTTATAATAAATCTGAGAAGATTCATTACTCACATAGACATTTAACCTTAACAGTCAAGATACTAAATATTTGCTTTTGAAAGATGCACAATATAGTTAAGGTGAATTTCAAAAAAAAAACCCACATAGACTTATTATGCATTAAAACTTAAAAATTGACGTTTATTCCCCTGGTGACTCAGGAAATCCCCATTCTAAGATACACAGCATCTCTTGGAAAATGAGTTACTATGGATAGCCGGTTTCCTAAAAAAGGATTTTTTAAAAATATAGACCTCTTTTAAAAAGAGGTAGGATTTTACCGATCTCTTTAAGCATCAAATATTTTAATCCACCCAATTTGAATCCTCTTCTCCCTAACATATATTTATTGTCCTACTAAGAGATGAATAAATTAAATGGTCCTTAGAAATTGAAGATTTCTAGCAAATTAGATTGTTTTAGCAAATATTTGTTTTATTCCTCATCTCCACTTCTCTAGGAGGTGATGCTGGTTATGTTGAACTTGGATCTTTGGCTTACTTTGGACAATGGAATGTGGACAGAAGCAACAGTGTGTCCATTTCAAGTCTTAGGTCTTAAAACACGTTGTGAGTTTTCACACATCCATCTGGGAGATACTGACTTCTACCATGATAAGCATATGTTCTGGAAGCTGCTGGATCTTATTTCTTGGACTTGTCCCTCCACTTGCTTGCTACAAGTCTCGCTTGTTTTTCTGGCTCAGAAACCAGACAGCTAAGATTGTTCCAACTAAGCAAATCAGTTAATAGAATTTAAATGGGAAATTGGGGCTCTGTATATAATTAAAGTGAATGAACCTTAGCACATAAATTTTGGAGTAAATAACTTTGTTGCAAAGAGTCTTTGCTTACTCTGGTAGACTCGTAATTGTTGAAAATATTTGTTGTCCCTCCCTGGGCAGGCCTTCTAGAGGGAATATATCTACTATGTTGGATTCAAGCAAGGCACTGTTTGATTGACCAGTGAAATGTGAGAGGAAGCAACGTGTTTAAAGTCCAAGAGGAAACTTTAACAGCCAGGGTATAGTTCACCAACTATTATGGACTGAATGTTTTTCACTCTCAAAATTCATATGTTGAAATCCGAACCCTCAATGTGATGGTATTAGGAGGTAGGAGCCTTCAGGAGGTATTAAGTCGTGAGAGTGAAGCTCTCATGATGGAATTCGTGTCCTTATGAAAGAGACTCTAGAGAGCTCTTTAGCCCTCTAGATACAAGGAGAAAATGTCAGTCTGCAATCCAGAAGTGGATCCTAACCAGAATCTGACCATGCCGGCACTCTGATCTTGGACTTCCAGCCTCCAGAACTGTGAGAAATAAATTTCTACTGTTTATAAGCCACCCATTCTATGGTACTTTGTCACAGCGACCCAAACTAAGATACCACATCTCTGTTCACTCTTCTTGGAAACTGACAATGACAAGAGCTGCCTCATCAGCCCGGTTCCAGAATAAGGAGAGCTCAGAGCAAAGCCACAGCTCGTCCACGTTGGGCATGTCATATGAGTGAGAATTAAACCTTTTTTACTGTACATCATTGATTATTTGGTGCCATTACTTAGTCTAGTCTGAAAGGTACTGTTATTGATTGTATATTGTCTATATTAAAAAAGTGGTAGGATTGTATTTTTCAGATAACTAAATTAAATCTATTGATGTGAAGGGACTGCATATTCTAATCTCTTGATAGATACAGATTTAAAACGACTTCCAAAACATCAGCAATCACTTCAAATTTTGAAGTCATGTTCATACATTTCTTTTTACCTACTTCAAGATTTATGTTACAGTTTTTAAAATATGTAGAATATGAAATGAGTTTCAAGCAAAAAGAGTTAGAGAGGAAGATTACCTTTAGAAAGTTTATATTATTAATGAATTGTTTGACAACAAACCATAGAAATAGATGCTACAATTATTTCTGCCCCTTTGGCTCACTGCCCTGTAAATGCTACTGCAGAGTGCCAGCTACCAAAAGTGGTTGTGTTACTTTTCAAATGTCACTACGCGTATTGCATGTTCACGGAAGAATTCATCCTCAACAATTAAACAAATTCTGAGTATTTTTCATCTGAGAACAATGAAAATTTTATTATTTAATGTGTCTGAAACTCTGAAAAATATTTGATGATTAAATGAGCCATGAAGCATCAACACCTTCATTACAACACTTTGGTGATCTTGTGTAAAAATAAGTCCTCTTTTAGCTAGAGAGCTAATCTCATTCATTCCCAGGAATTTGAATGCCATATATTTTCATACTCTCGAATGTATATCTCCAGCAGCAACTTGGTTTCATAGCTGTAAACTTACACATACAACCAAATATTTAACGTGTCTATATAGCTGTCTCACAATGATCACAAATTTAAATGGCCAGAACTGAATGCTGTCCATTAATGACACCAATATTCAAACAGTTTTTCAAACCAGAATCTTTATATCAACCGTGATAACCCAACTTCGTTATGTGAGAAATCGCAGAGTTCTATTAATTCAACCTCAGATATTTAGAATCAGCCCACCTCTGCTGCTTATTTTATTAAATATCACTGCTAGAAATCTTAGTATATACTAGGTACTCAAACATTCATTGAAGGGATTAATACCCAGTGGATAGATTGAGTGCCTAATATAGTCCATTTATTGAATTACTTTTTATGAATAATGAAATATTTTATAAATCTTACAGTTTTTTGTTTGTTAAATTATTTTTAAATTATTTTTATTTTTTTAGCTTTACTGAAGTATAATTGTCAAATAAAATGATGACATTTAAAGTGTACAATGTGATGATTTGATATACATATACATTGTGAAAGAATTTCCCTATGGAGTCAATTAACACAGTCATCATCTAACATATTTACCTTTTTTAGTGTTTGGTGAGAACATTTCAGTTCTGCTCTTTTAGCAAATTTCAATTATATAATATGGTGTTATCAACATGTTATCACCATGTTATACAACAGGTCTTCTGACCCTATTCATCTTATAACTGAAAGTTTGTATCATTTTACCAACCTCTCACTTCTCTTAAACCCCAGCCCCTGGGAACCACTTTTCTACTCTCTGTTTCTAAGCGTTCAAGTTTTTTTTGATTTCATGTATAAGTGATAACATGCCATATTTGTTTTTCTCTGTCTGACTTATTTCACTTAGCATAATACCCTCCAGGTTCATCCATGTTATTGCAAATAACAAGATTTCTTTCTTTTTCAAGCTTGAATAATATTCCATTGTATATATACCACATTTTATTTATCCATTCAACAGACATTTAGGTTGTTTCCATACCTCGTTTATTGCGAATATACTGCTATGAACATGGGAGTACAGATATCTGTTTGAGACAATGATTTTGTTTAATTTGGATGTATACCAGAAGTGGGATTGCTGGATCAAATGGCAGGTCTATTTTTAATTTCTTGAAGAACCTCTATGCTGTTATCCATAGCGGCAGTACCAATTTACATTCCCACCAACAGTGTATAAGAGTTCGCTTTTCCCCACATCCATGCCATCATTTGTCATTTCTTGTCTTTTTGGTAATAACTATCCTAACAGGTGTGAGGTGGTATCTGATTGTGGTTTTGATTTGCATTTCCCTGATAATTAGTGATGCTGAGCATGCTTTCGTATATCTCTAGGCCATTTGTGTGTCCTTGGAAAAATGTCTGTTTAGGTCCTTTGCCCATTTTTTTTTTTTTTTTTTGTGAGGAGGACTAGCCCTGAGCTAACATCTGATGCCAATCCTCCCCTTTTTTCTTGAGGAAGATTGGCCCTGAGCTAACATTAGTGGCCATCTTCCTCTACTTTATATGGGACACCGCCACAGCATAGCTTAACAGGTGGTGCGTCAGTGCACGCCCGGGATCCGAACCTGCAAAACCCTGGGCCACCGCAGCGGAGCGCATGCACTTAACCACTTGCGCCACTGGGCCGGCCCCCCTTTGCCCATTTTTAATGCAGTTTTTTTTTGCTATTCAGTTGTATGAGTTCCTTGTACATTTTGGATATTAACCCCTTATTGGATATGTGGTTTGCAAATATTTTCTCCCCTTCCACAGATTGTCTTTCCTTTGTGTTGATGGGTTCCTTTGCTGTGCAGAAGCTTTTTAGTTTGATCTAGTCCTGACTTACAGTTTTAAATGAAAGACATATGACATTGATATATACGTAGAAATTCAAGAGGAAAAATTAGCAATAATATAGAAAACTACTTTCCCTCTCTGTCTCTTTGCTATAAATTTTTCTAATAATGAAAGGATCTTTAATAATGAATTGACAAAATCATGAAACTCATCTTTTTTTTCTTTTTGTGAGGAAGATCAGCCCTGAGCTAACATCCGATGCCAATCCTTCTCTTTTTGCTGAGGAAGATTGGCCCTGAGCTAACATTCGTGCCCATCTTCCTCTACTTTATATGGGACTCCGCCACAGCATGGCTTGACAAGCGGTGCGTCAGCGCGCCCGGATCCAAACCTGTGAACCCCGGGCTGCCGCAGCGGAGCGCACGCACTTAACCACTATGGCACCAGGCAGGCCCCTCATGAAACTCATCTTTAATTCAAGTTTCCTTGAAGGCACCTGTCAGATTAGTCTAGGTTTTGCTGCAAAACTCGGTGGTTTAAAACAACACATGCTTATTTTTCACACACACTACATGTAAATCACAGATTGGGTAGATGATCTACTTTGCATTTTCCTCACTCTAGGATTCATATCGATAAAGCAGACATCATATGGAACATTTCTGTTTCCAAGGCAGAAGTTAAAAAAAAAAAAGAGGTGGTGAAATTAGATTAAGTTCCCAAAGCTTCCCTCAGGAAATAAATTCATGCCTTTCACCCATATTTCACAGCACAAAACAACCTACTTCAGACAAGTAGGTAAGTTTATTTCTACCATGCTCCTGTGTAAAAACCAGCAAAAAAAAAAAAAAGAAAAACAATAAACAACACTGATATTTACCAGAGTCTACCTTTCTGATCATCAAATATTTGGTCCTCCTTCCCTTACATATTCAAAATACACACTTCATTTCTTCATGGAAGCAGTGAAAAATTCCTTCCAGTTATGGTATCAATCTCATGTTTTGGGAACTAACAATGATTTTAAGGCTCATTACAGTCAGAGTCTCCAAAACATTTAAAATTTTATTTCATTATCTAGAATATTCTAGAAGACCATAAAACCAGGTACTATTCCTATCTTTTCTCTGCGTCTTAAGCAAGAATACACCGTGCATGTTATTTTGATAGATATAGATATAGATATATAAATATAATGTTACACATATATTTCAAACATTATTATACATATATACTGTAGTTGGAAATTTAGGTTCCTTCAGAATGAGGGGATAGGATATAAAATATAATTCGCTTTCCCTGCTTCACACAAGATGTATGCTTTCCGTCCTTGACAAGGACATTAGTTTCCTGGGCACATGAGAGAAATAAAAATGGTCAGCTTATCAGATGTTAAATAAATATAAGGTCAACTATTTTATTACATGAATTATAAAGTTACCTCCATCACCAACATGACTTGCTGTGTATAGTATCCGTAAAATCATGAATGCAAATAATGATCAAACTTCCTTCCCCACTGCATGTGGCAGGCAGCTTAGTCTCTGCTCCTCATGGTCCAGAAGTAGTAACCATCAGGCATGATAACAGCATCATTCTCCTCATTGTTATTCAGCTAACACTTTTCAAATAACTTTTATCAGTCTCTTTCAAAAGTAGAAAAATTAATCTTCAGTAGTTGTGCAGAACGTAAGCTTCCAGAGTGCATTCATCTCACAGGCTTAAATGTAGAAAAGGTAACCATAGAATTTATAGTCCCAGTTAAGATAATTTTAAATGTAAAAAGTTGTTATCAATAAATACACCAGGAAACAGAGATAAAAATATGATACAGATAGGGAGGTCCTCTTCTGCTCTTCTGAATGTAAAGTGTCCTAATACAACTACTATGGACTCATAAAGAGACTAAATGTTGTTGAATCCTGTAAGTCTGATCAATTTCAATGCTTGATATATGCTATATACTATCTTCTACTACTTTGATATAGATTAGAATTTTTCATCACTAAAATGAGTTTCGTGGCTAGTTTCACCTTGTAATTAAATTATTCATCTCATTTTTGTTTTAAGTTAACATGTGATGGAGAAATAACATTGGAGACCATTAAGAAAAATGCTAGTGGTCATAACTAATGTTATTGAATGCTTAAGAATCCAGCACTATTCCAAGACCTTTACCCTTACTAAATAATTTAATTCACACACCATCCTTATGGCTGAAGATATATTATTATCTTGATTTTACAGACAAGAAAACTGTGACTTAGGTTGGTTAAGTAATTTATCCAAATCACACAGGTAACAAACTACAAGGATGGACTTTGAAAGCAAATAGGTGGTTCGAATCTTATACTTAATAGTCATGCTACATCTTACAGTGGAGGGGGAGGAACAAGGGGAGGTGGGAGGTAGAGGAGAATCTGTCGAGTATTTACAATGAAGCAGACAATACTTTAGGATCAATATAGAGAGTCACTTGGCCATTATAAACAGTCTTATGTACATGTTATTGAGACTCTTTAAAAAATGAAGAAATTGTGGTCATGAAATGTAAACATCTATCTAAAGTTACATAATTGATAAGTTAACTAAATGGATAAAAAACTTTTAGAAAGTGTTCACTATCCAGATGTGTCTTGCTGCTGCTAATATCTGTTTCAAGCATTATATCTTAGATCTTAACATAAACATGATTATTGTAATAAAATACAAATCAATCATTATCCAAAGGCTCCAAGCTAAACAAATATAATATGGTAAATATGTATGAGAGTTTATTGTTTCATTCAAAAATTTTAATTGAGCTCCAACTATGCACCAGTAACTTTTCTATGTACCACGCATATAGGAGCGGTACACACACACGCGCACGCACAAAGTTTTACTCTGTTTTAAAATAATCGCCAACACTTAATAGTGTCTTCTACATACCAGGTGCTCTTCTAAACAATACTTCTAACAACCCAAAGAGTTAGGTACTGTTATTACCCCCAGTTGACAGTGTGGAAACTGATGCACTTAGATGTTAAGAGATCTGTGCTGTGTCACACAGCCAAAAGCAGCAGCTGTCAGACAGCTGCTGTCACACGGCCAATACAAGCAGTCTTCTACCTGAATCTCACTTTCTAAAATACTATGGCACAATAGTATACACTGAATTAATATTCTAGAATAAATGAGACAGACAATAAAGAAATACATATATTACATATCTGAGAGTAAGTTCTAAGAAGAAAATATAAAGGAAGTAAGAGATCAGAATGATGGAAAGAAGTATGATTCTGATAGGAAGGTAAAGATATATGAGAAAAGGCCTCCCCTAGGGAGCAAACTATGCAGATATCTTGAAGAAGATTCTTCTAGACAGAGGTAACATCAAGGATGGAGACCCTGAGGGATCACCACATCAACAGTGTTTGAGAAACAGCAAGCAGGCCAGTGTGCTTGGAGCAGAGTGAGTTGGAGACAGAGTGGTTCGATATATGATCAGAGAGATGAGAGTGTAGAGATAATGCACAACCTTTTAGAATATGGAGGAGGGGGCGGCCGTGTGCCTTAGTGGTTAAGTGCGCGCGCTCTGCTACTAGTGGCCTCGTTCGGATCCAGGGCGTGCACCAACGCACCGCTTCTCCGGCCATGCTGAGGTCGCGTCCCACATACAGCAACTAGAAGGATGTGCAACTATGACATACAACTATCTACTGGGGCTTTGGGAAAAAAAAGGAGGAGGATTGGCAATAGATGTTAGCTCAGAGCTGGTCTTCCTCAGCAAAAAGAGGAGGATTAGCACGGATGTTAGCTCAGGGCTGATCTTCCTCACACACAAAAAAATAAATAAATAGAATATGGGGGAGAAGCTAGGGCTTTCTTCTCAGTAAGGTGTGTACCTTTTGGAGGGTTTTGATCAAAGGAGTGATGTGACATAACTTAGGTTGTAAAAGAATCAATCTGTCTTCTGTAAATTGAAGAGACTCTAGGTGACAATTAAAACGATAATGCAATAACAAAACCATTTCACCTGTAATAACAAATTTCAAATTCTATTTCACGTGGTGATACTGTGGAACTTACATGGGCTGTAACCGCATCTGATAGAAACTATAGTATATTTATTCTGTTTTGCTTCATATACTGTGGGTGTTCCGTGAAGACTCATAGATCAGTCAATATGTTAGAGGTGACGATGATTTAAACTAGGATGGTAACAGTTCAGTGAAGAGATATATTGAGTATAGAATAAAATGATTTACTGATTGATTGGATGTAGTACAAATAGAAAGAGATTCTAGAAAGTCAACAGCTTCATAAACTAAGATGAGACTTTCTCCATTAGCTCATTAAAGAGTTAACTCCAAAGGTGAACTCTCTACTGATGGGGACATTGATGCCTCACAAACACTTGCTGAGTCTTGGAAGGGAGGGAAAAGGAAGACATTCAACTTCCCAAATGAATAACTGTGAGGCAACAGCATGGGCATATCTGAAAAAAATTGCACACTCTATCACATATACGCTATGGGTTATAGAACTCCAAGCATCAGCCCCTCCTTTTAGGACTGATGAGATGGTGAATGGTATGAGAAATTAGAAGACACATCATCAGGCAGGGGGGAAATGTGCGTCTTGGTTGCAGAAGCAAACCTAAACTTTGAGTCCAGATTTTTCTCCACTATAGCACAGTATAATCTCAAGAACAGTTAGTTTGAAAATTAGGTATTTTAGCCAAATTGTACTCAGCTACTTAAACTATGACATAGATGGACCATAACTTTAAATTATAGGGATTCAGTTACCAACAAAGCCCTAAGAAGAAATTGTGTCTATATAATGCCGGAAATACTGATTGAAAAGTAAACGTGAATAAGTAAATTTACGGATCTATTTTATATAATTATGAAAAAACCTATTTGATTTTTTCTCCCTACTTTGAAAGGAAGCAAATTTTATTTTAGCAATCAGCAGCTCAAGGTTTGTGGCTGTTTTTACTGTTTATGTTTTTCTTCTCGTATCAAGAATTAAAAGAATTCTTCATAAAGAAGCCCTTAAGATAAAAGTTTCTCAGGAATTTTAGAATGACAGATTTTTGAAATTTTCCCATTTTTAAAAATGGAGTAACCTATCATTTGAATGATTGCCTCAGGATTCTGTGTTAAAGTCCTGATTAAAGTACATTCAGATTACAACAGGATTTTATTAAATGAAATTTATGAGAAGCAGATAATAAATCAATATTCAATGGCACACAGAAGAGTATTGACAAATAAAGGGCTCAATTTGACAGCCAGTAATTCATCAAATGTTTGTTAAATGAAATTACTAATTATATTTTGATTTTTAAAAAATCAAATAACCAATAATTGCAAAGTCAGAAACACCCAAACTTGCAGCAATATTAAATGTGTATTTTGGAGACAGTAAAAATGTGTAATGAGAAAACAAACTGCAATAAGAAAAAAAGACAGGTAATAATTAATTCTCTCTTCTCACAAAATGATGTAAGAATGATGAGTTTATAAGAAGGCAGAGGTACAGCATTCCTTGATTTAAGAGTAAGATCAATTCTCAAAATATCTCTTATCTAGATGCGGTGAGTAGTTCAAAATAAATCTGTCTAAAAGAGAACTAACTTCTCATAGGAAAATAAATGAGTGTGACACTCATAGGCTTTATGTGGCGACAGACTGGTGGGCTCAGGTTTCTCAGTGGAATCCCAGCAGATCAACAGGGATTCAAAATTATTTGATGACTTGTCAGTTTAAAAATCCACTAATAAAATATAATATACTAATGGTTCAGAGCCTGAAGAGTTTGCACTTTTGAAACTCTTAAGTGAGTAGGGAATTCATCTTTGCCTTCCTTCGTAAATTCTCCAGAGGTATCTCTATAGCAAAATGCCTTCGGTCAAAGCCTGAAAGGCCGAGGACGTAAGGCATTTAGAGGAGACAATTTCTACTTTAGGAGATTGCCTGTTCCTGTTAGAGACATCCCCTTGATGATCCTTCCGTGTGCTGGGACTGTTTGTAACTGGAAGAAATTTCTAAAGCTGCTCTCAATTTCTTCAGCAGAAAAGAAAATCATCCATTTGGGCTCAGTTAGCACCTTGTTCATGCCTCATTTCAAGCCTGTATTATATTATCTCGTGTTGGACTATCTACATGTGATTATCCGTCAAAATACCATGAACGTCTGAAAAGGAGGGAGCATATTTTGTTTGGTTTGGCTTGGTTTTCATGCTGGTGTTCCCAGGGTCTATAAGAGTGCCTACCAACTGGAAGATTGGTATTCTTCAATGAAGAAACAAACCAGAAAGAAAGAAGGAAGGAAGGAAGAAGGGAGGGAAAAGGAAGACAGCTGCTATTTTAGGATTATACCCCTGCAAGATATTCTTGTAGGTACTTGATAATAATCACTTGAAAGCATTTTAAGGGTAATATCACCTTCAGACAATGATTGCCTCTAAACCATTGAGCTCTTATCATGTAGCCCTGGAAATAGCACAGTTTTCACAGCAGAAAGTAAGATGCAATATAAATATATGTAAATCTATGTATAATTTAGGACTGTGTGGAGCTTAGATGCCGTCATTACACAAATTCTAGCAAAAATATAAATTTTATCACTACTATACTTCTAATAATGCAAACTTAAGACCCCAGGGAGCACAAATTTGTACCCAGAAACATGTGGCATGAGGATATTAAGAGTCTTAATGTAGATATAAATATCAGTTTTTACTTGCTGCAGTATTGCTCCTTCAGACCTCTTTCCCTGAAGCCTTTAGATAATTTAAAATATAAAGTAACAGAACGTTTATTTCTTAACATTGCCTTAAATTACTACTCATTTGTTAAATCCTAATTTTATGAGGAATAAGTTCAGGAAAGAAAGTTGTCACTAGATAACTGAGCACTAAGGTCAGTAAAAGAAACTATGATAAAAAAAACTTGTGTTATATTTAAGAATACACTAAGAACCCAGCAGCAAGTCGGGTAATGATTTTGATATTTCTTTGTCAGATTACCAAAATTACCAGTAAAATGTCAATCTGGACAAAATACATACAATTTTCCCTTAATTTCTAGAAAAAAGAATCAAACTAAAGCATGAAAAGGGCAGACAAAAACTATTTCCCAGAAATATATCATGTAAGTACAGTTTTATCTCTTTTGTTTGAACTGTTAGACCATGGAAGAACTAAGAATTCCTTCATCCTGAAGTACGGCATGCGCATGTTAAGCTTTTGTCAAGATTTTAGCTAAGCAACACCATGGTATTGCTTTTTGCTTGCAATCGAACATCAGTTTTGTTTGACCAGATGGCCTACGGTGACCTTAAATTGGCACTCGCCCCTCAGGCAAGCACATGCCCTAAATAGCGTTAGCAGAGTCACAAGTAAGTGCACATTCCTGATATGACATCCCCAACAGCCCCTGTGATCAATAGTCTCCCCTGCCTCCCATTGCCTTCTCCTTGTGTGCCCCTTCAATAAGATCCCACTCGGGCTTACCAAAACCCCTCTCTTATGGTTTAAATTGACTAATCTGGCCTTAGACTGGGAACCCCAAAGCACTCTATCCATGGGCCCTGACAAAGACATGTGCCCTAGGTCCTACCTCTGTCCATGCTTTGACCTCCCTATGTGGCCCCTCAAGGCCACCCCAGGACCTGTGAGTAATAAGCTTCTCTACTTCAATTTCTCTTGTGGTCTGTTGTTGAACTATGGCTCACCATCCAGCACCCTGTGCTCCACTTACCAAGAGTTAATTTGACAAATTCATAACAGATTTCCATATAGAGAGATTGCCTTAATTCATTGCAAATACAAACAGTAAATTTCCAGTTAAACTAAAATTTAATTGAAATAAAATGGTAATGGAATATCATATGCCTTTCACCTATAATACCACAGTCTATTCTATTTCATCTGGATATATGCATTTATCTAACCTATGTGGGCTGTAACTACATTTGACAGAAGCTATGGTATATTTATTGTGTATTTATTCTGTTTTGTTACATACATGGTTGTTCAGTAAAGATTAAATTAGAAATAAATATAAATGTTACTTAAAATTTCATGTGTGTTCTAAAGATGTACCACTGATTTATATTTAATTTGAATTTTTTATAATTACTCCTCAAACATGGATTATACACACATACATAAAAGGAAAAAATAATTTAGCTTCAATATTTTTATTACAATGTGGAAACTTCATTAAAATTTTCTTCATTTTATAGTTCTTTAATATATTTAATTGATGTGAGAATTTTCATATTATTAATAAATTTTTAAATTTTAATTTGTTAGCTATGTCATACTTTATTCAAGGTTCTGGACCATAGTCATTTCCTTACAGAAATTCCTTATGGAAAGTGGCATTTGTTCAAGTGCCTACAATGAAATAACTTGTATCAATAAAATATAAGGGAAAAGAAAATAAGGACATTGCCCAGAGTCATAAGCTGGTTAAGAGTGAGAGGTGGCTAAGTATGTTCAAAGTCTAAGCAGATCCGTGATATCATGTGGCCTCCCAAATATGGCGGTCCAGAACAGGTTCACAAAAGATTTGCTTCTGCGTTTTACTGAATTCTCTGTCTTCAGTCTTTCTCCTATCCATTCTATCTTTCACATGGATGCCAAATTTAATTTTCTGAATGGCAGATCTGGAGCTATTATCCCCCTAATTTGAAAGAACAGAAAAAGTCCAAATTCCTTAGCCAGGATCACAGTCTGAAACACAAGTAAGAGAGCACTGCAGTGGAAGTGGATTTAAATGTACCTTGAGGAGGTCTATTGGAGAGCTGGAGGGACCCGTGAGGTAAATATCAGGGTAATGGTTGGGGAACAACAAACGGAGCATCCACGCCTGTCAGCCCCTTCCTGTCTCCCCACTTGGACCAAGCAATGAAGTGTAGAATTATCTGTTCTTGAGTCCAGAAGTCCAACTACTGCATTCAGGACCCAGCAGCACATCCAACCATACCATCTATTCTCAATTTTACTCCATTCTGCAACATCACATTGTGAACCTAAGGATATAAGGCCAGAAACCTTGCTTGTTACTTTTCTGCCTCTTTGCCTTTGATATGCTATTTTTTCCTGGGATGCTCTCTCTACCTCATCCAGACCAATGTATTGTACTATATCTTTTTAAAGACCCTTTTGAGGTGCCTCTTTCTGCTGAATTCAGCTTTATTTCTCATCCTTGAGTCTAAACCACTATCAGATGCAAGTACTCTTTCCCCAGCTTTCTTACTATAGTTTGTGTTGTTTAACTCACATATGCTATTTACTATATTCTAATTTGTTTCAAAATATGTAATCTGTCTTTCCAATTTGACTCATGCATACCAACATAAGTAAGCATGTTTGATTTTCAACCCCATGTAATCTAAAGTATCATAGGCACTCATAAAGTGACTGTTTGTCTAATTTGAATAACAGTAGGCATAGCCCTCTCATCTTCACATGTCTCTTGTGGACATCTCATTCCTAGGTCCTTACACAGAAAATGATATCTCTTATGTACTTTTTTAAGCATGCATTTCTAACTATTAACTTTCTTCATTTAATTTTAGTAGGAAGCAGGTTCACTTTTAATTGCTTTATATGCCCCTTTTAATTTTCTTCCTATAATGATTAGCATTTCTGTTTTTGCCCCATCTTTAAATTTATAAGGAAAACAAGCTTTATTCACTTTCATTGGTCTAACAATTTAATTTAAAAATGAACAAATATAAGTTTTGTTCTGTATTTGCAACACAAACCTGAGACAGTTATTATTTTGGCTTGCCTGACAGGAAAGTGCAACCTCAGAATGAAATCCAAGAGGAGCCTGGATAAGACACATTCTAAATTTGCATCCAAGTCATATTTAGGTCATTTGATCTGTTTGAATCGTGGCAATATTGGTAAGGTCCTTTCCATGTCATCTAGTTCAGTGCTTCTCACACTAAGTAGAACAAGGTATCATTTTTTAAAACTTTCTATTCTGTCACATACTGATATATTGGTAAAATACAATGAAAATAAATTACTAGAAAAAATGAAATACTGATATACCAAATACAAGTCTCATTTTTAAAAAATTCTTTGAACAAACATAAAGTTACTCTTTCATATTGTTATGATAGTTTACAAATGCTCATGCCCAACTACTAGATTATGTAACGTATATAATGGAGATTTGAACCAACTCTTACTGGGACAAAGAACACATCTGCTTATAGGAGATCATAAATGGCACACAAAGGGTTGTTACCTCAGTCGGACCATGAGCAATGAATGTGATTTGGACAAATTGTGACAGAACACTCCAAGCAGAGGAATCAAATTTGACCAAGACTCAAAGAATGGAAATTACAAGATGTGTTTTGGGACTGGTAAGTAGTGTAAAATGTTGAAACATGGAGTATTAGAGAAGGAATAGACAATAATCTCAAGTATGTGAATCAGACTACATAAGCATCGGTATACAATGGAAGGATGAAGAGCTTGGGACAAGTACATTTTTCAAGACTTTTACTACCTACAAAAGAAAGGCCTTCCAGGAAACTCAAATTTCTTATGTGCCATTGGTTGTCATCCCCCATTCTAGACTGGATTTCCCCCCAAATCACTGTACCTAAAGTGTTCTAATTAAATTCAGCAATCAACACTACAAAATTTAGTACAAGGAATACTTATAGTATTTCTCCGTGCTTCTTAGCTGCATTTGACACTACTGATCTCTTCCTGCTCACTCAATATTCTTTCTTAGGCTTCTGTGATGTAACGTTTCCCATATTTCTTCTATGTCTCTGGAACTTTCTCCTTATTTTCCTTTTTTATCGACCGTTTATTTAAGACCTTTACATGTTTGGATTCCTCAGATTTCTGTAGTTGGTTTTTTCTCTTCTTATGCATCACACTGTTCTTTTCAAATTTTATCTTCCCTACTCCAATAGCTGCAAGGACTTCCTATGTGTTTTTAATTCCCAAGTCAACATATTCAACCATGGTTACTCCCCTCAGTTCTAGACCTTCACACCCAGATGCCTACTGGTGATCTCTATTTGGATATCTCACAAAGATCTCCAACATAAAATGAAGAAAACTGAGTGCTTGCTTCCTTCCTGCCTCTCTACTTGTCTGCACCAAAAATAAGAAAGCAAACAAAAACCTCACAAAAAGGACTCAGTAAATTATATCATCCCCAAGATCCGCGGTTGTTGGAACAATTTGACATCATACTTGCATCCTCCCCTTCCCTCACCTTTGACAACGAAACATGCCCAGTTGTTTCTATCTCTTAAGTGTCTATCACATCCCTCTATTTCTCTTCAACCTACTCACTATCCAGGCCACAAATAAACATCACTTCTCTAGGGAGATTTTCCTTTTCCACAGATTAGCTCCCTTTGTTTAACCACCCCAAATTACCTTGTTTTTCCTCTCACTGTGTAGATATATTTGCATCTAATATTACTTCTACACTGTCTTCCACAGGAGAGGATAAAATCTATGAAGATAGAAATTGCATCTCTTTGAGTTAATGCATTATCTCAAACACCTAATAGGGCAATGGACGTGTATCTCAACAAATCTCTATTGAATTAATAAATGCTTGATTGTGACACTATAAAATGGCAAAATAAAAAGAGTTGGAGAACCACTGAACCTGGTAAATTTCAACTCGTCTCTTTCTAGTGCATCATCTAAAACTTATTCATCTATGTTGACCTTCTAAATGGAGTATCATTGCATCTCATACACTAGGAGATAGAATAGCTTCTGTATAGCTTAACCATAAACAAAAACAGTTTTCTTATGTGGTGATATAGTTGGAAAATGGAAAAATATAATCTGTAATAATAGACATAATAATCTATATTTGTTTTGTAAATGTTATTCATGAATAGTTTTTTAGAGTATTTTTTTTCTCTACTATTACACTACTATTCTCTACTATTACACTGATGTGCAATGCTCATATATCCACTGGCATCTTTCATGGTATATCATGGTATAAGTAACCGATGTATATTATTTGGAGTATGAGTTGGATATAGAATGCTAGAAACTCATGCTGCAAAGATGGTTCCTGTGACTAAGCTTTCTACTTCTAATGCTTCCTAATCATTTTAGAAAGGGATAATAATGACTATCATAAAAAAATACCCAAATTTTTGCAATTGTAATAGAAAAATATTAATTCAATTATGTTCCTACTTCAGTGTAATAATGATATTTCTAATATATTGCCACTATCAAAAATATAACATTCATTTACAGAAAACTAACCACATCGCAAATGTGGTGCTACATTCTACATAGAAATATACAATCTTTAGATACTCCTGAAAGATAGATATTTACCCTACTTTGATTTCATATTTATCCTACTTGGAAAACCAAGAATCACAGTAGTTAAGTAACATGTTAAGATGATAAAACATTAATAATTTGCAAAGCTCAAATGCAGACACAAATACATCTGACTTCAGAGCATAAACCATTGCACCACATTGCCTCTCATGACATGTATATTTGTTTAATATAACAAGTCTACCTTTTCTGAGAGACTCTAAGTCAGGGAAGATAATAGTAAACAAAGTACACTGAAGTTTTTGAAATTAGAACTGCATGCTGTATTATGGAATTCCCAAGTACATCCAAGAAGAAGAGTGAGTGTTGAGACTCCTCTGGGTTCATAGAAAATGATTATGTTAATTACCTCTATTGGAAGGAACCACTCATCTCAATTTCATAATTTTTAATTATGTAAACATTTTGAACACATTTTGTTCTTAATTTATTATTAAAGGGACTTTAAAAATATTTTTAATTTCTAGGTTTGAATGTTAACTATGCTATTTTATATCTAAATATACAAAATGGAAAGAATGTTTAAGAGCTTTCCTTTGTCTCAAATGGAAGGGCATGTAGATATTCTTCAAAAACAGCACCTCTGTCCTGAAACACATTGGGTGTATGGGAAGTCAGACATGCCAATCATGAAATTAAACAGAACATGAGAATTTTGGCTAGTAAAAGTCATGAATATCTGTCAAGTGGTAGTGTATAATAGTTAAGAGCAAGACACAGAACATTTATTGGCTGGATTCAAAACACACACTAAGTTCTTTGTTTCAACTCTGTGTCACCGTTTCTTCCTCTGTAAAGGAGAAGAATAATACTTTTTAAATCCTTTTACAGGAAAAGGTAGTAAGGAGTAGAGATATTGGACCGTGTCCAAGGAAAAAGAAAATCAGTCAGATTTATATTAAAATTCTGATCTATCTGAATCCAAAGCTCATAAGCTTTCACTTATATCATGTTACATAACAAGAAGTGAGAAGAGGGCTGAGGATGAGGGAGGAAAAAAAGGACAGGGATGGAAGAAAGAGGTGAAGGATATAGGAGGAAAAGAGGAAATAAAAAAAAAAAGAAGAGAAAGAGGAGGAAGAAAAAGAGGAATGGAAGAAAAAGAAGATATTGCCATTTGCATACGCATGAAATTCTGAAAACCGTCATGAGGCCATTTTAAGGCAGGCGCCCTTCTCATTTTACAGGTGAACATATTGAGGCATAAGTATGCTAAGTAGTATGCTCCAGATAAGATATTAAAAGTAGCAATGTCAGAAAATAAGAATTCTTAAAATTTCTAACTGAAGTATTAAAAGTACAATTTTTATGCATTTGTACAATCCCCTATAGTTCTCTCTTCTGTTTTCTGGTGAAAATTGGTATTTTTACCATTAGAAGGATTGGGGGATTATTGAGTGCTTTGTTTTATTAGTAGGAAGTCTTTTAAAAAGCTTTTGAGAGTTTTGACATAGAGCAAACAAAACAATAGGAGAAAGACAGCTCTTGAGGTCAAGTTCTTTGGAGAAGAGATTAAAGAAAAAAGAAGGGGATGGTATTGGAAACATTTATCAACTCTAGCTTTAACAGTTCTGGCCGTGCTCTTGAATCAGCTACTTATCACAAGATAAGCTTCTGACATTTTACAAAATAGAAGCAAGACAGGGATAGTTAGCAACTAGAAATAGTTCCTTGTAAATTTTTAAATTTATTTTTCCTATACATTTTTTGATGTTCCAATAAATACTTAAGTGACATTTAGCAATATATTTTAAATCTGCTCTCCAACTTATAATCCTCAATGTCATATTATTTTAATCATTTATGTGAAATAATCGAATTAGTTAAATAAATATTCCTATCTGCATTGTATTCTTTATTAAAAGCTTGTTAGCTTTTGTAATCAAAACTTGACTATTTGTTAGTAAATCATAAATACAAAGTAAAATTCTATACATGCTTGCTGGGAGCAAGCGAGGAGGAGTTTGGGCATTCAGTGGTGTGGTTTGATTATATGTGTTTTTCTGTAAATATATTTACATTTATTCCAATGATGATTTGGTTTAGAAAATAGTAAAGTATTTTAAAATATCATAATCCTCCACCCCAAAACTATCACTGCTAAACATAAGTGCATTGTCAAATCCACATATCTTTTAAACAGGCATAGATTTGTTCAATACATATTGGTTAAACACTTTCCTTGGGCCAAAAGCATTATCCTAAATGTTGAAAATACAGGACCGAAAAAATCCCCAAATTTCTGATTTTATGAAGCCGGCAAACTAGGGGTAGGCCAAATAATAAACAAAATGAAAAAGGTAATAAGTGCTAGTAAAGAAATAGAACAGGGAAGAGAAATAGAGAATACTGGCAGATTTTGCAATTTTAAATAGGTAATCAGGAAAGGCCCCAAGGAAAAAGTGATAGTTAAGTAAAGACCTAAAGGAAAACACTGACTAGTTGTGAGTAGGGAATGATATTATCTGACATGATTTAACAGGCTAGTTCTGGTTGCTGTGTAGGGCATATATTGAAGGTGCTAAGGACAAAAGCAGGAAAGATTGAGGAGTACTGGTAGTAGAGGTGTTGAAAAATTGTCCAAGTCTGGATATATTTGAAGGTATCACTGTGAAGATGGATTGTATGTGGGGTGTGAGATTAAGAGATGAGTCATGATGCCTCCAAGTGTTTGGCTTGAGCTATTGGAAGGATGTGGTTGCCACTTACGGACTTGGAAAACTCTGTGGAAAAATTTAGGGGGAAGATCAAGTGCTTAGTTTTAGATATACTAAGTTTGAGATGCCTATTAAATATCCAAATAGATAGATGGATTGATATATATATATAGATAGATAGATAGCTAGAGAGAAAGAGAGATACATGCATACCTACATACACACATACATATATCCATACCTACACACACACATAGATATATAGATAGATACATAGATAAATGGATTTGCAGTTCAGAGGAAAAGGATAAGCTATGATTACATGTTTACGAGTCATCAATAGGCAGAGATATTTAAAGCTTCCGTACTCAATAAGGTAAATGAATAAAGAGGAAGAGAAGTTCTGATGACAGAGTTGTTGACAGTCCACATCTAACAAGTCAGGTGATAAAGAAGGATAAGAGAAAAGGAGGAAGCCAAGAAAGTAGGTTTAAAAAAAAACAGTGTGTGTTATCCCAGAACTCAAATAGCAAAAGTGTTTCGAGGAGGAGGATGTGCTTAACAGTGGCAAATGTTGCTGATACACTGAGTAAGATAAAGCATGAGAACTGACCTTTGAATTTAGCAAGGTATTTACCACTGCCTCGCTGGCGGCCACGGCAAGTTCACATTCTGAGAAGTGTGGAGGCAAAGGTCTGGATGGAGTGGATTTAGGACAGAAAGAGAAAAGGGAAATGTGGGCAGATGATATGAACACGAAGAATGTAATGAGAGAAATGGGGCAGAAGCTGGAGAAGACAGTGAAGGCAAGAGAAGGCTTTTGTTTGTTTGGGGTGTGTGTGTGCGTGTGTGTGTGATTAAGTAAAAGAACACGATTCAATGTATTTTCTGTAATCTCAGGAATTCTCTCAATGTTTTTGTCTGATGAATCTCTTGAGTATATACTTTTGTCCATTCTGAAATTTAAATTATTTTTTAATTTAATACATAAATTTTAACTTAACATAAATATAAATTAAATTAAATATATCTAGATACAATATCTAGATGCAAACTAAATTTCTACTAGAGCTCAGCATACATTGCTAAAGTACATACATCCCACTCGAGGTATTTGAAAATTTATATCTAACCTAAGCATTATAACAAATCATGTCAATGGGTAATAAGAAGTCAAATTTAAATTCTGTGCCAGTGTCACAAGGCTCATCACTTATTTTTTCTTGGCTGTTTAGACACATTAGATTTATCTCTCCAAATGATTATTAAAACTAAAAAAAATTATTTTGTCCCTCTAGGCTTTAAGGCACTATGCTAAGCATGTTACATATATTATTTTTACTCTTCATTATAAGCTTACAGAATAGATTTTAGTAAACTATATTCTAAATAAGGGTCCTTCGGCATCAACAATTCAGTGACTTTCCTGAGCCTTGATAGATGTGATTGATGTGGTGGGGACTTGGTCCATAAATGCTTAGTTCCAAAGTACATGACCTTTACCTTTTACTACTTAATAACACGCTTAGTCCCTTACTGAAAGACAGGGCCTAAGTCATAAGCAACACTTCTTTTGTATACTGGATAGAGCCAAGTGTAATGAAAGGCACTTAACATGACCTTACTGTTAATATAGCTGTTAATTTGTCTAAGAAAAACAATACCTTGAACAACAAACAAAATCAATCTTTTTCATGTTTACAGATTTGCACTGTTAGGAATCATGAAGCAAAAAAAATGTAAATTAATCTGGATTTTTTTTTTAATTTTAAATGTCTTGCCATCACTGTGAGACAATTTATTCAATTACAAAATTAAAACAAGACAAAACAAAATTCAGTTTTACTGACAAGTCAAATATTTGGATGTGGTAAGTTGCACATCATATGGTGTTGATTGTGCAATAAAAGCTGGTGAGGAATCCAGACTTAATCCCCTATTTATCCTGCTGAGTTTTCCTAAAGGTTTGCCACGGGAGATGCAAATACCAGGACTCTTATAGTTCAAATATGAGATTCCTAAGCAAAATTTTTATCTCTCAAGAATGCTGGCTTTCCGCATGCTTAAATTTTTAGCAATTTAATTAGAAATGTAACTCTGGAAATGTAAAGCTCCATGTCTTAGCTTCAGATAAAATCTTAATAACAGAAAATTTAAATGTTTGAGGAAAATAATTAGGAGCCCATCAGTTCCCCATTAGTTTTAGTTGGATTTTGTGTCAAGGTTTAGACACATATAAAAAAGAACACAATAACCAGTCTCATTTTAGTATCTTGGTCTTTGGAAATCATTGACCAATTTAATATCCATTCCATTCACTGCCTTGTTCCCCTTGATTTAATTATATTTTTCCTATAAGTTTTGAATTTTTGATATTGAGATATTGCAAACATCAGCAACTTCTGAATAATAACTTTTTTTTTAGATTTGTCTTATTCCTGTATGATATAAAAAATCTAAAAACTTCATTGACATACTAAAGTAGAAGTAAGTTATAACATGCATGAAATTCATGTTGAAATTTTATTATGCATAATATTCTTCATTTATATATGGCCCCAGTGATACTATAGAAAAAGAAAATGATTTAAAGTCGCATAGAAATGGTTTTGAATCTCTATTTCACTATGACCTGTATAAACTTGTTCAAGTTTTTTTATCTTTAATTTTTCATATGTAAGTAAAAGTTATATTACCCAACCGATAGGCTGGTCATAGTGTTATAATTACTGAATAAGAAAGTGTATATGATCTTGGTAATTGAAAGCAATAAACAATTTCTTCTCTTTCCTTCTTATTTAGAAACACAGCAAAAGTATGGTTAAATGGAATCAGTGATTAAATTTTATTTTTAGAACAACAGTAAAAACCTTATTTAACAAGTTTGTAAAGCAAAATAAATGAAGATGTATTTTTGTTAAACATATCCATCTTTCTGATAATAAATTAAACTACAGGTGTATTTTTAAACTTTTGAGAAACTGAAAATGTTTGGAATATTGTACATACATATGTATATCTACAATGTACTCATACATTTGTGTGTTAATTTTCCAGCCTTTGAAGTATATATTTTACCTTTTCTTAGTGAAGCATCTGTGATATGAATATAGATAGGTAACATATTAAGCAAGACACTCTTTTTAGGACTTTGAACACTGTGGTTTTGAAATAAGTAAACTTTTCATAAAAAGTGAGATGTGCATTTTTCAAGATAAATAATTAAATCAATTCTAAATACTTTTAAAATGGCTAGCTTTGATCATATACATTAAGTATCATTTTTACTAACTTCAGTGGCTTTTCCTTCCCATTTTCTACACTATTAAAACTCTATGATAATTTAAATATGCAATAAAGTTCACGAAGAGAAAAACCTAGAGACGTTTTGTCATGTAGGCTGAGAAGCTGAGCCCTGGAAATTTTAGCTCCTGACAATGGTCAACGTTAGCAGGAAATCCAGAACCTAGTAATTGTTAGCTACCATTTAAATTGTGTATGAAAGATGCAGTGAATATCTACTACTGAAACAATGTATAAAGTATCTATCTACTCATCATAAAATTAACATTAAAAGCCAGGAATATCTTTTAGTAAAGCCAACATTTAATCACATGATCAATGATCTTTGGGTCAGATAAGAGAAATTTAAATAAATTAATAAAACTCACCTTATCCACAATACATATCTGCTTTCTTGTTTGAGCATCAAGTATTTCAACCTCAAAGTGAGCGGGTTTTGAGTGTTTAACTGCTGGAAGTGATTTTAGAGGCCCTGCTGAGAGGATAAGTTGAGACAAAAATTGAAAATTTCTCATATCATTCTTCAGTGTGGACCGTGCTCCTTGCGAAGATAATTCTCTCTTGCGTTCTGAGGCATGGGTCTTGTGCCTTTTGAACATTGTGTGAACTACCAGGAGAATCTCTCATGTCAACGGGAGACCCTTGCAAATGTGTTCCCTTTGCACCAGTTAAATACTGCTGGTGAAAGCCAGAAAGGTCAAGTGGCATGCCATTCCAAGAGTTCGGTTTTATTTAGCAGGCTTGAAAACAATGACTGATCTTATTTCTATATATAACATGCTATTGTGAATTGCTGCAGTGTGGAAGATTTCTTTACCAGCGCTCGGATTATTTCTTGCTTTCTTCTTTTTTCTCTGCCTCTTAATATGACCACTACTATCTGAAATTCCACGGCAAGAAAAGAATTGATAGGGTTTTCATTATCTCTGAATTCTGGATGCACTAATCTTCAAACACATATATTACTATACAGGAGATGTATTTAAAATTAGCTATTACATAACAAAATTTTTTATATGTCCTACCTAAGATAAATATTTGTAACATATTTTATATATGTGTATATATCCTTATATATGTATTCTTCAATGCATACAGGAAATAGAAAGATGGCAAGTCCTCTATAAGATTGGAAAATGTAGAGAGCAATTTTATATCATAAGGAAAAGGAAGTAAATCTTATCTTAACATTTTGACACGTTTTATATCATTGGGAAATCATTGAAATTAAATAGAAAAGCAGTACTACACATCACATTTACCACAACACTGAATTATGGTAAATTCAAATAATCTCAGAATGAGTAATGCAAAATGATAAACAACCTGAAAAGAAGGGTTTATGAAAAAGACTCCAAATGCTCTGAGTACTATAAATCTGGTGAAGAAACAAGTAAAAAAAAATCCAAAATATATTGCCACTGATTCAAAGAGATAGTACAGAAAAATATTCTAGGATGTTATTTTCAATGAAAAGGAAAATGGCTAAACTTATAGAGGGGGATGTCTATGTATCTATATGAGGTTAATCTTTCCTTTTATAATTAAATAAAATAATGTTATTTATTTTTAATTTTGACTACACATTATGCACTGGAGATTCATTTGCACATTGTTCAGTTATCGTTTTCATACTCCAGGCCGCTATTACACTCATTGTTTAATATTTAAAAAAAACATAGAAGACAGGAATATATGTGTGTATATATGTGTTTGTGTACCTGAGTGCAAATCATACACAAACACACACATACATGTGTTGTACAATTTTATCACCCCAATTGTTCAGGACGTTAAACTTGAAATCATCCCTAACTTCTCTCTTTCTGTCGCACCTCAGATCTAATCCATCAGAAATCCAGAACACAATCTTCTCACCATCCCCACAGCTACCTTTAAAGCATCAGTCTCACCTGTATTGCTTTCCCAGACTGGTCTCCCTGCTTCAACAATGGCCAATCTATAGTTTATTTTTAATGCAGCAGCTAGAGTGATCAGGCTCTATACTAAAGCAGATAATGCAATAATCTGCTCAACACACTGCAGGGGCTCTCTATTTTAGGTAGAGAAAAAGCCAAAGTTCTCTGCAAGGGTCTACAAGGCTCTGCACCATCCAGCACCTTGTTATACCTCTGATCTTATCTCCTAATCTGTCTACAGTACCTAGAACAGTGACTGGCACACAGTAGGTGCTGAATAAACACGTATTAAATAAATAAATGAAAAATCACTAAATGCATCTTGAAGGTGTAAGTAGAACGATGTGATGCTAATTGCATGCTGAGTAAACTGCTATTGTATTATATTAAAATGACATAACTACAACCCACATAATGTCTCTTCAGAGATAGTTTATATCTAAAAAAAGAAATAATCAAAAGGACACAAGAGCCAAACTGAAAGAGCTCCCATTGCCAAAGTTGGAACAATTCAAGTAAGAAAACCAATACTGATGATAATAGATTCCAACTCAAAGAACGATATAAATATCCATGTGCCCATACTGTTATAAATAAATGACTGAATACATGTTAAATAAATCAACAGGGACAAGGGATGGATTTTCCTTGACAGATTTACACAAGAATTCCAAAGAATATATGTAGATGCTCTCCCCTTGAGTGTGGGTTTCACTTAGAGACACATTTGCGAAAAAAAAAAATTAATGGAAAGGGAAAAATAGAAACTTTACAGTGAAAAAAACTGGAAGGCAGACAGCATTCTAACCAAGAGGTCAAGTGTAAATATCACCATGAGAAGTCATGTTGATATCAGGTACCAAGTGATATCATGAGATGAGGACAATTCACCCCTGTGGTATTCTTCCAAAAGTTCATTACCTCAGTCTAACCATGAGAAAACATCAGACAAACACAAATTGAGGCACATTCTACAAAATACGTAATATTCTTCAAACTGTCAAGACCTTGAAAAATTTTAAAAAATTGAGAGACTGGAACAGATCAAAAGATACTGTATGGAGACATGACTAGAAAATGCAGTGTGATATCCTGATTATTTCCTGGAACAGAAAAAGAAATTAGTGGACAAACCAGTGAAATAAGAATAACATCTGTAGTTTTAGTAATAGTATTGTATCAATGTTAATTTCTGAGTTTTGATAAATATACCATGGTTATGCAAGATATTAAATTAGGGGAAGCTACATAAAAAGCACACAGAAAAACTTTGTATTTCTTTTCAATGTTTTTGGAAAAATATTCCAAAATAAAAGTATAGAATAAACACACTGCCACCAAAAAAAAAAAAAAAAAAAAAAAAAAACGGAGAAAGAGAAAAAAATAGGAGTAAAAGGAAAGGCATTTAAAAGGGGAAAATTGTAGATTGTCATCTGTGCCAATCACCCAAGTTAAAAATTTTGGAAGAGAATAAAAAATATTTCAGATATTATGCTATTTATTATTTTATTATGTACTTTTGAGGTAGTTTTTAAAATAAAATATTTTCTATTTGTTAATGTGTTTTTATAAGTTTATTGTTAAATATATCATAATGAAAATAACACCCTTAATATTTGCTTAATACTAGACTAAGGATGGCACTTTGTAAACTAGACTTCAATTTAAAATATATTTAAAATAGAAAAATATTATAAAAAAATGCAGTCCCAAGTAGGAATCTTTATTCTAATTGCACTTATTTTTAGTAAAATATGAAGGGGGGTTAGAATATGTGCTCTTACCCTCACATGTTTGTAATGTTTTGACAGAAAGCATTCCATTTCAATTTATTTTCCATTTGACAGTTCTACTTTCAAAGTAGTACTACTACGTCTTCTTAGATCATTTAAACAAATTAGTGGACTGATTTTTTTGGGTAGTTTTTATTTGCAGAAAAATTGAGCAGAGAGTACTGAGTTCTCATATACTCCCTTCCCCCACCCCCAACACACAATATCTCCTACTATTAACATCTTATATTACTGTGGAACATTTGTTACAACTGATGATAGATATTTATTAACCAAAGTCTGTAGTTTATTTTAGGGTTTAGTCTTTGTAATTTACAGTTCTTTGAGCTTTGTCAAGTACATAAGGTCGTATATCCGCTATGGCAGTATCATAAAGAACAGTTTCACTGACCTGAAAATGTCGTGTTCCGCGTGTCCACCCCTCCTCGCTCCTCCTGAACCCCCGGCAGCCACTGATTTTTTTACTGTCTTCACAGTGTTGCCTTTTTCAGAACGTCACTAGTTGGAATCATATAGTATGCAATGTTTTCAGACTGGCTTCTTTCATTTAGCGATATGCATTTAAGTTTCTTCTATGTTTTTTCATAGCTTGAAAGCTCTTTTTTTTTAAATCACTGAATAATACCCCATTGTATGGATGTACTACAGTTTATTTACTCATTTATCTATTGAAGGACATCTTGGTTACTGCTCTAAACATTCATGTTCAGGTTTTTGTGTAAATACAGTTTCCAATTTGCTTGGGTAAATAACTAGGAGTGTAAACACTGAATTGAATGGTAGGCCTATGTTTAGCTGTGTAAGAAACTGTCAGACTGCCTTCCAAAGTACCTGTACCATTTTGCATTCCCACCAGCAATGAATGAGAGCTCCTGTTGCTTCACAACCTCACCAGTATTTGGTGTTGTCAGTGTTCTGGATTTTGCCATTCTAATAGATGTGACATGATATTTCATTGTTTTAATATGCAATTCGCTAATGACAAATGATGTGGAGCAACTTCTCTTATCCTTATTTGCCACCTGCGTATCTTCTTTGGTGCAGTGTCTGTTCAGATCTTCTGTCCATTTTGTAATGGGTTGTTTGTTTTCTTATGTTGAATTATAAGATTTCTTTGCATGTTTTGGAAAGAAGTGCTTTATCAAATATGTGTTTTCAAAATATCTTCTTCCAGTTTATGGCTTGTCTTTTTGTTCTCTTACAGAGTCTTTTGCAGAGCAAAATGCCTTAAGTTTAACAAAATCCAACTAATCATCTTTTTCACTCATGGATTGTGCTTTTGGTGTTGTATCTAAAAAATCGTCACCAAATCCAAGATCACCTAGATTTTCTCCTACGGTATCTTCTAGAAGTTGTGTAGTTTTACATTTTACATTTAAGTCTACAATCTATTTTGAGTTAATTTTTGTGAAAGATGTAAAGTCTGTGTCTAGATTCCTTTTTTTTTTTGCATGTGATGTCCAGTTGTTCCAGTGCTATTTGTTAAAAAGACTATCCCCTCTCCCCTGAACTGCCTATAATCAGTTGATTATATTTGTGTCTATTTCTGGGCTCTCTATTGTGTTCCACTGGTCTATTTGTCTATTCGTCTGCCAACCCACGTTGTCTTTATTACTGTAGCTTTGTAGTAAGTCTTGATGTCCGGTAGCTTCAGTCATCTAACTTTGTTCTTCAATATTGTGAGGGCTATTCTGGGTCTTCTGCCTCTTACTTCAGTTTTTATTATAGATACTCCATTTGTTTCCAAACAACCTGGGAATGGGTGAGTGAAAGAGAGAAAAAAAAACAAAAACAAAGACAAACCACTTGTCCTGGACATTATCTTGTCAATGCTCAGAGAAAATCTTATATATTAGGTACAAAGAATTGGAATTTAGGAAGCTAAGTCATGAGCAGAATGTTAAATATACACCAAGGTACATTATTCTTGGACCTAGGCAAATATGTAAATAAGTAATTGCATTGTGGATTTTCCAAATCATAGTTTCTCAAATTTGAATACTTGCATGTTAACAACAACTATTCTCATAAGATTATAGTATTGGGAATTTTCTGATTTTTGATTGATCCCTTCTGAATCAATGGCAAAAATGCAGAAAATAAAGGACATTATGTCCATCATTAGATACACGATTATTGGCCCTTCCCCTAGAGAGTAGTTTAATTCTCTATACTTTCATTTTTTCATCAATAGTCTAGTCAAGTAATGGAAATTGTAATCATCTGTACATGTTTGTAACGTTTAACCAATGCCTGTCTCACACACCAGACCATAAGGTCCATAAGGCAGAGTTCAGATATAATTTTGTCCATCACTGTATCTTCAAGTCACAGCATAATTCCTGGCCTATAGTAAGTACTTGATATTGTTTGTTGAATGAATAAATCACCACATGAATGAATTTTCCTCTCTAAGCTGGGATATTCATCAATAATATCACAATACAGTAGTCACTGGAGTTTAAAAACTTTTTTTTTGAGAAAGATCAGCCCTGAGCTAACATCCATGCCAATCCTCCTCTTCTTGCTGAGGGAGACCAGCCCTGAGCTAACATTTATTGCCAATCCTCCTCCTTTTTTTTCCCTTTTTCTCCCCAAGGCCCCAGTAGATAGTTGTGTGTCATAGTTGCACATCCTTCTAGTTGCTGTATGTGGGAAGCAGCCTCAGCATGGCCAGACAAGCGGTGCCTCGGTGCGCACCCGGGATCCGAACCCCGGCCACCAGCAGCGGAGCGCGTGCACTTAACTGCTAAGCCCCGGCCGGCCCCAAAGCTTTGCTTTTAATTTGTGCTAAATCGTGGAAGACACCGAACTTGGGAATGGGTGGGTGAGAGAGAGAATAAAAAAGCCCAAGACAAACCACTTGTCCTGGAGATTATCTTGTCAATGCTCAGAGAAAATCTTACATATTAGGTACAAAGAATTGGAATTTAGGAAGTTAAGGCATGAGCTGTATATTAAATATACATCAAAGTACACTATTCTTAGACCTAGGCAAATACATAAATAAGTAATTTGTGTCTAGGAAATAGCATTGTTTAGTGGAAATAGTATGGATTCAGGAAGTTCCTTGTAATTAAATAGTTACATGATCTCATGTCTTCCATTATCTGTCACATTTTGATAATATTATGAATTTCACAAGACTTTTATGAAATCTCATAGAACAATGCATATAAAGTAAATAGAGAAGTTTCTGAAAAGTAGAGAACATTCAATATATACATACAATTTACTTTCTCAGTGTTGGACTCCAACATCAGATCTACTTCTCCCAAGATCACATCTATGACTTTCTTCACCCCATCACCCTACTCAAGCATTCAGATTAGTCCTGTTCTCTAGTTTTCTAAACCTAAATGATTATAATACTAGCTCACAGGAAGACGAAATTTACTCATAATAGCCACGCTAAAAGGAAGACAGAGTTCTAACCTAGTTCAGTTGACTCCCCAAAATATCTGCAAGTATATTATCCTCTTCCCCTATAAAGATTAGATAGTCTTATTTTTTTCTCTAATTTTCCCATTTTTAGTGATACCAATGAACTATGAAATGGGCTCTAAATCAGCAGGCTAAAAGCAAATAGAAAGGACCTAAGTAATATAAAAATAAATTATTTTCTGAGTCTCAAGAGGATATGCGTTTTCTCAAAAGAATATTTTATTTCCTGATCTGTCACACAAGCTTCTGCAAGTCCAGAAACTACTAAGTGGTTACAACCACTAATGTTAGCATTTCAACTAACACATAATAATTGAAAAATTATACATAATAATTGAAAAATTATTTTGGTTACATAAAGTATATCCTTTGTAATAGCAAGAAAGCCATAGGAAGGAAAAAGAGGTGTTGTCACCACGACAAAGTTTCGGTTTTGCATTTTTGACAAACAAATTAGGATTGCTGATCTAACATCAATCATCAATAAGAAACAATGATGAATCTATTAGTTCGGATTATAGATAAACGAGAATTGCTCTGTTAAAAAAGACAGTGCAGCTGCAAAGTAGGGGAAAGAGCTCTGGAGTTAAAGCCAAAGACGTAGATTCTTGTTCTAGCTCTGCCAATGTATGCTGTGTGATATTCGATAAACTGGGTAACCTCTCTTAACATCTGTTACATTGTTCATGAAATGAGTGCATTCTCAACACGATATCTAATGACCCTGCTAACTATGATATCCACATGTTTAAAAGTTTGTTTCCTGTTTAAATCAGTCATAACAAAAAAGCAGTATAAATATAACCTGCCTAATATGCCTTCCCTCACAAAGTTTGTACAACTTAAGTAACATGTGAAAGTGTACTATGAAATCCTATGACATTATTATTAATTAATAAATCAGACTAGGGTAGAAGTCTCTGTACTTCACCAAGACTATGGAGAAATTAAATGGTTTCCTGAAAAGCACATCAGTTGGACTGAGATTTAATCTTTTTTTAAGAAAATCGAGCAAAACATAGTCTCATCTTGTGTGTATAAGTTTCAGGTTTCCTGTAAAATTAAAATATCCACGGAGGAGGAAAAACAAAAAGGAGGGAGCAGAGCACACTTCATATTCAGTTTGAACCAGACTATGTATTTCTGTTTATCTTGATAGACTTTATTTTTTTAATTTTGATTTAAACATTTACTAAGATCTTTTCTTTGAACCATTTATGCAATTTACAAACTCACCACAAACCATTTAGTCTCAGTCTTTAACTCAGCTCCTCTGGCTTCGTTTTCCTTAATTGCATGCTATGCTTTTATTAGGGCAGTTGGCTAGGAGCTCTCTTGTGCTCTGTGAATCATCCCTGGAGAGCTTCCAGATCACTCAGGCTGCCCTTCCCCGGAGTCTGTCTTGGGATTCCAGTTGTTCTCCGATGTGTGTTGGCACACGCTGCCCTTTATTTTTGGAGCTGAGGCCGTGCCTATTTCTCCTCCTCCTTTGTGGGATTTCTTGCCATGAACAGTGTGGCGTGTAGAGCTCCTTTAT
The DNA here is from genome assembly GCF_020826845.1 of Diceros bicornis minor. Taxonomy (NCBI): domain Eukaryota; kingdom Metazoa; phylum Chordata; class Mammalia; order Perissodactyla; family Rhinocerotidae; genus Diceros; species Diceros bicornis. The sequence goes on from NC_080747.1 coordinate 50,699,739, forward strand.
CAATGTTGAAGGAAGAATTTGGAAAATAAATCTCACTGTTTATTGTTAGGGATCTATATATTTAGAAACAAAATTAAACACTTCCGATGAGGTTTTGTCCCTAGTTTGGTAAGTTGTGGGGAAATCATCGTCAAACTAAAAGTGAAGGTTCAGTTTGAAAATCAAGAACTCAGTTTGTTTCTTTTTTATTATATGTTGCTGCTTTTTTCATCGGGGTTGATGCCAGTGCATTTCTTCTGTTTCATAGATCTTCCAGAACACTTAAAACACATTGGAGAGACAAGAATGAGAGTGTACAAACAGAGTGAGGGTGTTAACTCTTCATCCTCATAATTTAAAAATCAGTAATTTTACTTTTATTCAGATTTTTTATGCACATTTCAAAGAATTTAAGTGACAACCTGAGATGGTGGAGGTACGTTGTTGTCTGGAAGCAGAGGGATTGGCTATCGGTATTTGAAATGTCATCTTGTCCTATGAGTCTCTGGGATAGTCATGTTGTTTTCATTTTGATATATATTTTATGCCATAAGATTTACATGTTTTAATCTACTTAGAAAAAAATACAATTTATGTCTACACTGAAGTACTTGGTATTCACAAAATATTAGCAATACTCATATGAAGCTTGTTATGGTCCAGTCAACCTACTCAGTGCTTAGCCGCATAGCAACTCTGTAAGATGGTTTTTATTACAGATGTGGAAACTGAGGCACAGAGAGATTAAGTAACTTGAACATGTGATACAGTCAAGCAGTAGCATAACTGGTCACAAACCAGTTTAAGTTCTTAATCCAAGTATCACATTTAATGGCTACGCACATACACAAAGAGAGTGAAATATACATGTAGATATCTATTACTTATCATTACATAGTTAAAATTATTCAATGTAGATATATGTATATTCTATTAAAATATAATTGTGACTCCAAAATGGTAGATACACATCTTTCATTGGTGAACTTTCAAAACCTAGGGATCCTTCACACACAATTTCATCCATGTGTGAGTATGTTTGTGCTCATAAATGTGTGTGTGTGCATGCAAGTGCAATAATTCAGAGCAATTAGTGTTGCTCTTTGGGGAGCTTGTTCTTTTTTTTTTTTTTTTTTTGTGAGGAAGATCAGTCCTGAGCTAACATCCATGCTAATCCTCCTCTTTTTGCTGAGGAAGACCGGCTCTGAGCTAACATCTATTGCCAATCCTCCTTTTTTTTTTCCCCCAAAGCCCCAGTAGATAGTTGCACGTCATAGTTGCACATCCTTCTAGTTGCTGTATGTGGGATGCGGCCTCAGCATGGCCGGAGAAGCGGTGCATCTGTGCGCGCCCGGGATCCGAACCCGGACCGCCAGTAGCGGAGCGCACGCACTTAAGCGCTAAGCCACTGGGCTGGCCCCGGGGATCTTGTTCTTAATGAAACAGCAAACATAACGTTCCTTGACAGATACACAAGATCATGCTTCTCTAGCCTTCATTCACTCTAAATTTGCCCCATGAGTCACTTTTCCTTCCATTCCCGCATCCCAGCCACTCTGGGATTTACTTGGGTCGTAGTGATACCTCGAGTTACACAATTTTTTTAAGAACTGAAGTAGGCCACCAGAGGATCATTATGTTTACTCTAAAGGAAATTAAACTGCGCTGTGCTGAAAAGACAATTTACCTGGTCATTTGATTTGGGATATTATGCAGTTTTTCTAGAAGAATTATATTTTCTCTAAATTTCATAATTTATCTTGTTAATCTATTTTTGAAAGAATACAGCATAATACTAGTTTGTAGTATGGCACACATTCAATAAAGTTTAATGAATAAGTGAATAAATGGCAATATAAAAATTATGCTCAAGACAGTATAATAAAAAGATGATAAAATGTAGTTTTATGTTAACAAGTACAGCGAACGTCATTATTGGGCTAAAGTGTATGTGGGACTGGAAGATTCCTTTGATTATATTAAGAAAGAAAGATCCAGTCAAGAACAGTCATACTCAAACTCTGCCACGTCTGTCTCCTGGTGCAATGGACTGATGATAGATGAACTAAGAAGGATCATATATCAGAAAGATATAAAATTCAGGTATTTTTTTGTATTTCCTGTTTTATTGGTCTATGCAGTCACATAAATAGTGAAGCATGGCAATTCTTTACAGTAGAATACTAACTAATAAGAAATAACAGAATCACAAAGACATCATTTTGCTACCATCACATTAAAATTTTTTCAGGCAAGCATCTTCAGTGGACGATAAAACAGGATATTTGCATAGTTTCAAAGTGTATTCCCATAAAATAATTACTAATTACGGAGGGAAAATGGTAATATTTCATTGAAGAAAGCTGGGAGCCATCACCATTAGTGATCTATGTTAACATCAACAAAAAAATGATAAACTGATATCTTGTGTCTTCTGGTATGATGTACTGAGAAGGACATAATATTAATTCTGTAGTATTCCTTCCAAAAATAATTGTTCACTCTAATCATAATGAAATAGATAAAAATAAACAAGACATCTGGACTAAATTCTTCAAAAGTTACAATGTAAAAGAATCATTAAATAACTGTTCTAGATGAAGAAAGACTAAAGAAACAAAAGCAATAATTAATATTTAATTCTCAATTTGATGCAGGATCAGGTAGAAATTTCTGTAATGCTATAAAGGATGAATTTGAGATAATTGAAGAAACAACTGTATATTAAATAATGATATTATAAAAATATTTAATGTACTAAGTTGGATAATTTTATCATTGTTATATAAGCAAGTGTACCTAGAAAATAAATGTTGAATTACTTAAGGAGAAAGGACAATGATGTCTGGGACTAATTCTCAAATAGTTTAGGCAAATATGACATATTCACACAAGTCAAAAATGGTAAATCTGGGTTAAGTGTATTCTTTGTATTATAATTGTTACTCTTTTTAAAGCTTGTAATTGTTTAAAAATAAGAAGTATTTTTGTTATAAATGAAAAGATTATGAAAATTAACATTCAAAAGAGATGAAGGATAAATATATAAGGCTACAAAACTTTGATCATTACATCATTTATACTTCAGTGCAATCTACACATAAAGGGCACTCAATAATTTATAGAAACTAATAATTGCCTTATAATTACTATGAAATTCACATTTAACCAACTACCTTATACCAAGAACTATGAAAAAAATGCCATAAAAATAATTGTTGTTTTTCTCCTATTTCTCATGACTCTTTTTTTTTCTTCCTGAGGAATATTCTCCCTGAGCTAACATCTGTGCCAACCTTCCTCTATTTTGTACGTGGGTTGCCACCACAACATGGCCACTGACAAGTGGTGTAGGTCCGTGCGCAGGAACCGAACTCTGGCAGCCAGAGCAGATCACACCAAACTTAACCAGTAGGCCATGGATCCAGCCCCCAGGATTCTTTTCTTTTGTCTATAAATATTAGTAAATCTGCAGGATGGTTTTATAAACACCCTGAAATTTGGTTCTAAATATTACATAGGTCAGCTGTTAAGTGATGGATATTAATATGCTTATTATTTAACTCCTGATTGATATAATACAATTTAATGTATTTTTACAAATATGTATGTCTATTATTATTTTAACTCTATTCAAGCTTGTATACCAAAGAAGTATTATGTTTATTAACTCTTTTGTTAATAAATCTTATTATTATGCCTGTTAACCTTAAAAGCACTTAAGCTGAAATAAGTCATTGAAAGTTAAATCAAAACTTTTGAAGGTTAAGTGTTAATTTAAAAAAGTGAATATTTTTACATATATTAATCTATAGATAAAAAAATGATTTCTTAGTAATAAAAGCTAACAGAAAATTTTTGTGTGTTATAAAATCATTTCTTTTCTATCCAAAATGTATAAGAAGAGCATTTGTTTGGAAAGGGCTAATCTTTAGACTTCACCATCTACTCCCTGCACATCTGTATTTAGTTGAACATATCTGAGTGTCTGAGACTTTCTCTTTTTCCTTGTTCTTCCAACGCTTTTACCCTGCTCCTCTCTCTCTCAACTGTTGAATTTTCTTCACATATCAGTGAGAAAATATAAGCAGTGATAAGAGAAATTTCACATTTGTCTATAAACTTTCCTCTGTGCCTATGTATTCCCACTTCTTTGGGGTCATCATATAAGACTGACCATTCTCCCGCCTAAGGTCAAGCCTCCAATTGTACACTGACTCCCATTTCCTTTTGCCTGGTTAAGAACATTTTTCCTGCAATTACCCCACTCCATTCTGTATCATCATTTTTTAATTCCTTTCACTGTACCATTAATATCAACTTTTAAATGTCATAAAATCACTATATTAAAAAAAACAACACCTTCTCTTTACCCCCTATCTTCCTCTAGCTAGCTACTCCTTATTTCTATGTTCCTTTCAGTACAGAAACTCTTACAAATTTTATCTGGAATTCTTATCCCTTTTTCTTAACTCCTATTTCCTTTTGGCCTCATTTTAACATGTCTCTTGCTCATATCCACTTGTTCTTAACAAGATCATCAGTGAATTCCATTCTTGCAAATCAGATTTTCAATTCTTACTCTTTACTTTTCAAACCTGTCTGCAGCATTGAACCTAATAAGTCACACCCTCTAAAACATCGTCATCAGTTGGCCTCTGGGCCCCCAGCTATCCTGGTTCTCTCTTATCACTTGCCTAGTCTCCCAAGGATTGCTTTCTAGAATTCTTCCTGAACCCCTAAATACTCCTGCTCTTCTCTTGGGTTAGTCCAAAAACTCTTGTTTTCTTTTGTAAAATCACAGTCTAAATATCCTTATCCTGTTTTATGGCTTTCCTTTATTCAACAAATATTTATTTAGCACCTGTTACGTGTTATGTACCAAGCACTGTACTGGGTCATAGAGAAATATCAATGAACAAAATAAACAAAGATCCTGCCCTCTGGGGTGCACACTCTATTGAGTAGAGAGGCCTGTAATACGTAGTGAATTATACAGTGTATTAGAAAGGAGTAAATATTATGGAGAAAAGTAAACCAATGCTAAGAAAAGTTCTGCAATCTAAAATAGGGTTGACATGGAAGACCTTGAGGGGAGGGTGGTATCTGAGCAAAGGCAGGAACAGAGTAGAATAGTAAGCAATAGATTCTCAAGAAGTCATATAATTTTAAATATGGCCTATGCATGAAAAAAAATCTCAGATTTATGGCTCCAGCTCTGGCCTGTACCATGAACACCACATTCTTATATCCAATTACCTACTTACATCTCATGTGGATAAATAACCTTAGAGGCATCTCAAATATAACATGTCTAAAAACAAAACATATTTTAAAAATCCTAATTTTCTCCAGCAACATTCTCTCTGTAATCATTTTTTTCTACTTCATTTTTTTAAATTTTATTGCAGTGACATTGGTTTATAATGTTATATCAATTTCAGCTGTACACCATTATACTTCTATTTCTGCATAGACTGCTCTTTGACATCGGTCTTAGCAACATATTTTCAAGCACCATGTCTGACTGGGCAAGAGAAACAATAGAAAAAATAGACAAATGGAACGACATCAAACTAAAAAGCTTCTGCACAGCAAAGGAAACCATCAACAAAACGAAAAGACAACCTAATAATTGGGAGAAGATATTTGCAAACCATATATCTGATAAGGGGTTAATCTCCAAAATGTATAAAGAACTCATACATCTCAACAATAAATAAACTAACAACCTAATTAAAAAATGGTCAAAAGACCTGAACAGACATTTCTCCAAAGAAGATATACAGATGGCCAACAGGACGTGAAAAGATGTTCCACATCATCAAGTGCAGGGAAATTCAAATCAAAACTACAATGAGATATCACCTCACTCCCATCAGAATGGCTACAATTAACAAGACAGGAAATAACAAGTGTTGGAGAGGATGTGGAGAGAAGGGAACTCTCATACACTGCTGGTGGGAGCGGTAACCTGTGCAGCCACTATGGAAAACAGTATGGAGATTCCTCAAAAAATTAAGGATAGGACTACCCTACAATCTAGCTATTCCACTGCTGGGTGTTTATCCAAAGAACATGAAAACGTGAATTCATAAAGATACATGCACCCTTGTGTTCACTGCAGCATTACTCACAACAGCCAAGACTTGGACGCAGCCTAAGTGGCTGTCAAGGGATGAATGGATGAAGAAAAAGTGGTATATATTGTAGGGGAAGAGGGAGAATCCCCCTCTGCCCTTTCCCTTAAGATTCTTCTGGCTGGCCAAATAATTAACAAGACAGGTTAGCAGGAGAAAATAATACCAAGTTTAATAACATGTATACATGGGAGAAACTCAGAAATGAGCAGCTGGTCCTTCTGTCTAAGCTGCTTGCTTAAGTATTGTAGCTAAAGGCGAGAAAGGTGTTGGGGGTGGGTAGTGGTTTGGGATTTCAGAGGGAAAGAAGACAATTCACAAGGAGATAGAAATGCAAATGTTTGTTTGACAACTCTTTTCAGGGCCACCTATAGAGAATGTGGCCAGGGAGAGACAGAATTTTTGATAAGAGGGGCTTGGTGCCTTTCCTATTGGAACATCTATTTTACATTATATTATAGCCATCATGATAATAACTCCTTCCTGAAACAGATCTTTTGTTTTAAATTCTTTAGGCAGTTTGGGGGGAAACACAAATGTTCTTCCTGAGTTTTCTGAGTCTTTATTGTCTTCAGCTCAAAATCATCCGCATACCAGAGTGGTGCTTCTTGGGATGGTCTGCCCTGAGCACCATCAATATATACAATGGAATACTACTCAGCCATAAGAAACGATGAAATCTGCCATTTGTGATAACATGGATGGACATTTAGGGTATTATCCTAAGCAAAATAAGTCAGAAGGAGAAAGTCAAATACTGTATGATCTCACTCATAAGTAGAAGAAAACAACAACAATCAACAAACACATAGAGACAGAGATTGGTTACCAGAGGGGAATGAGGGAGGGAGGAGCATGAAAGGGATGATTAGGCACGTGTGTGTGGCGATGGATTGTGTTTAGTCTCTGTAATCATTTACATTACAGCAAATGTCAATTCTTCTCATTTTTCTGGCAAAAATAGACATATCGACCTTACCTCTCTCTTTTCCCATACCCCATAGCCATCCATATGCAAATGCTATTGGTTTTACAGTTTAAAAATATCCGAAGTCTGAGCATTTTCACAACCTTCATAGAAAATTCCTTGAAGACATCACTTCTCTTATTTAGAATATGTCAATAGCCTCCAAACTGCTATTTTTTGTTCTAATCTTGTTTCTCAAAAGCCAAGCCCTGCATAAACCAAATTGCTCTTATCATCTCCCTATGAAGTAAGCACAAAGATAATATCATTCACTACAGAGTCTTGTATTGCGGGAGCCCCAATCTCCTGTTGTTTTCCCCACTGTTATCCTTGCTAATTCTGTTCCATCACTCTGGCCTAGATGTTTCTAGAAAACACCATGCATCTCAATCTTCTCAGGTTTGCAATTTGTCTTCACCCTTCTTGGAGTGCAGTTATTCAGATACTTGCAAGACTACTTAAAGAAATTTTTTTTTCAATTCTCTTTAAATATCACTGTTTCAAAGAGGATGTCTCTAACCATTTCATCTCTATTGGCCACAAGTATGCATCCTATCCTCTTTCATTTCTTTTTAGTACATATCACAATTTGACACATTAAATATGTGTTTCTTTTTGTTTTTATCCTCCTCCCACCTCTACTAGAATATAAGCTCCACAGAATAGGAATTAGTCTGTTTTGTTTACCATTGTATCTTCAACACCAGGAATAATTGTCAGGCATACAGTAGGTGCATAAGAAACATTTATTGAATGTATCTTAAATGAATTAAATATGAAGCAAAGAGACAGTTTAAGTGTGCTGTAGATTATTGTAGCTGAAAATAGTCTTAAGATTTAGTTGTTTTGTAGCTACCAGAATCAAAATGAACAAGGGACACTTTAATGTGTGTGTGTGTGTGTGTGTGTGTGTGTGTGTGTATGTATATTCTTCTTTACATGAAGAAAAACTTTTAGACCAGAAGCTATTCCTTTAAAACCTCTGACTTTTTTTACAAGAGTTCCTAGGATATTTTACTTAATTTCCTCAGGCAGACTATATTATGCAAGAGAATAGTATAGAAGAAGTAATATTTCTTGTCTGTCAATCTAAATGTATATCTTAATATTCCATAAATATAACTGAGAAAAAGCACAGATATAGACCATCCTGGTTATGAAAATAAACACTGACTAGTTAATGCATTCAGCAACAGTTTAAATTAAAAAAAAATGCTTATGTCATAATTCTTTAAAAAAGATTTTTAGTGGTTATAAAATTGTCCTTTCGACTAAATTAGGAATATTGTATTTAGTACCCTATCTCTGGCAGCTTCTCATTTTTCCCTAATCCACATCATAATTACATAGCAGTATTTTCATCAAATTTCTAAATATTCATTTTTCTCTCATAAAAATCAACCTCTGTCAGTCTTTAGTATTTGGTATCCTCCACGTTGATGCTTATTGGATTGGCAAAACTAGGTGATCTACTAACCCAGTTACTCTGATAAAGAATAATATTGAATAAAATGTTGACATGAAAAATATAGATCCACTATACAATGGAAAAGAAATATGCTACCTGATACAATAAGAAACACATGGGGAGGGCCGGCCCCATGGATTAGCGGTTAAGTGTGTGCACTCCGCTACTGGTGGCCCGGGTTCGGATCCCGGGCGTGCACCGATGCACTGCTTCTCCGACCATGCTGAGGCCACGTCCCACATACAGCAACTAGAAGGATGTGCAACTATGACGTACAACTATCTACTGGGGCTTTGGGGAAAAAAAAGGAGGAGGATTGGTAATAGATATTAGCTCAGAGCCAGTCTTCCTCAGCAAAAAGAGTAGGATTAGCATGGATGTTAGCTCAGGGCTGATCTTCCTCACAAAAAAAAAAATAATAAAAGAAAAAACAAAAAAGAAACACATGGGGACATGAAACTATTCCCCAGCACTAAGAAAAGATTGCTTATATTTTGCGGAGTGACAATTATGTTTTTGGGGTAAAAACTAGTACTGATGGCTCCTTCAGTAAACTGAGATTTGGAATTTTCTCTTTAAAATTGCTCTACCTTACGTGCTCACTTTACTGATTTTATGGTATATACTGGTATGTTACATAAAGTGCTCAAGTTTTCCGTTGGTAAACAACATATTCATCACAGATGCATGTTGCTCAGAATCACACATTCTTTCTACAGTACTTTTCATTTAGACTTTATAAAGTCTGGCTAATTTTTAAGGTATTCTCTTTAGATTGCTAGAGCAATTAATATTCATTTGTATTGTTTTTCATAAATTCATAAATTCTGTGGCTGAAGAGATTTCAGCAAAGACCCTTCAATGTCACAGGATCTTGATCTTCTGATTCAAATTTAATTAAGAAAAAACTAAGCTCATTTAAAAAATATTGTTTAACCATCATATTTGATTGTACATTCTAGTTCACTGAATATACTTTTGCAAAACTAAAATACATATTTTTCTGATTTTCTACTTACTAATTACATACTTTAATTGAAGATCCAATGCCAACAGGGAACAAATAAACTGACATTTTTAATAAGTTCTCTGGCACTATCACCAGTCATAATCTTAAACTGTCTGTGGCAGGTCAAGTTGCACTTTGAAAGCTCCATTGTGTGGAAAAGCTCCTAGCACATTGTGTTATTTTGATTGTGTCATTATTAGTTTAGCAAATGACTAAGTCCTATGCTATGAGATAAAGCTTGTTTTTAATATAGAAGGAAGAAGAATAGCTGTGTTCTTGTTTCAAATTATGTGAAAACAATTTTAAAATGTACTTCAGAAAAGCACATAGGTCTGTATACACGTTGCTGAGGTATCCCAGTGTTGGAAAACAAACAGCAAATAAAATCCCACATTTTTGTAATGTCATTTCATTTACTTTCAAATAATCTTAGGTGTTCCTCAAAAAAATCACATGTAATAGGTTTTATCTTCATTAAATAGAACTGGATACCAAAAAATAGATTGGTTAAGCAATTTGACAAAGTTATAAAGATGCACACCAGTTCAACCCCAAGTCTTCAGAGGGAAATTTAGTGACCACCTGATAAAAATTATATCAACCCAAAACTTTGTTCAGTAGAAGAAGAGAAATGAAAATATTTATAAACAGAATGGAGACAGTTTCCCCGTATGATGGAAGATGTATGTTGAGGTTTTAACCGTAATGGGCTCTAATCTTTGTGTTTGTGCATGTTTATATAGATACAGTCGGTATTATGTAGCTATAAAAGGAATATGCATATTTAAACATATGATTGTACATGTAAGTTTTGATCATTTTATTTTTGAAATAAATCATGAATACAAAATACTGCATAGAACATAGCCTTAAAGTTTAAAGTGTATTAATAAAACAAAAACTCAAGTATCATGCTATAGCATTAAAAAAAGAGCATTTCAAGTTCTCCTTGTGCCCCTCCACAAGAGCATCTTGCCCTCTCCTTCAGTTACCCTTTCTCTGAATTTTGATTTATCCCTAAACAATGTATTGTGTGGGGGTTGAGTGGCCATTTTTCAATATTTATATAAGCAGTGCTTATTCTGTGATTTGCATGTTCTCCCAAACATTCTACTTTTGAGATTTAGATATATTCATTCATATTGTCAAGAGTGGTTCCAACAGACGAAAATGGTCACCAATTGTTAGACTAACATTGTCAGATTATATCATTCCAATTTTTTGTATATAGTAAAATATATTTAATTGTGATTAGACACAGTATTTTTTATTATACATTTGTTAGGGTTTTGTTTTTTGTTTTCAATTTTTTTTTCCTTTTAGGAACAATTCTGCAACAGAAATATATGTATATGACTCTTGATACACACATGAAACTATTTCACTCTATTAAACACCCAGAAGTACAATGGTTGTGCCATAGGTGCAGGCATGTTCAATTGTGCTAAGAAATGAAAACTTTTCCAAAATTGTTGCATAAATTTAAACATTCAGCAGAAATGTCTAAAATTTCCATTGCTCCACAAGCTTTCTGCACTTGATATTGTCATATACTGTACTTTATTTTTTCCAACATAGTCTGTAAAATGGTTTTTCACTGTGATCTGAATTTTCATTTCCAAGATTACTCATGAAGTTGAACATATTTTCATAGGTTTTTTTTGATGATATGCTTTTCCTTTTTTGTAAAATCAGCTCTAGGTTTTTGTTTCTATTTTCTGTTGAATCGTTTGCTCCTTCAAATAATTTGTAGAGATTCTTTACAGTTTCTGTGTTTAAAGCCTTTATTGATTAGATATATCATTAATATGTTCCTCAAACTTTTGACTTGTCATATCTCACTCTTTATAGTGTGTTTAGTAAAACATAAATTCTGTATTTCAAGGTAGTCTAATTTATCAGTTTTTTTTCTTTGGCTTAACTACTTTTGGATCTCTTAAAACTTTCTGCTTGCTGAACTGATAAAGATTTTCTTTTGTATTTTCTTCTAAAGGTTTTCCAATTTTGCCTTCCAAATATATCTCCATAATTCATTAGAAATTGTTTTTTTATGTTAAAATGAGGGTTCATATTTTTTTTCAACATCGATAACAAATGGACCCAGTAACGTTTATTTAATTGTCCACTATTGCCCTGCTAATCTACAATACCAACTCCGCATATGTGAAGTTTCCATATACATAAATGAAGACCTGAATCTGTGAATTGGTGAAGTGCCCATTCCTACACCACTACCACAGTATTTTTATTACTATAGCCTTTTAAGTAGCCATGATTAAAGTAGGACAAATCCTACCATTTGGTTCTTCTGTAGGTGTATCTTGTATATGTTTGGTTCTTTTCTCCTTTATATTAATTTTTGAATTAGCTATCAAGTTCCATGAAAAACTGTGTAGACTTTGTGATTAAAACTTGGAGAAAATAACATTATTAATTTTAATAATTTTTCTATGATTTGTATTTTGTTCTCTGAATTATCCACAAATAATAATATTTTGAGTCCTCACATTGCTTTTCTTTATTCTTATTTTGCTGGTTAGAACTTGTAACTCATTTTTAAAAGAAATGGTGAGAGAGACGTCAGCAAGCAGGTGGAATAGGAGGGTCCTGACTTTTCCTCCTTTCATGGACACACTGGATACACAGTTACACATGAACCAATTCCCTCTGAGAGAAATCTAAACACTAATTGAGTGTACTCCTACACATTGGGCAACCGGGAAAATGCCCATGGGTAGGAAAAGCTGAGATACACCGTACCATAAACCCCACTCCTAGTGCAGAGCCTCGCAATCAGGAGGGAACCCCCAACTCCTAGCTTCTTCCTGAGGAGCAAAGGGTTTTGACTGGACATTTAGCGCCCCAACTTTTACGGCTGCCACCCAAGAGACTGGCTCCGGAATCACCTAGCTCTGAGACCTGAGGAGGCTCTGCATTTGCAAGTCCCCCAGGGACCACCATTAAACAAAGAGGCAGTTTTAAACAGAACCCTCCACCCCAACCCCCAACCCCCCAACACCACCAGTGCAGAAGGAACAGGAAAAAGGCAAGGCTCCCAGTTTCTCCCTGAATGGGGTTGGACTGCCTACTCTCCCAGCTGCTGCCGGAGTGTCAAGCTTCTAATTAGCCTGCACCTGGGAGCTGACTGGGATCCACTGGGAGCCTGAAAGGGCTTGTGGACACTTTCTCCCCCTAGCTTCTCCTCCCAGCTCATTCCAGCAGTAAAACAATGTCTCCAGCTTCTCTAGGAAAGTAGTATGTGCACTCATCTAGCGCCCCGACTTTTAAGGCTGCCACCCAAGGGACTGGCTCCTAAGTCACCTAGCTCTGGGAGCAGAAAGAGCTTTGCATTTTCCAATCCCCCAGGACACCGAGCACAAAAAGGCAGTTTTATACGGAGGCAAAAGCACTCCCAGTGGCTATTCCCCCTGGCTAAGCACAGAGCCAGTAGGCAAAAACCACCCAGCTCCCGGTTTCTCCCTAAGAGGAGCTGGACTGCATATCTAACATCCTGACTTTCACAGCTGCTGCCTGAAAGTCTTCCAATAGCCCGTATCTGAGAGCTGACAAGGCAGGCAAATTAGTTCTCCGGGAGCCTGAATTGGCATGTGGGCATTTCCCCACCTTTGGGACACTGACTGAACTTGGCACACCCTAATCTCCTGGAGGCCACTAAGAGCAAAGGCAGGCCTTTGGAAAAGCACAAAGGCTTTAAAGGCAGCAGAATCTCATAACAAGCTGAGGATTTTTGCACGTGTACTCATCAGGGATATTGGCCTATAGTTTTATTTTCATGTAATGTCCTTACCTGGCTTTGGTATCAGGGTAATGTTGGCTTGTAAAATAAGTTTGGAAATGTTACTTCCTACTCAATTCTTTCAGAGTTTGAGAAACATTGGCATTAATTCTTGAAAAGTTTAGTAGAATTCACCAGTGAAGCTATATGGTCTTGGACTTTTCTTTATTGGGAAATTTTTTAGCACTTTTTCAATCTCCTTACTTATTATTGGTGTGTTCAGATTTTCTATTTCTTCATGATTTAGTCTTGATAGGTTGTATGTTTCTAGGAATTTATCCCTTTCTTTTAGGTTATCCAATTTGTTGGTGTATAATTATTCATAGTAGTCTCTTATAAACCTTTGGTTTTCTGTAGTATCAGTTGTAATGTCTTCTTTTTCATTTCTGGTTTTATTTATTGGAGTCTTCTCTCTTTTTTTTTTTTCTTAGCTTAGCTAAACACATCAATTTTGTTTATCTTTTCAAAAGACCAACTTTTAGTTTCATTGATCTTTTCTGTTGCCTTTCTTGTCTCTATTTCATTTATTTCTGCTCTGATCTTCATTATTTCTTTCCTACTACTAGCTTTGGGCTTAGTTTGTTCTTTGTTTTCTAGTTCCTTGAGGTACAAAGTTAAGTTGTTTATTGGAGGTCTTTCTTTATTCTTAGTGTAGGCATAAACCTCACTCAGAACTGCTTTTGCTGCATCCCACAAGTTTAGTGTGTTGTGTTTCCATTTTTGTTTGTCCTAATATGTTTTTTGATTTCTTTTTTGATATCTTCTTTGACTCATTGGTTGTTCAGGATTTGGAGTCTGAATACTCTCAAGTGTCCAAATTTGTCACTGCAGCACCATGTGACCACCAAAATTCTGTTAGTTTCTTTTCCCACCAGCAGTAACCCTCTGCCTGAACCGAGCTCAACTTTTCACATTCTTGGCCAAGCCAAGAATTAGAAAAAACTCCAATAGATCAAGAAGGTAAAAGTCATCAGTTCAACTCTGAGAGTTTCTACAATCATTGAAAATACATGTCTTCTATTCCTCTTCATTTCTTTTACAAATATGTAATGCCTTTAAACAAATGATTTTTATATTTTAAACTGTTTTTCTGATTGTCTTTACTGTAAGAATTAGTCTGTCATAGTCTGTTCTACTGTACTTTGAAGCAGAAATATCAAATCTGATTTTTTAAATCAACTCTGATTATAATTTTCTTTAACTGGAGAATTTAGATCACTTACATTTATCGCATATTTCTTATATACCAATATGATGAATACAGATTCATTTCTATTATTTTTATACTTTTCTTGCCTATTCTGTCTTTAACCACTTTCTTGAATGGTTTTATACGGCATTCTTTACTTTGTTTTTTGTTAGACCCGTTTTCTTTTTCCTTATTTTTTTTCTTTGGGGATTTTACACTTACTTATATTCATTAGTGGTTTATCTTAAAATTTTAGCACACATATTCAATTTAAAAATGGGAATGCTATTTGATAGATTTTCTCAGTTTTGAAGCAATATAATGAACTTTAGATTATTTTATCTGATTAATTTCTTAACATTTATGCTCTTGTTATCCAGTATGTTTATTTTATATTGATTTATTTATCCTATATATTTGGTATAATTATGCAGTATTGCTATAAATAATCAATAATTGTCTAGTTTTCCAAGCATTTAGTATTTCCTTTAATCACCATTTTTTTCTCAGATTTCTTTGATGATTTTTCTTTTTCATTGTATTCATCTTTCAGTTTTCTACAGATGCTCCACTGGAACTAACCTTGTATGTTACTGTATACCTGGAAATATTTTCCCCCTTTGCTTCTCAGGAGAGTTTTATTAGGTATGCAATCAATATTCAGTTGTTTGAAGATATTGTTTTGTTGTTTATGCTACCATTGTTACTACTGTTAAGATATCAGCTGACAGTCTATTTTCATTTTTCTCTAAGGAATACATCTATCCTCCCCCACTCCTCTCTTTTCCTTTCCAGATGCTCTAAAGATCCTCTCTGTATCTTTGGTTCTGACTTTCACTAAGATATAGCTGGCTGTGGATTTTTTTTTTAATTTATTATTTTTGGGAGTCCCTGGGTTACTAGACTGTGAGAATTGGTATCTTTCAATTACGTATCAGTTTTGGCCATTTTCTTTTCAAATATTCACCTTAGGATTGACTTTCTTTGAAAATAATGTGTATTTTTTATTTACAATTATAGTTCAGGTTCATCTTAGAATTTTGTAGTATATGAAAAGTTCAGATAAGACTTTCAAAGACAACTCCAAAAAATGATCACTGCCTACATTTCAGTGTAGGCAACTATTTTGTTTATGATTTATTATGACATAAAAAATATATTATAGACAATTTAATACAAAAGTATTTCATAGACTATTTCCCAAGTCTATAAATATTCTTCTACAACAAAATTTTAGTGACTCCATGGTATTATATATCAAAACCAATTTAAATATTATATATTAAAACTTATCATCTGTCTTTTAAATATTTGTTTCCAACTCTCCACTCTTATGCTTTGTCATTAGGATATGATAGTGATAGAAACAATAAAAATCTTTGCCCTCAGAGAATTTTGCAGTCTACTTGGTGAAAATCAACACTAAATAACATAGAATGGTAAATATACAGTATTCTGCATACATTTATGTCATACATTTATGTCATAAATTTATGACATTATACAGTAATGTCATAAATGCTGAGGGGAAAAAACATAGAGTGGGAAAGGCAAATACGATTATCAGAGTTTTCTGTGTGAAATATTAGAATGTCCAGTAAAGGTTTCTCTGAGAAAGTATTTTGATAAAGGCATAAATCAGAAACCAGTCATGTGGATATCTGGAGGAAGAACATGCCAGAAAGAGAGAACAGCAAGTACAAAGTTGCGAAATGGCAGCGTGCTATGGGGAGGAAGCCAAAGTGCTGGATTGAAGTAGGCCTGGGAGAGTAGTCGTGGATGATATCAGATGGTAGCAGAGGGTCAGGTCATGCTGGATTTTAGAGGTCATAGTGAGGGTTTACCATTTACTGGGAAAGAAACGAGAAGACTTGGGGGGATTCTGAGGGAAGAAGTTGCATGATCTGAATTAATAGTATCATTGTGACCACTTTGTTGAGGGTTGACTGAAGAGTGGACAAACACGGAAGCAGTGAGATGAGTTAGGAGGTTGCTTCAATATTCTAGGCCAAAGATGGGACTTACACTGGGGCGGCAGCAGTGAGGATCACGTGATGTGTTGAAATTCTGGAGCAAGAGCGGGAATTGCTAGCAGACTAGTTATGAACAACAAAGGCTGCAGAAGGGGAATGTTAGGAGTGGGACAGGGACTATCAGGAGGTCATATTTGTAGGTAAATATTGTGCATATTTCTACTCATTGAATTATAAGTCCCTGAACATGAAATCCTGCATCAAAAGATATGTACATTTTAAATATTGTTCTATCTATTGTTAAATAACTTTCTAGTGTGGTTTTTACTAATTTATGCATTCCTGGGCAGTGTATGTAAGTATTTTCCTTCACATTCCTGAATACTAATATTATTATTTTTTGATTGCTGTAAATTTTATGCATAAGTGGATCTCAATATTGATTTAATGTACTCTTTAAGTACAATAAATCAGATGGGTTTTAAGCAAACTTAATTAAAAATACTGAAGTAAAAACACCACAAGATTTAACTTCTCCCTGCTTCCTATTTTATTCTTTATTATTACTTACTGTCTACATTTTTAATTTATGTAATAAATAGGGGTATGGACATTTGTCATTTCTTTCCTGTAGGATATTTGAATCCTCTTACAGTTTTGGGAATTCTCTATTATGCCTCTTGGACATGGGGATCTGAAAGGGGGAATATTCGCCTTATTTCCATTTTTTGCAAGACAGGATATTGGTAGGTAGCCTAGGCTTATGCAAAAAGACTCTCCTGTCAACAACTTAGGTTCTTCGTTGAGTGACTCAATTGGAAAGAGAGAGTAAATTGTAATTTTTAGAAGTGTCCTGCAGGGGTAGCTGCATCCACTGGCAGTGCTAATGTACAGGAACGGGTGAAGTGCCTTGACGGACTGTTCTTAATTACTAACTTCCGCATTCTGCTCGCTGTGGCCCTATCTAAAACGTACTTCTCTAGCTTTTAGTGACCCTGTCTCATCCTTCATAACTCTAAAATAATTCCACTTTTTGCCTACATTGGCCGGAATTGAATTCTAATGCTTATAAGTAAGAATCCTGACTGACTGCAATATCCTACTAGGCTCAAAATGGGTCTTGCACATTGTTGTTGCTTAGTACTTTAGAATTCCTCTTGGTGGAAACGTTGTATATACTGGGAAAAAATATTTCGTTAAGCCACTTGGAACTGAGAATGTAATCCTAACTAGATGATTAATCATAAGACAAAAAGAGAATTGGTCTCCTCCTGAGAAAAATATATGAGACAGAATGTAGCCAGTGAGATGGCATAAGGCTATGGGCTGGACAATTTGACTTTTCCTTATTAAAAACAAAACAAAAAAAGAATTAAAATATTAATATTACTATCAAAATTGGAAATATGGGACAAGTGGGAGTGGTGTCTATCATAGCAATAAGTGAATATATAATGACTCAAGATGATTATTCAGAGGTAATGTTATATGCATATGATTAATAAATACACAAGTAACCCTAAAAGAAACTAAGAACCCATAATGTATTACATTTAAAGACTACTTTTCAAGATTTTTGTCTTGTCACTTACACTCTTTACTATTACAAAAATAACTAAGACATATCAGAATCAAGTTTTTCCTTCTGGAAGTTTCCTTTGTTTAGATTATTTGAGTGCATTCCTCTCTCTTTTCAATTACTGTTTACTCATTCTGAATTCTTCTTTTGAGATATACGGCATATGTATACGGAAATTTGGGGTAGAAATTAGAATTAGGTAATATGGTTCCTGTGGATCTGAGTATGCCATTCTGTTTTTATAAAATATTTCTTCCCAGTATAAAAATGTTCTATCCTCTATTGATAAGTACTACTTCAATTGTAAGTGACTGAAACCAACTTTTACTGTGACTTAAGTGTGAAAAATAAAGTGGGGGAGGGAGGGAGATTTATGGTTGGGACACTGGGGTGTTTCATGACATGTAAGGGGAAGTTGAGCAAAAAGCCTCTGGATGAGCAGCCTTGCAGTGGGGAATTTGATAACCAGAATTAGGGCTAGAGAGCATTTGTTTGGTTTTGGGGTTTTTCTATCCACTTGTAATCTCTATTCCTTGCTGCAGATCTGTTTCATTCTCCCCTTTCTTTCTACGCACTAGCTTCCTACATGTGATGGAAAATTGGGCTACCAATAGCTGGCGATATTTAGATCTTTAGCCACTTTGAGGTACACATAAAACCAACTATCCCTTGGTCCTCAAGTTCAAAAATCCTAAAAAAGGGACACATTCTACTTTTGGTTAAAAAAGACCATCTGCATATAAAATGTCTTTTGAATTCAGAAATTATCTATAACTTAGTAAATCCAGTAACAATTATATTGCAATCACTGTTAACTTATAGTGTCTCCAGCACCATAGTGTATCACACATGCTGTGTATCCTAGGCAGTACCTCAGTGTGGATTCTCCAATAGAGTAGTCACAAATACAATTTTATGAAATAACGTACATTTTATTCTTTTGAATCTTATAAATGCTTAATGCAGTGTCTAGCACAGAAAAAATTCTCAACAAAAATGTATAAAATTCTGAATATGTTTCACTCAAAATCCATAATCCAGCTAAGATTTAACTTTAGTAATACTGCATATAAACTAGCTAGAGTTTATTCAAAGTTCAGCTGATTACACGTCTGCTTGATATGAGCATCACTAGAAAGGTTTATCTCCCACAAAGTTTTGCTTTTCCCTTATGTTTTGCCTAGAATTAAACTTCTTTTCTCTCATTCTCAGTAAAGCTAGCATATAGACCGAACATATTCCATTGGAAGCAGCAGTAGTGAATAAAGTTGATGGAGCAGAGAAAACAAAATAGAAAATGGGGAATTGAGATGTACACCAAGAAAAATAATGGAGTCAGAGGAAATTATCCAGAAAAACATCATGTATTTAACAATTTAACTAAGAATATATTGTTGTCTATATTTCCTCCAAATTGAATCATTTTATCTATTTTACAACTTCAGTGATATATGTATAATAGAGTTGATAACTACGGAATGTGCGTGCTAAATCATTATCATGAATAAGTACTTGTATAAAGAGTCCTTCAAATAAATTAGCTTGAAGTTAGTCATAAGCTTAGCTAAAGCTTTTAACTATCAAAATATATCTCAAATTTTAATATATCTTCTATCAAAACTCCCATTTTGACCAAATATCATTAATGGAACAAAATGCCATCATTTCCTTTATTTGTAAATATCTGGTTCTGTAACATAAAATTAAAAATTCAAAGTTATAAGGAAATATAACTAAAATTTTATATATTAAAATTTTACATTTTGCTTTACATTAGGCAAAGTAAATCAATACACATGTATTTTACATAGGTTTTTCATGTAAGCTTGTACAATTGTACTAATAAAAGTCTAATTTCTTGTTCATCCTCTAAGTCTTGACAAACAGGCCATCTTCTGGGGAAATTCACAAGGTAAGTCATCTGGCTACTTTCTCATAAAAGCACAGATTGTGAGAGGAACTAACTGCATTTTTTAAAAATGATCACATTCATAATGTATATATTAGTGATTTTTTTCTGCCTAAGAAGTTTCTTTTTTCCATCAAACTCTCAGCACAGAAATAAAGACTGTAAGCCCCTCTTACAAGGTCCTGTCAAATTTTTTATGAAAGCTTCTGAAAAAAAGAAAAATATATTCTTGGACTCAAAAAGAGAAATGCACATGTCAGATTTCAACAGAAATTCATCCTGTATTTCTTGATAGTGGGTAAAAATTCACTCTGTATGCAGACTTCCTCCCACCCAAGTCCCAATTTCGTTCTCTCAGTTTGAGCGGCCACAAAGTCCCTCATCTGAGTTCATCCATGCTTCAGGTCAGCAGCATAAACTGACAGGTCCTTACACAATCGTTGAATTATGTAAGTTTATTCATTATATTTACGTACTTTGTTCCAACATAATCGAATCCTAAAGGATTAAAGGAAAATAACCCTATACGAGAAATGAGCAAATTTAAAAATGGAAATAAACACAAAAAACCAAAACAACCCAAACAACAATACCTTATAATCAGTATTTTTATTTGGAATAGAAAGGATTAGATAAATATTTATATTCATAATTACATATTATATCATTAGAATTAGAATTTGAGACATTTGAGGAAAGAAATGCTCTTGGGTGAAGCACGGAAACTCCATGCCCTTTCCCCATGCCTTGTCCTATGCATCTGTTCCCTCTGGTTGTTCCTGAGTTATATTATTTTATAGTATAGTAATCTGGTAAGTAAACTGTTTCTCTGAGTTCTGTGAGCTGGTCTAGCAAATTAATCAAACCCAAGGAAGGGGTCATGGGAAGCGCCCATCTATAGCTGGTAGGTAAGAAGTACAGGTAACAGCGTGGACTTGCGATTGGCATCTGAAGTGGAGGGCAGTCTTGTGGGACCTAGCCCTTAACCTGTGGAATCTGATGCTATCTTCAGGTAGGTAGTGTCAGATTGAGTTGAATTGTAGGATATTCAGCTGGTGTAGAAGAATTGCTTGGGATATAGGGAAAAACCCCTCCACATACTGTAATTGGTGATCAGAATTTTAGGGGTGTATATACGTAAAACTCATGAAACCTTGCTGATTGTACTCACTGTAAATTCAGAAGTACTGATATCTAATAAGTTCTAAGTGTTTCCCAACTTGCCTATCACATTTTCCTACAATACTTTCTTATTTTCCTGGATGCCTTTTTCACAAACTCTCTCATCTTTTCAAGCCTCCAGAATCTCTTCTTCCGTTCCCAAACTCTATTGATAATCATGCTACCATTTCTCAGGGAAAATAGAAACAATTGACAAAGATACTCCTTCTACCCATAAATAAATATATTTGTTTACATGTAACTTGTTTTAACTACTGTTGGGATGGGTAAACTGAAAGGCCAACCTCCTTTGTAAACCAGATCTCATCTCTCAGGAAGTATGTCCT
Organism: Diceros bicornis minor; assembly: GCF_020826845.1. NCBI lineage: Eukaryota > Metazoa > Chordata > Mammalia > Perissodactyla > Rhinocerotidae > Diceros > Diceros bicornis. Next base: position 50,721,256 of record NC_080747.1, read on the forward strand.
TCCTCTTATTCACATCTTGTGAATATCAGAATATCATTCTGATTGAACAAACAAATGCTATAGATATAGTAGCAAAGGATACTATAACATCTCTTTAGGAAAAGAAATCTTTTCTGGACTTCACATTCACCTTTGGCAGCTATCTGATTTTTCCTTCATTCTTGAAACCAAAACTCCTAAGTCAACATTGTCTCACTCACTGACTCAATTTTTTCACCTCCAGTTATTTCCTGAATTCACTCAAATCAGACTTTCATGCCTACCAGTTCAAATAAACTTATTGTCAAGCTCACAAGTGGCGACTATATTGCCAAACACAGTGCAAAACCTTTAGTGCTTATCTCAGGGGAACTGTCAGAAGCATTTGACAGAGTTCATCACTCCTTTCTTCTTGAAAAACTTTCTTCATGTGATTTCTGGAATGCCTGTCTCTTTTGGTTGTCTTCTTATCTCATGGGTCACTTCTACCCAGTTTCTTCTACAGATTCTTTTCCAACTTTTTAGGATCTATGCCTCTAAATGTTAGAGATGTCCAGGGCTAAGGAAGAGGCCCTTCTCTTGTTTTATTTAAACTCAACACAGTCTCATAGTTGTAAATACCATTAACATGCTGAAAATTTCAACTTTTGATTCTTCAACCTAGACCCTCCCTTTAAACCCAGGCTTATATGTCAAACTGTAAAGCATAATATCTCCATTTAGAAGTTACCTCAGACTTAATAAATCTAAAATAGAAGATATTTTTTCTATACAACTATTATCTTGCAATCTGCCACTTCAGTTGATGGAAACTGCATTAACCAGTTACTGTGGCACACATGTTCACACACACATAAACACACTCACACAAATTGGAGCTATCTTTGACTCCTCCTTTCTCTTTTTCTCATACCACATCCAAATCATCTTAGTATCGAATAAATTCTTCCTTTAAAATTTACACATGCACACACATAATCAAAACACTCTCTCCACTCTGGTACAATCAAAGGTAATCTGTCACCTGGATTATTTCAATATTTTTTTAACTGTTCTTCCTGCTTCCAACATGCAGTCTCCAGAAAACAGTCAGAGACTTTTTTAAAACAAAGTGAGATCATACCATCAGTCTTCACAAAGCATCGCAACGGCTTCGGATCTTATTCCGAGTGTCAATCAGTCTTCACAATGGTCTGCAAAGCCGCATGTGATAGTATCCCACCACATACATGGTTCTCTGACTTCATTTTCACCCTTTCTTCCTGTTGCTTATTCTCTTCCAGAAATATTTGCCTCCTTTCTGGGCACTGAACACATCAAGCAGCTTCCTATTTCAAGACCTCTGCACTTGCTCTTTCCTCTTCTTGAGGAAGGGAGTGGGAGATACTCACTCCAGCACTTCTTTCTGTTAATTGGCTCTAATGTGAATTTATCCTAAAGGCTGTGCCTGGTTACCTCCTATAAAATAGTCAGACACATGCAGGATGCCCTATCCCTGCTACCAGGCATCTCATAACTATATAGCACACATGATTTATTTGTTTATCCCTTACCCCACCTGAATGTGAGACCCACAATGGCAAGAACTTTATCTATTTTGTGTAATGATATAGTCCCTGCACCATGAACCTTACCTAACACTCAGTAGATGTTCAATAAATATTGTTAAAATAATGAAGAGGTAGATGGATGGTTGAATGGATGGATAGAGGAGTAGATGGACAGATGAGAGTTATATTGTGGTATCAAAGATAGAAACTTTTATACTATTTCACAGACCAAACACAAGGAGTAAGCAAAACTTCTAGAAACATTTGTATGATTTGAAATGGAGGATATTATCCCAATTATAGGGTAAAACTCCAAGGATAAAACAAAATCCCAGATAAAAGTAGGTTTACTATGCATTTATGAATACAGATCTTAGCCTCACAGGCTTACCATTGCTGGGCCAGGAGAAAGATCATTTTCAGCCTAAGGGTAGCATGGAAATAGCAAAGAGAGCTGATGGACCTGAAGTGGTCAGGGGTTTACAATAAGGGGAATCCCACTGTAACCATGGCCCATTTAGAGTCAGTGTGAGCAGACCGCATCTCTTATCAACAGAGTGATTAAGAAATTATCTTTCAGAAAATTTGCAAAGTCATGTAGCCAGAGCATGCACTGAAAAAGAAGTCTTGACCTGAAAAGAACGCACAAAGATTCTCCTCCCCACAGAACCAAAGGAATGGGATATGACCGGAACTTAAAAGTCAGACTCTTGTCATTCAGGAAGATCCAGTGTTAAAATTCCTTCCCCACTTTACCATAAAAGTTTAAAATCTCATCATAAATGTTTAGAACCTTATCATAAACATTCAGAACCTTACCATAAATGCTTGAAGCCCACCAATCAAAACCCGTCCCACCAGCATTTCCACGTGCCAGCCTGTTCTCTCTAACCTCTTAAATTTCACCCCAAATCCTGAATTGGGGAGACAGATCTGAGGGCAAATGCCCCCTGTCTCCCTGCAGATCAATCTTGCACAATAAAGCTGATTTCTTTTCCCAAAAGCTGATGCCATGATTACTTGGCTTGTTTACGCGCATCAGGGAGGAGAACTCCATTTTGTGCGGTAACACCACTGAGATCTGCATGGATAGAAGATGGAGGTGAAGGAGTGGGGAGTGTGGGATATGAAGTGATGGATTTCTCAGAGAATTTCTTCAGGTGTTAATAGTATTAAGTAGAGCTGAGACACTTGGCCTTTGAGCTGTGGCTCAATAAAATAATTTTTCCAGATATAGGATAAAATGGTGACTGGCTTTAATTTTTTTTCTTTTCTACTGTTAAATTTCAAAACTCTGTTCAGAGTTCAGAGGACTTGTTTGTGGGAATATTTGTGGCTTGATGGAAACCTCTAAAAACTATTTATAGACTTTGTCGATGTTAATAGATTTTATGAAATTATAAAGATAGAAATTTAATACTACAATTTGTTTTCTCTCCTGACAACTAATATTTATCCATTATCCTATCAACTTGGTTCTTAATACAGTTTGCTTAAGTTAATAATATTACCTTTAATACTATGGAAGGATCTGGTGTTTTCTTGTTTGTCCCTTTTCTAAGTAACAATGATTTCTGTAATGACCTTAAAATAAGTCATATATGTATGCTATTTAATTATTTTGATAGAATATTGGAATTATGATTACAACCAGGCACAGACCCTCTGAATGGGATTTGAATGGGAGACATTTGATCTCATTTATCCCAAAGATAAAGAAAAAAAGTATGCAGGAGTTTAGAAGACAATCAACCTGAAATAAGTATGTCCTTACAAATATTATAATTTTTCTACCAAAAGGAAATTGATAGATAGTTTTATTTAGCAAAGCAGATAGCTAGACTATTTTACTCACACAAACAAAGTTTATTGGATAGGAAATATTACTATAATTTTTTGCCAGATATTTTTCAACATGATTAAATATATGAAGTAATATTGCTCCCTCTGCTTTATAAATATTATTTTCTCAGTTATACTGAAAACAAGGGAGTTATAAACATATCACATATTGGTTTTCAACCTTCTAGCCATTTTTTAGGGATAATAAGCCTGTCGTCTTGAAAATTGAACAAGATTTTTTCGAGAGTAGTTTGATTTCATAACAGTAGAGAAGGATCGAACAATTTAATGAATGAAATCTGACTAAATAAATGAGCTTCTTCATCTTCAAATCTATGCAAAAATCCCAGCTCACATCAGACAAAAATTAAAATTATGTGTAGGGGGTAGGAGAGCTTATGATTCATTTCATTTTCATTGATTAATAGATTTCTCATTTTTGCCAGGAGATAGCTATGAAATTGCAATCTATGTGAGTAATTAATTGGATTGTCTTGTTATTTTCCTATCTAAGAGGAATGAACAAGTGACACCTACATTTAGGTGGGATAAATAGGCTTCTTTTTATCAATTGCTAACATTTTTCCACTATTTTCTTTTCTATTAACATGTAAATGAAAGTCGCTTCTCTAGCTCAACAAAACAGATTTTGTAACAAAAGAGAAAGGGATTTAGCACATTTCTGGTGTGCGTGAGAAACGTTGTAATTTTAACAACTTAGGGAAAATAGAGGTGATATTATATATTCCCCATTTTCATACAAAGATCTAAGAGTAGATCAATAAAACTGGTTTATGTTAGATTCTTTTAGAAATGTTACAGAAATATTCTCTTTCATTTAATAGACTGATACACAACATTTTAATCTAAAATATTTTCTTGAAAACTTTATTGATGAAGTGTTGTTAGAAAATGGCTATTAAAATATATAATAAATATTAGCTGATTTAATTTCAAAAGGACACTTTATAAACATACTTGTTGAGGAGGTTTCATAGAAAATTAATTAGCTAGAAAGAAGTGATTAGGCATAGGTATAGTCATTTCTAAGAGTTAACCCTTTTCCATTAAAATATATTTGGGGCCTGTGTACGTATATGTTTTATTGTAAATACTTTCATCAGTTTCTCATATTAAATATACATACATGAAATATATAAATATATATATATTCCACATTATAATTATCAGTATCCTAGGGTTACTTAGCTAGACACAGTTGAAAATCACCTGTCAAAATTAAGGTTAGTCTTCAAATGGAAACTTTTAAAAAATTTTATCTTTTTGAATTAACAGTAAAAATAGTTTATAATAAATATTTTTGTTAACTAAATATCCCCAACAGACAAAACCAAAAATGGATGGTGCTTGTACTTGAGAACAAATCAAACATACTTTTTTATTTTTAATATTTTCCAGATTGTGTGTTATCTGCACAGTGATATGTGTAGAAATTATATAACAACTTTGGACTATAGTTAGAAAGATGAAGGTGCCAAAGGAAGGATATTTATTTAAAACCAAAACTAATCATAAGAGAACCTTTGGCCAAAAGATCACAACCAATTATGACTACAAATACAGTAGAGGATGTTCTGTGGTCAGAGCTCTAGATTAAAAATTGGAACACTGGGCTCTGGATTTATTTTGGTCCTGATCCATCTGACCAAATAATAGACCCTAAACAAATGTATTTCAAAAGCATGCATAAGTGAATGAATGAAAGCTTCAAGATTTACTTTTTCATCTATTAATGTAAAATAAAATTCCCAAATCATTGCGTCTTTTACTTACTATTTTTTTCTGTTAATAGTTGTGAGACCAATAGACTACATCTGTAAATGTTGGAAGTTAGATTTTATCCACAAACTATTTCTATTGTTTGTAAAAAGAAAAAACAGAAAAGACAAAAAAACCCTCATGTTAACACATGGAAGTTGATATACGCAGCAGATTTACCATAAGAATTGTGTTGTATTCCAATTCAGTTCCACCAATTCCCAGGTGGCCTATGTAAAAATATAAAAAGAAGTAATAAGAAAATTTTGTGTCACATATTAGACAGTCTCTGAAGGTAATATTAGGATCGCGAATAGGGGCTCTGGAACTAATATTCTCAAATATAAATATAACAAAAAGTAGATCTAACTACTACTTGACTACTTACACCACTGTGTAAATAACACACATTCTGGGGCTGGCCCTGTGGCTTAGCAGTTAAGTGCGTGCTCTCCGCTACTGGCGGCCCGGGTTCAGATCCTGGGCGCTCACCGACGCACAGCTTATTGGGCCATGCTGAGGCGGCGTCCCACATACAGCAACTAGAAGGATGTGCAACTACGACATACAACTATCTACTGGGGCTTTAGGGATAAAAAGGAGGAGGATTGGCAACAGATCTTAGCTCAGGGCCGGTCTTCCTCAGCAAAAAGAGGCGGATTGGCATGGATGTTAGCTCAGAGCTGATCTTCTTCACAAAAGAAAAAAAAAAAAACTACATTCTGGGACTTCTCATTTGGATAATCAAAGAAGAGGAAAAATTCAGAAATAGAAAGAATTGAAGTTTTAGGAACTGAACCAGCTTTTGGGCTGGCCTTTAAGCTGTAAAATCTGAATTCCATTTTGTCACCTTTTGATTTTGTACTCTTGATTGATTTTTTTGTGCTTGATATATATTTCCAATAGGTTTAATGTAGTGGGGAATAACGGATGTTACGGCTAGCAGGCAATACTAGAAGCAAGATGGGTGGCAGTACAATTAATTATGGTGATCAAAAAAATAACTGTAAGATAAGGCTCCAGCCTAAAATTAAAGTAGTTTGGGACAATAGGGCAAAGAGAACGAGACAGCAGGAGCCAAGTATGCTTCCAGGACCAAATAAAAAGACCCAGGTTCAGGGCAAGACTCTGCTATTAAGGAAAACTAAAACATAAATCAGAAAAGTGAGAGAAACATCATTGTATTGTTAAAATTAAATGCAAAATGGAGACCAAACTTGAAAATTCCCTGAGCACACGAAACTGTTTAAGCCATGTAAGCAAAATTAAATCTAGCTTATTTCATGAACATAAGTGAAACTTAGGTTATTTCTTGCAAATGCCTCTGAACATCATAAACGAAATTTAAGCTGTTCCCCCAAATTGGCATGAGGCAACCACTTTTAACCCATCCCCTATCCCTAGGAAAACTCTAATGCTATAGCCAGTCATTGCAAAGAATAAACAGCCTCTGCATATTCACTGTATAGGCTGTCCTGTAACAATGTACTTCTGAGCCTCATTTCCCTCATGGTTTGAGAGTTCCCAGTTCACAAAATATTCGAATGTGCACAATAAATTCTTACTGAATGCTATTTTATTGATCCGGTGGTTTTGATTTCGCTACTTCTGGATTTGTGACAGTATGGCTGAGGACCGTATAGCAGGTTCCAGGCCTACAACTTCTCTGTGGTCACCACAGGCACATGGGAAACCAGGTCTATTACAGAGAGGTAATGCCACGTAAAAATCAAAATCACATAACAAAACCAGAGAGAGAGAGATCCCAGCATACTCCTTGTTTGATTAGAACTGCTTAAGGAACTTAGAATGGTTGAATTGGGCGAAAATTTTCCTGTTTTCCATAAGTCAAACTGGTATTCCATAAGGTAAATAGTTTAGTTTATTTAGTTCAGAGTAGATCAGCATTGGGAGTTCCTAGCTCATATCTGGGTGATCCATACTAGTTTTGAGTTTAGTTAATTATTTTCTCTCTTCAATAATTTACAAATATCTTGAAGTAATTTTTGATATAACTTTTTGAATTTGTGATTAATAAAGGATGGACCAACATTACCTGAATGAGCAATAACATCACTAATAACAGAATCAGCACAGGTCATGTGAAAATCCATTCTAAAGGGGTAACTTTCCATCTAAAAAGGAAACATATCTTAGAGTTTCTCTTAATTACCACATAATTACAGCTTATTTATGTTTTATTTTATCAGGTCTGCTTTCAAATTTATAGAACACAAACAGGAAATGTTTCAAGGGCCTTACTCTGCACAATTTACTCAGCAAGAAAATATAAACTTATCCTCATGGGGGCTGGATCTCTATCTTTTTTCCTTTCCTACTGACATAATGGAGAGGAGTGATTGCATTCTTGCATTAATCTCTGTGTGATAGCACTGTGAGAAGAATGCTGGCACTGGGAGACAAAAGTAGTAACAGACAGTTGCCACAGCATGCTTAAAAAAGACCTGGACGAGACCAATACGTAAGCAGACACTGCCAAAAGGAAGCGCTTGACACTCGCCATGCTAGAATAGCAGCACATCAGTCAGTACCCCTGTCCTGGGATTCTAAATATGAGACCTTCTAATAAGACCTTAGATCAATTTCATCCAACTGCAGAGTGGCAACAGAAATCCTTAACTCTAAGTTGGAAAACAAAGAAAAAAAAAAATGGTGATGTGTATTTTCTTTCTCTTGTTGAAAATTCTGGTCAAGATGACAATTTGAACACGTGCATATCTTCTCCTTTCTCCTCCGAAATTTCTGCCAAGAAAATAATCAACAGATATTTTAAAATACTATCATTAAAAACCACATAAAGAATTGAGAAGGGGCCAGCCCCGTGGCTTAGCAGTTAAGTGCGCACGCTCCACTACTGGCGGCCCAGGTTCGGATCCTGGGAGCGCACCAACGCACCGCTTCTCCGGCCATGCTGTGGCGGCGTCCCACACAGAGAAACTAGAAAGATGTGCAACTATGACATACAACTATCTACTGGGGCTTTGGGGAAAAAAAGAAAAAAAAAAGGAGGAGGATTGGCAATAGATGTTAGCTCAGAGCCGGTCTTCCTCAGCAAAAAGAGGAGGATTGGCATGGATGTTAGCTCAGGGCTGATCTTCCTCACACAAAAAATAAATAAATTAATTAATAATAATAATAAAAAGAATTGAGAAAACTATGCCATTTTGACATAAAACACTTAAAAATGTCTAATTTATATTGTTAGAACGATTCAAAGCAACTATAAGCAAAAAGAATTCACAGTTGCGTGCACACACACACACAAACATACATATCCAGATCCTATTCATCATAGCAATAATATCATAAATGCACAGAAAATAAGTAAACAATATGTAGAAGATAGAAAAAAAATTGCAAAGCTTTCTGAAATTAAGAGAAAAATTAAATAATGTTTCATTTTTTCATCTAAAGTTCTTCTTTTGTGATAGGCACCATTATTCTCCTATCAATATCATAGAACCCGAAACCTAATGCAACTGTGACACCATCAATTTTAAATGCATCCCTGCATCAAAATGATACTTACGAAAATGTCTTAGAGTTAGTTTAACACAGTCAATGAAGAAATATACAATTTTCTAGGATGGAGTAACATCAATATAATTAGATCAACTGCTTTCACATTTTATATGTATGAATATATTTGTTGACATGTGATTCCAATTAAACTCCAGGTATTTTTTTTGACATTAGGGAAATTCTTCTGAAAGGATGACTCACGTAATAAATGAATTCTTATATAGAACAACAATTAAAGCAGGTTTGTCCTACTGGATATCAAAATACATACAAAAGATATAATGATTATAAGAAGGCACTATTGGAATAAGAATAACCAATGGAAGGTAAAATAGAATAAAATCAATGGTCATAAAATAAAAACTAGTGGATAGATACACAAGAAACATACCATCAACCTTCAGTGAGAAGAGGATGAATCATTTAAAAAATATGCCATGCAGAATTTCAGAGATATAATGGACAGTGTAAGGATGTCAGAGTCAATCTAGGTTTTTGAATATTCCTTCCCAGTTTATTTTCTAAGTTTAGCTACGGTAGCAAACATGATTTATCCTATATTTCATTACTCATAAAGTAGGGACACCGTGAGATAATCTGCACTCTCTTATCTTGAAATTTTCTTCCTCCATATTAGTGGTTTCCAAACTCTTTCTGATATGACTTTCTGTGTGGTGTCTCTAGGTCACCTCTGGGAGTAAGGCCAGGGTCAACTGAGCAGAACTCTGGACACTCCAGCCATCTGCTTTAGTCAAAGGAGCTCTGCTTTTATCTGCTTTACCTCCTTTATTGAGGAAGGTAGAAAAATTTACTTACACATGAAGATTTAAGTATTATTATTTAACAAGACAGAATATCTGAATTTAGACTATATTTGGTGATATTCATTGGCAGTAGTCTTTTTTATTAACCAAACCGCAGTCAGAAATCTCATAATACTGTATGAATTTTCATACAGAATCAGGAAAGGAATCTTGTTCAATGAATAAATTTAATAAGATAAAGAAAGAAAAATATATTTAAAATTACAGCCAATAAACTTTGCCTATGTTCAATATGCAGTTATATTACATTAGATTATTTTCTTGCTTAAAAACCTTTTCTAAAATTAGTGGCAAAAATCCTTCAATAGCCTTCAAGTCCCGAGATAATCTGATCTTTGCCTCCTCAATAGCCTGATCTTGTGCTGTACTTACCTCGATATCTATGGCCAGCCACACTGGCCTCTTCTAAAAGATGCCATCTTCAAAAGGAGGCTTCCAAAGTCACTCTGGTGACCATATGTGGCTCTTCTTGACTTGAGACCTTTAGATATGTGATCCTACCTAACAATTCCATTTCGGCAATTTACCTTTGAAGACTCAATAAAAAAGACACTTCCACACATCGTTTTCCTCTATTATAGGCTTTCATGCTACTCAAGGCTTATGCTTCAATGAATCAGATTTTGAAAGAAGAAAAACCACCAGTTTAAATTGTGGTCATTAACAAATGACCACCACAGTGATCATTATTAGTTGTTATTTCCGAGAAGGAAAACATTTTTAAGGATGAAGATATGTCTGTATTATGAGGAATTATTAAGAAATAGATGTAAAAATCAGTCTACTATTAGAAATGTAGTCAAAATAAAAGCATCAGGCTATGGCAAAAATTGGGAAAGAAAGAAAGAAACTCAAATGCATCACTGAAAGAATGTTAAAAGGGGAGGTAAATCTAATGGATCTTATAGCTGCTCAGATGTTACTTAAAACAAGCATGTGGTAGTGACAGATTGGTTAGACTATATCATATGAAGAATTTGGAAAATATTTAGAGGACAGGCATAAAATGTCTAATGGAGTGGGAAATAAGTCCCACAAAAGCCCAATGTTCCTTATTTATTTAAATTATCTTTTTATGCCATCCATTCTAGGATCATAAACAACTTAACAAAGAATAATTTACTCAATTTCTTTTATATTTTTCAACCATTAGATATTAATTTTTAATTTATGATATATTGTTTCTCATGTATCAGAATTAACACCATCAAACAATGATCTTTCACCATTTTTGTGATTTTTAAAATTCCTGCTTTGATTTGAACTATCATATCCATGATTAATATAGTTTCTGTTAATGGATTATTATAGACATTTTGGTAATAAGAGAATAAAAATGTTTATATTGGTCATTTTATATAACTTTTGTAATTTTTTTATATTACAAAAAATACTAAATGATGATTGTTGTTAAGAGAGACTATCAATAAGGAAATTATTTAGCTAGGTTCAAGCTAGCCTTCTATTTTTCCTGAAAACATTGTTATAAAAGTAAATGAACAAACGTCTACCAGTTATGAACGAGAAAAATGTGATACCAAAATTTGACCAAGTTGCTTTTATACAATGTCAAATTAAAGGCAAAGAAAAGTTACTGTCTTTTTCCTCAAATAACTATTGAGAACATATACTACACATGTACTATCTTGAAAAAAGGTAACATAACATATAATCACAGTCCTTGCCTTATCTAGTTACTCCTAATTAACTTCCTAGGCTGGGAAGTTATAATATATGACTACTGGAATTTTGCAGGGTAATTTAGAACATTAGGTAATAACAAAGGGAGAATATGTGAGGGCAGCATCTTTACTAGTTAAGATCTCAGATAAGTAATAGAAGAAAAACGAATTCTTTCTAATGGAATACAGTCTCCATTCTTGATCAAACTGATTTCTACAGATTAACAGCAAACAAGTATGAGCTCAAAGTATTTGGATTAAAAAAGAAAATACGTGGGTTAGTAAGCACCATGAATATGAGTTGGTAGAAATAGCAAAGAGCAGAAATAGATGACAGAAGACTCAGATATTCAATTGCCACATTGAACAGATAAAACAAGTTGAAAAGAGATAAAAATAAAAATAAAGGATAGTCTTTAAAACATGAGCAATGAAACTTTAAAAATTAATAGGTTACTCTGCAAAGAACAAAGTAGAATTTCTAGGTATTATACTTAACGTATTTCTTAGTTAGTAAACTCGATGAGTGTCTGAAAGAATAGAGTAGTTACGTTTAACAAGAGAATTAAGAACTAAAGTGTAGATTTAAATCAAGCAATAATCACAAGAAATTTAAATGTAGATTATGCATTGGATAAACAAATCTAAGTATGTACTAGTTAAGAAAAAGCCAATAAGAATAAGCCAAATCCTAAAAAATAAGGATATGGATTGTTTGAATGTATAAAGATGATAAAACAATACGAAAGGGAAATACTAAAAATTAAGAAAATACATGACACTATGTTCATACTAATAACATAGACTTCAATGAAAAAGCATTATTAAGAAAAAAAATTTTTATTAAAAAACTTGGTAACCATGTGTGGTGAAGAATGTTAACTAGACTTATTGTTGTGGTCATTTTGCAGTATATACAAATATCAAATCACTATGTTGTACATCTGAAACTAATATAATGTTATATGTCAATTATATCTCAGTAAAAATGAGAAGATTCCATAGAATAAATATGTAGATTTTCCCAAAACTGGTTGATAAAAACCATGCAACTCCAACTTAAAAAAATTCCAACAGAAATTTAATATAAATTAAAAAGCTGATTTTAAAATTTACATAGAAAAGAAAGGTCTAAGAGTAGCAAAGAATCTCCTGATAAACAAAAAGAGGACTGGAAAATTGCGATAGCATATATTAGAATATGTCAAGTTTTCAGTAATTAACTCTATGCCATTAGCACCAGATTGTATGAACAAATTAGTAAAAGAGTATATAGAGTCAAGAAGCAGAGTCACACACACAGGGATATGACACAAAGGCACTGCAGGGCAGTGAGCAGAGCATAACTATATAATAAATGGTACTAAGATAATTGGTTACCTCTGTGGGAAAAAGAAAATTGATAGCTACTGAACAACATTCACAAAAATTATTTTATATCATTTAAAGACCTAAATGTAAAAGCATTCTTACTAAAGCTTATAGATTATATGATAAACTATCATTATTATTTCAAATAGAAAAAAATTCTCAAATAACTGCAGAGAACATATGTTATATATGTGTTATCTTGAAAAAAGTTAATATAGCACATAACCACGGTTCATGCCAAGGAAACAAAAAAAAATCACGAAACATAATTAGAAGATGTATATATCACGTAAAACTTTAAAATTTTATCAAAGGACACCATCAAATGTGAAAAAATATAACAGCAAGATATTTGCCACTCTTAAATAAGAAAAACTATATCACGTCAATAAAAATGAATGAATATCCATATAGAAAGAAAATTCAAAGAGGAAGAGACATGTACAATATCCATGTATGTGAAAAGATGTTCAATATGACTACTTATCAAGGATGTACAAATTACAGACACAATTATATACCAATCAAGGCCTAGCAGCTTACAAAAAATTAATATTTCTAATCTCAAGTGCTGGTAGGAATGTCGAGAAATGAGAAATAGAACATACCATTTTGAGAACGTAAATTTCCCTAAAGCAATTGATAACTAATTTGGCATCATCTAATAGAGTAGAAGATACCCTCAAAGTATGACCTAACTCCACTCTCAGGTGTATAATTAGAGAAGATCTTACATATTGACTTGAGAAGGACACAAATATTCAGATCCTCATTATATGTTATAGTAAAAGGTGTTTCCTAATGAGAGAAAGAACAGATAAATGATGTATGTTCATATAATGGGATGCTATTGAACCATGGGAGTAAATGAACCAGAGCCACGCAAATTGACAAAAATGAATGTCAGTATAAATGTATCAAGCCAAGCAACAACAAAACAAGTAGCAAAAGAAAAAAATAAAACATATAGTATAATTTCATTCTTATGAGGTTTGGTGGTCGTGTTGTTTTAATATCCAAAGGAAAATTGTATATATTTCTTAAGGGCACAGATATTTGCAGTAAAAGTATTAAGAAATACCAGTGAGTAGGGGCCCGCCTGGTCGTGCAAGCAGTTAAGTGCGTGCGCTCCGCTGCAGTGGCCCTGGGTTCGCTGGTTGGGAACCCAGCGCGTGCACCAACGCACCGCTTGTCAGGCCATGCTGTGGTGGCATCCCATATAAAGTGGAGGAAGATGGGCACAGATGTTAGCCCAGTCCAGTCTTCCTCAGCAAAAAGAGGAAGATTGGCAGATGTTAGCTCAGGGCAGATCTTCCTCACAAAAAAAAAAAAAAGAAAGAAAGAAATACCAGTGAGTCATAAGTGGTTACTTTTTGGCTGGTGTCTGAGGAAAGAGGTGATATGATGAGTAATATAGACAATGGGTTTTATTTTTACTACAAGGTTTTAGTCCTTATGCCTACTGATATGTATGAGGGTGTTCATTATTTAATTCCATACTTTTCTATACCTAAAATAGTTTATAAAATGCTGAAGTCATACAATCTTACCTAATCATAGAGAATAAATAAATTTATTTAATAAAATACATCAAATAAAGACTTTAAGATCCTGGACTTTGGAGTCAAATGGTTAGCATCAGTAAATGTCTGACCTGGTCGAATTACTTAACTTCTCCAAATCTTAGTTTCTAATTCTGTAAACTGGAGATAATAATAGAATTTACTAAGTAAGGATGTGGGGATCAAAGTATAAATTCATGTAAACTGTTGAGCACAGTCCCCAGGCCATAGTATTTGCTCCATAAATATAAATTATTGTCATTATTATTACCAATATTGGATTGTAAATATAAATATAATTATAAATCTTGGTCTCTAGTATTAATAATGTGAGTTGAACAAATAAGAAAAATAAGGATAAAAATATTGTTTGAAAAATTTAATACAAATATGGAAAAAATTAAAATATGGAAAGGAGACAAAAGATATTGTTCCCACATTTTATAAATGCCCCTTTAAAATTGAAAGTTGGGGGGGCTGGCCCATAGTGTAGCAGTTAAATGTGTGGGCTCTGCTTCAGCAGCCTGGGGTTCGCAGGTTCAGATCCCGGGCGTGCACTGACACATCACTTGTCAAGCCATGCTGTGGCAGGGTCCCATATAAAGTAGAGGAAGATGGGCACGGATGTTAGCCTAGGGCCAATCTGCCTTAGCAAAAGAAGAGGAGGATTGACAACAGATGTTAGCTCAGGGCTAATCGTCCTCACCAAAAAAAAAAAAATTTTTAAATCAAAAGTTAGGGATGCTCCTTATGCAGTCAATTCCCAATGTTGTTTGTGGTTGTGAACTTAATTATTTTTACTTTTACTTTAATCTCAGTATTTCAAGTTAGTGTAACAAGTTCTTGAACACAAGAAAAGATTTAAGTTACCTATACCAATGGAGTTGAAATAACATGGGTTGGTAGTAAATATGTGGTTACTTATCCTTTCTGAGATGATTTATTTGAAACATGTGTTATTCTAGGTTGTATCTGTGTACAATGTTTCACAATTCACTGACTGTATGGAATATTTTTGTTATGGTTTATCATTAACTGTTATATTTCCAGAAAGCAGTTTGAGTGTATATGCCACCTGGTACACGTAAAGGCCATAGAAATTTGGTAATGCTTCAACAGCGTTATTACTGAAATCTAAAGATAATTTCCAAGTCTAGGGCTGGAACTCTCTCAGAGTGCCTAAAGAGTATTTTATCCACGTTACATTTCATAAATGGACTCTTTTAGAAGTTCTTGTTTTGCATTATTTTCCTTGAATTCATTTAAAAGAATTAATTCCACACCTACAAGGGAAAAGTAAGTGTCTTAGGAATTCAGCTGGAAGTAACTGTCAAAATGACAAAATTACTTTTAAGTAATTATATTAATTGTAGTTGATAAGTCATCATGAGCTCTTTCTATTTCTCTCACTCAACAAGCAAAGGCACATTGGAAGTATATTTCTTTTTCAAAACCAAAGAGTTTGGTAAAAAATTTTATATTTTAAAGATGTATCTATGTGGGTAAAACAAAATACTTATAGATTCCAAAATTGTAATTTAACGTATTTATGTATATATTTAGCAAATTAAGTATTGTTTATTTTAAAGCAGTCAAATTTAATTTTTGAGCTCCTAGATTAAATAATATTTATTGGAGAATAATAAATGCATAAATATATATTCTTTGAAATGATGGTGTATATGCTATGAAGTGAAAGATAAAAATATCTGTAAAATACTTTGACATCATTTTATAAATGTTTTTTTGAAATTTAGAAATAAGCCTTTGCCCATAGATTATTAATGAATTTTTAATGTTTGAAATAAAATTGTGTTAATTTTTAAATAATAAACATAAATTTAAATAAGATCTCTTTGAAATTATGTAATTCTGCATGGTGTTTCCAGTGTTATGAAAAATTTTATTAAAAGAAGTACTTTTATTTAAAATGTTATTTCCTTTTGCAACAATAGTTATTAGTAGTGATAATAATAGTCTTTTTAGTTGTATATAAACATCACTCTCCCTATCGCCCTCCCACACACTCTGTTTACCACATTTTAACAGTCATATACTGTATGCTGATGGTGCTTATAGGAGTATCATGGGTTTTAGGGAAAATTCCATTTGGTGACAATAAACTTTTACATAATCCCTTTTCTTAAAACATCCTACATGGCAAGAGTCTCTAATGAAATGACTGTTATACCAATAGATTGTTCTGGGAAAACTTTATAAAATGAATGTGCATTAATGTTCTTGGCACATTTTCATTTTAAACATAACTAGATGAATCCACTTGACATTATTATAGTGAAAGTGACTATAATTTTCACCAGAAACTGCAAATATGATTTTTAAAATATTGGTTATTTATGCATCAAAAAGAATGTCATGTAATTAGACCTACTATTCAACTTAATCGCAACAAGAGGCTAATAACTTGAAAATAAGTCTCAACTTTAACTGAAAAAGAGAAAGCCAAGTAGTTTGTTTTTGTAATTTTGAAGGAGGAGGTACATAATTAAATTTCACACTAATGCTAGTATCACTTTCTATAAAAGAATCAAACATTCACCAATAAATCTTTAAAAATAATTTTAGAGTTTATTACATTTAAATCAGCCATCTTACAATTTTTTTTAAAATGTTGTGAGCAAGCACACCTCTTGGAAAGATTATAAGAGGAAAGGATTTGGATTAAAATTAGGTACTTATATCTTTGATGACATTTAAAAGCATGGCTGAGAGATCTGGATATAAAAGAGCCTGTAGAGAGTGATTTATACTTATTAAGGGCCACCATTCAAAAAATATGCTGTGTTTTATCCAATACAACCTTCACCACAACCATACAACTTACTAGTAAGAAACTTGAGACTTTGAGAGGATGGACACAAAATCGTAAATAACGAAGTCTTAAATTCCAACTTCAAGATCTTTGTACGACATACAACGTACCTTCAAATTATCAAACTTATTAATACTTGCCACTAGCTCCACATAACTCTGTATTGTATTGCAATATGGGAACTCCTTTAAAAAGAAATTCGCCAGCAAACTTGGAAGGAGCATACATCATTGCTTACAGAACAAATTAAAAGCTTACCAAGTTATGAAAATAAACTTGAACACATATTTATGTTTATATTCTCCAATTTAAAAAAAAAATTCCAACAAGATTGACATCTCTAAAATACCCAGATTTGGTACTGATATATATAATTTAACAATAGGAAATGTGTTCTTTCCAGGGGAAAAAACTTCTATTTTATCCCCCTATGTAAGACTTGGCTCTAGAATGATAATATCAAAGGACCCAACATGGAGTTTAGCACATCAAGCTATAATTTGGAAACAGAGTATCCGCAGAAGCATGTGCTATAAAATGTCTCTTTAATAGTCAATAAAACCAGCAAGAGTCATTGCTTACTACCTGATAGCTAGTAGGTTTTCAAATTATAGAATTCATTTGTCACACTCCCCTTAGCATATCTGTAACTTTCCAGCAAGAAATGCCATCTTCAAGCAGTTATTTTAATGAGTGAAGGATTAAGTGCTAAAATAAGAGGTGATAGAAGGGAAACGTGAAAGGCAATTTATCCTGTCTCTTAAGACAGCAATGGGGATGGCCTCGAGATTCATATCTATGTTCTCAAAGACTTTATTTAGGAAGACACATAAAAACAAAAAAATAAATAACACTGCACCAAGTGCAGACATGGCTGCAGAGGCGTCTGTGGATGAGATCTTTGTAGAGGGAGCCGAGTATTTGTTATAATTAATCTTAAACGGCATATATGGACTACAGAGGTGATTGTTATGATTCACTGAAGCAAATCTACATCCATATGGAAATGTAACTCGCGCTGTTACATGTACGTACTAAAACAAATCTGCCAAAACTCTTCAGTCCCATTAAATCCTACCAGCACTCGCCCTTTTTATTCAATAATATTTGATTAAATATATTAATAATTCTTGAGAATATATATATTTTCTCACAGCAATTTTGTCACTGGACATAGAGTGAAATAGAAATAAATTATAATCCAGAGCACAACAAAGTTGAGAAAATAATAAAAATATTTAAGCATTAATAGTACGCTTTGTTCTAAGCTCCAGGAGAGAAATTTCAGAGTTGCCCTACCAGGACACAGTTGCCATCTAGTGATGAAAAATAACATAAAATGGAACTATTTGATACTAGAGTAGGCATTGGTAGTGTGTTAGGACTTCTTATCATTTTGAAGCAGTGAAAATTGCCCAAAACTAAAGATGAACAAGTTTCTTAAAATAGATTGCTTCTCTATGATACTGAAATATTTGGTAGCCTCTTCTAACGACATATTGCATTTAAAAAAATGTATTTGAGTCTATATTTTATGTCGAAACTGTATCTTTGTAATAATCACATTCCTTCCCTTTATCTCTTTTTATTTAATTTATTTTTCAAAACTGTTACTCATATGCATATTCTTTCCTTGAAATTCCATTATGTAGTGTTGGCTTTGTGCGTAGAGTTTCTCTATGAGTTAGGACTTCAGGGGCTCTAGGCATGACATCTTCAGTATCTGAAATCTTTTGACAAGATGAAGTCTCTACTCACAGACAATTATCTAAAGACAAGAGTTTGTTAACAAAATCATCGTTGGTAATGTGTTTTTTTTTTTAATTTTGAAGACTTTAGTCTTGTTTAATTCATCAAAGAAAACTTGACTCTGTGTAGTCAGTCTTAGCAAGGGAAAGAAGAGAGTTGAAATAATGAATGAATGAATGTGATGAATAGAATATTCTTCATATTTTTAAATAAGAGATGAATGATATAACAAGTTGTCTGAAGGCCAGGTACATGGTAGAGTTAGAAGCTGACTACACTGAAGGAAAATTGAAGATAGCTCTGCTCATAGGCATCATAGAGAGACATTTGGGAAACAGATGTGTTTGTATTAACATTACTGAACTTAGTCCCAATTCTTTTTTAATTTTATAGTACAACTACATTGCTACTCCATGATTCTAATATAAATGCTGAATACAGGGAAAATTATTTTGCTTCTCTCAGAAATCACCACTATCACAAGCTAGCAAGAATATTTCCTCCTACATTTTCAAATTATCATTTGAAACCTGAAGTTTTCAACTAGAATAAAAAGATAAATGATTTTTTTTTAGTTCATGAAACTTGTTTCTATAACTATTTTGTTCTCTAAAATTTCACTACTAGGTTGATGGATTTTCAAATCCACACATGTAGCCCCACCTATTGATTATAGATAAGCTGCATCTTTAAAATGGGTGAAAAAGAGATATCTGATTCTCGTTAGATTTCTCACATATATCTTTGACAACAGCTTAATATTTCTGTAGATTTAATATTTGATGAAGAAATCAAAATAAAACTTTATCAGAGTTATTTCTTTGAGTGACTGTACTTTTTGACATAGTTTATCTGATATATATTCCCTTAAAACAAATGTATGTCACTCTGTGCTTTGGCTCAGTCCACCAATGATGTGCTCAAAGTTCTCAGTGAAGGAAATGTACTTGTAATTTAAAGGACTTTAAAGACTCTTTATAATCAAGAAAATATAATTTTAGAGCTTATCTTCACATAATGCAAAAGCAAATTACATATTTAATATTGAAATTGGATTCTTAGATAATCGTATTGGGAATAGACCTGCAAGCAAGGTAATCTGAAGGGAAACCTATTTCCATGCAGTTTTATTGTGACTTCTGATTTATGGTAGATTTTATAATTCATTCATCTATAAATTCTAATACATTGTCAAATAAACATATCCCAATATATTTAATTAAAATTAAATTATTTCAAATAACTTGAAATTATTCACAGACAATAAATGTTTTATCACTGAATCTTTAAAGTACATAAGCATTCTGGGGTTTATGTTAAGAGCCAGTCTATCAGGGTTCAATTAGAGGAGTTAAACTGCTAGGAGGTATTTATAGATATAATATGGAATTTGTCACAGAGGTTTGACTTTCTGGAGTTATGGGAGCTGCTTTGTAAGGTTATTGTGCCCATGTCTGATGCTGGAGCCTGGAGTCTGCAGGGCAGGTAGTGAGGAAGAGAGGATATATATAAAATGGAGGAGAACAAAGACAAGTAGAACCCTGTAAGGATGGACTGAAACCCATGTCAGCTTTTGCGGCCCCTGATATTGATGGTATGAGTGTCCTGCAGGAGACGTGCGTGTCCTTCCCTATGGAGCTAAATGCCCGGCCCAGATGTAGAAAAAGCTGAAGGAGGATCCAGGAGACAGTGGAGCATTTGCAGTCCTGGCTGCAGCCTCATGCTAAGGAGATGAGTCAGCAGATAAGAGACAGCACGTGTGAACTACAACATAGCAGTTGCTTCATTTCAATCCCCCAAATCCTACACAAGAACCTCTTCTGTGGCCCATCTTAAATGGAAACATTCAAAGAGAAGAAATCTGGTAAATATAAATCACATTGCCAAACTGACACATCAGAGAACCACCACAGCCAATAAAATCTCTGATTCTACTTCTTGGTCCATGAATTTTAATCCCCAAATCATCTATTTTATTAGTGTTAATGATTTTCTATTGTGTTTCCAATCAGAAATGTTTGCAGTAACACGTTTTCTTGTAGTTATTCTATATGGTATGTAAAGATCATCTTTTTTTTAACTCTGAAATTATCATGGAATAGAACTTCACTAATATTTACTAGGTAAAGATGATTTATACAATGTTCAGATAAGCATAAGAAAAGTGATCATGGTTTTCATTGATTAGATGGAGAGGTAAAGAAAAATATCTCCTTCTTGTTATAGAGAACAAATTAAATAAAAAAGAATCTGAGAAGCTAAGCATAATGTAGCAGAAACTTTATTATGCATACCTTAAATGATCAGTAAAATAAATTCTAAAATTGTGCTAATTCTTAATTTCATAATTCTCTCTTAGTCATATATGTCATAGTTAATCACCTATCTTTGTTTTCAAAAATAGAACATAGCATTTGCTGTGTTTTTTGTAGTAATTTTCATTTCCAGATGATGAAGTGAATATCATAGGTTACTTGGTTTAAAAGTGAGAGGAGTGCTTCTATTCCGTGAAGGAAATATCTATTATAACTAAGTACTTACTCTATGCAAAATATTTCATGCACATCATAGAAAGTTACTAGTGAAATAGGAGCCCATTTTTTGTGTCTCTACGCCATTTAAAAAATTCCATCAAGGTTGATGTTCCTAAATTCTTTATACTGGGAGAAAAATTTTGAGTTTAACAAAAAAAAAAATACCAAAACCCATATTGTAATTCTTATATTTTGGGCAACCAGATCAGAATGATACTTAATTAAACATATCAATCTTGAAAATATCCAAAGTTCTCACCAGTGTGTGGATAAAACTAAAATCAAATAACATCTGAGCTCCAATATTAACCCCCTGTGAGAATTCTCCAGTACACAACTGGGAATCCCCAAATAGAGTCTAATATGACCTCGGACAGCGAACTTGGCTTCTGGCTGGGTTATCGCTGACTTTGATTGCTTCTATTTTTGCTATTTCACCTCTTCTCTGGCCTCTGTTATCCCAAGGTTTCCTGTCAACACTCACTATCAGCTCATTGCTCTGCTGGCTCCATGAAGGTAAAGATGTCCTCTGCTGACCTCAACTAAAGACAAACTCAGACTATTGCCTCTAATCTTCGTGAAACTGAAAAGCCAGGAAATCTCTTATAAAGAGTCATAATCAGTTACAGACATTCCCATGAGGTTTTCCATAGAACTCATGAAATTATACAGGTAAATTACTGAGCAAATGCTTGTAATATAACAGAGATTTTTTTAATGTATTTTTATTATATGAAGGAAAAAGTTAATAAGGAATCAACCATATTAAAAATTCCATGATTCCAAGTTAGTTATTCCACTAAGCAGAAGTTTACACAACATGAAATTTGTGGTTCCGTGTTCATCAGATTTGACACCTGATATGATATTCCTAATTGTATTTCAATGAAATTACTTTTATATTTAGGTGAAATATACTTAATGTTATACATTTTAATTGAATGAATACATATTTCTCGTTTGTTATTTCTGCCACGGAGTCAATTCTGACTCCTAGCAACTCTGTGTAGAGCTGAGAGGAAACTGCCCAGGTCTTTTCGCACTATCCTCTCATCTTCTGGGGCTGTATCAGGCAATGTTTCACTGCTATTCCCAGGGTTTCGGATATGGGCCACTTTTTTTGGATGTAAGTGGCCAGGTCCTTCTCAGTCTGTCTAGTCTGGGAGCTCCACTGAAACCTGTCCACCGTGGGACACCTTGCTAAGCTGGTATTTGAGATACCAGTGGCATAGCTTTCGGCATCACAGCAACACGCAGCCGCCACAGTATGACAATTGACAGATGAGTGGTGTGGTTCTCTGGCCGGGAGACTGAACCCAGGCTGTGGCAGTGAGAGTGCCAAACCTTAACGACTAGACCACCAGACCTGGCTATATTTCTCACAGAGACCCAACTAAATATAATTGATTACTTACATGAGTATTGATTATTTACAAGAACAATTTGGCATTATTTTTGTAGTAAATATTATAAAATTGTAACATATTATTTTTCTATTGAAATATGTGATCTTTAAAATGAAAACTAGCCTCCAATTCAAAAAACTGGATGGAAGAGATACTAGACAAGCTGAACAATAATAAACAGCAATGATGATAATAATAATGATATAATAATGTTGATATAGTAAATTCAGTGTGCTAGGAACTGCTATATTCCAAACGGGGCTCAACCTACAGCTTAGAAAAGATAAAATTAAAGGACATAAAATCACATGGGGCAACAGGGCACAGTATATCAGAGTATACCACTAATACAAACATATATCACATAATACAAAAAATAATATTATGTGATAATAAAGACTATGTTTATTAATGGAGCCTTCAATTGGAAATAGCCTTCTATTGTTTCTGTTTCCACTTTTATCCATCAACTGCTATTTCCTTAAAATTCAGCTACTGAAAACAACATTACCCATTTTATAAAATAATTTTTTCCAAATTGTTCTGGTTATTTTTTGTTTGCTCCTTACCCCATCCATAACCTAGTCTCCTCTGTTTGTTCTCCTCTGTGCCCTGGGACACTGACTCTTCAGGACTGCATTCTCCTTTGCCAGCTGGCTTCTATTTGGATTTGACAATGGAATACAATGGGAGAAGACTGGGAGGCAGAATGAAGGAGAGGTTGCCTCCCTGGATAGGGGAACATTTCCTGGCCCTGGTTATTCCCTCCTGGACTGCAGCCCCAGGGCTCTAGTGCCACTAACTCTTTCCATTGCATGGTGAAGTCTGGGAGCGGTTACAACATTCCACTGTTGCTTTTCTCTGGGTGCCTCAGCATCCCTTGGTTGGTTACCTTAACCCAGGGTATATCAACATCAGCACTGTTAGCTTTTTGTCCCAGATGATTTTTTTTTTTTTTTTGGTGAGTTGTTCCACGCATTGTAAGGTGTGTAACCACATGCCTGGTCTCCCACTAGATGTCAGTAGCCCCTTGTACCCTCTCATGACAACCAAAACATATTTAGTCATTAACAATTGTCCCCTTGAGGGAA